>NC_137465.1:185301027-186501027 GCF_964235325.1 Thermobia domestica | reverse complement strand
GAACTACGAAATTCTCTCCGGGGGTATAACTATATCCGATTCTGCTCAACATGGATTGCCAGTGTTTTCACAGTACAACTTTAACTCTGTGTATTAAAAGTCCCGTCCCCCAGTGAAAGGAAAATCTAACTCATCACTACTTAAAAGTGCTTCGAAAGTGCACTTAAATCTCACTGTCAGTAAGTCTCTGTACGGCAAACACGAAAACGTCAAATCTATTAGTGTCGTGCATTCTAGAAGCAAGTATTTTTTTAAGTTGGAGGAATTTACAACTTAACTGATGATAAATATTCATCGCAAGCAATTAGGATAAATTCATTATACACCACAAAATATTTCCATTTGAACACAGCTTGAAAAAGCTAGGCCCACACATTTTCCTTTACGTAGTATTAAACATGTTTGAAAATCATAACTTAAACATCCATCACTATGAAAAGTAGTTTTACCCTAATTTCTCGTCTCGTTTCGGAAACGAAACGGCAACACTAATTCACTCACTCTTACCCAGGTAGAATCCCAAACACTGTCTTAGTGTTAGAAGATTTATAGTATAAAAACTATAAATTGATAAAGTGGTTGTACGTGGATAAAGAGTATTTATCAATGTTTAAAGATACACAAGTCATTACACAGTATACTCCAATAATAAAAATGGTCTGAATGTTGTTGTATCACACCATTTATTGATCTCCGTGACGTGAAAGGACTCTGGTAAATTCTACATGAAATTAGGAGAAAGAAACATCAGGGAATAAATTTTCTACATAAATTAACATAAGACGAGAAAAGCTGTATCAGGACAAAACGAGAAGAGAGGGTACCTGCAACTCCTGGCACTAGAGTTATGATTTCCACGGGGAAAAAATTGAAAGCTGTTTTGTCATCCACGTCTACATAAAGTTTCAATCTGCCTCTCAAATCTTAAATGTGCTTAACTTAATTCTTGTGTCTTATTTTCTAAAGTAATGATTACTCTATAATGTGTAATCATTACTTTAGAAAATATGACACTAATAGATGTAAGTGCCTTTGTGGAAAGTGCCTTTAATGTGGAAATGTGGAAATATCTATAATGTGGAAAGTGCTTTTAAAATAATGTAGAAAGTCTTGAATTCTACCAGAAATTTTTGTGTCTTGTACCTTTGCTGAAAGAATGTATTTGTAAAAACTCAACTGATATCGCAAATATATCAGAATTACTGAATTTATAGTACAATCTTCTTCAGATCTCACTTCATTACATTTTTTTCACTTGTGCAGTCACAACTAGTGATGGGTAAATTCCCGGGAAGATATTTTTTGGGAATATTCCCAGCGGAATTTTCCCGGGAAGATTCCCAAAAATTGGAATATTCCGGGAATTTATGTACACCTTGTCTCAAAAAGGTTGAGCGCATTCTTTATTGCTGTTTCGAGGCAAAAATTTTCAAAGTCCAACTTCGGGTATCTTCGGGAAAAAGTAAACCAGGTTCGAACCTCGAAGCCAACCTTTGCAATCGGGAAAAATCTTGCAGATGTGTTTTTCTTCTTTTAAATATAATAAGACTTGTTACCAATTATATATATAAAAAGCAACATTGATTGAAATACTTAATGATACAATATTTCGAAACTTTGTATTAATGTCAGCTCATGCTTGTTTGTCATTTTGCTCTCCATACTTAATGGAATATTTAGATACGTAAACGAATCTTTCCATATGTAAAAGAATGGTGAAAGTTAAGACATAGAACATTATTCTCTCCTGAGTACTAAAATAAAAGTCAAAATAGAACAAAAACAACGTTTGCAGTGGATATGAATGTAATTATTATCTTAAATACAGCTATATATCGCTAGAAGTATTCTTCGAAGAGGGCTTGTGTTAGCTCACTGGTACGCCGTTTGATTTCAAATCTTAAGGTTGAGGGTTCGATTCTCGTCTAAGGCAACGTTTTTTTTATGAAATTCTATTTACCGCAATGCATGAAAAATTATATAAAATAATTACATTAAAATACGTCAGTTGTATATATATATAACATAATCATTGCAGAACATAGCGATTATTATGTTTAAAATATAACATGTGTTCACAGTACGTTGGTATTCTATGATATATGTGAACGTTAAATACATTTTAAGAAAATAATATCATCGCAATGAATAAATTATGTAGTGTATTTATTTGCAGCTATTTGTCATCGGAAGTTACTTCTGAATTTTCTCATTACAGCAAGTGATTTACACTTTCTGAAAGGTAAAGAGACTATTCGGGTATAAACAGAAATTATTATACAAACTCCAATCTTCGTTACAGACACAAAACTCCCGATCCCCAAAAGCATGTAAACAGGAAATTTACGAACACGAAGTCATGTCTAAGAGACTTATTTATACTCCAGAAAGAAGGCAGAATAGGATTTCTTTGCAAAGGATTTCAGTTCAATAATCTGCAAGGCTTTTGTATATGGATGTGGTCCCTTTCCCTCCGCCTTATATATATATATATATATATATATATATATATATATATATATATATATATATATATATATATATTGTGTGTGTGTATGTTCCATCATGTAAACAAACTTCCTACATATAGTGCTTATAGTCTAAAAAGTACTCTCGGGGTAAGCTATTGGGAGTTGGATGGGGATATATATAAAGTAAAAGCGATTGATATTAGTGTCGAATCCATAGTTCTCGTTGTTCCAGGTATTAATAATTACAACTCCGAAAGCGTTAAACTCCAAATTTAACTCTTATCGTAAAGCTCCTTTGGGGTTAAGCGTATAGCGTACACGCTTTCGGCGTGGGAGACCCAGATTCGGCCCCCAGCGAGAGCTCAGGTAGTTCGGATTCTACGTTAATTAGTAGGTCTATGTCACATATAGCCTCACTGCTGACGGGACGTTAAACTCAAATTCAATTCAATCGATTTAAAACCCATTATTATGGCGGACGATAAAAGATGAAAAATAAAATGTCTCAAGTGACTGAGATTAGTGTCAAATCCATAGTTTGAGTTCGTGACACTATTACAAACACAATGACATTTAATGCCACGTTTTGTATGAGCGACTATGCCACCTGGATTTTGAATTTACAGGAGCAACATCGAAAGTATTGCTCACACAGCTCTAAATGTTTTGATGTATGTATACGTGTATATTCCAGCGAAACTCCGGAATGTCTGGAGCAACTTTTACCTAACATGAGAGACATATTACTTTCAATCTAAGAAAAAAATATTGTGGAATTCAGATACCTCAAGGGATGGAAGTTGGGAGGAGAGACATGTAAAAATAATGTAAAATGACTGATTGTAGAGTATTATCCATTGTTTTCTGGGTCGTTGAGATGAGTAGTGAGGCACTCAATGGCGTTATATCCAAATTCATCCCCGTCTTCACAGGATGAGGGGCTTGGAGATATGATTAATAAAATGTAAAAACTTACTTAAATATTTGTCGAAGTAATAGTTTTCTGGGGTCCGAAAGCGTTTCTAAGAACTTTGGAATGTAGTTTGTAACCACTTCAAGATGGGCTCTTTAATCGTATCAATTTCTCACCTTAAGAAGAAATTACCATCTCAACTAGTATATGTATCAAGTTAGCCTTTGCAATCAAGAAAAAATGTGTAGATGTATGTTTTGTCTTTTAAATGATATACTAAATGTAAAATCAGAGATTGAGTTGATCGGTGGGTCAAATGGGTCAAGATTTGTGAGTGGGTCAGTGCATCGTAGGCCAACAAGGCGTGACCCACTGCGAAACACCATCACTGTGACTCACACTGACCCATTGACCCACCAACCCATTCTGCTCAGTGCCTTCTAGATAGCATTTTCTGAACAGTGGCAAGTTTGTCTACGTTTTACTTTTAAGACCTCCATTTTTCTTCTTTACTTCATTTGGTTTCATTTCATGAAAAAAGAATTCCAGGCTCTTTTGGATTTTGATATTTCCAGTTGTAACAATGGCAATAGGACTTACTACTTGGCTTTTAAGATGCAGGCTATGAGATTTTAGAGGAGCTAACTACTGGAAAAAATTGGTTTATTACAAATATAACCTCTTAAGTCAGTAGAGAGGATGGCGTGGATAATGGATCAAATTTAATGACGATGAATTTTAGTGGGTCGGAGTAGGTCACAATGGTTCAGAGTTGTTTATAGTTGGTGGTGGGTCAGAGTGGGTCATGGTGGGTGAATGGGTCACGTTGGGTCATTGTGGGTCACGATGTGTGGTGGGGCAGTATATTCAGGTTTCATTGGATTCAGTGGATTCAGCAGTGGATTCAGGTTTCATTGACCCACACCATCTTTGGTCAACTTTGCACTAAAAAGAAGAGTCTCCGAAGGTGCGCGTCGGCGATTTTCTCAAATTTTGCACATAGATAGTACCCCACCAGAAAGCAATAAATCTCGAAACAGTTCACAGTACCATCTCACAGATCTCGAAATAAAGGGATTTGTTTGATTGGCTAAATTAAGACCTCAATAATTTATCCTTCTACAAGCGAGATTTTCTTCATCGTTTCCGTGGCGAAGTCAGAAGAATATGCGGCAAGTAAACTTAAGGTTGAAGGTTCGCGCCCACCTTGGGATACTTGCTTCTTTTTCCCTAGTGTTTTTTTTTACACTCACCTGAATATAAACAAATCAAGCATATGGGCGATTTAACATATTTTGGGGGAGAAATTTTGTGGTTCGTTGGCGTTTCGTCGAGTCTCTGCCGCTGGTGGTATAATTTTCAAAACCGAAATGGGGCCACCATGGATCGTACCTGCGGAATCACCAACTTTTGGCGAAAAGTCGCCAGTTGCGCATCGGTGGTCCACTGACGCTTACGGCATGGGAGCTTGTATCTGAAAACTAAGAGAATAAAGAAGCATGGTATCCATGAAACCCGTTGACACTAATAAAAGTCTGAAACGATGAAACAGATGTCAACACCGGAAAACGTGTATTTTATAATTTCAAAGGTACCCCGTGCCCAGGACAAAGATTTGCCCCAAGGTTCACCGGAGGTCTCAGGAGGGGTGCAACTAAAAATTTGAAAATGGCAAGGGGAATCAAGTAGTATGCCATTTAAAAGTATTACTAAAATTTATAAAAAAAATGGTAAGAGTCTTTAGTCTTTATGCTAACTTGTGCAAAATAGCGAGCGTTCAAGATCGTAATAAATCCTTCATTGAAAACTCCGTGACCACCTCTACAAATGTGAGACTATGAAACTATCCAGAAGAGGTAAACACTTATCTTACCATTGCAAAAGTATAATGCACCAAAGTAAAACAAGAAACGACCCATTATGGGTTTATTACATCACTAATATTAAATTCTACGTTCCAGGATTGTGTCTTTAAGCTAAAGGACAGGGTGATTGCTAATTATGAAATTAATGGTAGAATACAGAATGGACCCACCACCAACTATGAACCACTCTGAACCATTGTGACCAACTCCGACCCACCAACGTAATCAACTCTGACCCATGATCCACGTCCTTCTCTCCACTGACTAAAGAGGTTACACTTGAAAAAAACAAGACTGTGAAATTTTCACTTATCGGAGTTTGAATTCCTACCGTCAATCGCTCAAGCACCGCTCTGTTACAATACCGGTGGATCTGACCTTTACGATATACAATGGTAAAGTGTTTCTCATCTTCCAAATTAAGATGAATTTAAATTTATCATATATAATTATTTCTTTCTTGGCTTACATATACGTTTCAGTAGAAAACAGGATGAAATTTGAAAGTATCAAATGAAGATAAAGTAGACCAACGTAAGAAAAAGAGAAAGAAAAACTAGTTTTCCATATAATTAAGCATGCCGTACTAATTTAAAATGCTCATGAAATTAAGCTTGGAATACAAATGTTATGTCCATTTTTCTCATAACTGTATGGTTTGATTGCCTTATGCTCTAAACGATTCATATATTAAACACCACCTTCAGCAATTATTATAATAGAAAGCAGAGGGTATAAAATGCAAATGACTGGACTTTTCATTCCTCAATGGGTTCTCAACTAATATCAATCGTTTTCGATAATTTTTACAAATCAACCCACTACCAATTTCCAATATATAGAAAATCCTCCCCCCGCTCATAAAACACATTTTTAAAAATGCCAGGACACGTTCTGTTTATTTTTAATAAAAAGGTATATACTGAATTTCAGCGCTCTAAGTTGAACTGCTTGTAACATACTCAGTTTCTCGCAAAAATTCGGACACCTACTCCCCACTAAGGATATGTGTGATAATGAAAGTGATACGCGTATGATAACTTTCCAGTTGGGATTGGGGCCTGATTATATACCAAATGTCATTTCATTTGACTTTGCAATTTGGCCGTGATAATCACGCAGACATAGTTACTTTCAGTTTTTTATACTAGGTATAATAATTCATATATTACAGGTGATTCAATTTTTTTTTTTTTTTTTTTTTTTTTTTTTTTTTTTTTTTACAGCGGTTAGCTCCTCTAAAAGCTCACAAGCTGTATCTCAAAATTGAACTCCTATTGCTATTGCCACTCTTACAATTGCAAATATCAAAATCCAAAAATGCCTGAACTTTTTTTTCATTAGAAACAAATGAAAAAAATAACAAAAATGGAGATCTTGAAAGTAAAACGTAGACAAGCTCACAAGTGTTCAGAAGATGCTGTCTACAATGCACTGAACAGAATGGGACGGTGGGTGGTTGGGGGTCGTTTCGTCCAAAGATATTTCGTCCTAAGAATTTTCGTCCAGAGACATTTAGTCCAAACACATTTGGTCCAAAGGGCAATTTGTCCAAAGAACATTTTGTCCAAAAGACAATTGGTTCAAAGGACATTTCGTCCAAAAGACATTTGGTCCAAAGGACATTTCGTCCAAAAGACAATTGGTCCAAAGGACATTTCGTCCAAAACACAATTGGTCCAAAAGATATTTGGTCCAAAGGACATTTCGTCCAAAAGACAATTGGTCCAAGGGACATTTCGTCCAGGGATGTTTAGTTCAAAGCACATTTCGTCCAAAGAACATTTGGTTCGGTAACGCTTGAGGGTCAAGTGTTTGCTTCTATTAGAAGAGTAAAAGTGATGCATATAACATTACGACTCACAAGTAATACCTCCCAAGTGTAACACTCCAATTTTGAAAAAAATAGGCAGGTAGATACTACACATAAAATAAACGAATACGTGTTTTTTTCTGCGGAAAAGTGGTTTTAGGGAGGGGCAAAAGCCCTACTCAAAATTTTGAATGTTGACGCCCGAAAGGCAAGAAGAAGTAGACCGAAGGGAACGAAATTGTGCACAGATATTGCAGACTTAAAATGAGGGAATACGTGTTTCGTATTTTCCTGGAAAAAATGGTTACGTGGGGCACAGACCCCCTCCAAACCTTTGATCACGAAATATCAAAAGTACTTATAACAGTATGTCAGATGTGTGTAAAGAACATGAAGAATTGCAACGAAACTTTGAGTAGGGATAATACGCAAAAAATAAATAAATACGTTTTTTTTATTTTCTGCGGAAGAACGGTTTTAGGGGCAAAAGCCCTTATCCAAAAGTTTGAAACTTGAGGCCCGAAAGGTCACAAGAAATGAACCAAAGTGAATGAAATTGTGCAGATATATTGTAGACATAAAATGAGGGAATACTGGTTTCGTATTTTCCTGAAAAAAAAAAGAAAGAAAAAGAAAGAAAAAGGTTTGGGTGGGACACAGACCACTACAAAACTTTGATCGTGAAATATCAAAAGTGCTAATAAAAGTATGTCAGAAGTGCTTAAAGGACATGAAGAATTGGAACGACACATTGTGTAGGAACAATACGCAAAAAATAAACGAATGCGAGTTTATTTTCTGAAAGAAAACGGTTTTAAGGGACAAAATCCCCTACCCAAAATTTTAAAATTTGAGGCCTAAAAGGCAAGAAGAAGTGTACAGAATTGAATGAAACTGTGCACAGATATTGTAGACGTAAATTAAGGTAATTGGGTTTCGTATTTTCCTGACAAAAAAAAAAAAAAAAAAAGGTTGCGTATATCATGGACCTTTTAAACTGTTGATTACGAAATGTCAAAAGTGCAAATAATTATACGTCAGAGCTTCTTAAAGAGTATGGAGAATTGCAACGAAACCTCGTATAGGAACAATTCGCAAAACAATAAACGAAACGTGTTTTAATTTGTGCGGAAAAACAGTGTTGGGGCCTAAGCCTCCTCCGAAAAAAAGTAAATATTACCGTAATAGCGCAGGAAGTAGTGGACCAAAGCAAATGAAATTGTAGGTAGACATTTTAGAGACCCTATGTAAAATAAGGTCTTTCGTGTTTCTGAAGTGTCCCTATCCGTTTTGCTACAAATTTGACAACTTTCAAAATTTTGGGTGGGGGCTTGTGCCTCCTAAAACAGTTTTTTCCCAAGAAAATAAAAAAACACGTATTTATTTATTTTATGTGTAGTATCTGCCTGTCAAATTGTTACCAAAATTGGAGTGTTACATTTGGGAAGTGTTACTTGTGTAGCTTGTTATTTCTAAAGGAAATTTTGAAATAGAGATTTATTCCGCAATTTTCTTTTCGATAAAACAAATATATGCTGAGATATTCAGAAAAAATGTAAACGCCTGAAAACTAAATGGTCACTTTTCTTTGCTTTCATTAATAATTTTACAAAAATACAGTTTTATCTTCGCAGAAATACAGTTGTAGCTTCGTTGGTTAAGGAATTCACCTCCCAAAATGATAAACAACCCTTTGAAGAGCATACTCCCTTTTCATTTGCGGACAACATTGCCTCCGCATGGTCTTGTATTTGGTTTGAGACTTTGCAATGGATATCTTAAATGTACTGTGCTGTACCGAGAAAATTAATATGAAAGCAAAACTATATACTATATTTGCATAAGGAGTAACACTGAAATAAAAATACAAGACAAGTTAACAATTCTGGTTTGTCATACAACTCACTAATTACGTAGAAACGTCTGCCGAAGTTACACATTATCAATAGTCTACGAATAGAAACCAGACTTGTGGTTAACCTGAAAAGATACGTATATTCTACACGAAATGTTCCACTTTCATCTCATATTTGTCAATCACTTTTCACAATGTTGCAGCCAAGAATGTGACTGTTTAAAAGCATTATCTTTGGACACTAAGAATATATTTCATACATGTGTATTTTTCTATTCTCAGTATTTCTTCAAAGATATTTGACATATAATTTTTCACTTTTCTAACACAAGGGTTTGAATACCTAATATTTAACTTACTCAAATTTAAACTACATTAATTTTAGTTACCGGTACTTATTTTAGAACTATTTCATTCACAACATGAAAATTTTAGATGTCATGTTAGCAGTTATTACAGCAACATACTTCACACTGCAACCTTTCCCTCACTCCTGTTGTTCGGCCATCTTCTTTTCAGGCATTTACGTTTTTCTGAATATCTCTGCATTATTTGTTCTATCGAAATGAAAATTGCGGAATAAATCTCTATTTAAAATTTCCTTTAGAAATAAGAAGCTACTGAGTCATAATGTTATATGAATCACTTTTACTCTTCTAATAGAAACAAACCCTTGACTCCCAAGCGTTACCGGACCAAATGTTCTTTGGACGAAATGTGCTTTGAACTAAACATCCCTGGACGAAATGTCCTTTGGACCAATTGTCTTTTGGACGAAATGGCCTTTGGACCAATTGTATTTTGGACGAAATGTCCTTTGAACCAATTCTCCTTTGGACGAAATGTCCTTTGGACCAATTGTCTTTTGGACGAAATGTCATTTGGACGAATTGTCCTTTGGACCAAATGTCTTTGGATTAAATGTCTCTGGACGAAATGTTCTTTGGACGAAATATCTTTGGACTAAAAGGGTGGCCACCCGGTGGGCCAGTGTGAGTCACGGTGAGTGGTGTTTCACAGTAGGTCACGTCCTTTTGACCCACGATACACTGGCCCACTCGCAAATCTTGACCTATTTCACCCACTTTCCAACCGACCCACTTACCCACTCCATCTTTGATTTTAACATGTCTTGTTTCATTTAAAAGACGAAACATACATCCACATAATTTTTTCATCGATTGCGAAGGTTGGCTTAATATCATAGTTGTAATGGTAATTTCTTCTTAAGGTGAGAAATTGATATTATTAAAAAGCCCATCTTGAAGTGGGTACAAATTACTTTAGAAAGTTCTTAGAAACGCTTTCTCACCCCGAAAACTATGAATTCGACAAATATTTAAGTAATTTTTGAGATTTTATTTTTAGCTCTCCCAGGCCATCATCCTGTGAAGATGGGGATGAATTTGGATGTAACCTCCATTGGGTGCATCACTATCCATCTCAACGAACGAGAAAATTATGGATAAAACACTAAGATCAGTCGTTTTACATTATTTTTACATGTCACACCTCCCAACTTCCGTAACTTCATACTACTACAATATTTGTTCTTAGATTGAAAGTAATATGTCCCCCAAGTTTGGTAAAGGTTGTCCCAGACATTGCAGAAATACGCTGGAATATTCATTTATACAGGAACATTAAAATACATAGAGCTGTGCGAGCAATGCCTTCGATGCTGCCGTTGTAAATTCAAAATCAGGCTGACATGTTCGTTCAGAAGTGTTGCTATTTATCTCGGTGATAACGAAACGATGAACTCTACACTAATATCGGTCGTTTTGAATCATTGTATATGTTACTCCCTTCGACTCTCCTTATTAGATGTGCTGGAGAATTTTACTCCTACTGGAAGTTGAACTTAAACTTAAAGGTCATCAGAACTGCTCCCAATGAACTTGGGGACCACGAAAGATATGGGTTGTATACTAACATTGGTCATTTTCAATTATTTCTACATGTCACAAATTTCACACACTCCTTTATTGTGTTAATGAGGGCTCAACTTACATGGCATCGGAAGTGCCACTCTTTATCTAAGAGACTTCCAAAATTATAGATTCGACACTAATGTAGGTCTTTTTTTATAATTTTGATGTCAGCCCCTTTCATTCCTCCCAGGACAGCAAACGGATACTGCCACCGCTAGGACTAAATTTGGTCTTAAATGGCATTAACATTTCTACCAATTAATTTAGCGAACAGTGCTGCATTTGGAAGCTCGGCGTCCCTACGCACTTTTGCTCTCCGCGCCCCCAATAACTACATATTTCTCCGCCCCTTGATCCCTAACTTACAAATAAAACTTAATTCGAATATGCTTAACTAGTGAATTTATTGCAGTTAAATACCACTCACTAGATGCTACAGCTACAACTACGTAACAAAAAATAAATGCGAAACATGTTCTGAATTATTTTCAGATTTCTTACGCTATCATTAAATATATTAGAATAGTAAAAGAGGATTGCTCATGAAATAGTATATTTGCTCTCGATTTTTTTAACTTTTTCATACGAAGAAAATTGAAATTTTAAACTTTGCGCTCTTCAAATATGTTGCCCTCTAGGCACGGGCCTAGTTGGACTAATGGGAAATGCGGCACTGAAAACTTACGCTTCGGCTCTAATATCGGTTGATTTCGATTTTTTTTTTTTTTTTTTTTTGTCGTTGCGTAACCACCCTGGGTGCTAATGGGAGCTTAATTGGACTTGAATTGAAAGTAGAACTGTTTACCTAAGCGACCACGAAACTATGCATTCGATACTAATATCGATCCTTTTCTAGAATTTTTGATATGTATCCCGACAGTACTCTTTTCCAGATTGTAAGAAATATGGTTAAAATTGCTCTAGACATATCAGAATTATGTCGAAACACACACATACATCCACTTTCATATATATATATATATATATATATATATATATATATATATATATATATATATATATATATATATATATATATATATATATATATATATAAATACAGAGTGAGCGAGCGAGAAAGTGAGAGAGAGCGACCAAAGGCATCACCAAATCCACATTGCAAAAGCATATATCAGGTATTGAATTGAAAATCTATGTAAAGACCTTCTGCTGTGGCATGCTTCATAAGGACAATTCCAGTCTGCTCACGTGACCTTTGGTGTTCATGAATTTCTTGCGAGCGTTCCGACTTTGGATTCTCTGTTTATACCCTCTTTTAATGCCTCGGGTATTTTTTCAAGAATATCAATGACATGCTGTAATACGAATGTTGAGAAGTAACCTCTATATGACAACTAGCTGCAAATAAATACACTACATAATTTATTTATTGCGATGATATTATTTTCTTAATTTGAATTTAACATTCATATATATCATAGAATGCCAACGTACTGTGAACACCTGTTATATTTTAAACATAATAATCACTATGTTCTGCAATGATTATATGTTATATATATACAACTGACGTATTTTAATGTAATTATTATATAATTTTTTATGCATTGCGGAAAATAGAATTTCATAAAAAAAACGTTGACTCAGACGAGAATCGAACCCTCAACCTTAAGATTTGAAATCCAAGAGCGTACCAGTGAGCTAACACAAGCGCTCTGCGAAGACTACTTCTAGCGATATATAGCGGTATTTAAGATAATAATGACATTCATATCCACTGCAAAGGCTGTTTTGTTCTACTTTGACTTTTATTTTAGTACTTAGGAGAGAATAATGTTCTATGTCTTAACTTTCACCATTCTTTTACATATGGAAAGATTCGTTTACGTATCTAAATATTCCATTAAGTATGGAGAGCAAAATGACAAACAAGCATGAGCTGACATTAATACAAAGTTTCGAAATATTGTATCATTAAGTATTTCAATCAATGTTGCTTTTTTATATATAATTGGTAACAAGTCTTATTATATTTAAAAGAAGAAAAACACATCTGCAAACTTTTTCCCGATTGCAAAGGCTGGCTTCGAGGTTCGAACCTGGCTTACTTTTTCCCGAAGATACCCGAAGCTGGACTTTGAAAATTTTTGCCTCAAAACACCAATAAAGAATGCGCTCAACCTTTTTGAGACAAGGTGTACAATCACAAATAAAATTGCATTCTATTACTATATTATAATTTCAAAGTTAAATTCGTTTTTATATCACAGTATATTATTACTGTTGTTCCCAGAGAAGTCTTTAAAATGTATATTCTGAACGATGTTATGTTATTTTATTAATATTTTATTATATTTAGAGAGTACGCATACATGGATATTTATTTACAATATGTTCTATGAAAGTAAATATGTTTCAAAAATGGTATAGTAAGTCCACATACTTTTAAACCGCTAAACAGTTTAAATTTACACGTAAATAGATTTTCTAAACTTGACTCTACTACTGATATTATAAACGTGTTAAATTTTTAAATGTTATAAACAAATTAGGTTGGGTAACTGCCAGAAGACATATGTTCCACCATTTTGTCAACATTTGCGCATAAATATGTATGTTCACAATATTTGCAAGATAATTTTCTATTTTTATAATTTTGCATGTAACATTGCCACACACGACGTTTCTTCCTGCCAATTTGTCGAAATTTCATGCGCTAATTCACATGTAAAAGAAGTCCGAGTACCTCTTCAGAAATTCCAGTCAGAGAGTGGAGACAGACCGACGTCTATTACTAATGATGGTTCAGGGTTTATTAATAGTAGTTCATCTCTATTTCTACATAATTCAACATTACTTTACAAAATGGATCCTTTTCATCATTTGTAAATTAGTACTTTGCTACTTTTGGCTATTGTTTAGCTTTGAGGGGCCAGATTTTGCACCTACTTTTTTTGCGATATTCTATTCCGATGCGGTTGTTTTATGGCTTCATACGTTAAATTATGTTACCAACATTAAATTCAGACAGCATTGCCGAGCGAGCGTAAGCGAGTGAAGGCGGGTTAGAACACCGCAGGGCACGTTGTTTTCTATCTTCGTTACTAACAATTCACTTTCTCTTCTCACATAAATCACTTCCACTTACCTTTACGGTTTGTACAAATCCCCTATTACCCTAAAAAATTGTGTTCGATACTTTCTTGACTACTTGAACACCACTATCAACTCATTTCTTCCGTAAATCATCCTACTTTTGCTAATTTTGCCCTTCCCCCCCAATACTAAACAATTACCCTACTTTTTAGTGTAAATGGGAATGGAACTTAAAAATCATATTATTAGTTATATAAAGTACAGTCAAAGAATTTTAAATTTTTTAACCTCCAAATTCTTTAAAACCTAGAAGTAAATCATAATATATTAAAATAAAGTAATTAGTCATATGGTTCTTATAATTTGGAAGATAAAGTAAAGAAATGGAAATAAATTCCTTCCCGGGAATTTATAGGTCAGGGAAAAACCCGGGAATACTCCCATTTTTTAAATTCCTTCCCACCGGGAATATTCCCACTGCCCATCACTAGTCACAACGCCACATTACTGTCATGTTTAGTCTCTTTTCGTCAAGAGAGACAATTGCGAAAAACATGTTATTGAACAGACAACCGTCATCGAAGCAGATGTCTGCGCTACTGGAGCATAACACTATTTTTTTTTATTTATCCAGCAACAATTTGTAAAGTGGTATATTTAGATATTTTTTTTTTTTTACATCTTAATTCATTTTACTATATTGTCTTTTGCTAAAGTTTTGTTTCAATTAGAAAAGCTAACGCCTCTTCTGCTGAATGACATTTGGGTTGATGTATAGATGACTTGAAGGAATGCTTTACTTTCCCTGACATAGCTTCAGTCACCTTTCTTAACACTTGGCCCATGTTTTGTTTTCCCGAAACATTCAGCGAATATTTGCAGCAAGTATCAACTCACTTTTGGGAATTTAACCAGAAAAAAAAGTTGTGTGGTCTCTTGCATTTACTTATCTTACTGCAGTCATTAAACAATTTTCTTTCTATTCCTCGTATTATACTCTTAATAGTTATGCTTGCTGGAAATATTTTTGTTGCATCCACATGTTTTCTATCTTTCCGCAAAATCTTTTTAAAATTTGTCAAATTGATATCTATATTGTACCTGGTCTATTAAGTGCAATCTTTTAGCTCCATTTTAGCCACAATATAATATAACGGTCAAATACCTGTACATAGTTGAACAACTTATCACTCCATTCCTTTCTCCCATTTATGTAATTCAACAGTACTCAACGTATGACCGACATATTTCCCTTTCTTCACGAAAAACGCGATTGTCACCTGCATTAACAGCTAGAAATAGCGAGTACAGTCGAAACCATTTACAGAGACACTGCTTTTAACAAAGGTATTGGGTATAACGGCGAAATCTAACGGTCCCGTCTAAGTCTCATATAAATCGCTTAGTATTTTAAAAAATCGCTTAGTACAAGATCGCTTATTATGACATATCGTTTAGATGACAAATGTGTATCGGTTATGATGTCCAATAATAATTTTTGTTCGTTACGTATTTGAGGATTGTAACGCTTATTTTCAAACTCTAGTTTTCAGTAGATTGTAGATTTCAAACCAGTATATCTGTTAAATAAGCAAGGGAAGCTGTGATGACGTCGCAAAAGAAAACGAAAGTGTTTAATATTGAAGAAAAGTCACACATAATATGGTGATTAGAAAATGGGTTAACAAATATTAGCATCGCGAAGGAATTGAGTATATCACACTCAACGATTTCGAAGGACAAAGAAAAAATACTCTCTCTTTCGAACATTTTTTTTTAAACAGTGGGCTAGATCGTGTTAGCAGAACTACATTATTGAAGAAGCTTTACTTAAATGGTTTAAAAAGGAAAGAACAAATAATTTGCCGATGAATGGACCTATCAAGCGAATGCCAATGAGTTTGTACGTTGGTTGGGCAATCCGAACTTCAATTGTTTTTCTCTTGGACACAAGGTTTCTGAGCTCCCCATGATATTGTCACCGAGAAAATTTGTGGGAAGCTGCCGGTGTACCATGTGGCGTAACACAAGAGTGACTATCTAACAAGGTAACCTACATTCGCTAAATGTCCCCTCGGGATTCATGTAAAATTGATTTAAATGGAAAGTTCTCCGCTCAGTATGTATTGTACTAATTTTAGCGGCCTATACCGGTATTTGCATATTTGTGAGCCTTTATATATATATATATATATATATATATATATATATATATATATATATATATATATATATATATGGAATTCAATCATACACTGCTATAACGCTCGAACACAAAATTGCTCTTAGTTTTTTTTAGATGTAACTGGACATGAATGTGGCCATATGCAAAACAAATTAGATCAGGTACTGCTTCTCTGGTGCATGTTACCCAACCCGGCCGCCAATCCAATATGGCGGATCCAAGATGGCGGCCGGGGTGAGTAACATGTGTCAGAGAAGTAGTACCTGATCCAATTTGTTTTGCATATGCCCACATCCATGTCCAGTTATATCTAAAGAAACTAAAAGCAATTTTATATCCGAGCGTTATAGTAGTGTATGATTGAATTCCGGATATAAGAAGGTCCATAATATAAATATGTAAATTACCGGTGTGGGCAGCTAAAACTAGTTCAATACACTAGCGGAGAATTTTGCATTTGAATCAATTTTACACGAATACCGAGGGGACTCTTCGCAAATGTACCGGTACCTTGTAAGAAGTGGCCTGCTTTATGTGAAAGTTGCAACTCAGATAATATATTCAATGCAGATGAAACAATCTTGGTTTACAACGTGATCACAGATAAGACACTGGGGTGGGAAAGTGTCTAAAAGAAGAACCACAGTTATGATTACTACAAGTATGTCAAGATCATGTAACGAAAAGCTTTTAGTGTTGGCAAATTGAGAAAACCAAGATGTTTTAAAAACATTCACTCCCTATCTGTACTTTATGAAAGCAATCTTGGATGATATCGGGAATTTTTGAAAAATGTTTGCGTAACTGGATTAAAAAAACGAAAAACTGGTCGATAACTACCCTGCTCGTCCAGTGGTCGTCAATCTACACTTCATAAAACTTGTGTTTTTACTTCTAAACATGATTTTAGTTTTACAACCTGTGAATTAGGTAGTTATAAAAATCTCTTAAAACGCAGTACATGAAACTTTAAGTGATGAACATGTTACAAAAGATCGAAAAACAGTTTTCAACATTTTAATGCAATTTTAATGATATCATGAAACGTGAGAAAATGTCAATCAAAGGGCCATTGCCAATTGTTTTAATATACATACAAGTTTCGTAGATTTTTTTGCACCATTTTACGATGAGGGCGACACGTTTTCAGCAACAGCATGGTGCTGATGATAAAGATGAGGGGAATGACATTCCCCTGACACGATTAGTGAAAGAACTTGGTTCATCATTGTAAACTGAAATAGACGACTTTGCCGAGGTAGGCGAACATCTTGCCGTATGCGCTTCAGCGAGTGAAGAAGAAATTGCAGCTGACACCGAAACCCAACACACGATTGACGAAAATGGAAATGAAGAAAAGGAATTGTTTTGTTGTGCCATTACTTTAACGAAGCTCTCGGTGTAATGACAACTTTACAAAAACTTCTTATATTCAAAGAAGGGTTTATTTAATACAAATGACAATAAGTGTTGAAACAAATGTGTCGTCAAATGCAAAATGCGTACGCACATCTTAACTGCAAGAAACAAATAAAGATAACTGACTACATTAAGTAGCAATATACCGTAGTATGTGTTACTCTATTATTACATTTTAAATTTAAAGCAACTGGTTAAAAAAATAACTAGACAATACTGTTTTAACTGTTCTTGTAGAAAACCACAAAATTAAATTCCGATAATGTATTTTTTTTCTAAAGTACAAAAGTGGAATAATAGCGTATTTGTTATTGTGGTTTTGTGGTTATGTGCGTTGGATTTTTCTAATGTGTAAGGTACCGTACATCATATTTGTACATTTTAAAACGAGAAAGAGGATAGAGTGTAGTCATCCATAATTTATAGTATTGCATTTATTGTAAGAGAATACATACGGTAATTTATGTATAAAGTACTGTATTTTCAGTTTTGCACTGTATTTAATGTATAATTAAATTTGTAATACAGTAAGTGGAACAACAAAGAAACAAGGGGGCGGTACGATAAGAGCAGAAAATAAGAATGGGAAGGTAGTCAGTGAAGTTTTAGGAAGATGGAAAGAATATATTGAGGACTTATATGAGAGTAGGAAAAGATCGTGTGGCCTAGCTGTTGAAGCAGAAAATGAAGTAGGCGAGGGGATTAGTATTCTTCGGGATGAGTCTGAAAAAAGCTATATCCGAGATCAGGAATGGAAAGGTAACCGAGATAAATAATATACCAATTGAATTCATTAAGAATATGGGAGACAAGGGCAAGAAAGAATTGTTCCAACTCTGTAAAGAAATATATGAAATAGAAGAATGCCCAAAAGGATTTCTGAAGACGATGATACCGATGGCTAAGAAATCGAACCCAAAGAGATGTGGGGATTATAGAACTATTAATCTCATATCTATGCAGCTATTTGCTTCGAATTCTCAACAGAAGGTTGTATGGAAGAACAAATGAAGAAGTTTAGGAGGAAAAGTTCAGGTTCAGGAAAGGTAAGCGCACAAAAGATGCAATTGAATTATTAAGGGTGATCGGTGAAAGGTTTATAGAAAAAGGAAAAGAGATGTATGTGGTATTTATTGATCTAGAAAAGACTTTTGACCGTATGAATTGGGAATTGTTGTTGGAAAGTTCTAAAGAAGGTTGGATTGGAATGGAAAGATCGAAGACTCATAAGAAACTTATAAATGAACCAACAAGTAAGTATTAAAACAGGGGAGGAAATGACAGAGGAGAGTGCAAGTGGAAGGAAAGTCTAATAGGGATGCTGTCTCTCCCCAACACTATTTAATATATATCTAGAAGAGATACTGAAAAGGAGCCTACAAAATGAAGACCAATTCAGTAGGAGGTAGAATGATTAGGTGTATACGGTTTGCAAATGATACAGCGCTTGTTGCAGAATCTGAAGAGAAAATCGATAAGATGTTAGACAACATGAGGAAGGGCTGCGAAGAATATGGGATGAAGATAAATGTTAGAAAAACAAAGCCATGGTGATTCGAACGAAGCAGTAAGTATCAAATATAACAGTTGGAGGGGAGAAAATAGAACAGGTAATTAGTTCTCGATACCTGAGTAGAATTATGATTGATGATACAAAATGTGGACGTGAAATAAAAGCAAGGATAGGAACGGCGAGAGAAGCCTTTAGGAGGAAGAAAATACTACTTTGTGCGACTTTGAATAAAGAATTGAGAAAAAGATTCAAAAATGCATCGTGTGAAGTATTGTAATCTATGAGTCAGAAACATGGACATTATACAAAAGTGATGAAAAATAACTGGAAGCTTTCAAAATGTGGGTGTGGAGAAGAATAGAGAGAATTAGCTGGCTCGAGTGGAAAACGAATGAGAGAGTCTCAGAAATGGTGAGAGAGAAAAGAGAAATTTTAGATATTAAGAAGAGAAAGAGAAAATGGTTGAGACATTGGTTAAGAAGGAACTGTATTATGAGAGACGTGGTACAGGATATGGTGGCAGGAAAGAGAAGAAGACTACAATTAATGGATGATATCAAACAGGAAAATCGTACGTGATGACCAAGAGGTTAGCGGAAGATTTTTGAGCATGGAAGCTTCTCACAAGTCAGTTGCGGCAAGTGACCTTCCAATAATGGCAGAATACCTATGATGATGATGATGATATGTCAGTCTGTTTCTAATACAATTCTTTCGAAGTAACCTTATTGTCATTTCCACTCGTCAGATTAGGAGTTACGTCGCGAGTCAGATAGAACATTTTAGGATGATATATCTGGCCCGTGTGGCATAGTTTATCCATTATTGGGCTAGAATATTGTTTGCTCAAGCGACAACGCTACTACAAGTGATAGAAACTCTTGACTTGTGCTGCCATATCGAAGACTGCATGCCCTGTCATGGACGGAAAGTGCTTTCATGGCTTATATTCATTCAGTTCAATACATTAAGAGGCCTCATTCCGGTGAAATTAAAATACCGCTAATTTTACAGTAATTATGTGATATCTCCAAATAGAAAAAAGATAATCCGAATGTGGAACAAGACCACCCTAGACAATATCATTTTACATGAGATATCGTTATCATGACCCACTTATCTGCTTTCGATTTCGAGCCATTTTGAAAATCGGCATTTATTTTCGCGTTTGTAAACGGCTGAAAACGGAAAGTCACTAGGTGACTTGTGATAACGGTACCTCACGCTCCACATTTCAATTATCTTTTATCTATTTGAAGATATCACATAATTACTGTAAAATTAGCGGTATTTTAATTTCGCCGGGATGAGGCCTCTTAACATTTGTGCTTAGAAGTTACGAAAATGAGTTTTTTCCGGCTAGATCTTCAAATGGGACCACTAGAGCGGCGTGGGAACTATCACATTCCCTGTCAACCATCTTTATTCATTCACCCCTTCCTTTGTCAGACGGAAAAAAAAATAATTACAACAGTGGCGTACGCAAAGGAGAGGAAATTTAGGTTTTTAACCACCCCCTTGAACATGTAATGACGACGCTAGCTTTAATTTCTTTGAGGCGCAAGAGATGGGGCAGGCATTTTGTGGGGCAACTACACTTTTATATTAGTAAAACAACAGTTTTATATTATTTATCTTACATTATAATATAACATGTCTGGGGGGGGGTAGTTATGGAGTCAGAAGATACCAATGGGGTGGTCACTTTGCTCCTCTCTAGCGTCGCTACTGTGGACAAGATATATAAAAATAAACATTTGCCATATCAAGGTCTGTATACAAAAATCCTGAAGCCATATGAATGTGGGAGCTTCAATACCCCCTTAGTGAAATGCTATGTAAACTACTGAGTTACAATATGACAACATTCAGGAAAACACATAGGATATTTTGCTTTATATGAGAAATAATATTAACTTTCATAACTAAGAACATGAATAGCAATAAATTACTGTCAACACACCTGTACTATCAAAATTCTTATATTTGTTATTTACTTACAGACACGATGACAGATAATTCTGTGTATCAATAGAGTAACTGCAGTCGTTACAACTTGTCACATCTTATTCACGTGATTTTAATAGAGATGTAAAGACTGCAGAATATATCATGAGATTAGGGTTACAGGTTACCAGAATTATTTCTAAAGAAAATCTTCACGCCCACGAAAGAAAAAATAAAAGTACACAAGAGTCTAAACATACTGGAAAGAAATGTACGAGATTGCGAATCCGCCAAATCAGCAATAAGAATATAGTTAAATAGTCGTCTATTTACGACCGACGTGTGACGCGACCACCTCCACTAACAACCAGTTGTACAGGTTAGGTTAAGTTAGGTGGTTATTATTTTGAACGATTTATTTATATAATAAGAACAATGAGAAATAATAAGATAATAATATATATTCAAAGACGCTTTCTCACATAAATAGAATGGTTCCCAACTGATGTATAGTGAAATTTTAGAATTTAAAAATCATGAAGCATATAATAATTATTTAAAATCAATATTGAGACAGCGTGTACCAGTCAACACCACCAGCGGCAACAACTACGTATGGAGTCACTTCTTTATAGAAACTTACAGTCTCACACTATATTATTAAGGGCCATGTGTTTCTGTATTAGCGCGTTCACCTCTGGTGCGTGGGGTCCCTGGTTCGATCCCATTCCGTGCCAAATGCATTTTGTGAACATTTTCAAGAGTTCTCCCGTTATTTCCAACTTACTTCATTCTATTATTATCATCCATCTCATCATCGCCGTCTCCCTTAGCCTTAAACAATCAAAGAAGTGTGTCGCGAAGTAACAGGCGTTTAGTAAACTGTGTCATCAGTGAAAAAAGATTGGGAACCATTACTGTATAGTTTAGTAGGTTACCACTTGGCCAACTTACGACTGGGAAGTCATAACGAAAGTCGTTCTAATTGACGACTAATTATAGTCAGCTAGATGTCGTAACAAGAGTCAGTATTGTAAACAGATAGAGTGAACAACAATTATGATTTCGGTGTTCGTAAATTTCCTAGAACTGGAACTTTTCTATATGAGAGGCATGAAATAACAAATCAGAAAATATAGTATATTCTGCGGGGACGCGGATGCTTAGTGGTAGAGCGTTCACCTCCAGTGCTTGGGGTCCCTGGTTCGATTGAAGCTCGCGCCATGTGGACTTTGTGGTGGACAAACACGGTGCTCGTGGGTTTTCTCGGGGTTCACCCATTTCCTCCCATTTTCTCCATTCCACCATTTTTCATTCATTTCTCATCATCACTGTCTCTAGCAGACAGACATAATCGTGGGATGTAAAATTGGAAGATTTCATTTTTTATAGTATATTCTGCAGCAAGCTACAGATGCCACAACGACTCGGAAAAAACAGGTTAAAAAGAAAAGAAAAACGGAGTTTTCCCGCAATATTTTTTTGTTTGGGAAATTTTGGACTTTTTTGAACGCTTCGAATTTAATGAAGAAATAACAGTACGTTCCATATATATATATGGGATGTATGGAATTTATATCATTTTAAATGCTAATCCTTCAGCGCCAAACTATATATCTACTTCCAAAACTCAAAAAGGAAAAATTGTCAAATTTCTTCAATATTGGATAAATTTTGTATTAGATTTCGCGGAACAGACAGACGATCGAACGGAGTTAGAGACTCATGCAGGGAGTGTGTTCTGATGGTCCGGACCCAATTCCTCAAAACTCCGACTTTTCTGTAAATTTAGTCTAATTTTAGGGGTGATTTCTCAAAGTTTAATATAATTTAACCTTATACTAAATTTACACCCGTCTCAAAATAAATTCCTCGTTATGTACCTGTATGCACTGATAGACAAATGGATACCATGCCAAACAGTAGAAGTGTGAAACATACGTGTTAGAAATAGTGCAAGGTGAGTGTTACTCCATGTTATGGTATGAATTTTCCAGCATAAATTTTCCAGCATGTTATTGTTATTGTTTCAAAGGAGATGCTGATATTATTAAACACTAAGTTCCATGCGAATTATATATATGTATATATATATATATATATATATATATATATATATATATATATATATATATATATATATATATATATATATACACAGGGTGGTTCAGTAATGTTGGACAGCCCTGAATAAATCGGAAATCAGAAGAGATATTAGCAAGAGTGTGGTGGATCCAGATACTTGTGGAAGGGGGACGTCTTTTGAGGTACCACACAATGTTACCAGGTCAACAGTGTTGCCAGCTCAGTACAAAGTTGTATTTTTTTAAATGGAACATATAGAAGTTTATGCCATCAAAAGAATTAGTACAGAATGTGAATACCAACAAGCGAAAGAGCATCTGTCAGTGTTGCCAAATAAGGAAGTTATAAAGCTTCAAAGAACAAGAAATTAAAGTGTCCGTAGGGCAAAACTAGCAAAAAGGCAAGAAAAATAATATTACGGAATGAAAAGGAGTAACAGAAAGAGTAAACCAAAGAACGCACAGCATCCAGTGAGTAACAGGGTTGCCAAAGCAAAGGGGGAAAAAATTGAAAATTTTGCAGTTGCTATAGGAGGAAAAGTGCCCATATGACATAATGCTGGAAACACCATAGAAAGTCTATGTAAGAGTCAGGAATCCTAATCGCGTTTGTTCGAAAGCGATATCTCTAACCGTTTTCGAGATACACCAAAGGTTTGCGGGGTTTGCAACACTGCATAATTGATTTGACGATTAGACCCGTGTAGTTCTTACATTTTGTTGGGCGTATCATTTTCATTACTCGTTCCTGTAGTTTGGAGGGCGAGGGAATTATTATGCAGTGTTGCAAACTCCGCACAGCTTTGGTGTATCTCGGAAACGGTTAGAGATATTGCTTTCGAACAAACGCTATTAGGATTCCTGAATCTTACATAGACTTTCTATGGTGTTTCCAGCATTATGTCATATGGGCACTTTTCCTCCTATAGCAACTGCAAAATTTTCAATTTTTTCCCCCTTTGCTGTGGCAACCCTGTTACTCACTGGATGCTGTGCGTTCTTTGGTTTACTCTTTCGGTTACTTCTTTTCATTCCGTAGTATTATTTTTCTTGCCTTTTTGCTAGTTTTGCTCTACGGACACTTTAATTTCTTGATCTTTGAAGCTTCATAACTTCCTTATTTGGCAACACTGACAGGTGCGGTTTCGCTTGTTGGTATTCACATTCTGTACTAATTCTTTTGATGGCATAAACTTCTATATGTTTCATTTAAAAAAATACAACTTTGTACTGAGCTGGCAACACTGTTGACCTGGTAACATTGTGTGGTACCTCAAAGGACGTCCCCCTTCCACAAGTATCTGGATCCACCAAATTCTTGCTAATATCTCTTCTGGTTTCCGATTTATTCAGGGCTGTCCAACATTACTGAACCACCCTGTATATATATATATATATATATATATATATATATATATATATATATATATATATATATATATATATATATATATATTTGGTCTAGGAATTAATTCGTGCGGGTGGACAAGAGATGGCGCAACGAACGGAGCGTCCCACAGTTCCGTGTATCCACACATGTGTTGCAAACCCCTGTCATCGCGTATCGTTCGTAGTATAGGGCAGTGGATTAAAGCGTCAACAACACCAGTTTGTAGTTAAGTGAACATGGCGCAATTTGTGCCTGATAAAGTGTTTTTGCGGGGTGTCCTGCTGCATTACTTTAACATGCAGAAAAGTGCAACTGAAAGTCATCATATTTTGGTGGAAGTGTATGGTGACCATGCTCTAGCTGAGCGAACGTGTCAGAAGTGGTTTGCACGGTTTAGAAGTGGTGATTTCGGCTTGGCAGACCAAGAGCGAGCTGGACAGCCAAAAAAATTTCAAGACGAAGAATTGACAGCATTGCTCGGGCAGGATTCGTGTCAAACGCAGGAACAACTTGCAGCAGCATTAGGCGTTGATCAAACAACAGTCTCCAAACGCTTGAAAGCCATGGGAATGATTCAAAAGATGTCACATTGGGTTCCACATGAATTGAAAGACAGAGACGTTGAAAGACGAAAAACCATTTGCGAATTGCTACTTCAACGACAGAGCAGAAAGGGGTTTCTGCATCGAATTATTACGGGTGATGAGAAGTGGATCCATTACGAGAACCCTAAACGAAAAAAGGCCTGGGTGAAACCAGGTGAACCAGGTCCATCACAACCAAAACGAGATATTCACTGTGCAAAGGTTATGCTGTGCATATGGTGGGATATGAAAGGTGTGGTGTACTATGAGCTGCTGCAACCGGGTGAAACTATGAATGGAGAACGTTATCGACGACAATTAATGCGTTTGAAGCAAGCTCTGGCCAGAACACGACCAGAATGGGAGAACAGACATGATAAACTTATTGTTCAACATGATAACGCTCGCCCACATGTCGCAAAACCGGTCAAAACCTATTTAGAAAATGTCGGATGGGAAGTTTTACCCCACCCGCCGTATTCACCAGACGTTGCTCCTTCGGACTACTACTTGTTCGATTGCATGAACAACGATTTGATTGGACAGCGGTTTACTTCTTCAGAAGATATCGAAACATGGGTCTCTGACTGGATCGCTTCCAAGGATGAGGACTTCTTTCGCCACGGAATCCGTACATTGCCTGACAGATGGGCGAAAGTGGTGGCTAGCGATGGACAATATTTTTCTTAAGGTATTTATGTATTTTGTGTTTGTACTACAGCTTCAATGTGTGCGTACCAACCGCACGAATTAATTCCTAGACCAAATATATATATATATATATATATATATACGTACTACGTTATAACGTATGTTTTTACATTATTACATGCATTTTTGCTAGAGAAAAAAAAGCAAATCTTGAAATATATATATATATATATATATATATCCCGCTTTACGAAGAAGGTATTTAGAACAGATAATGTTTATCATTATGTGAGATGAACACAGATAGTACGTCTAAGCATAACATAGATGAGAATTTAATCCTATCGAGATAGAGTTTCTTGGAATTTGAAAATCTGTTTCGTAACTTGTACAAGTAACTCTTATCCTTCTGGTTTGCAAAGAAGAGCGAGATAGATTTTTTTTCCTTAGTCGCGATGCCCCTGTTTTTAAAGATACGAAATGAGGAAATAAAAACGACCTTTTTTTATTTAAGTAAAAGGTACGGGTCACTGCACTAAACATTTTCGCTTCAATTTCTTAAATTAAATCATATCATGGTGCTGTTCTTATTGAAACATTTATTTGTGGAATTCGAACAAAATTTTAATGCATTTCCGGAAAACTTCGCAAAAAATTCACCCTCGAAAGTACTCTATCTCTTATAAGTCTTTCGTGAAAGTTGGCATATGCCAGATGGGGCTATTAATGCAGGGTTCCAACTGATCTGGAGAAATCTATTTTCCTGACTTCTCCCTGACCTTCCCTGACCTTTTGGCAGGAAATTCTCTGACTTTCATGGCAGGTGTCGGATGACTTTGACATAAATAAGGAATAAATAACGGTGAATATTTATATATGAGAACATTTATTTTACAGAGACAAATAATAATCAATTGTTCATACGTACATTCTCACTTACCTCCTGTAAAAATCTGAGGTACCATACTGACAACGTTCCATACTGTCATAATTAATGTTGGCTAAGCTGAAATTGGTGTACAATTAATGTTAGAAAAAAATATATATTTTATAACATTTCCCTGACTTTCCCTGATTTCCAGTCTTTTTCCCTGAGTTTCCCTGACTTCCCTGATTTTCCTGACCAGTAGATGCCCTGTAATGGAATGTTTATAAAATATCAACAAAATATCGTGGATTGGTTCTGAGAAAATCGTCCGTAGAACTCAACCACGAGAGTAAACTACCTCTTGAAACTTTTCACGAAAAGCAATTTATCCCGTACTTAACGAAATCTGAACAGAATCGCCTGAGTCGTTTTCAGGAGAAACATCTGAAAAGAACTCACTGCCAAAAGGGTAAACTATTCCTTGTGGATACTTTTCGTGACAAATTAGTTAAGGATATGTAGTCTGGTTATTGATGAAATATTTGTTTATGCGGAACGTACAAAGCCAAATCGCCTGACTCGTTTTTGAGAAAAATCAGCTGAAGAAAAATTCATCTTAAAAGTAAACTACTTCTCGTGGATATTTTAGTAACAAATGAGTTGTGGCATATTGCCAAGTTATTAATACTCCTAAATCTATTATTGAAATATTTATTTATGAATATGAACAAAATTACCTGAGCAGTTTATGAGAAAAATTTAGAAGATATCACTCTCGACCTCCTGTGGAATTTTTAAAAGAACAAACAACTTACGCCATATTAACAGGTTATTAACAGAATATTTATTTATGAAATACGATCAAAATTGCGTGAGTAATTTTTGAGACAATTGTCCGAATACAACTCACCCATAAGACTTAAAAATCCCATTTGGATTTATTCCCGAGAGAATTGGTTTATACCACATTTAAAGAGTTGTTAATAAAATATTGAAGAATAAAATATAAACAAAATCGTTAAACATGTTTTTGAAAATATTGTATTTTTTTTTATTTTATTCCAGTACCTGTTCTTATTTTTGGTGATCAGAAGAAAATTCGAAATTCTCAATTCTTCTTTTAAAAATCCTACAGAAATTTAAGTTTCAAATTTTGTATAGGTGCTAAACTGTATGGTTCCTGGGCAAGTGTACAAAAAGACGAACTGACGGATGCACATTTACAAATTTCTTTTTCGGCATATAAAGGTTATGGAAAGTCATAAGTCTGATAAAATCACGAAATCTCTCCTATCGTTCCTCACAACTAAAAACTAATTTTTGAATGGAAGACAACAAAAACTAGAAAACATATCTCAAATGTAAGTTCTTTTAGTTTGGTAACTTTGCTTAACCATATGCAAAAGTGGAAAGGTAAAAAAAAATAAATAAATAAATAAATAAATAAAATAAAAATAAAAATAAAAAATAAAAAAATAACTGCTATTCTAGAAGAAATTTATAACAGACAAAATTATGTGAGAGTGTTTGAATGCGAGGAATTAAATACTAGTGAGTGTGAGTGTAAATGTAAGTGAGAGCGAGTGGGTGAGTGTGAGCACAGAAAAGATATGAATGTAAGGGAGGGAGTTGATTGAGGGTAAGTATAAGTGAATTAATAATATCTGAGATGAGAGCGAGTGAATTTGAGTGTGAGGGAGAATATTCAAGGTAAGCGTGAGGGTGAAAGCAAGTGAGTGTGGGTATGAGGGAGATGAAGGAGAATGAGTAAAAGGTAATCAACAATATTTGAGGGAGGACGAGTGTGAGTGTGAGGAGTTGATTGAGAGTGAGTGTAAAGTAATCAATAATAGTTGAGGGTGAGAGCAAGTAAGGATGAGTGTGAGGGAGACAACTGAGGGTGGGTTTAAGGTAATAATATTTGAGTGTGCAAACAAATGAGGGTAAGCGTAAGAGAAACGATAGAAGGTGAGTGTAAGATAATCAATAATATTTAAAGGTGAAGGCCGATTGAGGATAAGTGTAAAGGAACCTAAAATATTTGAGGATGAAAGCAAGTGAGTGTGAGAGTGAAGGAATTGATTGAATGTAAGTGTAAGTGACGGTTAGGAAAAATGGCCATCTCCGGTTTGTGCATCCGCCAAATGCACCAGACTCAAGTTCCGGTCGTGGGTCGGAGAGTTCACGTTAACAATGCCCCTTGCGCTTAATAACTAACACAGTCCTGCTCTGTGTTCCATAAGGATAAAAAAAAAAAAAACCTCAAGGGAACTATATGAGAGGTGGAACTTTAGCCTAACGTGGAATCGAGATCTCCTGTACTCTTATCAGAGTCCAATCCATTAATCGAAAATAATATTTTAAAACGCACTGTTTAAAAGTAATTTCTTATGTAATAAAGTAATTTTTATGTAATAAAATTTAATTACAAAATGGTTTACACAAAGTTTAGATCTGAAATCAAAGACACAAAAAAAAAAACATTTTTAAGAGGTGAGAAAAATATATACGGATATTAGCTCATTTTATATATATATATATATATATATATATATATATATATATATAGCGAATATCTGTATATATTTTTCCGTATTGGTTTTCAACTCTTTCGTTATGGCAACACCCTATTAGCACACACAAGTTTACATGAATTAACGGATATTAATTATAAAACAGATTCTACTGCAACAAAGACGCTTTGTTTTCAAGAAATGTTATTTATTATATGGGATTTCCCGAAGTACAATACAGCACACACTTTATTCCCTGATAAAAACTTTTGTTTACACATTCACAATAATACGTATTGAAAAGTTGTATCTGCATGTGACAGTTCAATCACTCATATTGTCTTGGCGAGCGTTACAATTGCGCACTCTCGCAGGTCGCTGGGACATTAAAAGCTAAAACATGAAGCGATAAATAGCGCCAAACACATAGCATTAACAACAGACATCATTAGTGATATCACTCAATGTTATTCAACAAAATTCTAGAAATCAGTCTCAATTATGCAGTTAATACGCTGAATAAAAGGAAGGAAAGTTTTACATTCCGAATTTATAAGAAAAAACATCATGACTCCCTTGACGGTACCACGTGACACCACAGGGTGTCGCGACTCTTAACTTGGACTCTTTCTCTCTCGTTATATATATATATATATATATATATATATATATAGAGAGAGAGAGAGAGAGATAGATAGATAGATAGATAGATGAAAAGTTGATTCTATGTTATTCACTATTGCCTTTTAGTCAAAGGTAGTTTAGGAATAGTTTTTGAATACGTTCTATTTGTTCATTTTATTAGAATACAGGGGACATTGAAGCAGAGGGGACAACTGCCATTCCATGATTTTCTACCGAAAAGTGAACGAAAGTGGTACTTACTAATAATTTCCTATTCCTTCTTTATCCAGTATAAACTTACGTGTAACTTCTCTCTCTTTTGAAGTTACGTAATGGATATTTACCAAAGATCTATAACTTAACTTATATTACAATAGTTCAAGCAATCTTCACGAAAGTGTAGCCCTTTATATATTGTAAATGCTACTCTTTAATAAATATTAGTTTTATAACTTCAAAGTAACAGAGCATTTATATAAAGCATTTACTTCGATTATTATTATCATTATTACACTTCAGTGCACTTCGGAATACAGAAATAAGTTTTAAAGACTAACTTAATAAAAAGATTAAAGGTATGATTACACGTGAGGGAAAGAAGCAAATGTGTCTCTTTCTGATCAATAGTTACTGTATATATTTTCAAAAACAAATTACGAGACTCTCTCGCAAGCGAATTTCGTGCCCTGCGAAGCTACATATGGTAAATAATAATTACAATAATTGTTCGGAAACGAATAATTCATCGAATTATTATTTGAATAAAGAATGTGAACGTTACCCACTAGTAAAGAGCTAGAAGAAGTCTTTCTTCTGTAATTGCGGAGGAGGGAGGTTAGGAGAAAAAACAAACATCATTGGTGCATCAATTTATGTAACAACCGAGCAAGGAGTATGAAGAGACAGCTCACAGTCCATAAGTTTATATATATATATATATATATATATATATATATATATATATATATATATATATATATATATATATATATATATATATATATATATAAACAGCATGAATGCTGTACCGTACGTCAAGACAGTGACATAATATGACAGGTTGGAGCCTTTGAAAGCAGAAGATTTAGTAGTACCTGCCGAACATCATGGGAACAAAGTACCGAAGAATAGATATTTACTGTTTCATTTGAAATTTTCATTATAACAGTTTTTTTAATAATCAAATAATGAATTGTGAATATAAATCCTACATAAATATAATATATTGAAGAACTCCTTAACTAAATAAATTACTAGAAAGGCAAATGCACAATTTATTCAATAAAATTCTGCAAATAATGTAATTTGAATAAAGAATTGTTGTTCTAATCATTATTTAAATAATGATAAATTATTTGATTTATTATTGGAATAAAGAATAATTGTTCTAATAATTATTTAAATAATGAGAAATTATTTGATTTGTTATTAGAATAAAGAATATTTGAATAATTATTTGAGCAACGAATCAGGGTCCAATAATTAACGTGCCTGAAGTTGGCCCCCCCACCTATCCCAAATTACACCAAACGTTGCACATCGTTAGTGCATCGTTAGTGCACGTTAGTGCACTCAGAACTAACGTTAGTGCTATCAGCGTGTACGAGATATTGAAGATTTTTGGTGGGGGGGCCAACTTCATATGAAGTTAGCCCCCCCACCCACCTTTATGCAGACACATTTTCACAAAACTTAGCACATCGTTAGTGCATCGTTAGTGCACTTAAACACACTAAGCACTACCGTTAGAACTACCATATTTTGGGATTTATTCAAAATTTTTGGTGGGGGGGCCAACTTCAGAAATATCAAATTCTATACAAATAGAGGTAGAAACATGGGGTTAACGGCAATCGTTAATGCATCGTTAGTGCACTTAAACGCACTAAGCACTAACATTAGTGCTACCATATTTTGGGATTTATTCAAGATTTTTGGTGGGGGGGCCAACTTCAGAAATGTCAAATTCTATACAAATAGAGGTAAAAAATGGGGTTAACGGCAATCGTTAGTGCATCGTTAGTGCACCTAAACACACTAAGCACTAACGTTAGTGCTACCATATTTTAGGATTTATTCAAGATTTTTGGTGGGGGGGCCAACTTCAGAAATGTCAAATTCTATACAAATAGAGGTAAAAAATGGGGTTAACGGCAATCGTTAGTGCATCGTTAGTGCACCTAAACACACTAAGCACTAACGTTAGTGCTACCATATTTTAGGATTTATTCAAGATTTTTGGTGGGGGGCCAACTTCTGAAATATAAAATTCTTTACAAATAGAGGTAGAAACATGGGGCTAACGGCAATCGTTAGTGCATCGTTAGTGCACCTAAACACACTAAGCACTAACGTTAGTGCTACCATATTTTAGGATTTATTCAAGATTTTTGGTGGGGGGCCAACTTCTGAAATATAAAATTCTTTACAAATAGAGGTAGAAACATGGGGCTAACGGCAATCGTTAGTGCATCGTTAGTGCACTTAAACGCACTAAGCACTGACGTTAGTGCTACCATATTTTAGGATTTATTCAAGATTTTTGGTGGGGGGCCAACTTCAGAAATATCAAATTCTATACAAATAGAGGTAGAAACATGGGGTTAACGACAACCGTTAGTGCATCATTAGTGCACTTAAACGTACTAAGCAATATCGTTAGTGCTACCATATTTTGAAATTTATTCAAGATTTTCGGTGGGGTGGGCAACTTCAGTAATATCAAATTCTATACAAATAGAGATAGGAACACAGGGTTAACGGCAATCGTAAGTGCATCATTAGTGCACTTAAAAGCAGTAGGCAGTAATGTCAGTTCTACCATATTTTGGGATTTATTCAAGATTTTTGCTTAGATGTCAACTTTAGAAATATGAAATTCCATACAAATTGATGTAGAAACATGGGGTTAACAGCAATCGTTAGAGCTTCGTTAGTGCATTTAAACGCACTAAGCACTAACGTTACTGCTACCATGTTTTGGGATTTATTCAAGATTTTCGGTGGGGTGGTAAGCTTCGGAAATATCAAATTCTGAACAAATTGACGTAGAAACATGCGGTTAACGGCAATCGTTAGTGCACTTAAAACACTAAACACTTACGTTAGTGCTACCATAATTTGGGATTTATTCAAGATTTTAGATGGGGGGCCAACTTCAGAAATATCAAATTCTGTACAAATAGAGGTAGAAACATGCAGTTAACGACAATCGTTATTGCATCATTAGTGCACTTAAATGCATTAAGCACTAACGTTAGCATTACCATATTTTGGGATTTATTCAAGACTTTTGGTGGGGCCAACTTCATTAATATCAAAGTTCATACAAACCTTTAGTGCTTTCTAGAATAGCATTAATTTTTTGTTAGTGCTTGAAGTTAGGGCAAGTTCACCGTGTCCTCCAAAGATATTGTACTTGTAGCACCTACACAAAGAAGTACTAACTTTAGAGGTTGGTGCACTAAGAACCACTAGCAATTGCACTAGAAGATATCATTAGTGCTTTTGAATTTGGCGAAAATTTGATGCAATTAAAAATTCCCAATAAATTTCTTATGGGAGTTTCGTGACATGTAATTGTCCATAATTACACTAATATTGAAGTACTAACAAAACTGTTAGTGTTTTCTAGAAGCACTAACAATTCACTAACGATTACACTAGAAGAGATCATTAGTGCTCTTAATTTTAACGGAAATTTGATGCAATGAAAAATTTCCCATAAATTTATTATGTGAGTTTCGTGACATGTAATTGGCCATAACTAAACTAATAGTGAAGTACTAACTAAACAGCTAGTGTATTCTAGAAACACTAACAATGCACTAACGAATGGCACTAAGTTTTTAGTTAGCGCTTGAAGTGGAGGCGCTAAGTTCACTCCGGCGTCAAAAGGTATTTTAATTGTAGCACCTATACTAATGAAGCACTAACCTTAGGTGTAGAAGCACTAAGAAAAACTAACAATGCACTAACGATTGCTCTAGAAGAGATCATTAGTGATTTTGAATTTGAAATTTGATTCAATGAAAAATTTGCCATACATTTTTTGTGAGTCTCGTGATATGTAATTGGCCATAACTACACTAATAGTGAGGCATTAACTAAATTGTTAGTGCTTTATAGAAGCACTAAGGAATGGCACTATTTTTTCCGTTAGTGCTTAAAGCAGCGTTTTCCAACCGGTGTGCCGCGGCACACTGGTGTGCCGTGAATGGGCCGCTGGTGTGCCGCGAGGAATCGAAACAAAATTATTAATTTTGTAGGAATCAAGTTGCAAAACGTAGGGCAAAATGTATATTTGTATTCCAAATTACTATGAATCTCTACTATGAATCTATAATTTTAAGTTTCATACCGGGTTACTGTTCTGTACATTTCTAATGCTGAAAAAAGTATTTGTTATCATTGTTATGACCGTTATTGCTTCTTTATTGTTGCAGACTATTTCGTAACTTGAAAATTTAAGACATCATGCAATCCTTTCGACAAATTACCTACATTTGTGTTTTAAGAGTAAAAGAGATTTGTTTGTTCGTTCGTTATTTAGTGATCTTCCTTCTTAGTAAAAGGTTGTATACAGTTTTTAAAAAGAAAGCGTATTTTTAAAAACCTGAGTCCAATATTTCATTGAAATTGTTTTTTATTTTGAAATTAGAATGAAAAATAAGCATAATTATTTACCACGGGGAAAAAAACCAGTGATAGAGTTTCCTTCTCTGTGAGAAAGAGATCAATAATCACAGAAAAATACCGCTGTGTTTTATATTTACAAATAATATCTGTAAGTGTGCCGCGAGAATCCAAGTAACACATGTAGTGTGCCGCAAGTTGAAAAAGGTTTTGAAACGCTGGCTTAAAGTGTGGGTGCGAAATTCACGCTGACTTCCTCAAAGTTTTTTTTTTACTTGTAACACCTACACTAATGAAGCACTAACGTTAGGCGTTTGTGTTCTAAGAAGCACTTACGATGCACTAACAGAGGTAATTAGTGCTTTTGAATGCGACGGGAATTTGATACAATGAATAATTCCCCATGTGTTTCTTATGGGAGTTTTGTGACCTATAATTGGCCATATCTACACTAATGGTGAAACACTAACGAAACTACTTGTATCTTCTAGAGGTACTAACAATGCACTAACAAATAAAACTAATTTTTTCGTTAGTGCTTGTAGTGGGAGAAAAGTTCACGCTAATTTCGAAAGTTTTCTTTACTTGTAACATTAGTGCTTCCTAGTGCACCAACACGTAAGTTTAGTGCTTCATTAGTGTAGGTGCTACAAGTAAAAAACCTTTGCGGGCCAGCGTGAACTTGGTTCCCACTTCAAGCACTAACGAAAAATAAGTCAATTCGTTAATGTATCGTTAGCGCTTCTGCAAAACACTCATAGTTCCGTTAATGCTGTAGATATGGCCAATTATATGCCACAAAAATTCCATAAGAAATTCAAAGAGAATTTTTCATTGCGTCAAATTTCCGCCAAAATCTAAAGCACTAATGACCTCTTCTACTGAAATAGTTACTGCTTCATAGTGGACTAACACCTAACGTTAGTTCTTCATTAATGTAGGTCCTACAAAAAAAAAAAAAAAAACTTTGGAAGTCTTCATGAACTTGGCGCCCCCATTTCAACCAATAACGAACACTATTAGTATAGTTATGGCCAGTTACATCTAAGGAAAAACGCATAAGAAATTTAAGGGGAGTTTTTCACTGTGTCAAATTTTTACCAAATTAAAAAGCACTAATGATCACTTCTAGTAAATCCTTATTGTATCGTTAGTGCTTCTTCGTGCAGCAACCCCTAACGTTAGTGCTAAATTAGAGTAGGTGCTACAAGTAAAATATCTTTGGTGGTCAGCGTGAATTTGCGTCCACTTCAAGCACTAACAAAGTAATTAGTGCATTCGTTAGTGCTTCCTGAAAATACTGACACTGTATGGAATTTGATATTTCTGAATTTGGCCCCCACCAAAAAAAATTTGAATAAATCCCAAAATGTGGTAGCACTAACGTTAGTGCTTAGTGCGTTTAAGTGCACTAACGATGCACTAACGATTGCCGTTAACCCCATGTTCCTATCTCTATTTGTATAGAATTTGATATTACTGAAGTTGCCCACCCCACCGAAAATCTTGAATAAATTCCAAAATATGGTAGCACTAACGATATTGCTTAGTACGTTTAAGTGCACTAACGATACACTAACGGTTGTCGTTAACCCCATGTTTCTACCTCTATTTGTATAGAAATTGATATTTCTGAAGTTGGCCCCCCACCAAAAATCTTGAATAAATCCTAAAATATGGAAGCACTAACGTTAATGCTTAGTGCGTTTAGGTGCACTAACGATGCACTAACGATTGCCGTTAACCCCATGTTTCTACCTCTATTTGTATAGAATTTTATATTTCAGAAGTTGGCCCCCACCAAAAATCTTGAATAAATCCCAAGATATGGTAGCACTAACGTTAGTGCTTAGTGCGTTTAAGTGCACTAACGATGCACTAACGATTGCCGTTAACCCCATGTTTCTACCTCTATTTGTATAGAATTTGACATTTCTGAAGTTGGCCCCCCACCAAAAATGTTGAATAAATCCCAAAATATGGTAGCACTAATGTTAGTGCTTAGTGCGTTTAAGTGCACTAATGATGCACTAACGATTGCCGTTAACCCCATGTTTCTACCTCTATTTGTATAGAATTTGATATTTCTGAAGTTAGCCCCCCCACCAAAAATCTTGAATAAATCCCAAAATATAGTAGCACTAACGTTAGTGCTTAGTGCGTTTAAGTGCACTAACGATGCACTAACGATTGCCGTTAACCCCATGTTTCTACCTCTATTTGTATAGAATTTGATATTTCTGAAGTTGGCCCCCCCAACCAAAAATCTTGAATAAATCCCAAAATATGGTAGCACTAACGTTAGTGCTTAGTGCGTTTAAGTGCACTAACGATGCACTAACGATTGCCGTTAACCCCATGTTTCTACCTCTATTTGTATAGAATTTGATATTTCTGAAGTTGGCCCCCCACCAAAAATCTTGAATAAATCCTAAAATATGGTAGCAGTAACGTTAATGCTTAGTGCGTTTAGGTGCACTAACGATGCACTAATGATTGCCGTTAACCCCATGTTTCTACCTCTATTTGTATAGAATTTGATATTTCTGAAGTTGGTCCCCCCAACCAAAAATCTTGAATAAATCCCAAGATATGGTAGCACTAACGTTAGTGCTTAGTGCGTTTAAGTGCACTAACGATGCACTAACGATTGCCGTTAACCCCATTTTTTACCTCTATTTGTATAGAATTTGATATTTCTGAAGTTGGCCCCCCCATCAAAAATCTTGAATAAATCCTAAAATATGGTAGCACTAACGTTAATGCTTAGTGCGTTTAGGTGCACTAACGATGCACTAACGATTGCCGTTAACCCCATGTTTCTACCTCTATTTGTATAGAATTTGATATTTCTGAAGTTGGCCCCCCCACCAAAAATCTTGAATGAATCCCAAAATATGGTAGCACTAACGTTAGTGCTTAGTGCGTTTAAGTGCACTAACGATGCACTAACGATTGCCGTTAACCCCATGTTTCTACCTCTATTTGTATAGTATTTGATATTTCTGAAGTTGGCCCCCCCACCAAAAATTTTGAATAAATCCCAAAATATGGTAGCACTAACGGTAGTGCTTAGTGTGTTTAAGTGCACTAACGATGCACTAACGATGTGCTAAGTTTTGTGAAAATGTGTCTGCATAAAGGTGGGTGGGGGGGCTAACTTCATATGAAGTTGGCCCCCCCACCAAAAATCTTCAATATCTCGTACACGCTGATAGCACTAACGTTAGTTCTAAATGCACTAACGTGCACTAACGATGCACTAACGATGTGCAACGTTTGGTGTAATTTGGGATAGGTGGGGGGGCCAACTTCAGGCACGTCAATAATTATTTGAATAACATACTATTGTTCGAAGAATTACTTGAATAAAGAATAATTAGTCGAATTATTATTTGAATAATGAATTATTGTTCGAATTATTTTGCTAACAGCGAGTAATCTTTGAAGTAATAATTTGAATCACCAAAGCATTTGTATAACTAACAATGGTTGTTATTGGGTCACCTCTGGTGCGTGTAGTCCTTGCCACGATCCCAGTTAGTGCTAAGTGGCATTTGTGGTAGTCAAACATTGTGTATAGGATTTTCAGGATCCTTTTTTTCTCACTTCCTTTATTGCGTCATTTCGTTGGTTATCATCATCTCAAACTCTCAGTCTTGAAGCATAGTCGTGGGACTCAAACTTTAAAAAAATGGGGGCAGCGGTGGCTTAGTAATACAGCGTTCACCTTTGCTGCATGGGGTTTCTGGTTCTATTTCAACTTGCGGCAAGTTGACTTTGTGTTGGACAAATCCGTGTGTGGGGGTTTTCTCGTGGGTCTCCCGTTTCCTCCCGCTATTCATCCCACCAATTCATTCATTTCTCATCATTACAGTCTCCTTTACCCTAGGCGGCATAATCGTGGGATGTGAAACAAAGTATTTTTTTAATTCTTGCTTATTGCAGAGTTAACGTCCCTTTTCAGTAATATGAGCAACTGAGGCGACATGAGACGTGGACCTACAGTGTAAATAAGGTGTACTCGACTCTCTCCAATGCGTTCAAATTTCAATGCTCACTCATTGGGAATCGAAGCCAGGATCTCGTACATCGAAAGGGAGCGTGGCTGCGCGCTAGCTTCTACACCAGAGGGAAGGGCAAATAATTACGAATATTTTAAATATATCTTTGAATAGCTAATAGCAATTGTTGCTCTCGACCCATGTGAAGACACAATTTTAGTGACGAGATAGGGATAAGAGGGAGCTATTTTTGATCTAGCGCTAACCATTACAAAGTTATGACTGTTTCTTTGTTTGTATCGTTGCAGGCGATTTACTTCATGCAGATCACATTGAGCTTGTGCTGATCTCTAAAAGAACGAAATACCAGACCTATTATAAACGATTTTAGCCGCTCATCTGGAGACGTCTCCCATCAGTAATGGTGCTGTTTTCAAAGCGCTAAAGAAATTTTAAGAATTCGGATCTGTGGCAGATCGACCCAAGACTAGTAAGCGATTCACACCAACAGACGAGGCAACAATTGTTACAATGTTTGGCATTATTCAGTAAATGTCCAAAGGCAATCACATGTAGTGTAGCCACTGAAAGTAGTAGGTAGTTGGTCTCACGTCAATCATGCGCATTATGTCAGTGAATAAGTGGCAGACTTATAAGCTGTAACTTCACCAACACTTTACAGAAGATCATCCAGATCGTCGTCTGAAATTCGCCCAGTGGATCACAGAGTAGCTACGACACAACCTCATATTCGCCTCTGATGTACTGTTTACTGATGAGGAAAACTTTTACGTGTCGGGACAGGCTATCAAACAGAACGTGCGATACTGGTCAATGAGAATTTCGTATTGATTTGAGGCATCTGCGTGTGTTCCCGGTAAAATGATACTGTGGTGTGGCGTGTAGGAGCCTCATGTAATGGGTTCATTCTTGATTGACGGGACCCTAACGGCGATGGGTCATTGGTGCCTGTTACAATACGACATCTTGCCATCACTGCTGTAGGAGGAGGGATCATTCTTAAGTTTTTTTTCCACTCCACTACGGTACCTTTGACCGTGAGTACGTCGATTAGCAGTTTCTTAACGCGTGGATTGATAGGTGAGATGCTGTGGAATGGCTTCCTCGTTCTCCTGACCTAAACCTCATGAAGTACTATGTTTGGAGCCTGTTATATAAGTCTGTCTGTTATATAAGTGGTGAAATTTAGGGATATTCAGGTTCTCAAGCAATGAATTATAAATACATGTTCCAGCATTACAGCAGACACTTTTTGCAGGGTTTTGTGTGACTGGGAACTCAGAATGCATCTGGTAATCAACCAGAATGGTGAACTCATTGAACACATCCTCTGATCCTGTCGTACGACTATCCTTTCTCTCCGAGACATTACAAAGAAGCACTTATAACTCCATAAAAGTTAGCGGTAGAGCAAAAATAACAGTGCTGTATAATTTCTAAGCAAATTTGGTATTAAAGTGACATATAAGATGCTATAGTTTCCATTTACGACAATGCATAAAATTAAAGATGGCGCACCTCAAGATGGCAGATGTTAATGTGATGTGTTCTCTAACATTCCCCCCCCCATTCCTATTCCCCCCAATATTGTTTCTTTGGTTATATTTTACAGCCAAGACAGCACTTTCAAGACACATTTTCCAGATGAAACAACCCTTAACGTAATCTCATAACCAATACTAATAACAAATGTTTGAATTATTATTTGAATATATTGTAACCTCTTATTGCAATTATTAAACGTTAAATTCTGCATTTCGAGTTTCAAGCAAATGAAGTAATGAATCTTTTAGAAACTCTACCGGAAGAGACAAAAATATTGAGTCGGTGCTTTTGGAAGTTAAATATTCATTGAAGTAATTCCATTAAAGAAAAAGACCTGATCCTTTAGTAATTCACGGAAGAGTTTATAGTTTTTTTTTTTTTTTTTTAATAAGCACTCTGATATATATATAGGGAAGCTGGGCTGTGACGTATTTTTAACTAATTGCTCATTGGAAGCGGAAAACCATCCATCTGAAGTAATCGATAAACCATTACAAGTAATCAAGCTGCATAATTTATAATTAGAAGCCGCTGGTAATCAATTTGTGAAAGTGTCAGAGAAAACTGAATTCAAGTAGCGAATACGCATTTATCAGTTTCTAGGTTGCGTTTACCACATATTTAAAAAATCTTTTTAAAGTTTCCCGCAGACGTTAGCGCTTCGTTTTTGCAGTGGAACTCTATGATTTAACTATAATTCAGCTAGTCTAAGTGATTTTAGTAATAACCCTGTCTGGAAGTCATCTACAATTGAAGACCTGAATTGCATAACATCCTAAGTCCACTCTGTTTCTTCGTATTTTGCGTTTTTTTTTAAATGTTAGCATCTATGTTTTAACGGTTATTCATTTGCATAATACGTAAATCCATATATATATAATGCTTGTATAGTTATCAGAATTTGCATTGAAAAAAGTCATCTTGAGCCGTCAAATTCTGTATACAGTAAAATCTTCACCAGTTCTGATCGCGTACAAAGCCGCCTGTTCTATCTTCGATTCGATGTGGGGGATTCGGGTTCAACACTTACGCAAATATTAATAAACCATAGTGCCTGTGAGGTAAGCAACCCAACCGTTTTCTTTGTCGTTCAGGTTGCATATCTTCCATATCATTGAATTAGTTTCTATTAACCTTATTGTTCTCGTGCGACGAATGCTCTTGGAAATCAAGAGCGGTTATGCCTAAACCATGTATTTCATGCGTTTCTTTGCCTCAGTTAAATTTGAGAATTTCTCATTGAAGAAAGAAAGCAAGTCTTCTCTGTTTAGTAGACAATTTTTAACAAAAACCTTCAAACCAATTTGCAATTAAAGCAATGGTGGCAAAAAGACATTATGAGGATTCAAAATTGGTTTATAGAATATGTTCTTGGTGTCAGGAATGAAATATTATCTTCAGGACCAGTATTTACGAAGGTAATGGTTTGCTTTGTCATGGCCCACATACATAAAGAAAAGAACTTGCTGTAGCTTTGTGCATTTCTATGAAAATACCGGTAACTTTTAAGTCCTCACAAGTTCCATTAAAATATATTGTATTCGATGAAGTCCAATATCGTACTCGTAACTTCATATATTTTTCTTGTGTGAACATCGTATGCTTCAGGAGTAGATCGGTAAACATTGCCAATATGGAAGAACACGGCATTTACACTTAGTTTTGGGCTATCACTACACAAGCGCCAGTCAGAGGGATTATATTCATGTCCCAAAGACTGAAATAAACCATTTACATCTTTGCAATAAACCATCCCGGCACTTTTTAAAACAAAATATCCCGTAAAGTGACTGTCATTTTCTAAACGAATACATTTTAATAGCTAAGATATTCTAACCTTGAAACCTGGAACCCAACAATTCCGCTTTTGTTTTAGAAAGATGTAAATCTCGTACAAGATCATCAACCTCTTCTTGTGTGATAAAATGAGGTGCATTTCACTGGGATGTAGATGGTTGAAAATCTGCAACTTCCCTGTTGCTTGGAAGTCTGTAATACCTTCTTTGGAATCAATGGTGTAGCATCTTGAGCTTTAGGTACTAAAAGATCACTGTGCGGAACTGATCGAATAGTTGACTTTAAATTAAGTTAGTGAGTTATCATGGTTAGAATTAGAGAAAAGATCTTCACATCTGACAACCACAAGTAACAGTCTGTTACATGATCTAATTGTTCATGCCAAATCAATGGAAAGCTAATTTCATAGCACTACGTTTTCCTCGTAGCCAGTTTCTTGGATTCTTGTAATAAACGCACCATGTGTGTGGTGTCAAGGACCTATCCTAGTCATCAACCCTACAGCCATGTACAGTCAACAAACGTTTTTAACTAAAGGTGTAAGACTGTTTTTTTTTTTTTTTTTTTAAATATTATTATTACTCTTAAACGTAAATTTACCAAGATCAGGTTCATTTTTGCACGCAAAGGATATTACATTTCACTGTACGTTTGCTAATGCTTATTTAGCGCTAAAAATCTACTTTATTAGGCAGTACAATTTATTATTTATTTATTTATAATAGGTTTCAGATACAGCACTAGGCCATTTTACACTGAAACATTTTAACATTTTGATAACATGTGGCGAATCACTAGTTCTATATACGAATCACTAGTTCTGTATGTCAACTGGGCTACCACCTGCAATAAAGCTAAATAATGAGGTCCAATATGAGAAACTAGTATTCCCTATTCAGCAGATAAAGTCGCTTACGCAGTTTGAAAATAATTCCAGGGGTTGAGGAGGAATCCCTCTCTATAAACAAGGAAAAAAATGTGACTGGAGGCTATATGAGCGCATATTACAAGCTATGCACAAAAAATTTCTTCTTAAGGATATTTCATCACCACTTTTTATCCGCACTTAACCATATTCTGACCATAAGAGAATTACAAACTTGTCATTTAAAAGAAATGACATGTGCTACATAAAAAAGCAATTACAGATTTGAATTTCTAATGCAACAATACGTAAGAAAAACATAATTTTCATATAGAGGACATTTTTCGTGTTGTACAGTGTAATATAACATAACATGCCCTTCTCACTATACTCAGTATCATAGTTTGTTGATATATCAAGCTATGTGAAAAAAAAATCTTAAGCACACACTTGTTTTTATTGATGAGCCTGGTGATGCTACATCTTCTCAAATTAAAGTTGAACGATTAGTTGGTAAATGTACTCGTTCGTAGAAGTATTAATCACCTCGATAACTCATCACACATTTCCGCCATATGGTACCATTTTTTACCCCTTCTCCTCTCCTTCATTAGAAGTAAACCTATATAAAAGATGGGTTATACACACATTTACAGCTTCCTAATGTCTGTAGGTAGGTTTCTGTCCTTATTAATTTGATAACGATTCCTTGTATCGTTGGGGAACGGATAGATTTAGTCATTTTTTTTTTTCTTCGGAAATTCACGTCTTTTCAAGTAGCATTATATTTATCGTGCTAATTTTCATTGCGTTGGTATTTCCTTTTTGTTATGAAAGTTCCAAATGGTTTTGTTTTTTGCAGACAGTCATGCTCTATGTTCGCCTAATAGAATTAAATATTTATTTTGTAATAAAGGGCCTACCCCGTTTGCCATAAGGACCAGACTGTATCAAGTGATCAGATCAAGAGTTACGTTATGTAATAAATCGAGACTGGAGATTCCAAATCCAGATGTCAGATATTTCAAGCACGTAATCTCCGTGTGGGGCGCCCTGGGTAATTCGCAGAAGATGCAAATACTTTATCATTATTATTGATTTTACTCAAATAACTCCGACTTTTGACAATGTTGTATCCATATTTACCTTAGGTGCTATATACATCGTTTTTAAGATCTTCATTATGTCTTTGCAATAAGTTTTCAATAGGCATCTTCTTATTATAGTTTTGGACATTTGTGGACGAATTCAATTTTTTTATTGATTTTCCATTGACTTCAATGTTCATGTTTCATGATTTTTTTTTTTACTATGTTTCATCTATTTTAGGACAATTTCTTTTTTGAATGTAGAATCTACATAGTCTCTTCTACGTTTGAGCTGAATTTCAGCCATCTTCCTCTTTTCGTTTTTGAGATAAGTGGAGGAATTATTTGTTTTTCATTGATTCACCATTGATTTTAATGGTCATGTTTCCTGCTTTCTTTGTCTATGTTTCATCCATTTTAGGACAACTTGCTTTTGGAATATAGAATCTACATAGTCTCTTCTACATTTGAGCTGCATTTCAGCCATCTTCCTCTTTTCGTTTTTGAGATAAGTGGAGGAATTATTTGTTTTTCATTGATTCACCATTGATTTTAATGGTCATGTTTCCTGCTTTCTTTGTCTATGTTTCATCCATTTTAGGACAACTTGCTTTTGGAATATAGAATCTACATAGTCTCTTCTACATTTGAGCTGCATTTCAGCCATCTTCCTCTTTTCGTTTTTGAGATAAGTGGAGGAATTATTTGTTTTTCATTGATTCACCATTGATTTTAATGGTCATGTTTCCTGCTTTCTTTGTCTATGTTTCATCCATTTTAGGACAACTTGCTTTTGGAATATAGAATCTACATAGTCTCTTCTACATTTGAGCTGAATTTCAGCCATCTTCCTCTTTTCGTTTTTGAGATAAGTGGAGGAATTATTTGTTTTTCATTGATTCACCATTGATTTTAATGGTCATGTTTCCTGCTTTCTTTGTCTATGTTTCATCCATTTTAGGACAACTTGCTTTTGGAATATAGAATCTACATAGTCTCTTCTACATTTGAGCTGCATTTCAGCCATCTTCCTCTTTTCGTTTTTGAGATAAGTGGAGGAATTATTTGTTTTTCATTGATTCACCATTGATTTTAATGGTCATGTTTCCTGCTTTCTTTGTCTATGTTTCATCCATTTTAGGACAACTTGCTTTTGGAATATAGAATCTACATAGTCTCTTCTACATTTGAGCTGAATTTCAGCCATCTTCCTCTTTTCGTTTTTGAGATAAGTGGAGGAATTATTTGTTTTTCATTGATTCACCATTGATTTTAATGGTCATGTTTCCTGCTTTCTTTGTCTATGTTTCATCCATTTTAGGACAACTTGCTTTTGGAATATAGAATCTACATAGTCTCTTCTACATTTGAGCTGCATTTCAGCCATCTTCCTCTTTTCGTTTTTGAGATAAGTGGAGGAATTATTTGTTTTTCATTGATTCACCATTGATTTTAATGGTCATGTTTCCTGCTTTCTTTGTCTATGTTCCATCCATTTTAGGACAACTTGCTTTTGGAATATAGAATCTACATAGTCTCTTCTACATTTGAGCTGCATTTCAGCCATCTTCCTCTTTTCGTTTTTGAGATAAGTGGAGGAATTATTTGTTTTTCATTGATTCACCATTGATTTTAATGGTCATGTTTCCTGCTTTCTTTGTCTATGTTTCATCCATTTTAGGACAACTTGCTTTTGGAATATAGAATCTACATAGTCTCTTCTACATTTGAGCTGCATTTCAGCCATCTTCCTCTTTTCGTTTTTGAGATAAGTGGAGGAATTATTTGTTTTTCATTGATTCACCATTGATTTTAATGGTCATGTTTCCTGCTTTCTTTGTCTATGTTTCATCCATTTTAGGACAACTTGCTTTTGGAATATAGAATCTACATAGTCTCTTCTACATTTGAGCTGCATTTCAGCCATCTTCCTCTTTTCGTTTTTGAGATAAGTGGAGGAATTATTTGTTTTTCATTGATTCACCATTGATTTTAATGGTCATGTTTCCTGCTTTCTTTGTCTATGTTCCATCCATTTTAGGACAATTTGCTTTTGGAATATAGAATTTACATAGTCTCTTCTACATTTGAACTGAATTTCAGAAATCTCCCTCAAAGTCTGTTCACATCATTGCAATCGGATAGGTTCTTTTACATTTTCAGAAGCTGTTAAAAAAAATCACATTAAATTGTGGTAATTCTTGCATCCATTTTAAATGGTTTTGTTTCTACAAGTTTATTAAGGAAAATCCTATTATAACAATTAAACCTGCCTACATTGGCCGTAATCGATTCTATTAAAAAGTGGTCAACTTAAAGGTAGACAACTTACACAAAATATGTGTTTTAGACCACAACCTCTAATATCTCTTTTGATAATAAAAACGATTTTCTACAACTTCTCACTTCTTCCATATAATTTTTCTTTTTATGTTGTTCCTTTTCCACATTCGAAGCTGAATTTTAACTGATGCAATTTAAAGCTAATAATTTCTTAGTTCTCACACTTGCAGCCATTTTTTTAAAAGATAATATAACCATAAATCTTTCTAGCAATTTTTATAGAAACTCTTATCTCATTTCATGACAAATTCCTTATATTTCTTCTACTATATTCTTAATGAATTTAATTGCCTGTTTTTCATCTCGCAAAATTCCGTCGCTATCGAAAATGTTATGCCATTCTTGTTCACTTCATTTTCCTTTTTAGTCGCAGTTATTCTTCTAGCGATCTAAAGTTGATTAAAAAGAGACATTGTTATATTTCACAAAAAAGATTTATAATATTCGAGAAATCTCTTAATAACATAAAAACGAAAGCAAATTTATACAACTTGTACATTACCGATTACGATTTTTTTTTTTTAAATTTTCTTCGCGCCTACAGCTGGATGTGCTGTATTTCCTTTCAAACTGAACATTGCAACAATTACAAATATATACGTATTTACAAGTTGAGCTAGTTGCATGTACATATCTCCAAAAGGAGACACTTTTTAGTAAAATCCCATCCGGACCATTTTTGGGGTTGGAAAAAGAGGACATATTTGGGTAAAGGAAAACGTTTGGAAACCATATAAAGATATAGAAATATTTTAAGCTTCCATTTCATATTCTTTGTTAGCAAGGTTGCCAAAATAATAGGTAATCTTTTAAAAATTAAATAAGCATATATTCAATGGCAGGAGCGGAGAGGAAAAACAGCACAATTTGCATTGAATAAAAATAACTTCAACGGTAGAATATGCTCATTTACATAGTACTCGTAGTATTATAAAGGTGATGATAACAGAACACTTGCATTATTGCTAACATTTCGCTAAGCGAAGAAGATAAAAATAGCCATCTCTGCCTGCGAACGCTCAAGACAGGAGATTAAAATGAAAATGGAATTCTCAACGAAAACACTAGAATCGTTTCGATTTTTCCTTTTTTCTTTTCCCTTTCCGATTCGCGAGGACTATTTGAAAAATGGAGGAGGTCTATTTCCTGTATAAACGTTTACGTATGTCTGTCTGTGTGTGTGTGCTCTGTACGATTCGCAGATGAAAGGTAGAGTAGCGCTCCCTGTGTTACATTTATAGTGGCTTGTTCATCTTGACTTTGGAAATAATTTATTGAGCAAAAGTTCATGCTTCTACGGGAAAGGGTAAAGGTTCACAAGATGTCTTTCTGTTTTCACATCTTTATACTTTTATGAGTCGATATTAAATTCGGTTCTATGGTTTCCTTATCTCTCTCTTTGTACTGTTCATATAAAAGTGTGGTTTTCCATTAAACAGAGCTACAGTATATTAATAGTTCTCAACAGGTAGGCTATTCTGTAGCACACTAGAGGAATATAACGAAATTCCTAGTCTCGGTTGAATTTGAATTCAACCCTTTCAGCAATGAGGCTTTATAAGATGTGGGCCTACAGCTCAACGTGGGATTCGAACCCCGTGAGCTCCTACCGGGAATCGAATCTGTGTCTCCGCAGCCAAAGGGGTGCGCTGAAAAAATCATTATCCGGACAGCGGTATATTGTACAAATATACGGATTCCATAAGTTTACTAAGGAAATATGTACGGAGCATACGTTATCCTAAGTACAGGTTTTACGCATGTAACCTACGTTTTTACGTACGCCACATACGTTTGTGTGTGTATGTGTATGTTAACCATACAGCCGCAAGGGAACTTTTCAGTCTTTGTAATAGGTCCTATTGCATTGCAAAGAGGAAGAATACTCAAAACTTAATCGTTTTTGTGTTAGAGACAACTAATGAACTCAATTAGCACGCTAGTCTCATGATCTAGCGCTGTTCATGAGACAAGACAGACGAAAAATAAGGCTTTCTCGTCTCATTCTCGTACATTTTGTAGAAGTCTTGTCTTGTGTTGATTCTCGGAAACCTTTTCTCGTTTCGTTCCGAAAATTTTATTGTTTTGTTTTGTAAACTAATGAACGAAACTTATGATTTTTTAAAAAAATATTATCTTGAAGTTATCAGAATCCTCCCACGTCACGAGAAGCCCAGGAACAGTGTTATATAACAACATTTAAACTACATTTATTATTTGAATATATTGTGTAATGACTTGCATATCTTTAAACGTTGATAAATGCTCTTTATTATGTTCGTACAATCATTTATCTTTTCATACTATGAATTATATAAAGCTATAACAGTGTTTGGGATATAAGAATTTTACACACGAGAATCGATACATTTCTGATAGCGTCTCGTCTCGAATTTAAAAAAAAAAAAAAAGTACTTCTCGTGGGCAACAGTAGTAATAATCAAACCAGAACATGAACAATCAACCAACGGATACGATTCCAAACCTACAATACAATGATTGATGAAAACACGTTGTGTGCTAAATGCTTAGTTAGTTTGTTTGTTAATATGTTAATGTTAGTACGTTAATAAGACTTTTCCTCTATGGTCTAGTGGCTAGCGCGAACGACTATGGAAAATGTAGTACTGGGTTCGATTCCCGGTGAGAGAGTGTTAAGCGTTACGGTGGTTCGAAATGCACTCTAGATTGTAAATCCATGTCTCGATACTGAAAAGGGACGCTAAACTTAGTACCACATTAATTAACTCACTATAGCGCTAAATATAATGTGCCGTACCACATGAGACCACTGCACTACATAAATAGTCAATAATTTTATCAGGCAAAATAAAAATAAAAATTCATTTTTATAGAAGAAGTATATGCTATGGTCTCCAAAAATGATTGGAACACAGTATACTGTATACCTAATCTCGAGAACATTCAAAATGTTTTAGTAAAATCTTTGAGTTTTACGTCCCTCGATTATGCCGCAAGACTAAAGGGGACAATAATGATGAGATATGAATGAAATAGTGGAATGAAGCAAGTGGGAGGAAACGGGAGAACCCCTAGGAAACTCACGCACACGGTGTTTGTCCACCATAAAGTTCACTTGGCACGAGCTGGGATCGAACCATGGACCTCATGCACCCGAGATAAGCGCTCTACCCCGAGCCACCGCGGCCCAAGAACATTTGACAAATTTATCAGAAATTTCTTTTATTTATGCGTAATTGACGAATATTTATCCAGGAAGTTTCGAGACTTGGATTAAATAAATAAATAAAACAAGGAAAATGCAATTGTACCAAAATAGCTCAAGATGCTTGTTAAAACAATTGAATCATCTCACCGAACAGAGCTGTATGGCACAACTGGGAATATGCTGAGTTATCACTGGACTCTTAGTGTTGTATGGAACGTGGCTGACAAACTGAAAGGCTTGTTTCTCTATTCCTCAAGTGATGGCATTACTAGGGGTCTATGCTGGCAAACTAATCTCTGACTGGAATATTGGTGTAGTCCAGCAACATAATACAGGATTTCTCCATTTTTATGAATTCTCTGAAGTACGTCATATAGGATTATTCTCTGCAATGTTTCAGTTCATGAACATAAATGCACAAGTAATTTTGTCTGTAATCGTCCGGCAGCTCCTGAGTAAATGATTTTAAATCTCTGTTAAAGAAAATACACAGATGAGATTTATAATTTTACTCATATTTACATACATTATATCACAGATTTAAAATCTTTTTGGTCTCTGATCCTATCACTTAAAAGAAAAGAAAAAAATAGTTTTCTGTAACATGTTTGTCTCATTCTCATTACGGCATGAATTTCGGATACAACTAGAGGCGAACTGAGGCACCATACATGAAAATTTAGGGTGGATTCAACTTCATATGATGGTAATCTTAAAAGAATAAAACAGGCTTATTTTTTTAAAAGTAAAACTTCATGTACAGCCACATATACGGTACATATAAGGCTTTGGATTTTATTAGTCCATGTGTTGTATGGTTCATTATATGTAATGGCGCACGATGGCTCAGTAATAGAGCGTTCACTATAGGAAGATGTGTAGTTCCTCCCCCCCTCCCCCCAGAGACGAGACGAGACATAATTCTTATAAAGAGATATGACATGAGACAGAGTTCTTCCAAAAGAGACACATACATTTTCCTAGGCAAGACATATTCATAATATCAAATCTAGTCGAAATACGTCATATTTCAGCCATCCATTAACAAGATATTTCTCATTGTTGTAAAATGCGTGTGTCCTTGCTCAAAAACTAAATCTCCCAGCGATGCCGTACCCAGAAAAAAATCTCAGGGGAATGGGTCTTATGCGAGTATACAATATCATAATTAACCAATTTATTAATTACTGCTAGGGCGTAACTGGGCGTAACTAAAGTAACACAAATCGACATAACGTTAAATAATTTTGTGGAATTATCTTTGCATGTTTTAACGGAACAATTCCACAGCATTTCTTTTTAAGCCACACTAATCTTGTATAGCCACGCAAATAGCTTAAAAGATTACATCTTTTCATAATGCATCTGCTTTTAAAATTCATGATTTCTATCTTTAGGTTCCGCGAAATATCTCAATACATCATTCTAAATAAGGATAGCATTTCCTTGTTTTTACTGTTATATTTTATGTAAATAGGGCAGACTATTATTTAAAATAAAAAATAAAACTCTTTTCGTTTCTGTTCCTATACAACAAACACGAACAGTGAAATAAGAATACTGATCGATCAATATTATATATATATATATATATATATATATATATATATATATATATATATATATATATATATATATATATATATATATATAATCTAACCATATACATATACGGTGCAAACAGGAGGAAATGCAAAAGAAAACAAAAGAAAAATATTACATTTTTGCGTCATTCCTCAATGTTCTTTCCACAGACGTCAGACTATTTTAAACTAGAACTATTCTTCAATTCCGCATTATCCCATCCAATATACAATGCTTTAGTGAGATTAATCAATATTCATTTGTGCTCGCTTAGTTCGTATTATGGTAATTGGAATTTTAAAGTCATACGGTAACGACAGTATTTCGTCACGGACCCCCCTCCCATTACGAAATACAGGCTAAACGAACCAATATATGTTGCCAGTAAAATAGTTTAGAATGATTGAGACCCTAGTGTGATAACCACAGTACTTCGTCACGGACGTGCCTGTATCTGTAGTACACTGAATATAGATAAGCGGATAAGCGGACAAAGATAAGTGGAAGACTTGTGGAGTTACCAGTGTTTATGTTAGGGGAGGTGATTTAGTAGTTGTATTTACTGACATAAATATTGATTGCATATACTAATTTAAATATGGATAGCATATACTAATTTAACTCGGTATATCTGAATATTTATGAATATCGTAATTAGTGTTAGGCGCACACCATAAAATTTTTGTTAGGAGGTATCCAAGTTTTGGGTTGGGTGGGTCCTATACTTCAAGCCACTACATCTATGTAGTATTAAACGGGTATTATTCTGCACCCGAAAAGGCGATAAACAATTGTAAAATATATCCACCTATATTTTCAGGAGAAAAAAAAAACTGATACAGCTAGGTAGATTCTTTTTATAAGAGAAAGAGTACAGATGGAATGTAAGATCAAATTTTCACGCTATATCAATCATTTCCCTATTAAACAATATAGTTTTATTCTATTGAGTTAGGAAGTTTATGGGGTCCAGACCCGATGTTCAACTATAGGTGCGCACCTTCAGGGCCGTATTTTACGCATGAACCAACATAGCCCAGAGCGACAATATTTCAAGGACGGCAAATTTTCTCTTAACCATTCTTTTAGACACTTGTTTTATAAATTACAGAAATTTCGCAGCAAACATTGATATCAAAAAGACAACGTTTGCTTATGGCATGCGATGGCATTTTCTTATCACTCGGGGGCAGCAGAATTGTTAAATGTGGCTTTGCTGTGGTTACAGCGTGGCAAAAATAAGCATTAGGTGTATCCAGAGGCGTCATTTAGGAGGGCAGGAGGGAGCAATTGCCCCCCCTCAAGAGTTTGAAGAATACATATACTTTAATCGATTGTCTACTAATATACTAGTACAAAACGTGAAAGTCTTATGTCGGTGGCGCCCTTGACCCCCTCAAGCGAAGTCTGAAATGACGCCCCTGGGTGTATCAGCACTGTAAGATTATTTTTGGCTTTCTAGACTAGACCTCGCTACTATCGCACTTTCTCAACTGCCTCTGAAAATATACAACATGTATCAAAGACATGCGAGTTTATGATTTCATTACAAGGTAGAAAGTAATCCAAAATAAGACGAACGGGGAAATCAGGTTTTTTCGTCTCTTTTTGTAATTTATGTATGATATTAGTGTCTTCATTTTCTTTATTCCATTTAAAAGTTAACAGAATCCTTCTGCGTCAAGAGAAGTCCACGAAAGATGTTATATAACAATAATTAAACTATAAAGGTAACCAAGAAAGTTCTGTCGCTTTTTCATCCAATACATTCGAACATGGATATGTCATCTAAGTAGTACCTGGAAGATCAAAAATAGTCTCCAACAGCATCGACGACCTTCTACCGACGTTCTGGAAGGCCATGGATTCCATCGTGGTAAAACTTGGTGGGCCGTGAAGCGAAGAGGGTATCAAGTGCATTTTGCACCTCTACTAGGGATTTGAACTAGTGTCCTCTAAGGTGATTGTCCAAGGAATAGAACAGGTGATAATCGAACAGTGCAATGTCCGGGGAGTATGGTGGATGCAATAGTGTTTCCTATCAAAATGTAGAATGGTGTCCTGGGTCATCTTAGCCACGTGGGGCTTAGCGTTGTCCTGTAACAGGAGGATCCCTTTGTAATTCAGAAGTGTTTGCTCCAGAGTTTTGAGTATTTCTTGAACACGGCTCAACTGCTGACAGTACAAAGTTGCATTGATGCTCAGACCAGCTGGTAGCAGTTCCCGATGTACGATGGCGCGAGCAGTCCACCAAATACACAGGAGGACCTTCCTCTGGTGCAGTGCTGGTTTCGGCTTTTTTGAAACTGGTTCATGGGATGCTAACCAAGATGACGGCGCCGTGGAGCTTCGTACAGAACCCACTTCTCATCACATGTCAACACCCTGTCTAGAAATGGCTCCTTCCTCAGACGAGGCAGAAAAGAAACACAAGTGTCTGCCTGCGTTGCCTTCTGGCCCGGAGTTAAATCATGTGGGACTGATCGACCCAACTTGTAGTGCTTCCCAAGTTGATGGAGGGGCTGTCGAATCGTTTGTCCACTCACACTGAATTGTAGTCTCAGTTCCTCACATGTCTGACCACTGTTCGCCTGTGTTGCACGCCTGAAGAACTTCATTTTGTACATGTGTTGGTCTTCCGGCACGTGGACCATCTTCGAGTGTTTCATCACCGTCCTGAAACTTGTTAAACATCGCTGCACTGTCCGCGTAGTCACGACACCCTTACCAAAGATCTGACATATCTTCCACCCCGCTGCAGCGGTGTTTGACCCTAGTTTGAATTCGTACAGCATACACGCCCTTATGACGCTCTATCCTTACGCAAGTTCACGGTGTAACTGAATTGCCACAAGCTGGTAGTATGTTGGTTATACCCACACCAACAACTGACGTTCGTCTTATCTCCATTCGCATTCAACTCATGGTGTGAGGGTCAATTGAACACAGACCTCCACAAAAAGCGACAGAACTTTCTTGGTTACCTTTATATACTTAGTATTGGAGTATACAGTATTATGTAATGACTTCCGTATCATTAAACTTTGATAAATGCATGTTCAACTATTTTATCAATTTATGGATTTTATATGTGAATCGAATAACACTTAAACAACGTTTGATATATAAGACTTGGGTGAACTAGTGTTTCCCACAAGACCTGTAAAATTTCTCATCTCGAAAACGAGTCGAGAATTGTCATGCTTCTTGTCTCGTTTCGAACTTAAAAAGCTATTTCTTATTACGTCTCGTAGGCAACACTACTTACTGAGGCCATTCGTAGACAACGGATTAGTTTTCTAGAGTCTTGTCTGTTATATTCGGATTCGGTTACCAGTAGAAATAGATATGGTGCGGATTCTGCATTAAATGTAGTTTCACGTCTTAAGTGCTGGAAACTGACGTTTAATCCATTTGCACCTTGTTCCGAACTAGTTTTCACCATCAACCAATTTCATCAGCTATAGTTTATCTACAGACATGATTAAAAAGGTACTCAAAGTTTATGCATAAAAAACTTGGTATTCTGTACTATGTATTTATCTACATGTCAATCTTTTTTTTACGACACTTTCTGTTATATCTTTCACTTCTTTGTTTGTATTCTATTCGCCCCTTGAATATCTTCTTGTACTATTTTACCGCCATTTAAACTGAACCATCCGACTTGCTGACTGCAGACTGCTGCATGGTATAGGCCTACATTTCAAAGCTGAGTCTTCCACCCCTTTAATTCCAATTATTGGAGTTCACCAGTGATTTAGATGAATATATATATAGGGCCGAAATGGCGTTCTGGTCCATTGAACGAATCTGGAATAAACTGAAGAGCTGTTCCGTGGCTAAATATTGAGCATTACTGGTGCGAGATCATGGGTTTGATTCCAAGGAAGGGATAATGCGGTTCAGATTCCATTTTAAGCTTCAGGTCCATGTATCATATAGCTTTGGTGTTGGAACATGATCCTAAATTTCAGAACAACCTTCGAATAAACTACACAAAAGTTAAATTTTCTTGCGTTACATTCTATGAAGGGTTATCACCTATTAGACTTCATTTAGTTATGTGTATTCAACATATATTTTCTATCGCTGATACGAGTTCCGCCTTTCTCGATCGGAGTTAACTTTCTTCACTTTTCAAGTTTACTGCCCAATCGTCTCATGATGCTGGGCTAACGTGAGCGCAGAAATATTTCACCCCCATCGGGAATCGAATCAGTAATTCTGCATACGAAAAGCATCCGTGCTAGACTTGTGCATGCCTATAGAAAAGGCCAAGGAACGACCAACGAGAAGTTCATTTAAGACTACAATCAGTGTTATGCTACAGTCATCAATACTACCACGACAAACTTTGCTTCAAACTATCTATTAGCAGTTAAAAGAAAGAAAAAAAGTTTCGATCGATCTCTGGCTGAAGAAGATAAGATACATTTCCTATGCGAAAAGGCGCGTCTAGATCATGCATGCCTCCAAGGATGAAATACGGCCGTATGAAAGACAATAGACGCATTGAATCTATTTGGAAACGATCCAGGCATTTATAATCATCCACAGATTTATAGAATACGTTATTGCTGCTCCAGATAGATTGCAATTTCAGAACTTAGTGGTACACTGTAACAAATAATAATAAGAGTCTAATAATAATAATATACAAGCCCTCTGGTCCTGTATCGTTGAGCTGCTTTTCTTCTGTCTATATGTAGTTTTTCTATTTTTATTTTTGAGACTTATGGGAAGTCAGTTATATTTATTTGACTCGGCCATGTTTTAGTAGTTAAAAATATCTTGTATATATATATATATATATATATATATATATATATATATATATATATATATATATATATATGCGTGTGTTTGTGTTTCTTTGTTAGTAACGGCTTGTGTAATTTAGTTATAATAATGAGACAACAACGATTCATTATAAAGTTTAAAATTAAAAGAGTTTTACAATTTAAGTAAAAAATTAATAACCTATAACCAGGGCCGGATTTAGGGGGGTGCCCCCCCCCCCCGTTCTGAATATACACTATCTAAAGTGAGAAAATGGCAGTGAAAATAGCAATACTTTCCTAAAATTTCATGTCATGTTTCCGTTTCGGGCTTAAAAGAAAGCGGTTTTGCTAAACACGATAGTTTAAGTCAGTTCCTCATACACATTACAGACGCCTAAAGGCATTTAAAAAATTTAAATTTGATTCAAATGTACTGATAGTTATTGGTGCACACACCCCCCCCTCAGAAAATCCTGGATCTGGCCCTGCCTATAACTGACTTTTAACATGTTACAATATTAAAATATAATATGGTATTGCATGTAAATTTATTTGTGTTCCTATAAGATGTAATAGTAAATTGAGAACGGGCTAGTTACGTTTACAAACATCCTCGCTTTCATGCAGAATTACAGGAGTAAATTGTGCGTAAAACTGTAATAGAGAATTATGAGATTTCATAATTAGAATAGATTTAATATTTAGTAGGCACATAGTTATTTAGTAGCAACAGAACATATGAAATGTAAAATTTAAAAGCTGATTTGTATTACACGACCGTGTCGGGTTAAAACACACAAAATTTATGTTTCAGAAAATAAAGAGAGGAAAATGGAAATAAAACAATCAATGAACAAAACCAATCTAGAAGGATCCGGGTGAAAGACCACAGAAGTAAAGGAGAAGAGCTACAGAATTTGAAGATATGGCAATGAAGGCGAAGAAAGGGGACTCAGAAGGTAATAAAAACATGATTAAAACAAGGTTTTCTAAAATGTTTTTTGAGTTTTCAGGAGTAAGGGATCAGCCCTCTTCCCCCGTGTATATCCTAGTTACGCCAATGCTTGATATCTTAAACCGTTCTGGAGATAATGGTAAATATTGGTAAAATTTGCAACACTGTCTAAAATCATGTTTTTATCTTCGAGAACTTGTTTTAATTACACTTAACAAACAGTACTGGTGTAATATCAGTATCATCATAAGTGTTCTGCCATTATTGGCAAATCACTTGCTGCAACTGAGAAACTTCAATGGTCCACGGTCCTCAACTAACCTCTACGTACGATTTTTCTGATTTGATATCGTCCATTAATTGTAGTCTCCTTCGCCCTCTCACTCTCTTTCCTGCCACCATATCTTCTAGCATGTCCCTCATGATATAGTTTCTTCTTGCCTAATGTCCCAACCAGTTTCTCTTCCCCATCTTAATAATATCTACAATTGTAGATTTCTACAGCACCATTTCTAACATCCTCTTATTCGTTTCCAGCTCGACCCAGCTAATTCTCTCCATTCTTATCCACACCCAAATCAAAAAGTGTTTTAAATAATTTCCACTTATACGTCATTTTAAGCAATATCTCAAGTTCAATACTTTCATATCTCCGGAATGATATGAGATATCAAATGTCTGTAAACGGAATTATGATTTTTGTCTATTCGAAACAACCTACGTTAATTGAATATGAAATGAAGTATTTTGAAAGAAGTCAAATTTTTAATTCCTTGTAGCTTTGTTTCTACTTGTTCGAAATACGTCATATGATGACCATGGTATTCGACATTAAGTTACTTTGGATGTGGATTACCCCATTTGTCTCACTTGCGTTGTAGAATCCTCCAAAATTTGGTTGTTTTTCGATGTTTGTGATATTGTACTATCTTCAGTTCGCAACACTGCAATTAGAAGTGTTAAATTTAAGTTTCTTTCCCATATGTAAATTTTAAATACAGTGGAGTCCCGGTAATCCGAGCACGTTTAATCCGAACAGGTCCGGGAGGAAAATTTTATTTTATTTTGTGGCGAAAATACAGTTTTAGGAAACTAATAACTAAAAAGATAACCAACAGCTGACAAACTGCCGACGGTTGCAGAGTGAATACACAAAGATAATAATACCCCTAACGGAAAGATTTGTAACTACTGTACGTACTGTACGTGGAAAAATAAAGACATCAACCTTTTCCAACATTTTAAACATTTTTCCAGCACAGTACATATACAGTCGTCAGAAAACGTGTTTTGAAATAATATACGCTATGTATTACAATCCAATAGACCCGTTCACCCGCTTCAAACCGCAATTTTACTGTTATTCCGCCTAATCCAAACAATCACATAATCCAAACAATCAAATAATCCCAATTAGTTCGGATTAGCGAGATTCCACTGTATGTAGTAACCTGACGTAGTATTATTTTTCTTTAAAAAATACAAGTTTACAAGACGCTGGATTGGCAACAGTGTTAGTCTAGTAGTATTGAGGAGTACGTAAAATCTCTGTTAATATTTGCAGGGTGCGAATTTTCAAAATTTTGAATCTATTAGTTTAAAAGTTACAAGGGCGTATCAGAATAAATGTTCCACTCAGTATAAGTGTAAATTGAACAACCAGTTCGGTTCGTATTCCAATCAGAGATGTCCCTGACCCGCTGTTCTAGAAAGTACTTTCGCGAGTGAAGTCAGTGTATTTAATATTTATTCCACATTCTGGGCCAGAAGCTGCCTGAATTATGTAAAAGCAAAAACTATTAACAATTCACAATGCGTCGAAATCACTTGGACACCGTTACATGGCTCTTTTCTTCTCGTTGTGACATGCGTAAAGTAAATATTTTGAATATATATTGTTGTCTTCTTTTTTAAAGAGAAATCCCGGGATTCAACTCTATAGAAATAAAATTCTACCAGTATTAATCCAATACAAAATGAACATAAATATCATGGAGAAATTTTCCCAATTAAAAGGTAAATGAATGATCTCACTCCTTAGGGCTATATTCCGTAACATTTTGCGTCAACTCAACCCAAAATCTGCGTTTTAGTTTGCCACAATAGGCATAGCAGCAGAGGCGCAAGTGTCTTCAACATTGGGAGGGGGGACGGGTAAGACCGTTTCCATAGTTTTTTTTTTTTAAAGCGATGTTCAAAATATTTATGAAGTTGAAAAACAGTTCTGTAGAGGATCAGGGGAGCAAAGTTGTCTTCAACGTTGGGAGGCGGGCAGACTTGAGGCTTATTCTGGGGGGGGGGGATATCAATTTCATCTCATTTTTCTTTGTGGCAATCGGACACAAATCATCACATTTCTCCTTCAGAAAAAGCATTTCAAATTGGATTATTGGGGAGACAGTGACCTTTAGTACCAAAATTGGAGGGGACATGTCCCCTCTCATCCTCCCGGGATTTGCGCCAATGCATAGCAGTTATAAGTGATTTTTGTGAGTTTTACGTTACGTTACGCTCTGCAATTTTTGAGAAGGTTGGTATGGAAGAAGGTCCTTATCGACCTTAATGACTGGCTATCCTAAAATTTCTCCTCCAAGGTTCTTCAAAGAAGTGAAAAGGGTGAAGAGGTGAGTAGTTTTCGGTACCTGGATAATGTTATTAATGCAGACATAAAGTGCGAAAACAAAATAAAAGCAAGGAAAGAATAATATCGGAAGCAATGGCGAAAATGGCAATTAGGAAAAAAATGATTAATGAAATGTTTTGTGTGGAGTACTATATTCTATGTGGCAGAAACATGAACATTACGCGAAAGTTACGAAAAAAAGACTGGATACTCTGGAATGTGGGTGTGGAGAAGAATGGAAAAATCTTTCAGTTTAACGTCAAACGATTATGCCCTTTAGGCTAAAGGAGACGTATGATTAAGGCAACAGAATAATGATGAAAGAATCGGTAGAATGAGAATGTGTGAAAAAATAGGAGTACCCCGAGAAAACCCACGGACACGATGTGGTCCCCCACTAACTTTCTTGCTCACGTATCGAACCGGGGACCTCACACACCAGAGGTAACCACTTTGCCACTGGGAGCCCATGCCTCCTGGAGAAGAATGGAGCAAATTATGCTGGGTCGAAAGGAATACGAATGAGGAAGTGTTAGGAACAGTGGGGATGAAAAGAAAAATATTAAATGTAATTGAATAGGAAAAGAAACAGGTTGGGACATTGACTAAGAAGAAATTGTACTTGAAGGATGTGATAGAAGGTACGATGGTAGGGAAAAGATACAGGGGCGAAGGAGGCTATATTTGATGGACGGTATTAACATTAAAAAAATCCTGCGTCAAGACAAACAGGTTTGCTAAGAAGAGAGGTGATGGAAATTCATTAGTTAACGGCAACTAATCTGCCAGTACTAGTAGAATGAATATGATGATGATCTTTGTCTCACTAAAGAGATGCTAAGATATCGTATTTAAATGTATAGGCCTAGCTGATATCCTTTCAAAATTTTTTTTTTCAGTATTCACTCTCAAACTTTCAACTTCGTAAACAAGAAGTAAATTATCTGCCATTAAGGTACAGTGGATATATACCCCGTTGAAAATGAAAAGTAATTCCAGGCAATTTTGCACGCAAATACCAATCGAGATGAAACAGATGCTTGCATTAGAATTTAGAGGTGGGTTTCGCATTCACTTCCCGAGAGATGCAGTCCCAAAAACTGAAATGTCGTCTTCAATGTCAGACCAGATCAAGGTTACTAGAAAACCTCCTAGTAGTGGTCTCTAGTAACCTTGAGACCAGATATCTTCTTTTTTTACACGTGTTTTTCTGCCCAGTTTCCAACAATGATAGCTTCTCAAAGACACTTAAGAATACGGAATGCATACCTATGTGGACAAATAGCCGTACACAACTACTTAAGTACAATGGCGCACCTGCAACATGTAAGGTGGGATTCCTAATTCGATCCCCGGTCAAGTAAGTTTGTGGATGCCAACATCGTGTCCGTGGGTTCTCTCGGGACATTCCCAGCTCCTCCCACATTCTCTTTCCACCAATTCTTCCGTAATCATTCACTTGCTTTATCGTCTCCCGTAGCCTAACAGGTACAATTGTGGGGCGTAGGGATGCGCGCGAGACAAGTCGAGACAGGATTTTCCTGACAAAATTCGAGTCGAGACATTACTTTTACAGCACATTTTCGAAACGAGACAGTCATAAATTTTGTCTCGTGCGCATCCCTAGTGGGGCGTTGAACTGAAGTATTTTATTTCATTTTTGCAACATATGAGCTGCATAGTTTGTTAGTCAGTGATGGAATGGGTCTCAAACTTCGTAATCCGTAAACCCGGACCGACCTGCAACTTGGAGTGTCCTAGTCTGACCCAAAGACAACGAAACATCATCATACACATCTGAAGAATATTATAAAACTGCTAAAATAATCCTAACAAACACGATTCTTTGTTTTCTCTGTCTCTCTTCTCATTACATCTAGCATATTCTTTCTCCTTTGTTCTGTGTGTCAAAGCACTACACACAAGGATAACCGCAAAGACTATCAAAGTGTAAGCGTGTGACAATCACGTAAAAAAAACCTGTATGTTTTTTCTTATGAGGGATGTCAAAGATTAATCAAGCAAGTCTGTATTAAACGTTTCGTGTAGAATATGAGAAATGTCGCTGAGATTAAACAGTAATTTGTCAAATCTTTTTATGTGTGTGTGTATGTGTTCAAAACCACTGTATTATATGTCACTATGGGACGAAGAATAAATAAACGAGAAATTAAATTTAAAATATTCAAGCCATGGAACTTTGATTAACAAATGTCACATCGGGAATAAAACATGTTAATATTCTAACTTCAGTAGTGGCCATCATTAACCCACTATAATGAAGAGTTAATATTATATCGGTTAATTCCAGGTCACCGGTTCCAAGAAGCGAGACCCAGATTCAGAGGGAGTTTTTGAGTTTTACGTCCCATGGTTATGCCAGCTAGGCTAAAGGAGGAGACCCAGAGTCAGGTGAATGATTCAGGTGTTCCGTGAAAACACTGAGTATCACGGTAATAATGTAGAAAACGGTGTAATTCATACAGAACAATATTAAAGAGTAAATTGATAGAAAAACTGTAGTGGTCTATGGGTTAGAGCGTTGCACTCACGTAAGCGTGGTCCCAGGTTCGATTCCCGGCCGGTGCTTTCCAATTTTCAGCATCTACCGAGCGTAGTGAGGCAAACTGGGAAGTCACGTGATGCCCCTGTTATGGTCAGAGCCTCGCAGCGCGTTGACAACGTGCTCGCCCCTAGGCTGGATCTACTTCAGCCGATCGCTAGCAGATGGCGCTGGAGCAGGCTTAGGCTCACAAAATAGGCTATTATGCCAAGTAGTTTTTTTTTCCTGGAAGAACAGTACATTCCAAATATGAAAAGGGTTTTAGAATTAGAAACTTCAATTGAAGTTTAATATACAAAATATTGGTGTCCGCCGTCACATCGCTAAGCACACTCTGATTCCTGTCATTCACTGATCAGTAATGTCATTTGGGGATCATGAACGAGTTCGAAAAATACATAAATTTCAATCAGTACAATAGTATAAACTGCGAACTTGCACCTATATAAGAGAGTCTATATCTTGCCCGAACCTGGCGTGGTCCCACGTCAGGTGAGATGTGAAACAAGCAAAAACAAAGAACACAAAACACAGTGTTGCTAACTGAATGTTCAAAAAAGTCAACACTATTGTAAATTATTTTCAACTTCATTCGGAAAAAAATTAATATTATTTTCTGTTATGAATGTGTGCTATTTCGCCCTCTAGTCGGGGATCCTTCCGAGCTTGGAGCCCTAGACAAAAGTTCGCCGTTGTCAGGACTTCCGAATCGCCTTCATGATGCTTATTTCGTTGAGAGAATTAGTAAAATGAATGGATAGGCAGCCGAACACATACTTTTCTAATCACATTTATCGCAAAGTAGAATACAATTTAACGCGGTACGATAATGTAAGAAGCATAAATCTTGGTCGGAGAACAAACCATAGACCCTACGCACCAGAGATAAGCGCTCCACCGCGGAGCTACCGTGCTCCCAATATTGCAAAACGTTGTTAAATATAGGTGCACCGTTTCGACTCTGAAAATAAGAGCATCTCCATGGACTACTACCACAAAGGATTGCATGCACCAACAACTTTTAAGACTGTAGCATCAACAAGCAAAATCATACTGTCACTCTTCTAAGACGTTCATATTATAATGCATATGGAATTCTTGAATAAGGACACTATCATAAATTCTGATCAATATTGTAACATTCTCACATGATCACCCTCACATTAGTGCAATGACAACTGAGAAAATTCTTGTTTTCATTGTCATATCTCATCCATCATACAGTGCAGATTTGATTCCATCAGAAGTTAAGGACGAACTGAGATGAATTTCCTTTGATTCTGAAAACGTAATGAAGCTCTCAGGCTATTGTTCCGTCGTCAAGATGAACAATTTTACAATTACGGGATTATAAAACTCGTCACACGTTGGGAGAAATGTATTGATTTTTCCGCTCTTATCTATATATTAAAATCTAGGTTTACAGTATATGTTTGTGATCAAGAAAGATGATATGTTTGTGGTCAATTCCGTTTATGTTAGTGGCCTGACAATGAGATCTCGAAAACAACAAGCTATAGAAACGTGGTGGTTTCACTGGCCTTTTTCAAATTTTGTGTACACCTGCCAATTCTAATTCATTTTTTTAAACAAACAAAAAAAATGTACCGTTATTGTTCCTTTCAACATTTTATGGGTAGTTTTGAGCCCATAAGATTAACATTCTTGCTAGGGCGAAGCTAGGGTTCATATCCTTGTGTTAGGCAACCAGTAGGGGAGTTACGTAATGCGGGTTGACGGACACTGCAGGCGCTTTGCTTAACGCATTGCATACAAGGCAAACCTATTGCATGCTGGCAACTTAAAAGACCTCAAGAGCCGCAATGAAGCGTCCTCGGACGGATGTAGATTTATAAGGACAACATCTGTCACTTCTCGAAGTTCGTCACAAACTCAACCGAACACCTATACATTAAAATGCTACGTTTATATGTTTGTCTATAGCAATTCACCTCCTTTGTGAGTCGTCTTGTCCTTTAATTGTATGTGTAAAGTGATATGAACAGCTATAGTGAGGATATGGTTATATCAGAATGATGCACTAAGTAGACAGTATAGGTTCAGCTAATAATAGATTAAAATTCTAGTAATGTGCATTCATTTGTTTTATATCGGTAACTTCAACAATATCACATAAAAAAAAGAAATTAATTTTCAGCATCCCTGGTAAATTAAGTGCTCTTACTCGAAAATCCTACTTTAATAAGTATCAATTACTATTGTTCAATAGGTTTATTAAAAAATTAAGTTAAAAAAACTTCCCATTTTCTATATGATTTCTTAAAATAACTGAGTAACTTTAAAGAAATAAAGAGAGAAAAGTAAATTAAAACTGAATACACTCACAGAAGTTCATAGAGAGAGAGAGAAGCAAAGGAAATGTCTTTAAGTCCTTCTGTCTATGCGAAGGAAATGACTATTTAAACGTTTCAACAAAAAACATGTCTCAAGGCAATTGATAAATAGGCATAAAGTTTAAATGAATTCAAAGGACTCAGTTACAACCAACCGCCAGAAGAAGAATACGACAACTTTCACTGAAATTTAATCAGCGAAAGAAAATTAGTTTTGTAGTTGGCTTGGTGAATGTTTTAAGCAATTCCAATAGCTGGATTTTGTTTGTTATATGGTTTTTATAGAAACAGTCTATGTTTTTAATATACAGTAAGGTTATTACAAAGGTCACGATCTAATTTTATGTTCAATTAAGTATTAGTTTGCGAATCTCAATAGGAAATGCACTATTTTTTTCTTTTCTTTCTGTCGTTTTTTTAAAAAACAAAATTTATTTACGTAAACAATTTAAAATACTCGCACTGAGAAGAAACACATATGTGTCGTACGTAAAAACGTAGGTTACATTTGTAAATCCTGTAGTTTTTTTGACTTAAGGGGGCAGTATACTAAATATTTTTGAAAAGCTAACAAATTTTCTTTTGCCCGTTTTTCGTAAGTGGAAAGAGATAATGAAATATGTATAACTTATCACAATAATAGACAATTGTTATTCTACATCCCAAAATACGAATCGGAAGAGTTATCAGTGTTGCCATCCATAGAAATTACAGTGTGTCCAAAATTTGAATTACCCAAAAATCTAGGTTAAGGCAGCGACTAGAAAAATGAACTCAACGGTAGTTGATTACTCATCATGTTGTCTTGGTTCCTTGTTTACTACTTTTTAAATAATGTTTGTATTTATTTTGTAATAACTTATTTAAAAAGTAGTAAACAAGGAACCAAGACAACATGATAAGCAATCAACTACCATTGAGTTCATTTTTCTAGGCGCTGCCTTAACCTAGAGTTTTGGGTAATTCAAATTTTGGACACACTGTAATTTCAATGGATGGCAACACTGATAATTCTTCCGATTCGTATTTTGGGATGTAGAATAACATTGTCTATTATTGTGGTAAGTGACATTTCATTGTCTCTTTTCACTTACTAAAAACGGGCAAAAGAAAATTTGTTAGCTTTTGAAAAATATTTAGTAGTCTGCCTCCTTAACGTACAGCAAACGTAAAACTGGAGAAGTATACTTTATACGTACTTTCCGTATAAGTGTACCGAATAAACGTACTTTCTATCCGAACGAAAAAATTGTATATAGGCGGTCAGGATCTCATATACAGATGGACGTATGTAACATATACCTGGTGTATGCAACACACGTATAAAGACAGATGTCAGACATCTTGCAATGGCATGATATAACATCGGAACAGGAAAGAGGTAGTACGTATGTAGCATGTGGATAACGTATGTTCTGTAATGATTTATGTAGTAAATATAAGGATTACGTATATTTGTACAATATCCTCTGTCCAGATAACGGATTTTTCTCAGTGCGAGCAAGGAACTACAAATCTAAGTCTCTTGTTCGATCCCGGTTTAGGGTAAATCCAATGTTCAACAATATTGTATAAACAGTTTCCAGGGAAGCGCCGCCAATTTCTTCCACTTGCATTTAAAGGAGGTAAATACAAACCAATGAATCCGTTTTTCATCATTCTTTCGAAAGTGTGTATTTCTCGTCCTTACAATACGATACTCTACGAGGAAGAACGATAGTTCAGTAGTAGCGCGCTCTCCTCTTATGCGAGGAAGGCCTGGTTCGACGGCAGTCCATGTAGACATGGTGTTGTAGTTTAGATGAGATTCTCCCGTTTCTTGAAACTCTTTTCATGGGTTATAGAGGTTCCTCCGTTTCCTCCTACATCCTCATTCCACCAATTCTTACAGAATCCTCCACTTTCATTAATCACCAATATCTTTAGCTGGCATAGCATAAAACAGAAAGATTACATTTTATTTCTTGATAAACGTATTAAAAGGTACTATTACTTTTAAAAAAAGAATCTCGGAATCTGTGATATCATCCGTCAATCTAGCTCTCAGGAGAGAGAGAGATTGATCTTAGATGACCTGTGCACCAGACAACTACATTGAATTTCAGTCCAGGCGTAGTTGGAACTCACGTAAATACTTGGTTCCCTCTTCAATAATCTCTATTTTGAAAATAGACACAACATGGTTTCGATTCCCGATGAGACAGCACAAACATTTAATTCACATCCTTTACTCTCATTAATCACCTGTGTTTTTTTTTTTTTAGCCTAAAGGGTATAACCGTTGGACGTTAAGCTAAAAAAGAAAAAGAGAAGAGATCTCTCCTAACGCGGATGCATCCTGTTTATTTCCAGATGAAATTAAGGTTGGTTTGAAGGAACAAGTTTTGCCGATAGAAATCACTACAGTCTTCGTATCTCCCTCGTGTATTTTTTAATCTTTCACGAAAATTCACGATTTCTCTTACAAATTTCAAGCTACCGACTTCAAATTTTTAGAGAAGAAACTTCATAGCCCATAGAAGGCAACAATCCGTGCCGATTTTTTTATTTAGTATTTTCTTCATTGTTGAAATGGCTTAATTGTTGAAACTCAATTTCCAAATCTTTAACAATATACTATCTCAACAATGAAGAAAATTCTAAATAAAAAATCGGCACGGATTGTTGCCTTCGACAGGTTATGAAGTTCCTTCTCTAAAAATTTGAAGTCTGTAGCTTGAAATTTGTAAGAGAAATCGTGAATTTTCGTGAAAGGTAAAAAATACATGAGAGACGAAGACTGTAGTGACATCTATCGGCGAAACTTGTCCCTTTAAAGCACCTTAAGACAAAATATCAGGGCATAAATTTCGTACATAAATTTACAAAAGGAGACGAGAAAAAAAATGAGATAATACTAAACAAATCTGTTGAGAATGGAGACGAAATGAAAAATAATTCTTTCAGAATCAAGACAAGTGTTCTACAAAATTCACGAGAGGAGAATTTTAGTTTTTGTCTCGTGGTGAACACGAACTGAAATAAATCAAAAGAATTTAATCAAAGAACTGAACAAGAATTAAGATCAATTGAAATCAGGCGCGCGAACTCAGAATTTTTTTGTTGACGGAGTCCTATACTACAAGCCACAACGCCTATGTAGTATTGAACGGGTATTATTCTGCACCTGAAAAGACAATAAGTAATTGTAAAATAATTCCACCTATATTTTCAGAAAAAAAAGTATAGAAATATATTGTTTTTATAACAGAAAAACTAACAGTAAAATCAAACGTTCATAATACATTTTCCTGTTAAACAAGTATAGTTTTATTAAGAAGGAGTGCAAATGTATGTTGAGTCAGGGGCGGATCCAGGACCGACTTCTGGGGGGGGCGGTGGGTTGTCATACTTCTACTTTTAAGGGCTCCAAACTTTGGGATGGGTTTTATTTATATATATATATAAAATAAGAAAGCTTCCTCTTCTGAGGGAAGGGGCGATCGCCCCGATCGGCCTTCCCCCTGGATCCGCCCCTGTGTTGAGTTAAGTAGTTTAGGGACTGAATCCGAACCCGGTGGACTTCTCGGGGCCAGTTTACTCAGCAGTATTTTGTATTTATTAGAAAAATATGCAGAGAAACTATATTATTATTTGCTGTCTGCAATATTTTGAAAAAATAAAAATAAACAAATAAATAAAGTGGCCACGAAACTGATGATTGAACGCTTTATGAAATAACAGCCTCGTATTTGATAACTGATTAAAGTTTTATCCAAATAATGATTTAAATGTCTGCATGTGCCAAGTACTGTATATCACATTCTCAAGAGATTAAAGAAAAAGAGATAATATAGAATTTAACGCTGATTCAGTAAAATGTACTCTTCAATTAACACATAAGAAAGTATTACAAATTAATCTTCATGTCACAAATGTCTTAATATGAAATGTGATGTTTATATCCATTAGATAAGATAAAATTTGACTTGAGATGAGTCCAAACCTTGACACTATCCTATCTTAATGCAATGACAAGAAAAACATCATATTAAATTGAAACTTTGGCATTATTAGCTAACAGATGGCACTATAGTAAAATAATAATTCTATGATATAGGTTTGCCAACCATACGATAATTTATCTTGATATACCACAATTTTAGAACCCACACTTTTTTTTTCATGTTTTGAATGTACAAATAAATTGTAGATGTGCACTAAATAATTACGTATGAAATACACACACTGAGGTTTTTAACAGACATTTCTGCTAAAATAAACACTTTGAAAATTAATGACAAATGACATCCATTCTTTAAATTCAATTACGTTTACGAGGGGGTGGAAATACTGTTGTTGTTCAGGATAGTGTTAATACGGATTAAAAAATGGTGAGGACAGTGACGTCAATTTGCAGTTCGAAACAGATTACTAGACAAGTTTATTATTAGTAGTAGTATTAGTATTATAAATTAATTAGTAGTAGTATTATAAATTTACTTGTTTCTACAATTAACACCTGCATAACGAATATACGATAATTTTTTGTAATATGCGATAATTCTAAAGACGAAAATCGATAATTTTGTTGTCTGAAGTTGGCAACTCTGCTATGATAGATTATTGTTAAACTAACTTGAATGGTTTGGAGATTTAGTTGTATATAACTTATTTTAATTTTAATTCAATCAAATAAAGAAAATATCATCGACACTTTAAATAGATGCATTTTATTTATTTAATTATTTTTTATGTTTTCACTTTCTTTCACTTTAATACAGAGAGGAAGATCATAATAGAAAACCTAATTGACAAGTTCTAAGCCCAGCAACGATTCATTTACATGATGAGCTTGGCTACAATACACTTCGTTCAGGGCTCCTATAATTTTCGGATATCATCAGAGTACAGGTTTCTCCCTTGTTCAGAAAGATCTCCACAGACTTCATGATCTCAGCATCAATTCAATTCTGGGACCATTAAGATATGTTTCCAGCTTTCAGAACATGTAATAGTTCCAGGGGGAAAGATATCAAGAATAGTGGGTGGAAACTAGTGCTGCCCACTAGACGAGAGGGGAAATAGGTTTTCTCGTCTCGTCTCGATTCTCGGAAAGCTTTTCTCGTCTCGTTTTGTAAATATATGTACAAAATTCACCCCCCGATTTCGTTCTCAATTTCATCAAGAAAATATCAGAATCCTGCGTCACATGGCAGGTTCACGATGGGTGTAATATAACAACATTTGAACCATATTTATTATTGAAAGATATTGTGTAATGACCTACATATCTTTAAATGCTGATAAATGCTGTTCGTTGTGTTCGTACAATCACTCTTATCAATTTATAGTTTTATACTATGCACTTTGTAACACTAAAACTGTATTTGAGAGCTTGGGCTTTGGTGAGCTAGTGTTCGCCATAAGACTCGAAACATTTCGTCTTGACTTTGAAAATGCACTGCTCGCCTCGTGACACATTAGTGGGAAACAAATTTAAAGCTATAATGCTACACTTTGACCATTGCAACATACGAAGCATGAGGAGATAGAATATCGGCATAAAACAAGACCTCTTTTCTCAACGCTTCGACTAATCTTTTCGCACCATTGGCCTACATTGATATTTCATTTAGGGCAGGTATTCGACTATTAGGTCCTTTTCCTTGTTAGTTCCTTTGTAGTAGTGCTGTTAACATTATTCATTATTCGAACGATTTGTCTACTGTTATTCAAATGTTCGAATATCCGAATATACCTTATCAATACTCGTACAATTATTCGTTATTCGAAAAAAAATGTTCGAATAATTTTTCGTTTATTCATTATCCAAATATACGTTATTAATATTCGAACAATTTGTTTGTTGGTATTCAAATGTTCGAATTTCCCAAGATACGTTATCAATATTCGAATAATTATTCGTTTATTCATTACTCGAATATATGTTATCAATATTCGAACAATAATTCGAATAATTATCCGTTATTCAAAAAAATGTTCGAATAATTGTGCGTTTACTCATTATCCGAATAATTATTCGAACAATTTGTCTCCTGTTACTCAAATATTCAAATATCTGAATATACGTTATCAATATTCGAACAATTGTTATTCGAAGTAAACTGTTCGAATAATTATTCGTTTATTCATTACTCAAATAATTATTCAGGCAATTATTCAAATTACGAATATTACAAAAGTCAATTACTTGGATATTCGAATAATCAGTTATTTGAACTTTAACAGCAGTGATTTGTAGCTTAATGTCCTTTTAAGAGCTAAACAGGCCGGTAGCCAGCCCAAAAATGTAGGGGGGGCCCGGCTGAAGTTAGGGGGGGCCGATCCAACCATTTATAGTTCATCACCATATTATAGTGCATTTGCAAGCCTGTAGTGAAAATTTTAGAGGGGGCCAGCGAAAATTTAGGCCCCCCCCCCTAGATACGGGCCTGGAGCTAAACCGAACCTCACAATTTAAATATGGGATACAAGCCATTCGATTACATCATGAACGAAACCCACAACTGCCTTAGAGCAATGGTTCTCAACCTAGTTTTTATCACGACCCCCATTTTATTACATTCTCTTGCTAGCGACCCCCTTATAATTTCTGGTTTGTAATAAGCGTGTGTGGAATTTTTAACATACTTATTGCGGAGATCTCACGATATCCATCTATTTCTATAATAGTAGAATCCATTTGTTGTATAGAGTGTATACAGTGGATTAAAACCAAATTTGGTCAGTTCATTCATATTACAAATATCGAATCCGATCCGTCATACTGTTTCAAAATAATTACTATTGGCCTGAGTGATTCTTCTTCCATGGTAAGCATTAAAATAAAGACATGAAATCGTTTACCAGTTTAAAATGACTTGATAATGTGCGTCACGAAGGTTGAACCGGACATTGAGGCACTAGTGGAATCACACCATGCTCAGGTATCTCATTAGCTTTCAATTTTAATTGTATTTCAATATGCAGGTTTTGTTGTATTTGTATTTTTCTGATATTTCAATACGCAGTTCTCATTAGTTTCATATCGTGGCTCTTTCATTAAAATTAATTTTTAAACAACTCTGCACCTGTTGAAAATGTTCAGTAGATCTATTTTTTGTTGTTCTTAACAGTATGTAAAAAATAAAAATGTGACTATCAGAAAAAAATTCAAAATAATATTAGATTCTAATTATATTTATCTCTTCCGCTTATCTTCGCGACCTCTATGAAACCCTCTCGCGATCCCTCTAGGGGTCGTGACCCCACGGTTGAGAAACCCTGTCTTGGAGAATGCTGAAGTCTTAATTTGTGATTCAACAGTTTAAGCTAACTTGCGAAATCACATGATTTGAAACATCAAATGCTCTCACATGAATACATTGAGTGTAGCACAGTTTGGTTTATCTTAAAAAGAAGATTGGAAGAAGAAGAAGAAGAAGAAGAAGAAGAAGAAGAAGACTTCTGTTTATTTATTTATAAACTTATTAGCAAATTACATCTAAACGCTGATGTGTGTATATATACAGAGCTATTATACATATGCACATGTTTGCAATAAAATCCAGTTAATACTTTATCTCTTTGAAGTAAAGCATAGGGAAGAAAAAAAAACAGAGTACAAAAAGCGTTTTCTGTGTTCGCTCTGGTAAATTCGTTTTTTAAAAAATCAATTCCTTTTTATTATTTGGAACTAAAAGAAAGCAAAATAGAAGCGCACTGTTAAATTAATTTCTGTAGGACTTTATGAGCTAACTAAAAATATGCATTACGGACCCGGGATATTCATATATGCCACACATTCTTGTTTATTGACGTCAATAGATTTTCTGATAAATTTGTTTTGTTTGGATGTCCTATTTAAATTGAGCAATTATTTATTTATGGCTTTTTTTTTTTTTTTTTTTTTTTTTTTTACAGAACCCAGATTAAAGGTGACCAACTTGTTACGCGTGTTAAACTATGACGAGAGAGGGAAGGAACATTGTAATGTGTGTGAAACACACTATCATGGCATATGGCACTCGCATAAAGAAACAGAAACACTGAGGTTATCATTGATCTGTTTCAATAATACATGCCACGGATATAGATCCAAACTAAAGTAAAGAGCCAAACAAAGTGAAATTGCAATAGAAGGATAATCCATTAAAGTCATCCATGGCATCTTGGCATCATGTTTTTATTCAACTCAATATAAATTTTTATCCTAAGGTATTTTAATTAAATTAATTAATATTATGTGGCAAGTTTAGAATAAATCAAGTTAAACAACCTGCATATATGCATTATCAGTGTTCCCAATGGAAAATTCTCATATGAATGAAAAACGTGAAAATCGACTTGACTTCCACCACCACGACGCAAAAATCGGAAACGACGCTGCTAGCAATACGACGAGTGTAGTTGCACTGTGAAGTACACGTGCATCACAGTCTGTATCACAGAGCGATACCAGTGAACTTCTATTGTGCAATTAAAGACTTTTTAGTGACTGTATAGTGGTGCAGTGGGAGGTTGTGTATTCGTTCCGCAGAACTGCCGTGAGTCGTGATGTATCAGTAGTCCCTCAGTAGTGTACGCGATGGGAGGAAGAGCGCTGAACAGCAGACGTACACCTAGTGCCGTCACCAAGCATCGAAGATGTCTAACAAGGGAACCTTCCGAAAATGATAGTTGCAGTGAAAGATGTGACCTATGCCAATTGAAAGAGCTGTAACAGAGATGAGCATTCCCCAAAAATTAGCTGCCCATAGCAATAGGTTCAAGTATTTTTAAGGGGTGGAATTTCGGGAAACAGCAAGGTTGGACAAGGGAGGGAAAGTGCAAATTCCGCAAAAAAAGGGGAGCACGGCAAAATACCATGCTGACAAGTGATGTATAGAAAGAGACTTGCCACAATAGGGAACAAATGAAGGACACCAGTGGGGTTAACAGTGTTGCCAACTGCAATGAAAAGTACATGTTTTGCAAAGAGCACTATATGAAGTGAGTGCAATATTCAGTGTCAACTTGTCATGTAGAACATAAGATATGACGTGTGTAATCAGTGGTACAATCTAACAAAAGAAAATAGAAAGAACAGAAGTACGAAAAATACGGAAAAGACGGAGTTGACCATAATGCGCCACGTTTATGCATATTAGGATGAACAAAACAAGAAAGCACAACTATGCAAGAAACCAACGTACCTAGAGTAAAAAAGAAATTCGAGTAACAAAGTTGGCAACACTAACCATGAAAATCCAGACAAGTGTAATATAGTTAGGCCACTCGCTTCACAAAAAGAAAATTCCGGCAACACGCATTAGCCTTCGCATCATTTGTGCATGCTCGTCAACATTGTACGTGCAATTGTTCGATGAGACAATAGTCCAAACAGAAGATACATTTACAGTGAGCACAGCGGAATACTGCCAATCCGTCACACATGGTACAATGATCGCTGTGAATGTCTCGAAACATTATTCTAGAGGTGTCGGAACCTTTGGTGGTCTTTCTATCACATATTCACACCTGTAGAAAGCAAACATAATCAAAGGCTTGAATAAACATGCCGTAAACTGGTAATGCATTAAGGCTTGACGTTTCAAAAAATTCTCGCGGGACCAAATGTTAAAGTGGTATTTGATAACACAAGCTCTGTAACGTAGTGCACAAAGTTCTTATATTGTCTAAAAAAATAAACATCAAGTGGTTGCATCAGACCCATGCAACCAGGAGGAATCAGCTCAACTTTGAAATTCACTCCGGATGGTACATTCTCGTAGATAGCAAATGTTTCCTATAGGTGTTGTTGCACATTCCATGATCTATCGAAAGAGGTACCACTCGGTCCCTATTGCCATTTGAAAGTTTGAAGTTGGCTCCTGGGGCTCTATGATGGGCATTCTGAGGGCTCTTGCTTCTCACAGACTTTTATCGCCCCCTGACATTGGTACATTCCTGCACAATTTGATCCGTCACTTTTTTGTTCGTTTCGCAAATCTTTCAGGCCACAAAGTTTGGTCGGACACCCTGTATATTTTTCGCACTTCTGTTCTTTCTATTTTCTTTTGTTAGATTGTGCGACTGATTACACACGTCATATCTTATGTTCTACATGACAGGTTGAAACTGAATATTGCACTCACTTCATATAGTGCCTTTTTGCAAAACATGTACTTTTCATTGCAGTTGGCAACACTGTTAACCCCACTTTTGTCCTTCATTTGTTCGCTATTTTGGCAAGTCTCTTTCTATACATCAATTGTCAGCATTATATTTTGCCGTGTTCCCCTTTTTTGCGGATTTTGCATTCCCCCCTGTACAACCTTGCTGTTTCCCGAACTTCCACCCCTTATATTTGTTGAACCTATTGCTATGGGCAGCTAATTTTTTTGGGAATGCTCATCTCTGTTACAGCTCTTTCAATTGGCATAGGTCACATCTTTCACTGCAACTATCATTTTCGGAAGGTTCCCTTGTAAGATGTATGGGCAGGCGTTCTAACTAACAGCGATCACCAATGTGGACATTGATGTGAGAGCATAAACACTAAACGATTGAGATAGGTTTATGTTCCAGCGTTTTTCTTGCATCATTATTCCTGACTAAGATGGCGTCAAGCTCGAAGTCGATGCAAAGTGGTGCTCTTATTGTTTATCTTTTTCTCGTGGTTGTGTGTAGTGTTTGTGTGCGTGCTCTACTGTCTTCATGTAGTGGCGGTGCTGTGACTTTCCCAAATGAAGCATTGCCAATGAAACATGGACTGAAGTGTAGTGGAAGATCATTTCATTTTATAGCTGCTGCCTTCATACCAAGAGGACCGCCATGTGCTCTGTCTGGTACTGCTAACAGTGACGGAGGAACTACCAGTGATTTTGTGACAAGGTATGAGTCAAAAGCAAAAAAACAGTGCCTCATTCTCGTTTGGTTTCTCCTCCTTTGTGGTGATATTCACGTAAACCCTGGCCCACCCTGTCCATATTACACTAGTGCTTTCAATATATATTATCAAAATGTTCGTAGCATTAAAAACAAATTACTTGAGTGCTCATTGAACCTAGGTGAGATAAGGGAACTGGATTGTTTCGCAGTGACCGAATCGTGGCTGAATGAATCAGTGAACGACAGTGAAATTAGCTTTTCTAATAATTTCACCATTTATCGTAAAGACCGCATAACTCGTGGAGGTGGAGTGATGATTTGTGTAAATAATAAGTGGAGGAGCAAGAGAAGACTAGATCTCGAACGGGATTGTGAACTTATTTGGGTGGAAGTATTTATTCCAAAGCGTCGTTCTGTGTTTATTGGATGCTTCTATAGGCCGCACAAGAACACCCCCCAGCACATCTTAGAAGCTTGCCATGACTCACTGTTACATGCGTTGTCACACGGTGACGTCATCCTATTGGGTGATTTCAACCTTTCCATTACGTGGCAGGACAGCAAGCATGGAGTCGCTAAAGATGGAAACGATAGTTATTTCATGGACAATTTTATTCATGGACTTGGTCTAGGTCAACATAATATGCATAATACCCGCAATAATAGCAATCTTGACTATATTCTTTCTAACTTAGAACCTCGTTGTGTTGTCCCATGCAGAAATCTTTTTCCCTCGGATCACGATTCCTTGGATGTTTCTTTCGATTTCCTCCCCTCCACTACTACAAACCAGCCCCTCAAAAGTAGGTCACAACTTCTATGGAAGAAAGCCCCCTGGGGTGACATCTGCCGGGCTATTGAACTGTTTCCTTGGTGTTTGTTAGAGGTAGGAACTGTTGACGACGCTGTGAACTTATTTACATCCGTTGTCCGCTCAGCCATAAAGGACTTTGTGCCAGTGAAAGCATCAAAATCGAACAGGTTTCCGGTCTGGTACGACAATGAACTTCGTGACCTTCTTAAAAACAAAAAGCTTGCCTGGACTCTATGGAAATCACATCCGAGTGACTACACATACAAAAACTTTGCTAGAATTAGAAGTCTTGCCAAGAAGGTACAGCGGCGTAAATATTTTGAATACGTGGACTCAATTGGTGATTTTACTGTTAGTAACCCCAAAGTCTTTTGGTCTGTAATTAAATCTAGAACAAAATCTCCGGGCATACCGGCAACAATTCAAGATGAAAATACTGAAGCGAGTGATGATCAAAGACCAGACCTCTTCAATAACTACTTCTGCAAAACATTTACTTCCCTTTCCTCTACAACCCATCTCCCCCCTCTCCACCCCATCTGTTCGGACACCTTATCCATTCTCTCTACCACCCCGGGCGAAGTTCTGACTCTCTTGCTATCGTTATCTCCACATAGATCACTTGGACCTGATAAAATTAGTCCTCTCTTTCTCAACAAAACTGCTTCAGTTATTGCGGTTCCTCTATCTATCTTATTCAATAGATGCTTCAAGGAAGGGTATTATCCCACCAGTTGGAAACTTGCTCACGTGACCCCAATATATAAATCAGGACTTAAAGATCATGTATCCTCCTATAGGCCAATATCTCTTCTTTCTGTAATATCAATTATCTGCGAAAAAATAATTAAAGACAGGCTACTTAAATTCACCTCACCTTACATCCAGTTCTCAGCACGGCTTTCTACCGAAAAGCTCAAGTCTCTCAAACTTAAGTACTCTTCTTTCCTGTGCAGTCAAATGTATGAATAACAATACTCAATTAGATGTTATCTACTTTGATCTCTCGAATGCCTTTGATTCTGTCAGTCACATTCATCTTCTTCATAAACTCTCCAATAGATTTAATGTACATGGCAAATTTCTCTCTCTAATCACAAGCTACTTGAAGGACCGTAAACAGAGAGTTGTTCTTTCAGGGGCGACTTCTAACCCCCAACCCGTGATCTCAGGGGTGCCTCAGGGGAGTGTACTTTGGCCTCTACTGTTTGTCCTGTATATGGATGATCTCTACACGCACTTATCAGCTCAACCTAGTGGCCTTCTGCTTTTTGCTGACGATTGTAAGTTATACAGAGAAATATCGTGTCTCCATGACACAATTGCTCTACAGGATGACATAAATTACCTTACATGCTGGTGTGAAATGTGGCACTTGAAACTCAACAGTAAGAAATGTGACAGTATTACTATTACTTTGAAAAAGTCTCCTGTTCCCTCCACATACCATATCAACGATTCCCCTATCACACATTCTGCTAGTCATAACGATCTTGGTGTCATCTTTGATTCAAAACTCACCTTCTCTGACCACATCTCCTCAATACTAAAGAATTCAATGCGCATGTTGGGACTTCTTTATCGATTCACCGAACTACGCACTGTTTCTTCATTAGGAACTTTTTATAAGACTTTAATAGCGCCCAAGATCGAATACTGCTCTCCCATATGGGCCATGGCAGCACCTACACATCTCTCCAGACTTGATTCTGTTCTCAATTTCTTCATTGCTATAGTCCGTTTTCGTGTTCCTGCACTTCGAATATTATCTATGAAGGAGCTCTTGCGACATCTTAATATTCAGACTCCTGAAGTACGCAGAATTATCTCTGACCTGAAATATCTACATAAAATAGTTAATGGAACCTTAAGATCGGAAATATTACTTCAGGGACTATCCTTACGTTTCCCTTCCCGCATCACTCGGAATACCCACCTATTCCATCTTGCCCGTCCTAGGTTGGCTGTTATACAGAGGTCTCTTTTTTATAGAATACCAAACAGTTACAATCAAGTAACAGCTGATGTGGACATTTTTTCGAACTACCCAGTGTTTGAAAGAGCAATTAAACGAGCTTTGACGGAATAGTTTTACTTTTACACTCTTTTTTTTCTATGTTGTTGTTATTGTTGTCTTGTTTTTTTTCTTTCTTTTGTTAGCATGTCCCTGTGTAAAATGGCAAAGTTATGCTGTATCTGGGAAATTGTTCAATAAATAAATAATAAATAAATATCTTCGATGGTGTCGGAAGAGTCTTAAGTTGTTAGACCGTGTGTTAATACACAAAACAGTACGCTACACATTCCACTCGCCTGTGATCTTCTTTTAGGACAGTAAGCACAGCTTGTGGGTCGGAAATTGGTAATATTGTCAGTTCTGTCCTACCAGCTTAGCTGAATGCTTTGCAGTACTCCATGTCCCAGTAGGACAACAAGCGTCCTCATACCGCAAGGACAACTCATAGGGTTCTACTCGCTTTACGACTTCCACCGGGCCTACGAGGTATCCGCTTGCCAGAACACAAATCGAGCTCCAGTAATAACCATCGCCCGGCTGCTCCAAAATCTACAGCTTGTCGTGAAATTCCATGCTTCAGAATTATGTATCTGAGCGACGGGTTACCTTTCCAAACAGTCGCTTGTGTGACCACTCGCGGTAGACATACGCACGATTGATTGGTTTAAATCAAAATGATTTAAGTAACAATTCAAATTGCGATTGAAATCGAACGTTTTCTAATTTTTTTTAAAAAAAAAATATGATTTAAATCAAATTTGTTTATCTTAGAACAGAAACAAAATCCACTATTTCTGGTCATTTGGACAATAATCGAATGACAGCCTGAAGCACCAGCTTAATCCATCTTAATAATGCAAGTTCAAACAAAATATCAAAATTTTCAGATTAAAGTTTTTGGCAAAGTATTTAATTATATCATTTCATATTGTACACTCCGCATCAAAAAAATTGCGATACCTAACGCCGTGCAGCTAGGCCACCCAATATACACCTTCATATCCCATAATCGTGTCTGGTAGAGAGACTCTCCCCCTCTCCTCCTTTCTTCTCTCCCAACTACATGAACGCAATTCTAATTTCAAACTACACATGTATTGGTATCGGTAAAATGAAATAACAAAACCGAGACGAAACAAGATTTATAAGTTGATTTAGGGAGAAATTGAAACACACATAATGAAAAATTGAAACCAATGGATGTCTATTATACAGAGGTTCAGAAATGAGGCAGAGAGAGGGAGAGAGGGAGAGAAGACGAGAGAAGATGAAAAAGGGAAGGGAGAACAGATAAAAATGTGGAATTTTAAACTTAGTAAGAAAAGAACCTAACGTTATAAAGTTCCATCTCTCTCTGTGTGTTTCTTGACGTTTATCTATCCTATCGTTGCAACTTTCACTTCTCCCTCCTCTCTCTCACGTACACACGCACTTCATGTGCGTGTGCGTGTTCCAAAGTTAAAACGGAGCAAGAGACCGATAGACCTGGTCTGGAGAATGTAATTAACTGGCAACTTCAGCGTCGAGTTTTTCGTGCTCTGGGGATAACATCTCCAGTCCTGGTCATCTCCAAAAGAAATACTGTTTAAACGCATGGGAATAAGCAAAATATATATTTTTTTATCATCTGGGTTATCGAGTCTCAGTCGAATTACCTGGTCACTACGGGTTTGAATCTTCGACCCAGTGGTGGTCCATAAGCTAACCAACATCATTCGACTGACACTATGATCCGTTTGAGCTCTAGCGTTTTCATTCTCTCTGTGCAAATTACAACGTTATATTCGCAAGAGATGAAAGTGATGCTGGATGTTCGGTACAGATAAATCTTCGGAAAAGACTAGAAAATGACAACCTCTTTGGTTATTTGAAAACAAAATTTTATTTATACTAGTTCGACACAAATTTTTTTCCATCTTATAATTCAATGTGATTTATTCATGTTGAAATTTGAAACATGCAAGGTCTGCTACATCTATAAGAAACATCCAATTTTCCATATGAACATTTGTAACTTTTAATTATGATACGGTTTGGGCTTTTAATATAGGATATTTGTGGTAAAAATTTACAAGTAAAATAGCATTAATTCAATTTTATCTTTCTTTCTTTCTTCCTTTTGTAAGGGCCTGGTTCGTATCTTAAGTTAATCTTCAAAATAATTTAACGCGTTTAATACTTTCTTAACTGGTTTTTAATATTTGACCATGAGAAGTGTACATAATTAACTTTTCTGCACATCCAACAAAATATCTAGACCTTTATACACACACTTATTTACTCGTCAAGATGTCTACGTACGAGTACATTTATTTACGTCGTTGCTATAGTAACAACAACTCTTATTTTAGTTACCGATTACACAAATAATATCTCGAAATCTCTATATGTCTTTCTTTTCTTTATACATTATACTGCTCACATAATTCGCCTCTGATCCCTTTCTGTAAATAGGCACAGATTGTTAATGTTACATACAACGTTATCGTTGTAGATGTCGCCTCGAATGGGACTTCCATAATAGTTTTACTATGAAGGAAAGAACCCTGGGTTAGATATCATGAAACATTTATCTTTTGAATAGCCCTCATATATATAATATTACCTTTAATACACATATTCTACTTTTCCATTTATATATAATATATTATAACATTACACATTTTTATATTTGTCAATATATCTCAATATTAATAACGACGAATTACAATTATCATGAGTAAGGCTATTCAAGAATTAAACCTAACTGATAGTTTCCTTCTAGGATTCCTTCATATACAAACAACATTATTTACAAACAAAGATCTTCGTAATATATTAAGTATTAGCAGGGTCAGAAGACAAGATTATCATTTAATACATTAATAAACTTTTGAAAAATTAAGAGATTCGATATTCATTATTCTTACTCTTTCCATATAATAAGGTGCATCTATTTGATATATCGGTCATTACTTTCATAAGTTTACATTAAAATTATGATCTTTTATTTTTAAATATTCATAATATTCAAATAAGTAATTATGGGATAACTTTGCAAAAGACATGAAACCCAAACATCAAACATTTCCTCAATTAAAGCTATAAAAGGAAATTGCAACAAAACTATAAGGAATAAATTCAATAATATTTTCAGTTAACTGCCATAAATTAACTTCGCTAATATTTCGTAAATAATGAGTTTTACCCATAATCAAAATATTTCATAATTACATATGTTTTCAACGTACATTTTAATAATAAATCGACTGAAGAACATATCAACCATAGACATAAGCAAATGTCAATTTAATACAAATCCATCGGACGCCTTTTTGTCAGTTCAAGTTATACGTTCGAAGGGTTCATTTAAGCAACATTGTACGGCACAATCTTGTGTACGTTCTTGTCTTTCATAGGATGATATCATATTTTGACTCCTATTTACAGAAATCCTGCCATCTGCAAATTGATTTTGTGAAGATCGGCGGTAACTATTACTCCTACTGAAATTCCTGTTGTTACTTCTAAAATTCCTAGCTCCATTTCTATAATTAGGTTGCGTTTGATTTCCGGTACCATTATAACTACTCATTCTATTATTGAAACTACGAACATTAGAATCATTTTCAGGTTGTATATCTACATTACGAACAGGAGCATATTGTGTTTGATTACGTACATAATTACCCTGACCTCTATCCTGCATCTTATTGTTATTCTGAATTACAGATTGACTCTCATAACTCTGAATGAGCATAATTAAATGGTTGAAGTTAATGCACTGAGCCGACATTAACAACTGTTGTAGTCTAAATGGCAATAAGATCCTAATGGAAGCTATAATTCGGGATTCCGGATGGTTTGGATTTAATGATCTTAACTCATGATATGTCGATACTACAAATTCAGTAATACTACGGTGTAACTTTGGATTGTAGTGGTTCGTTCGCAAAACAGCATCTCTATTTGCTACCATAAAATCGTTTTCATAATTTGACAAGAGAGCATTCTTAAAATCTGAATACGTATGAAGATTACCTCTAATAGCTTTAAACCATGTTAAGCAAGGTGGCAACAAGATATGCGGTAATAATTTTAAGAATTGAGACTCATTTACACCCATTAGCTCGCATTCATCCTGAAATTTTTCGAGAAATGCCCTAGCGGGAAATCTCCTGGCACGCCACTAAACTTTGTGAGCGACTTTACTTCGCTAAACCGCAACTGTTTACCTGTGGATGTCTTCATACCTCTACTGGAGATGTGTTTGCGCTTGGATGTTTGCCTCACTCGTTCTTCTCTGTCACTACTCTCTGCACCACTCGATGATCCATCAAATCCCAATGTTGTTCTTGGAGGATGATCAGGTACCCAACCTCTGGCTATAGGACGATTCGTGTCTTCGGTATCCTGGAATGAAGTACTGGGAATACACCTTTCCTTGATGAAATTTACTTCATCTCGCAGTACTTTAATATGGTTCTCATGGGCATTAATTGTTGATTCTAAAACATCCATGGATTCTTGCATTTCTGTGCTCTTTTGTACAACTTTTTCTATTTTCTCTTCGTACTTCTCGAATTTTTCCACCACATGTAGGTTCATCTGATTTAACTGATGTCGCACATGCTCCCATTTGTCTTTATTACATTGATTCAATTTCACTATTTTTTCGTCAAAGTCCTGGGCTAACTGAGTTAATTTCTGTTCCAATTTTTCATCCACGTGTTGAATTTGCTGGTCCAATTTTTCATGAATTTGCTCGGATTGGTTTTTCATCTGCTCTGACTGATTTCTTATCTGTTGCGCCAACTCATCACCTTTTCGTACTTGGTCCTTGATTTGCTCGGACTGGTTTCTTATCTGTTGAGCCAAGTCTTTTAGAATGTCAGCCAAATTGTCACACGGAGTCAATTCAGGATATACACTCTGTTCACTAATCATATTATTACTTTCCGTACTCATGGCCATATTTCGCTTAATTACTTTTCCACTTCGCAATATAGTAATATTAAGGTCGCGTTGAAAGCTTGCCGTTTTTACGAACCTTCGAAACGACACCAATTTTTGTAAGGGCCTGGTTCGTATCTTAAGTTAATCTTCAAAATAATTCAACGCGTTCAATACTTTCTTAACTGGTTTTTAATATTTGACCATGAGAAGTGTACATAATTAACTTTTCTGCACATCCAACAAAATATGTAGACCTTTATACACACACTTATTTACTCGTCAAGATGTCTACGTACGTGTACATTTATTTACGTCGTTGCTATAGTAACAACAACTCTTATTTTAGTTACCGATTACACAAATAATATCTCGAAATCTCTATATGTCTTTCTTTTCTTTATACATTATACTGCTCACATAATTCGCCTCTGATCCCTTTCTGTATATAGGCACAGATTGCTAATGTTACATACAACGTTATCGTTGTACTTTTTCTTTTCTTTTCTTTTCTCTCCTTTTTTCTGTTCACTTTGCATTAGTAGTCTGGAATGGAAGATATGACCTACTACCTACTGGGTTTATTAGAATGTAGTTTGCATCAGTACGTCCAATGAACACTACCGAATTTACAATCGAACCACGCGGAAACAAAGTATGTGTTAAACTGTTGACATTATCTTAGATGTGTCTGTGAGATCTACAGCTCTACTGGAAATTGAGTATGTTATCCTTTTTGAAAGTGACTTAATGAATGTTTCAAGCATCTTCTATATATTGGAATAGTCCTGAAAGAGATATAAAAAACAAACGTTATTTCTATATTACTGTTGGATTTCTGGTAACGGAACATTATAATGTTAAGTTCTTTTCTTACTAAGTTTAGAATTCCACATTTTTATCTGTCTCCCTTTTCTTTTTCTTCTCTCTCTCTCTCTCTCTCTCTCTCTCTCTCTCTCTCTCTGTGTGTGTGTAATAGACATCCATTGGTTTCAATTTTTCATTATGTGTGTTTCAATTTCTCCCTTAATTAACTTATGAATCTTGTTTCATCTCGGTTTTGTTATTTCATTTTATCGATGCTAATACATGTGTAGTTTGAAATTAGAATTGCATTCATGTTGTTAGCTAATTTTAGTATTGGAGAGAAGAAAAGAGGAGAGAGAGGGGTCTCTTTACCAGACACGATTATGGGATAAGAAGGTGTATATTGGGTGGCCTAGCTGCACGGCGTTAGGTGTAGCAATTTTTTTGATGCGGAGTGTACATGTGACTTGAGAAGAAAGCTTGAATTCATTTAATATTCAATACTCACAATATTTTTATTCAAAATTTTACATATCGTGGTAATAACCTTTGTAATTTAACCGAAACGTCCACATACGAGTGGCTTGGGGAAACATAATGATGTCACATTTTCTACCTTTCGAGTAAACTGGGAAAAAAGGTTCAATATTCCTGTGCAATTGAATGTAATGACACATACCAAACAATATTCCTCTGTCATCTGCAGATACATTTCCGAAATTCAAAAACCTACGTGCCGTTCTATGGCTCAATCCCAATCCATTCCAACTAATAACTCAATTTTACTGGAAATGGTGCTTATCATTATGTTCGCCCAAGCCGCTAGTATATATATATATATATATATATATATATATATATATATATATATATATATATATATATAACGAGCTGAAGAGTGTGAAATAAATTTTTGAACATAGTACGAACCTCAAGCTGGATTTTTATCGTATCACTTTGATTAAAATGCGTATCCTAAGGGAAAAGGGGGACTTAAAATTTATGACAAAAATAGAGGGTCTCAAAACAGAAAGAAGAAACTTGGTATATAAACCGACATTAAAACTAACTTGGCACGCGGATAATACCGTTTCTAAGGGAAAATTCCTATATTTTTCACCTTTAAATTGATGTTGTCTGTCTTATCTGGCAACGGCTCGAGAAAACAGAGAACAATTTCATATGAATTTTTGAACATAGCACTTGACTCGAATCGGCGTTTTATCCTAACAAGGGACATCACCCAATTTTCCGGCTCCGATTTCAATGAATTTTTTCTAGCTGATAGAGAACATATATGTATTATTTGTGATGACAGAAATTTTTGCCATGGTGCATGTTTTCTATTTTTTTATAATTACTGCAGAAGTCCCTTACTAACCTTTGTAAACGGAGCGTTAATGAAAGAACAACCATGTAGATAGATATAAGGCCTAGGGGGAAGTCGTGTGGTAGGTATGACCTTGACGGCAGCCATTTTGAATAAAGGGCAAGTTTTTTTAAATGGGAATAGGATAATATGACACATAATTTCGGGCTAGAATTTCATCAGGAAGACAATGGTGAAGCTAGTTTTGAGATACACCCATTTGGGGAAAAGTTACAGGCATTTAATTATTCACTTACTACGTGCGAAAGTCCCTTACCTCCGCTTCTAACCCGCGAATTAATGATAATAAGTGGATAAAAGCTTCGGTAATACATGTCATGCCTAGAGGGAAGTGATACGGTAAGGGTATCCTTGATGGCAGCCACCTTGAAATCCGCCATTTTGAATTAAAGTGAAGTTTAAAAAATGAAAACCATAGCATGTGACACCTCATTTTAATAGCAAATTTTCCCCAAAAGACAATGGTGTGCTTATTTTTGTTCTATAGTTAACCAGTATGAATTTAGGACTGCTTATAATGCGCACCAAACGTCCATTATTCGATCTTTCAAATTGGCAACACTCCCTAATTTTCACCGCATGTTTTAAGATTCCAACTGGCACTTTGCAATTGTTACCATGTCTCATGTTTTCTAAATTTATTACATTTTTTAAGAGTTGGTATTTGTCAGTTCGTGAATAGTGTTGGGATAAGCATCCAGCAATCTTTCTGAATTTTGAAGACTTACCATATAATTATTTATTTCCTATACCTGCCCTTCAAAAACTCGTTTACTGACATGAATCATCGCATAACGAAATAGCTCCAACTTTGCATTCAGGTAATACCGAAGACGTAGCTTGTATACTGTAGTAGATGAGACGAAAAATCAAATGAAAATTCACTTCAAAAAGAAAAACGAAATACGATTGTTGTGTAAATCAAGGATCTTTTGTTTTGTTTTATATTTATTTCTTTATTTTCTATGGCAACTTTTTAGCTAGTCAGACAAAACGTCATTCGTTTTCTAGCGATGATTCATGTTTGTAAGATTTATAATCAGTATTGATCGGAAACTCAATTAAGTTACACCTCTTTATAAACAAGTTACCTGCTTTCATATTAAGTTCATGGTACAATGTTTTGGGAACAATTATATTATGCCTCTTTGATATTTTGTATCGTTGCTGCTGTTCTTTTAAAGCTGTATTTATTAAAAATATTTTATTGTTTATCGTTTGTGCAACATGCAGGCTACATTTCCTGATCATTTTGTGTTCGTATAACACCAGTTTGTTATAATTTCATTTGTATTTCTTTACGTCACATAGGTCCATATGTTCTTCATGTATTCTCGTTTAAAAGGAATAATTACATTGCAAGTCTTCAAAATTCAGAAAGATTGCTGGATGCTTATTCCAACATTATTCACGAACTGACAAATACCAACCCTTAAAAAATGTAATAAATTTAGAAAACATGAGCCATGGTAACAATTGCAAAGTGCCAGTTGGAATCTTAAAACATGCGGTGAAAATTAGGGAGTGTTGCCAATTTGAAAGATCGAATAATGGACGTTTGGTGCGCATTAGAAGCAGTCCTAAATTCATACTGGTTAACTATAGAACATAAAAAGCACATCATTGTTTTTTGGGGAAAATTTGCTATTAAAATGAGGTGTCACATGCTATGGTTTTCATTTTTTAAACTTCACTTTAATTCAAAATGGCGGATTTCAAGATGGCTGCCGTCAAGGACACCCTTACCGTATCACTTCCCTCTAGGCATAACATGTACTACCGAAGCTTTTATCCACTTATTATCATTAATACGCGGGTGAGAAGCGGAGGTAAGGGACTTTCGCACGTAGTAAGTGAATAATTAAATGCCTGTAACTTTTTCCCAAATGGGTGTATCTCAAAACTAGCTTCACCATTGTCTTCCTGATTAAATTCTAGCCCGAAATTATGTGTCATATTACCCTATTCCCATTTAAAAAACTTGCCCTTTATTCAAAATGGCGGATTTCAAGATGGCTGCCGTCAAGGTCATACCTGCCATACAACTTCCTTTTAGGCCTTATATGTATCTACATGGCTGTTCTTTCATTAACGCTCCGTTTACAAAGGTTAGTAAGGGACTTCTGCAGTAATCTCTAATACCAACATCATAACTGTTAAAAATTATTTTAAAAAAATAGAAAACATGCACCATGGCAAAAATTTCTGTCATCACAAATAATACATATATGTTTTCTATAAGCTAGAAAAAATTCATTGAAATCGGAGCCGGACAATTGGGTGATGTCCCTTGTAAGATGGAAAGTTATTTAAAGAGTAGGCCAAAATTAGATTTCACGAGTCCAGCCATCCTGAGCGACGTTTTTTCCTGAGTTTTTCTCATTTACACCAGGTAAATACCAGAATGGTACCTTAACATAATGGCAGCTCCCTTCCTTTGTCACTCCTTTCTTCTTCTCCAATTCCCCGGGCAGTGTATTCGCCGAGGGACATCATCCCTTATACTATGTGTGATGGGCTAACATAGCCATAGATCCCGACTAATTCCTAATCCTAATCCGCCTAAAACCGGAAGTAATAGCTTGTGATTGCATTAACAAGGATAAGGATGGAGAACCTATTCTTGGGGCGCTGAATCAATATCAAAATACATATCTCGCTACTTCTTACCGTTTCTGCTCTATGGAGATAGATACTGAAACCGGATGTAGTAGTAGCTTTCTATCCATTTCCGGTTTTACTAGAGAGGTAAGGACGAAGGTGGAACCTATTATCGGGGGACTAAATCAATATCAGAAAACCGTTTTTTCTGCTACGGTACCTGTCCACACACGGACGAACGAACATAGCCATTTGGCATAGCATAGTTCGAAAGTCTAAAATTAGGATTGTGTTTCGTAGGAACCTCTTCTTCGCCATACCACTGCTTAAAACAGTTTATTTGTAATATTTATGATGGACTTTAATTCTGATGAAACGACCATACGAATACCTTTAATTAAAAAGATGATTTGAAACATTGCATAATACCATCTATATTTTTTAATTTTTTTTTTTTTACTGCGACAGTTTTTTTTTTTTCAAACTTCCTTTGTTTCTGCTGCCTGTACGCCAATATGAAAGCATCAAATCAACTCTGGCGTTGATAACTATCTGACAGGCATTGTCTTACGTAATGCCAGTCTATTTGTTCTCTTAAATGATGTACTTAGAACAAAGCTCACTGTTCATCTCGCCTTGTCAAACAACTCCAATCAAGTTGTCTCAACTAGCCCACTCAATAAATACAAACTACAGAGAACGAACAATTCACGTCAGGAACCATTATGTAAATGCCAACACAGTGTGACCCACTTAGAGAACCACATACGTAGATATATTTGAGCTAGCCAAAATTATAACACAATGATTAAATTGTTCCAATTAGTGTCCTTGGCAACGATGTGGATTTTTGCTCTTTCTCTAGTCGTTTTAAACAGCGTTCAAATAGATGTGATTACAATTTCGTGATTATGATCTCTGCAAGTTGCAAAGAGAAGGGAGCAATTTTTTAACCCGTGTTTTATCCAGACATATTATCGGGGGAAAGATCCCCCTTCCCAAAAGTTCTAGACTTTCCAAATTTTGAATATATAGGTGTAGTATATAGTTGATGAATTCCCTAAAGAGTTAAATTCCCCTCTGACCTCGAAATCGGCAAAAGTTCATAAAACTACGATGGTAGCATATGCGAGTATCAGAATGGCAGTGGCGTAGCCGGAAAATCATGATAGGGGGATCTAATAATTCCCATGTCATCAAAGCAACTCCCTCCTATCACAAACACCACAACTGCATGATACATAGCTCAGACCCATGTTCACGAGACAAAATGATCCGAATACACCCATAATCCGGAATGACCCTGTCTGGCCCAAAATGACCCAGGGACAAAACATCGTTATACACCTTGGGAGTAAGTGTGAGGCTACTAATGCATCATTGCCTTTTCACTAACATAAGTTTCTTTGTCGGTTGTTAGTTGTGTCTTTATCTCAAATATTGTACTGAAAGATAACTACAAAGTTTATCAAAGTTCGAATGCACCAGGACCACAGAAAAGGTAAGCTACATTTTTCTTTTATGAGACATCGTCAAAGTCAAAGTTTAGTCGTCCTATAAAACTAGTTGTTGCTGAGCCCAAACAATGTTTCGTTAATTCGTTTTTACATATGCTATGTACAAAAACTACGTAGGCGAAGACAAATAAACATAAAAGTAAGTTTAATATAGCGCACACCCAGTGGAAGAGTGTTACAACTCAAAAAAATGGAAATTTTGAGTTATCATCGCGCAAAAGAGAATAGAAAGAGAGAGAAGCGAGCTCCACCTGGTGGTATTTTTTGCAGAAACGTAACTAAACAAATTAACTTCTAGATGGCAGAAATATCAGTATTCCAGGGAGCGATTTTGATAGAATAACAAACTTTAAAAGTCATGTTCCTTCAAATGTGTATTTTTGACTTGTAACAGTCTTCCACCGGATGTGCGATATTCAAAACATGGTATATATATATATATATATATATATATATATATATATATATATATATATATATATATATATATCTTGATTAAGAAATGTCACACTGAGAATCAAGCAAGTGAATGTTCCGTTTTATAGTGAATATCATCAATCAACTATAACATTCTGCAGTAATGTTGCAGAGCTGATATTTTGGCTATTTCTGGGTCACAAGTTTTGTTCGGGTCACGAAGTCAGACCGAATCTGAGAAGCGAGACCCAGGATGACCCGGACAAAAATTATTATCCCGAATAACTCAAAATGACCAGGTAAACAATGATTTATTCTATCACTGACATACACATAAATAAAACCAAGGTCGATAATTATATATGGGGAATATCTTCAACGAAGGGGATGCGGTGGCTCAGTGGTAGAGCGTTCACCTCCGGTGCTTGGGGTCCCTGGTTCGATACCAACTCGCGTCGTGTGGACTTTGTGGTGGACAAACACCGTGCTCGCGAGTTTTCTCGGGGTTCTCCCGTTTCCTCCCACTTTCTTCATTCCATCATTTCACTCATTTCTCATTATCACCGTCTCCTTTAGCCTAACCGGCATAACCGTGGGACGTAAAACTTAAAGAATTCATTTTATTTTTCCATCTTCAACGAACTTAAAAAGTTCGCTATTGAATTCTCTATGTCTGTCTCTGTGTGTGTCTGTTATTTACGAATTTTTCAATTTTGAGACCTCCATTCGATAGAGCATTAAAAGCTATCTGAGAAAGTGATGGAATTTTTCGCGTCACTCTTATCGTTCCCGAGATATTGACCAAAAATTTCCGATTTTGGGAGATTTAAGAAGCCATATTTCAGGAACTGTGAGTCATAGAGAGATTATATTGGTGTTGCTGAATACCAATATTGATTGAATACCAATACCAGTTATTGATTGAATAATTATTGCGTCATTAGTTATTAATTGAATAATTATTGCGTCATTAGTTATTGATTGAATAATTATTGCGTCATTAGTTATTGATTTAATAATTATAAACTTCGAGAAAACTAAGTTAATTCTTTTTAAGTTCGTTCTGGCAATGCTCTTCGAGCACTCTCAACTGTTTTTTCTAATTTCTTTGAAATGAATTGGAATTTTAATGGATGTCGTTTTGCTTAATTCTCCTTCAAGTATAGTTAAATGTCCCTTGTTTCTTGAAAATAAATTTGAATCACAAATTTATATAAATTTAATATTACGTATATTACTTAAATCAAATTCGGTTATTAAATATTAAGATCACATAAAACGAACTATAATTTCCCTGAAGTGAGGAACATTTAAATAGGTTTGAAGAAGAAATGAGTAAAAAAAAAATCTATTAAAATTTTCAGTTCATTCAAAAAAAGAAAAAAAGAAAAAAAGAAAAGAAAAGAAAAAGAATCTTTCACGTACGAAACATAAAACGAAACCAAAACCAGTTGGCGTAACAGCCTTTTAGTGGGCCTGAGCTGATCCATCGCCATCTTTTAGCGTCCAGGTTAGCGATGAACATGTGCTCTGCCCTGTTGCTAAGAGGAGTATCAGGAGTCTAGTAGCCGTCACGTCTTTTATTCACGTGGCTCTCCAGTTTGCCTCACGACGCTACGTGGACGCCGAAAATTGTCCGACCGCAGGAATCGAACCTGGGATATAATTAAAAGGTCCATAGCTCCAAAACTATGGAACCTATCATACTCGGGCCAACACTTCACTTAAGAATTCCTAAGGTATTCATGCAAAAATTTTTTATAAAGAAGGTTTGGCTACGGGCATATAATTTTAAGTATTCACCAACTATCTTTATAAAAATTGTTGCGGAAGTACCGCAGGATTCTGAAACATGGATATTTGGATAGGGCACATACCAGTTGCTAAGTGAAGTCTTGACCCGACTACGGTAGGTACCATAGTTTTGAAGTTATGGACCTTTAAAGTTCATTTTTTTCATGTTTTCGGTAGCCTAGAACTCCGAAATGACGGATTTCGGCACCCAGGTTGGTCTATACTTTTTGTCTTATCTTTGTGTCAGGAAACAAGTTTCCAAACGTTGTCGGTGTTGTTTTGAAACATCCTGTATATATATGTATGTATATATACATATATACTTCAATAGAGAGAGAGAGTTTAGCAGTTTTTTATTTTGCTTTCTACATCATGACAATATAGTGACCATGATCTTTTTCCTGCTGGATGTGTAGTTTCAACCAAATTTGATTAATTCTTTTAAATGATTGTTAAGTGTAACTTCAATTTGCAAAGTACTGAAAATAGTATATTATCCAGTTGAATGTTTTGATTGCAATCTTCTTTTATAAATCAGCTTGAACCTTATACTTTAAATATTAAACCTCTGAACAAGGGTTTTAACTTGCTAAGTTGACCACTCTTATATTCATTAGGTATATATTCGTACTATACAATTTTCTGGTCTGTTGTAATTGATTGTATAAAGATTTTTTTTAACAAAGTAGTGTATTTTTGCCTATGAGCTATTCGCAGCACTGAAAATAAAATTATTTTTACTTGTAGCTTATATTATATTTTACTGTAGGAACAAATAACAAAAATTACATTTTTTGTTTATTACAAACAATAATGGTAATGGAAAGCTACACAAAGGAAAACTAATGTCAGTTGTACATATCTTTAATCCTATAGATTGTATTAGGTGGTAGATGGTTTTGAATGTGTCTATACCGAGAAATAGCTATTGTTGAATTTGTAACGCGATTACGAAATGGCGAACTCCAACTGCACAGTCTACCATGTGAACCTTCATATTTAATAACAACAGTAATAAAATAGTATGTGTGTTTATATCTGTAATCAGTTTTTACACAGGAAAGAGTGAACTTGAGCCAACAAATTTAGTATATACTGTATATTTTTACCAGATCTAATTCTGCACGAAGCCTCTTTATTCGATTTTCGGCTCTAGAGCTCATTCGTGGCTAAGCAGTTAGCGTACGCGCCTTTGACGTGGGAGACCCGGATTCGATTCTCGGCGAGGGTTTATGTGGTTTGGACTCCACGTTATAGCCTTGCTGGTGAACGGGACGTTAAACTCAAAATTAACTCAACTCGATTTTCGGCTCAGAGGAGGATCGCATTTGAGAGTGAAATGTATGCAAAAACGTACATACGTTCCTCGCAGTTTCTAATAACGCCTTGAGTGTATGCAACTCCAATTACATCATGCATGTGCGGGCTTATATAACAACCGAGGATAAATACTGAGGCATGAAGTAAGGACTTTTCCCCTTTCTTTTAATTAAGAGTCGGTACCAACGGGTGATTAGTCATTTTATCCAGGTTCTGAATTAAAATCCGATAACGACAGGTGTTTACAGCATTTTTGTTTTACAATAAAGACAAAATAAGTTAATTTCACACAAATCTTCATTTTGTAACTGATTACTATTTAGTCAAATGCTACTCAAATCCAGTCCTTTTCCACTCTTCTAAAAGTTCTAAACGAAATACAATTTTCTTTCTCATTTTCAATGATAGCAAGAGTATTTAGCAAAAAGAATATTTTTGGATCAATGATGTGTAACAACTCTATGTGTTACTTATGAATTCCATACCATAGCTTCAAACTACTATGAACAGATAAAAAGGCAGAAAAGATGGTACTGCTAAAGTCCCGAAATTTTGCTAGTGATCTTGTTTCCAAATTGTAAGATAGAGGTCTTACATCTTGAAATCTGATTAAGGTGCTTTATTTCCAGTTCAACATAATGTCAAAATACACAAAGTATCTTTGTCATCAATTCTACGACCAATTCTCAGTAATATGATATGTAGTTCGTAGTGGATTGGTTTGTATTACGGAGAAAGGCTTCGTTTTCGAGGGACGGGATATACAGTATAAACCCCCTAATCCGCCACTTTTGGGACTGGAAGTATGGTCAGAACGTAGAAAAAGGTCGGATTATCAGAAAATACAGAAAACCATGGATTTATAGTAAAATAAACCATCTCTGAACTCAAAAATGACTGTATTATTCTCTACAGTAAAAATTAAGAAACAGTAAGGACTAAAAACTGCACAGTACAGTGCAAAAAACACGTACAACGAAAGAAACGATACACGAGATGACAGAACACTGAAGTGAATATGTAGTAACAATAAGTAAACAACAATGCCGCGAAGGTAGTAAACAACAATGGGCCTGTGAGTCACCGACGAGTCGGGACAAGTTCGGCTCGAACACGGTCGGATCAACCGGAGTGACGGACGAGAGGGTTCTACTGTACTAACCGTTTACTAGAATATGTGATATCGAAAGAGAAGAGTTCAGCCTTGAAGGAAAGACAATGATGTACTGTTTTTTGTTGCAAAACTAGCTCACACTTCGGTAATAAATTATGGTCATAAGTGTATCACTTTTTGCATCGCATTTCTGTGATTTTGTATCGATACTCCTTTTTTAGAAAAACACTGATAGCTATATGTATACACAGCGTGACGCATCTAAAAGTAATGCCGAAGAAACGAGAAACGCTAGCGATCTACGGTTTGCAATAAACAACAATATTAAATGGGGCTCGTCAGGGAAGCTATGGTGTGGTAGGAAAAATATCGACAAATGAGGCATCAGGAACGAAATTATATTTTTGTAATGGAACGATAGACAAAAACATGAATAACGTTAAAGGGTACCCGCGAAGAAATACAACGCAGTTTGTCTCACGCTTCTACTGCCCATGGTAACGGAGATATGATCCTGGGAAGCCACTGGACCGTCGCAACTTAACCATCTTTCTTTAAATATGTTGTAGAAATACTCACGAACTTCTGGAGTGAAGTATGTAGCTGCAGTATCATGCTGAAACCATATTTGTCCACATAATACCAATGGAACATTTTTTAGGAGTTTAGGTAGCACTTCGTTATATGGACCTATCAGTTGGTCTTCTACAATTCCAACCCAAACGTTGACCGAGAAATGATATTGGTGGCCTCTGGAATGCACAGCGTAGGAATTTTCAGTTGCCCATAGCCTATGTGTCTGTTTCTTGTGTTGAAGTTATTCCGCTTCTGTGAAGAGAGCATCGTCACTAAATATGAGAAAGCGTGTGAACTGCGTCACTCTGTCAAGAAACCATCGGCAGGATTGTTCGCGAATCTTGTGGTTCCAGCTTTTGATCTCTGTGGAGATAATAAGGATGAATGTACTCATCGTGAAAAACGTGTCACACGGTTACAGCTAACATGTGCGACAGCCCGGGTGCTGGTAAAAAGGTTGTCTTCAACATGTTGCAACACTTGTTACTTTAATTTGATGGTGCAAACTCTTTTGGGAACCCCAAACTCTTGGTTAGTAACACACAAGCAAGCTGTTTCATGCAAACGTTTAAGCTTTGCAAATATGGTGTGTTGCTTATTTGGAGAAAGCTCTTGATATAGTCTTCTTGTCTCCCTTCCATTTTCCATGGCTTATCCGTATGTAAGAAGGATATCAGAGTACTCATTATTTGTGTGTAGGTGCGTCATTCGAAACTTGCATTTGATTCTTCCTGCAAACTGACTCGTTTGTATAACACTCACTCACATAAAGCATTTGATTCTGAGACACTGTTAAAAGTAAAGTGTTGTTATAAGTGTACTTTCGTTTACACTATTACGTACTTGGGAGAGAGCTCAAATTGCTAGGTGGCATTTGATGTAACTAAAGCGCGAAATAGTGGACTAGAGAGAGGCATTTACCTCAACAACGTCCATTAAATGGACGCACCAATGCTGCAGATTCGAATGTGCATATTCGAATCTTTTCCCATTTTCCGTTTACATAGGCAGGTGCAAACTGGGCTCGAAGGCCTGATAGCCTCCCAGATCGTACCGATTCTAGTCATAAACATTGTAAACTAGAATTATTAGTGTGCCCCGTTTCTTCTTTGTCTTCTTACTTTTGTATGTTTATTATTATTGAGCTGAGCGAAGCGAAGCTCTTATACTCGGGTTAGCCGTTTGGTTGTCCGCAAACTCCTCCTAGACCGTTTGGCCGATCTCAACCAAACTTAGCACGCTGATAGAGTATGTCGTACTGAGTGACAACATAGGTCGAAATCAAAAATCCGATGTACCATCGAGGAATACTGACCGAAAAACGCTTCCTCCTAGACCGTTTGGCCGATCTCAACCAAACTTATGGCACGCTGATAGAGTATGTCGTGCTGAGTGACAACATAGGGCGAAATCAAAAATCCGATGTACCATCGAGGAATAATGACCGAAAAACGCTTCCTCCTTGACCGTTTGGCCGATCTCAAGAAAACTTAGCACGCTGATAGAGTATGTCGTGCTGAGTGACAACATAGGTCGAAATCAAAAATCTGATGTACCATCGAGGAATAATCACCGAAAAACGCTTGCATAGACTTAACATGGGGAAAAAGTTTTCACGCGATTTTTTTGTCAACAATTAAAAATGGCATTTATTATTGCATAATGGCCAGGAATGATTACGTAGTTTAAGCTCGCTCAGCTCATTTCATTGCAATCGGGTACATCCATTGCATTCCTAGTTATTATTATTATTATTAGTTTTATTATTATTGCAATTATTATTCAGATCGAACATCTCACAGTGTTACCTTCTAATTACTTGCAATAATTGAAGACTAATTGTAATAAATCGCAATTCTACACAGGAAAACACTAGGAGAGCGACAATGTTTCTCGTTGTAGTTGTCTATCATTCTTCAAAAATGACATCACATACATAAATGAACTTACAAGGAATCCGATCGCAAACGCACATTTGAATTTCTTTCTTGCTACTTAAACAGTTTATTGGTCGTTTGTTGTTTTTTGGTGCTGCTTTTATGAAACTCAACATCTAATGGTTAAACCGATCAGGTGATAAGCACAATATGTATCGAAACTCATGATAAATTGCAAAGGTATGATGTCGTCTTTATTCCTGATAACAACACAGGATTATTTTCTTCCCGTATCTTATTCAGCAGTACCAAAAGAAACTAAATATGCAATAACCTGACAATATATTTTTTACAATATTATGTTATTCACTGTCTCCTCCGTGTCACTGACGTTTTATGTATTCGTTGCACTAATAGTATATACAGCACCTTGCTGTAATATACTATCACTTTATGCCACAGTTTTCACCATTTCACCACTTTTTAAATTGTATTTGCCATTTTCAAAACTAAATAGTGCGTCGTAATGGGGAACTCTGTATCTCGAAAACTATATATGGTACGTGAACCGATTATGGCCCGGGTCTCCAATGTGGCCGACGCCCCCATATCTCTGCAGATTATGTTGGTGTTACTAGATGTCAATATAAAATATACCCTCGTGACAAATGAAAACACATTTGCGCGACTCACTTGTTTTCGAGTGGAGTGACCGGTAGTAGCTACTGATATACTGTCAAATAGAAGTAATTATTCTCTTGTGATTTTAGCAAGGTAAATAATGTTTTGTTTCAGTATCTATTGTAAAGTGCCTAATTAGTGTTATGCTTGGACAAAGTAGTTGTGTTCAAACTTGAAGATAAAATGTGTGTGACGCAATGCATTGCATTGTATAAGTAGCAAGTGACCACAGAAGTGAAGAGGCCAAGTACTGTGCAATATGGCTACGGTGGGTCACTTTGGGTAGCACTTGAAATTTCCCCCCATTTTGAGTTCATTTAAGACCTGGGATTAATACGGTACTCATATTATCCATAAATATTGGTATTCTGATACTTACACCAGAACGGCATAGAGTACTTACAATATCTTTTTGCATATTTTGGATTTTGTCGTTTTTCTCCTGTACCCTTTTATTTCAATAGTTAATATTTTTTACACCTTGCACTTGTTTTGCACTTTTTAGTAGCACTTTCCTACACTTCACAAATTTTGGCATTAAACTTATGTATTAAGACAATATTCTTCTTCTGTTATAGCGGGCTATGTTAGGAATCCCTGTGGGCCATATTAGGAATACCCTGTTCAGAATATGGCCCACTTGCAGAATTTTAGCTTTTTTAAATATTAAACTTTTATACGTCATTTCTCGGAATCAGACTATTTATTTTAATTTGCCCAAATAAACACCCAATTTGATAGTTCGGTCAATTCACACGAAGAAATAGTTCCTCTTATGAAAAAAAATGAACGAAGTTAAGGTGGGCCATATTCGGGCCCTCTATTATATGTATAGGACAGTATTTAGGAGGTGCACCGGTGCACGTGCACCACCACCCCTTCGTTGTAAATATACACTATCTAAAATGAGAAGCTAGGAGTGAAAATAGCAACACTTTCCGAAATTTTCTGCCATTATTTTTCCGTTTGGAGCTTAAGAGAATGCATAACTTTGCGAAAGCAATAGTTCCTCAATTTTCTTAATGTTGGAGGGAAAACAGGGGTGGACTGGCTATGTAAAAAGGGCGCGGTCACACACTCTGGGAGGGCGCAGTCCATCCGAGGCTTTCGCTTGTGTGGAATACCCCCTCCTAATAAAAGGAAGAGCCGGGGGTCTTTCCCCGGTAGTACACAAAAAACAACAAAAGATTAAGTAGCTATTGCAGTTAATCACGATAGAATTATACAAATTCAATATTTTCATAAACAAAGAGACTTTGAGTACTAAATATATTAGGCCTATATAAATCTGCACACTTTAACTGAGACTACAAATATTACACCAGTTGTTTACATTCTTCGGCTACATTTGTTAAAAGCCTAATTATAACTGAAGATTTGAGTTAAGTTTGGGGCTTATGCTATTTTTCATACTTTTGTCCTTTTGAAGCTATGTTCATCATAACATTAACTTATTTTTCATCTATTTTTAAAACCGTTGATATAAAGTATACATGAAACATTTACTACAAATTAACAAAAGTAAATTTAGAATTATATACCTACCTAGCGAAAAAAGAAATTCAAAAACAAAACTGGAAAATGAAAGTAAAGTCACTGCTTTATGCTTGAAGGAGCCTTCGCATCTCCTTGCTTTTTTCACACATTTTGTCAATAATAAGATTATTGTCTATTCTGGTCAGAATGTCTCTTTCTGAGTTCATCAAGAACAATCAGGGTGCGAATTACCGGGGGGATGAGGGGGATTTTTCCCCTGAATCACATTTTGTTCCCCCCAAAGAAGTCAGCTGAAGTATCCTCACCGGAGATGCTCGCTTTCCCCCCAAACTATGCTCAGTATAACTCCAAATTTCTTCGGAATGATCGATGTAAACTATTCAGTTTTGGTCATTTTTACTTACCACCTAATTACCCACTATTTTCAACGTTGTTTAGTTGAAATATATTATTATGACTACGGTTGTTACTGTCAACTGTACCTTCGTACCCTTCAGTTCGTCATCGTTCGTGAATTTGAATGTACTAATTGTATATAACAAAGCCACATATGGATTTATAAATGTTCTTAGCGGTTGGCCAAGAAGAAGTAAACAAATAGCTTCTTCCACCATACTTGGCGAAGTTCGGACATGTCATATTCATCCTCTACATTTGTATCGATTATCATCTTATTTTAATTTTTGTTATAACAAAATTTTAATTTTCCAGTGTACTCTTTGTTAGCACATGGTCTTCATTCCCTAGTAGTTTGTGTGTATGCAACTCAAAAGTTGCATTTAATTTGTGATAATTAGCATAGTAATCACTGCCTTTTAGAGTTTACGGAAATGAACTTTTGAAACTGTACTCAAAATCTGAGAAATAGGTATTCTCTCGTAAGTATATATTAACGTACACGCTGGGGATATGCCCCTAGTAAGCAGAATGTTACTGAAGGTGATTTTTAGGTGAATAAGCGCATAATTGAAGATTTGTTTCAGCATTTGTTAATACGACTGGTTCTCCGTGTCATTGTCCTTGTCTGTATAAGCATTTCAACTGGAGCGGTTTTTTAAAAAGTTAACCCTTCATTTTTCCATCTTTCTTTTCGCTGTACAGTTTGCTGTCCACGCTAATAATGTCTGAAAAACTTTATTTGAATAACGTAGCCCATAGTGAATCAACTCATCTGCAACCTAACAGTAAAGTAATTGTAAGTGTTGACTTCCTGAGCCCCATCACAGAATCGATATTTGGAGGGAAAAAAGTCGTGAAGAGCGCAGCTTTAGCGGGGAGTAGGTTCTCTCCTGTTGTTGAAATCACATGTTTGAGGGCAATAACTCTTTCCTGAGCAGATCCATTGTACACATACCGAAGCACTATGAAGCACTGGTCATATGAAGAGACATCTAGGGTCGTGTCCATCATGACAGAAAAAACTGCAGCTTGGTTAACTTCTTTGGCAATTGCTGTTTTGATTTCAAGTGTATATTCTATATACATTATGTATTTGGGCATCATATAATTTTGTATATGTATACTTTTTCAATATGCATATATACGTAAAATAATACTGTATATCTACTATATTATAAATGCCATTGTATGTTTGTATGTATGTATGAGTATGTTCCACATCTCCTCCTAGACGGTTCAACCGATTTTGAGCAAACTTGGCATAAATATTCTTTGGCACCAGGTAATCAACACTGTCGGGGTTAGCAACCTCCAACTCTCCCCTTTGCAGAGGGGGACGGGGTGGAAACTCGAACCCAATGCTATTTAAATGGAGTTTTTAAAGTAATAATGGTTTTAATGATATAACGTAAGAACGAGATAAATAATTTTAACGAAATTTTGGAAACATATAGGTTATAGAATGACATAAAACAGCCTTGGTATATAACGTCACTAGCACCTCTAACGGCGGAAGTGGGAGGGAGAGACATGTAAAAATGATCCAAAATGACCGAGATTAGAGTCAAATCGATATATTTCGAAGTTGCTGAGATCATTAATGGTACCACCAAAGCCTAAAACAGAAAGGGCAAGGCCCTAGGCCGAGTAAAGACGGGATCTGGGGGCGGAGCAGTGGGGGTGGGAGGGTTGATATATAAAAATCATCCAAAATGACCGATATTAGAGTCAAATCTATAAATTTCAGGGTCCCAAAAATCATTATAATGACATTCCCAAAGCCAAAGACAGAAAGAGCGAGGCCGCAGACCGAGCAAATACTGGGATTTGGGGCGGAGCGTGGGGTTGGTAAGCGTGATATGTAAAAATCGTCCAAAATGACCGATATTAGAGTCAAATCTATATGGTTAGGGGTAAATCTAATATCATTAATAGCATTCTCACACCGAAAACAGAAAAACCGAGGCCGCAGGCCGAGCAAATACCAGGGTCTAGGGTGGGGCCTAGGTGGCCAAAGGCTAGCGAATTTATAAAATAATTATGTAGCTTTGTTGTTGTTGTTGTTGTTGTTTTTTTTTTTTTTTTAATGTGTTCAGAGAGAAAACTGTGCGCCTTCCCGAGGCTAAGACGGGTCTTAGTCCCTCCCGAGGAGGGCGCAAAGGCACTGATGTGAGGAGGGCGCAGCGGCCATCGGGCCGGTACTTGATTATGGCCAGTCCACCCCTGAGGGAAAAGATTCACCAACCAAACCAAAACAATATAACAATTGTCAAATAGGGAAAAAACACAAGCCAGGAGGAGAGAAGAACATTTTTTCCTGCATAGCACTTGCTACTCTCTTCAGAATACTATCCCCCCCCCCCCCCTTGTTCTTTGTATCAGCGTTTTCAGGGATAAACATTATCGTCTCAAGTCATTTTGAAGAGTTTCAGTGTGATTGATTATTTTGGTAGTTATTTTGGTGCGCCCCTCAGAAAATCCTGGATCCGGCCCTATATATATATATATATATATATAATTTTAAAGAGAATTATACGCAAACGTGTTTAAGTTTACAATATTGGGCTTTAGCGACATTGTAATCTCATATTACCTTTCATATCTATTCGATAAATATATAAAGAATGCAAGTGGTGGGTGTAAGCGTGGTGCATTCAGTCAGTATCTTATCAGTTACTGAAATTGCATTTATTTGTTAAGTACCAGTCATCATGTTATGAAAGTAAATAGACTTACATACTATGTGTGTAGACTTAAGAAGAAGTGGTTTAAGATAATGATTTAAAATGTGTCTATAAGTGTAAACTGGCTTGAATACTACTTTTGCTATATGCAATACGTGAAAATGATAACTAGACTTCGGATTTTTGCATATTTGCATGTTTGTTTCCTGACGTGATATCGATATGCTCTTTAAACATAAATTCGTTTCAGCTGTTTTGGGGTAAAATAGCAGAGTTTTATAGTGCATATATATGCATATTTCGGAGGTTAGTGCATGTTTATGTCATTACTGCATATAAATGCATATTTAAAGGAACGAACAAATTTATAACTTTTAACGTCCAACAACTTTCCTCATAAATGGAATTTCAAGTTTCTAATATAAATAGACTCAAGAGGCCTTATGCAGAGTGGTTTGGACGTATGATTAGCGTCATACTAAAGGCATGATTACTGCTGGGAACATATGCTAGTATGGCATTAATCACACGTCAGAACGACTTTGCAATAAGGCCCAAGATCTTTAAATGGTTCATTGTTGTCGGTTTAGAATATTTTCCAAGGTCATGTGAAAGGAGAATAAGAAAAGGGTGAGTGATTCATCCTCCTGGCAATGATGTATGACTGTCACCTTTTTGGAAGAAGATATAAATAATGGTGTTAAATCACCTACAACAAAATTTCCTCGTTACCCATCCCGGAAGTTAAAGTTGCTACAGTTGTGTGTGTAAATTTGAAATTGTGTGGTCCTGTGATAGTATAAGAATACCAAAAGAAAAAAAAATCATGGTCCATTGAGTTGTAGTGGGACACATTCAAATTTATATTTTATCTAGCTCAGAATTTTGTCCAATTTTTGCCCATTTTTGTCCACCTAAGAAAAAATTGTGTACCATTCAAATAAACAAGGGAGGGCTATCCCAAAATTTTGGCAACTTCGATCACCTGTAGTGCGACATTTTCAAATTCGAATTTTAATCAGCTCAGAATATATTTTGCAAAGTGTATGCTAAACAAGTAAGTAAGCTTGTTTTCAGAATAGGACATTTCTATTTTGTTCGACAGTAAAAGCTCAAACTTCAGCAGTGCTTTATTGTTTGGCCTTCTTATATTTTCATTGCAGTTTCAAGTCTGGTATGGGGGTTATACATCTATGAAACAACCACAGATGTGACTTTTTTCATATTCGACAGAGTTCATCCCAAAGAAACCGTTGAAAAGCGTATTTCGGGAAGGAATGAACAACCTATTGAAAATGAGCTGTAAATAATTATAATATTTCCTTTACGAAATCTAAAACTTGTTGCAGCAATTACTTTCTGAGATAAGTTCCCAAGTTTTCCTTTAAAGAGTTTATGAGAATATTTAAGTATAACTTGTGTTACTTTGATACGCACCTCGTTCTCTCGAAACATACTTTCTTACTAAGTCTTCTGTTATGTTTTCGATAATTTTACCTTCTTCCCATTCATGCTCCATGTCTCGTTCAAATCACTTTATTCCATTTGAAGGATCAATATTATACATTGTAAATTATTGTTGTTTGAAATGGACAATGTTCCGCTAGAAGAAAATATTCTTGGATTTACACATAATTGAATACAAAAACTAAGTTCAAGTGGATTTATTTTCTTTTAAACAAGAACATAAGGTTTTTGAATACAGGCTTTTAATACAGTAAAAACTGCCTGAATTAGGCTCCTTTTAAACGGAAATATTTCACGGTCCCATGAATTTAAAGGTTAAAAAAAAAAAAATTATCTTCATTAGGCGGAGCCTGTGTTGCGAACAACGGATGTTAAAATATACTTTTTAACGGAAATTTTCAAGTTCCGGAATGCAGCGTTTAGAAAAATTTTAGACATTCTGTGAGAAATTAGGTATATGAACTACGTTGTCCGTAAAGGTCTTAGTTTTCTTATTACCCTACTTACACATTTAACCTTTAGTCCAAAGCTTTGTAAGGCCCTAGATACCGTTCGACTTTTTGAACGAAGTGCAATTTACATAGTAATTTCGAAATAGCAATAACTCATTCACTAGCTCGTCAAGGAGCATAATATACACAATAGATCAAAAGGGAGCCAAAAGTAGAGGGAGGAGCGCTGAAAAGGGCATAGCATCTAATTTCTGTCTTGGCTTTTGAAACCCTATATAGACTTTTTTGTTTATTGTAAGTTTTATGTGTATTAATTTGTAGCATAAATAAATACTGCAATTGAATACGGTAGGCCTATGTACATTTTATTTTATCTCACTATCCATTATATGTATGAACCTTATTTATTTTTTTAAGCATATATCTATCTTCGTTAGCTTTAAAATCTTTAACGGAAATTTTTGCGGGTCCTGTTCAATTTCGGTAGGCAGTTTTTTTTAACTATATGCTTATTTCAGAAATGTTTGTTTACTTCTCTGAGTATATAATTATTCTTTATTGACAGATACTTGGCGCATTCTTTTTATTTGTAAATATATATATATAACGCTTGCGGAACTGAAAACATTAAAAGCGAACTTTCGTTTATCAATAATTATTTCAGTTTATTTTCAAAGATCATAACGAGATTAGAAGAGCGATGATTAGGGCTTCCTAGTGCATTTAAAGTGTTTGATTCAATAACGGTACAGACGCCACAAAGACCAGTCGGACAAGCATTTGTTCGAAACGCACAATCAATAGACGCCAGAAATCCTGGCATAAAATTCTTGTCCAATGTAAATAAAATGTTTCTAGGAGCAATGACGCACAAATTTCATATTTGTCGGCAAGTAACATTGCTTCTTTGAAATACTGTCCCTTAATGACCCGGAAGGAACATTTTCGATATACTGTAATATTTTGACTGATAAATGCAGGTTTTTGTCAGAAAACACCGAAAACTAGTTGTGTATTGTAGCACGAATGCATCATAATTATATACTAAATATACATAATTCAAGTAATACAACTTTTTTCTCTAAAGAAATAATAAAATTCCTCATTTATCTTTAGATTTTAATTGGTGCCTACTTACAATTTTTGATGCATATTTACATATTTTCAGTGCATATTTTCGTGATTTTTAGCGCATATTTGCATGCATATTTTGCCGTTTTCTAGTGCATATCGATCCAAAGTCTGATGATAACGTTTCGTAACATACGAAACAATTAGAACTTGTAATTAAAGAATATTCAGAAACAATGGTGAGGTTAAATGAAACAGCTATTTCATCCAACTATGTACGTATCATGTCGTGTCAGTAGCGTCATATTTAACATTTGTGCACACCCGGGCCATTAAAAAATACCTCCCACTCAATGTCAATAAATACCACTGTGGGAAATGTAGGAAATCTGAGATTGTCGAGTGAGTATTTGTAAGTGTAGCAATAAAAAAATATATATATATATGATAAATAATATAGAAACAATATATTATATAAATACAATAATTGTATAATATGTACAGTTAGATGCAAAAATCAATGTCATATCTACAAGGGCGCCCATAAGGGGGGGCAAGGTGGGGCAATCGCCCACCCCCCTTTAGAGGATATTGTGCTTCGGAAGATTGAAAACCCAATAGATATTTTAGAATAGTTACCGCAAAATTTGAGACTACATTTGAAATGTCGCTTATACTTGCCAACCCCCTAGGAAATCACAACATGGACGCTCTTGCATATCTATATGTGCGTGCAGTTCTTTTTAATTTCCAGAACTGGAGTATAAAAAAGACTGGTCAGAAAATTTACCAGCTCCAAACTTCTTGCCGCCGCCAGTCATGTTCAGTGGCCTAAGCATGAATATAGCTCGGTATGTTTGAACGCGTCATTTTCAAGTTTGATACATGTAATCGAAAGTTCCTTTAAACTGACTACAAAGCCACGAGGCCGCATTTTAACAAAATGTCAAGTCAACAGAAGACAACAACGATGAGAGCCCTCTCCATACAACTCATGTCGTAGCTACTCTCTCTTTACGACTTCTTGGAACACTCATTAATTATCAGAATTACGCTTCTCCAGATATTCGTGCCTGAGCAACAGACTACAGCAGGGCCGTGCCGTGAAAAATAAGCGCCCGGGGCGAGTGTATACGACGGCGCCCCCATATATATATATTCCAAGTAATTTTTCTTATTTTTTTCTTTTTTCTCCCCAATTTTTCGCCCCCTTACTTCGGCGCCCGGGGCCGTCGTCCCGCTCGGCCTTCCCCCCACGGCACGGCCCTGGACTACAGTCCATAACACTACAGTTCATAGCAAGTAACAGGATTTTGATTATCATGTAGATATGTGGCCGGATGATGCGTACTATAGAGGTATACCGGACATATTTCGTCAGTTTTACAGACATTTGATTACCACGTCTGACCAAGTACCTGTATAATATGCTTACAATAGACCATAACACTGAACATTGAAAAAAAAAAACTTTAGGCTAAGGGAAACGGTGATGATAACAAACAATGAAATGGAAAGAAGAAAGTGGGAAGAAACACGAAAAATGTATACAATGTTCGTCTAGCATAAAGCTTACTTGGCGCGAGCTGGGATCGAACCAGAGTCCTCACGCACCAGAAGTGAGGTGAGTACGATAGGAATTTGATTGACATGTAGACTGGGCGCGAGCTGGGATGGAACTAAGGATCGCATGCACCAAAGGTTAACGCTCTACCACTGAGTTACCGCTGCCCGAGTCTTCTACTATATTTATGAGATGAGACATCCTTATATTTCGCCTCCTGGTCAACACTAATCCGCACAGGCTTGGCTACATGGTTACCGTTACTGTCTTCGAATCGCGACATTTGGGTTCGAGTCCTCCTAGAAATTTTAGTAATTTGGATTTCACGTGCACAGACAGATCCCTTATATAGCCTCATTACCGCTGAAAAGGGATCCTACACTCCAAAACAATCAACAATCAAGACAAGGTCATCACTGAATCTCTTGTCATATTGTCTTTATTGCTAAGAAGAGACACTAACAGAAAATTAGAAGAAAATCCGAGAACTTAAAAAGTTATACTCTATAACTATCTTGCTTCTCTCTATGAGTAACAAAAAGGAAGTTCTACTTCAAAGGGGAAAAAAAATTAAAAAGTTTAACGAACTCTTATTGACAATTTGACTTTGTAACTGCTTAAACGCGATGAAGGGTTTTAACTTCACAGAAGCCAATTAGAGAAAACGAACTTTTATTATCTTCTTAGCAAAGTTTTCTATGACGAAAAGAGATTAAACTAGAAAGTCCATGAATAATTCACGACTTTGAGGAAGAAAGAAAGAAAGAAATAACCTGAAAGTTTAGAATGCCTGGACACAATTAAATTTTCTGGTAAGCATAAAAAAAAGGAAAAAATGAATTTGTCTAGACGTGAAGCATTACATTTAATTGTGTTTTTATTATAGTATATAATAGTATTTTTTATATATTGTTCAGAAAATAAAATATGTTTCTAATATTTATTTTAAAATTGTAAATTTGACTCAGGCAAAAACTAGACTGTTTATTCTTATTATATCAAAAAATGTATACTTTAAGCTCAGGTTGTTACAATGTAAATTAATGAAGCTATTTATATCTTTTAAAGAAAGTAAAACACAAGTTGAGCGTTTTATATAAATTGTTTTAACCCAGCAATGGCCAAATTGCAGCTCGTGATTATGTTCCATATATATTAAAGTTTGATTTATTCCGCTGTATAACTACATTGAAGAGTGTATCTGGCCATCATAATATATGATAATTGATGTAGGATAATTGAATCCCTACTTGACCTTTAACTTTGAAAATTTTTTCTTTTAACCTTTTGATTACCAACAAGGAGAGAAAATATCTTCTGTAATCTGGTGGTGCGGTACGTTAAGGTGGATCACCACCCGGAAGTCAGTACATATTTTAGCTCATTCCCTTAACCACTACGCAATGAAACGTTATATATTATAAATATCGTAATATAAGATAAAGTTATGTTTCAGCTACAACACAATACTCTGATTCATTTAATTGTGTCTTCTGATATTGAAAAAGGTAACAAATAGAAGAAAATATTTGATTCATTTTACAATGAGCACACAAGATGGCACTTGCTGTAGATCTTACTAGAAGTGCTCAATTTTATGAAATGTTTATTTGAATGTGTAAAATACTTTAAAAGTAACGATTTTATAAGGAAATAGATATATTGTTTGACCTTTTCTCGTGTTATGTTTCACATTTTATTTAAATAATAATTTATATTTAAGGAAATAGATTTTCAGAAGAAACTTACGCAGAGCGCCATTATGCGGTGTTGCCAAATTTGTATATTTAATTCCTGGATTCTAGCGTTGCAGTTCGAGAAGCGGAACTTAGCTGTGAATTGCAGTAAGAGTCGGAAACTAATTTCTCCAGTAAGTATCCAAGCAGAATTCCATGATTATTTCTTTTATTATCTGGCTCCAGTAAAAACACGACACTATCTGGCAACGCCGCACTATTCAAGCAGTGTTTTGCATAGCACCGAGAACACCTAGTGATCCGCCTTAATTTGGTCACTTTACACCTAGCGGGCAACAATAGAAAGTAGCAAACGAACGGAGTCGTCTGTGGGACAATGTACTCACGACTGTATAGGGAATAAACATCTGAAGAATGTAGATACTCCACAGTGTATAAACTGTACGTACAGCAGGATACTAGACATAAAAATGTTGGTAGGATTGAACCAGGGACCCAAAGCACCGGATATTACCGCTCTACTACAGAGCTACGTGGGTCACAATGAGTGAGATACCATAAGAAGCTAGTAAAGAAGCTAGGAAAAAAGTACTTATAGGCTCCCATTTTCTATGTCGATAGACTATCTAAGGGTACCACGTCTGTCTACGGCACGTAGACACTCGAGATCAGGATAACACCAAATGGTGACCTGTGTCAAGGGCAATCTCACACTGGAAGAAGGATGTGTTCCGTGCTGATAACAGCAGGAAGAAGTGGGAGTATAGGTAAATATCTGTAGGCTAGTGAGTCAAGGACATTGCACCTAGGAGCTACGTAAAGTACGGGTGTTGTCTAAGTTTTCCTGCCAATTTGTACCGATATATCATCTTTTGTATTTGTCGGTGTAATACATGTTCTTTCTATACCACCCTTTTCATACTTCCATTGTAAGTATAAATAGCAGTCAGGTAACAGTTCGTACATATTGTGGCTGCTAGATATGATGTCTACCCCCTAACTGGTGTTGGATACGGACAACGAATGATTCTTCGTGGCTTAAGCAGAAATCCTAACGTAAGGTAACTAACTGGATATGACTGTTCTCTCCAGCCAGTCAGAACTAAACTTTTTTCTCATGTAGTTAGTTTTAAATGTTCATAGTTCAGTCCATAATTATCCTAAATAAGTGAAACAAGACGCAGCATAAGCAGAATCAGGCCCGCAACCAACCACAGAGGTTTGAAGGGGGGGGCATGAATATGTTAGGGGGACCAAGTCATTAAAAATTCTCTTACAAATAGCTAAATTGTGTTTTTTATATTAATAAAAGCATTTTGTGTTAGGGTCTGGAGGGGCCACGAAAAGTTAAGGAGAATAGAACAGATTGAAAAATTGTACGGTTTACACACATTCAGCGAACCATCGGCCCAGGAAGGAAGGTAGAAGGAAATTTGAATTGACTTCAATCCCTCCAAGTATGCTTTGTCCTGACCCGCAATGCTTTATAAATTGGCTACTAACTGTTTTAACCCATTTATATACAATGCTGGACACACTCACCGTTAGACAGTTGCAAAATCGCCCTACATATGGCCAAGTGCTTTGTGGTGTATCATACAGATTAGTAATTTATTCTTCAACGTATGTGCCACTAGCATTGAAAAATGAGTTCAAAGAAATCCAAAAATTCCATGATAGTAATACTCGTATGTTTACGTGTTAATGATATAATGAGAACTAATCTATTCTGAAGGTTAAGCGATTTAATAAAACCAAGCAGAGACAAAACGTAGGTATACTGGAAATACAGGGTGGAGATTACAGCAGTGATAAAACGGGTCACGAAGTTCGCGACCCGTGAATCGAAAGATCCAGAAGCAGATAGATCTATGTCCCACCAGACCTGATGCCTCGGACAGATTCAAGGAGTTCGACCGGGTCTGCCCGTGTTACCGGATTACACAGGATCTGAGAATCGAGGCAGAGAAAAGTTATGACTCAGTAACCCGTGGCATTACTGGATTATAGAACTATTAGCTTTTCTTTTTCTCTTTAGCAATAATAAATATTATCAAAATATTACTTTTACGATGACATCATGTCTTCCCACTCCTTTCCAAGTCTCGCAAAATTTATAAATTTATGTCGATACAAACAACGGTCTCTAAGGAATTCTGAAAATAAATTTAAAACGATACTATTTCACCTCTTCAGTGTGAAATGTAACTCACTTCTTATTTTCGAAAGCTGTACTCAAGAGCGCACAATTAATGGCAATAGTTCATCCCATAGTCTGCATTTCAAAGCTTGAAGACGAAAGTTGAGCTGCTTCGTTTTACTGCATTGTCTTTAGAGAAAATACATCACCTGTTGAAAGCAGTGACATCGAGATGGAGGTTTGAATTTCCACACTGGTTCATTTCGCAATGCTTCTTTACTCTTATGCATAAAAGACCGTGCCGGTGCAGTGTCAATGAAATTTTAGAGAGGTGAGGCATAATTAGCTGAAACTAGTAAGATTTCACACATCTATAAATCCTCACAACATCTATACATGTCCCTTTACAGACACAAGGGAAAGACGTCTTGATTTTTAAAAAATCGGCAAGGAGTACCGTAAAGGGGAGATTTATTCGATTATTTTTTCAATATCTCGCACCGTTTGCAAGATTGAGCCTACTTCCGGTTGGAGTTTCTAATTCATGTATGATCAGTGTATTCTTTCTTCTTGCATTCAGTATATAATAAGTAAATACATTGCATACACATTTAATTATAATGTCAGTGATATATGGTGTTCATTGGGCAAACCACTCCAAACAATAAAGAATCGTCTTAGCCTAGAGAAATTGTTATCCTTCGTTTTTCATTATAATTTCACCATGAAACAAACGCCTGAGGGATATACAACCTCCGTATACAACAATGTTATTTTGGAATGTATAACACATAGGGTATAAAGTTGTTTTTTTTTTTTTTTATTAATTTCAACACTTCCAGTGTACCTCTTAAATGCCTGATAAAGAAATAACAGCCACGTTTTTTTTAAATATTCAATGGAAACTGGACAATCTACACAAAATTTGTAATCGACCAGCGAAAACGGCACGTTTTTAGCATTTATGGTTTTCGAGATCTCATTCTCGAAAGGATTGGAGACAAACATCTAGCATTTTAATATATAGAAGATGATTTACACAAGAATAAGACGTTTTGATTATCATGGGTAGTAGCTAAGATTTGGGAAAACGGCTATTAAAGATCAGAAGCATGTAGTAAGTTTTTAAAGCGGGTAATAATGATTTTAAAGGAAAACACGAAAGATGAATTTACGAGATGTATCATAGATTAAGGTTGAATGAATAATCCTTCTGTGTATATTTAAGTGGGGAGATTCTGTGCTTCTATACGAAATTTTAAGTAATCTTCAACAAAACTTCTAACACAATAAAATGTTGAATACCTAATAACAATGTTTATGATATCAATGGGGGACAGATTGCACTAGTATCATCACTATATAACAGGCGCGCATCCAGAAATTCTTGTTGCGGGGTTCAATAATACAAACCACTACGTTTGTGTAGTATTGCATAGCTATTATTCTGTACCCGATAAGTAATTGTTAAAAAAAAAAAAAAACTTCCACCTATATTTTCAGAAAAAATGATAGAACTATACTTTTTTATAAGAGAAAGTGTACAGATGAAGTGTAAAATCAAATGTTTATGCTACATGAATCATGTCCCTGTTAAACAAGTGTAGTTTTATTAAGAAAATGTATAAATGTATATTGAGTTAGGAAATTTTGGGAGGAAGGGTCCAGGCCCGGTGAACCCCTCTTTCCGTGGGTGCACCTCTGCTATCATCAATCTGTGGTTTGCTATAAAACTAGCAACGTTGTTCCAGGTAGAGCAATCACCTTCGCTGCAAAGCATCTCTAGTTGGATCACGAATCACATGAATTTATACGAGCAAAACTATGTCCGTGTGTTTTTGTGTCCCGGTAGGTCCCATTTTCCAATTTCACCGATTACTCGATAAACAATAATTTCAATTTATCAGATGTTTCGTTCAGCCAAGAAAGTATCACCATAATTTCCACCCATTCATCTCATAAAATACAAAAACAAGTGAATAATGATGAACGAATGTGAGAAATAGAGGATCTGAGTGAACAAAAAAAAAAAAGAATCAAGGATACTACTTTTCATGAGCTGCCTTGTGGATATATGGTTGGTGTAGTCACTCTTGGCGCGGGCTCGATTCCTAATAGGAGCTCATACAGTTTGGATTCCACATTGAGATGTAGGGACGCAATACTCCGAAGAAAACAAAAAACCAAGTTACTTATAGCACTTCAATATATATTGGAATCGAATCTATCATTTTTTACACCATGCATGAGTACTTCACAACCGTACCATTACCAATATATATATATATATATATATATATATATATATATATATATATATATATATATATATATATATATATATATTAGTTTAAAAGAAAAAGTACATGAACAATTGGCATCTTCGATTATGTGAATCTATTGAAATTAGCAACCGTTTCTTTGTGATATTCCATCTTTTACAGCTGTAAATTATTTTAATTACACAACTAAAACCGTTCTATGCAAATGTAAATTCAAAACCAGTCATACGGGATATTTAAAAGAAAAGAATACTATGGCTCACTCTGGTATAAAGCATTCCTACTTCGATCCCAAGTTATGTGAGTATGTTTTGGAAACAGTCGTTTTCGTGGATTTTCTCGACGTTTTTTCCGTTTCCCCCTCCATTCTCATTTCAACATCTCTTTAAAAATCGATCACTTTCATTAACCATACATCTTCTTTAACTTAAGGATAATAACCGTGGGACTTAAAACTATATACTTCATATTGGACAAGCTTTTATAACTAACAGGGAAGGGTATATATGACGGAATTGAGTATAACTAGAAATTGGAGAATTCGACAAAATAATTATTACTTTTTTAAGTAGTAGTTCATCTTTCTTTCTATACAATTATCTATCTATTAAAATGCTGCAATAGCAACAAAAGCATGTCACGGTCACGGTCACGGGAATGTTGAAGTTTTGTGAAGAGCATCAGGCCGAATCCCCTGACTTCATGAGTAAGATGGCATAATGAATATATACAGATGCGCAGATGGCTTGTTGGGTAGTACTATTGTTTTGTTATGTCTGGAAGGCTACATCTGCAAGTGTCGCAGAGTAGCTGATGATGATGTCAATACGATCTATGGAAATATATTAAATGCGTAGCGTGCGATGGACTTTCCGTAGAGCGCATTCGGTGCCGATGGTAGCTATAGCTGTATGCCAGAACTTATGATGGAGATGCCGTTAAATTTCCCTAACAGGAAGTAGCTCTAAATCTTCCAGAATTTGGCTGTTGCGTGTATATCTGTCGTGTCCAGTGATGATTCGACCAGCTCTCGTTCGCACGCTTTTGGGTGTTTGAAGATGACTATTAGAAGCATGTTGCCAGGCAGGGCACGCATAATTAAGTGTCGATAGGACTATCATCTTGAATATGTGCGCGCAGACCTCATGAGAAATTGAACTGCAGCAAAAGATGGCGTACAATGCCGATATTTTGCGTAATGATCGTTGTTTATGTTTTTCATGTGTGACGTTAACCCATGATCTAAAGTCACATCCAAATATTTAGCGTCCGTGGCGCGAGGAATGTGTGCGTTCTCATAGGTTAAAATTCGAGGGGCGTGAATGCGTCTTCGACTGTGGATGACAGCAGAGATTTTGTCTGCATTGATTTTAATCCTCCAAGTCTTGTCCATTCCTGGAAATCGTTTAGTTGACGTTGCATGTAGATGTAACACTGTACAAGTGAGCTATTCGTCGTGAAAAAGGTAGTATCGTCAGCATACGTTGCGAAAAAGCAATGTGGTAAAGTGGGGAGATCTGCCGTGTACAAATTATATAAAAGCGGGGAAAGGACAGCGCCCTGTGGAACACCTGCTTTGATAGGTCTAGACGTGGATTTAACACCGTCAACAGACACATGAAATTTTCTGCCAATGAGGTAGAAACGCAGTAAATGCAGAAGACGATCTGGAAAGCCTTGCGTGTAAAGTGTATATAATAGTCCTGTTAACCAGACTTTATCAAAGGCTTTTGAGACATCCAGGTAGACTCCAAGGATGTGCTGTTTCCTGTTGAAAGCCACTGTTAAATGATCCACTATTCGCACGAGTTGTGTAGTAGTACTATGCTGAGCACGAAACCCAAACTGATGGAATGCTAGAATGTCTCTAGCATCTACATGCTGCTTCAGCCTCCAGAGAAACACACGTTCAAAGAGTTTACCCAGATGTGACAGAAGACTTATCGGCCTATAGTTTTCTGGGAACAGTGGATTCTTCCCAGGTTTGGGGATGGTGATAATACGAGCTTCCTTCCAGGTCTTCGGGAAATTGCATAATTGAAAGATGGCATTAAATAAATAGGTTAGAGACACCAGTAGTTTTCTGGTTGGATGTTTTAGGATCTCAGATCGAATCCTATCGGCCCCAGGTGCTGTCTTTGCCGGCAGACATTTGATATGTCTTTCTATTTCTCGAGGTGTAACTAAGGTGATGTCATGTGTAGGGTTTTGTGTATTTATGCTATATGGAGTGGTTCGGGTGTGCTGTTTGAGATAGGGATCAAGACGTGCTCAATTGGGCTGGAACTATTCCTCCAGAGAGTAAGCGAAAATGTCCGCTTGCGACTGAGGGTCTTGAGTCAGTCCTTGTGGTCCTTGAAGGATTCTAGCTCTGGAAGCATTTGTTGCACGCTGGAAGGATTTAGAGTGTTCAAATTTTGCGATCATTTAGTGTGACATTTCGAAAAGTGTCTTCCCAGTATTGCTGATTTTGTCGCTCTGTGAGCACCTTGAGCTTCGCACGCAATTTATTCCACAATGTCTTGTATGCTGGATGTAGTGTGTGCTGCCATCGGCGTCTAGCCCAACGTTTTAAATGAAGATAGATTTGCAGATGTAGACTGTCGCATTGACCTGTGTGCGTTGGGGAGATTATGGTAGTGGAGCTCGCTGCCTCTGCTGTTCGTAGTGCTAATGTGATGTGAGAAACCGCTTGATCGATGTTCTCAATGGTGGCTGGCCGATCTCGTAGATCGACCATAGTGTTTACTTGTTGTTTAAATATATCCTAATCAGTTTCTATTTGCTTAAAGATAGAGGCAGAATGGGCAATGCTGTAGTGTGAAACGTGAAAAATGACTGGATCGTGGTCAGAGTCAAAATCTGAAATGACATAAGGATGGACAGTAAAAGACACATCTTTGCAAAGAGCGACGTCAAGCGCATCGAGTTGTCCGCCGAACTTTGAATGATGAGTTGGGTCTGGGGGAGCACTGATGATGAAGTTGGACGTGAGGAGATATTCATGTAGAACATCTCCAGCAGTGTTTGGAGTAATGGAGTTTCATTCTCCATTCTTAGCATTGAGATCTCCAGCTAAGATGACCTTTGGCTCTAAGTTAGCAATAACATCGAAGTCTGTAGGCTCTAGTTGTGTGGCCGGGGACCTGTACCCGGGAACCAATATTAATGGAACGCCTGGAGTTATTAGCCCAACAGCAAGTGCCTCCAATGTAAGTAGGGGTGAGATTATAATCAACCTGACTGGAAATGCCTTTTTGATTATAAGTAGTAAACCTCCTTTCTGTCTACCCACTCTATCCTGTCGGTAGACAATATAATTGGGTAGTCGCCAAGTAGTGCTCCGAGCAGTAAAGTGTGTTTCTTGTATAAACATGACATCAACTCTAAGCCTATGGTGCGTTAGAAATCTAATAAGCACTTGTTTCTGTCCCTCGAGACCATCTGCATTCCACGTAACAAGTGTAAGTGCATGATGTAGGACGCTAGAGTTAGAAACAGCCATCATCAACCATTTCCGCTATTGTTTCTATTACTGCTGCAGCCTTGGAAGCTGAGTCTGCTGCCTGTCGGAAAAGAGTAATACCACGCTTAATATGCGTTATCATTTTGTGGCAATGTAAGCCCTTAAAAAAAATGAAAGAACGTACTTTAAGTCCAGGTCTTCTTTAGGGCTCACTTGTTGTTGGGCAGAAGCTGATTGGGTGTGGGAAGAAGTGGAAGCTTCAGCATCTTCAATGTCCGTAGCCATAGGTTGGATATTAACAACAGTGGGGATGGAAATCGTCTCTTCTGATGATCTGTTGAAACTTTTCTTGGTCTTATCTGGAAGTTTCCTCAGCTGCTGGGCCGGCAATTTAAGAGCCTCAGAATAGGATTTAAAGACTGGATAGCCACGGTAATTTGCCGGGTGATCTCTTTGACAGTTGGCGCAAGTGGCGGGTGTGGAGGAGTCTGCTTTACTGCAGGATTCAGTGAAGTGAAATTGCCCACATTTGAGACAGCGCGGATGCGCTTGGCAGGTGTCTTGTGAATGCCCCAAGCGTTGGCATCTGTAACATTGGAGCACTGAGGGAGGCATGTATGGTTCGATTTGGACCTTGTAATGAAGTATGTTGGTAATAGCATATATCTCCTTAACAGCTCCAGTTCGTTCCAGAGCAACCAAAAACAGTGGCATCATAATTTTCTTGTCATCTGTCTTGCTTTTGCGAGACATTTGGTGGACGTTTATTGGTATGTAACCGAGACGTAATAGTTCATTCAGGTCGTCTAATTCGGTGTTTCTAGGTAGTTTTCGGACAACTACCTTAATAGGCCTTTCACTTTTTGCCACGCCTGTAGTACACTTAGTTTTTGTTTGTTCGCAATAAGCCTTGATAGAATTATAATCATCTCTGTTTGCTGGGGAGAGGTGGATATGCTAAGAGACTATTAGTGAGGTGTTCTGCCTTGTTGAGGTTTGCTAAAGAAGACCTACGTCGCTTTAGCGTTCCTACAACCGTGAAATCCATATTTTCGGGAGTATTCGAAGTGGATGCTTATGAAGCACTTGACTGCTTAAGTGTAGTGGATTTCAATTTCGCTGCGGCGGCTGCTTGCTTCTTGTTGCTAAAGGCACTAGAAAATCTGATTTGTACGTTGATTTTATTATTTTTCCCCTGAGACCGGGAATCCGGGGTAATTGTACTTTTTTATCTGATTTTGCTGATATCTTCTGAGAAGCCATCTTTATAACTAAGGTTGGAGATGGCGCCAGCTTACCACAAAAGGGTAGTGACGGTCCCTGTGTATATTGTGGTCTTAGAGCAAGTTTAGAGTTTATTAAGGTGCTCTTTCCTCTGGAGAGGAAATACGAAAAGTAATCGTTCGCCGGTATAGATGCCAAAGTCGTCAACTATTTTTTTTTCAGGTGTCTCTTCCTCCGAAGAGGAGAGTATCAAAAATAAATCGTAAGCCAAGAGAATAGCAAAATCGTCAATAGTCAAGATCAAGTTCATGTATTAGCCTCCGTGAAGGCTTAAAATCAACTCGACGGTTGTTTCCTTGAACCTCAAAGAGGCAAATAAACCAACCGTATATAAGATGATTGCGATTCAATTCAACCAATGGGGATGGAAACACAAAGTGATTCGCTTATTTTTCTCCGCCAGCTACGGATACCCTATTTTTTAAAACCTGGTTAGAGCTCCAGGTGGCCAGTTCAACAAAAGCGCTTTTTTTTAAAAAAAAACAAGAGTTTCATTCCCATCCAATGGATGGGCGGGCCGTAGAAGGGAACACCTTCTCTGTGGTCAGAGGTATTTTCAAGTTTTTTGATTTATGTGACATGGAGAATGATTTCAGGCTATATAATAATGTGGATTGAAGTAGGGAACTAATAGCAAAATCAAGTTGACGAGTATGTGTCAGAGTTGGCTATTGTGTTAAAATGGATCTTTAGTACATGTACGGAGGTCATGAGAAATATATATATGGATTTCGGTGGTAGATACGGTGGTCAGGATTATACTGATCTATGTCTTCGGTGCATTCGTATATTGCTAAGAGATGATTTAGTGGTGGGTAAGCATAGCGTGGTACAGCAGGAACTTGGTCTAACAGCTCATGGACGATAGGATGTGCCAATTGGATTCGTGTCGCTATGTAGCGTTGGCGTAGACGATAGAGGTGTGGCAAAATGGTTGGGGAAAACAAAAGCGTCTGAGTTTTAACCTATAACTTTGGATTCTAAACCTTTGATTTACGGTTATTTGTGATTTCACGTTTAATAAGGACAAGTATTTTAAAGTATTTGTACTTTAAATAATTTATTTAAATAGACCCGTTTTTCATAAAGTTTATCTTTTTAAAATTATTGTTCAAAGCCTTTGTATTTTAATAATCCTTTTCCAAAATCAATGAAAATGAATTGTGCTGCGATCTTTGGAGTTATTTTAAACTATACGTTTGTGGGCGTTTACATGTTTATGACAATCCTTTCGACAATGAGATCTCGGAAACTATAGGCTCTAGAAAGTTCACGTTTTCACTGATCGATTGCAATTTTTATGTAGAGTGTCCAGTTCTAATAGAATATTTTAAAAAAACATGGCCATTATTTCTTTATTACATTTTTACGAGTACACTGGAAGTGTTGAAATTAGGAAAAATAACTAAATCATCATATCCGAAGCATTACACATTCCAACACAACATAATTGTATACGGGGTTGCATACTGCTCAGGCGTTCGTTTCGTGGCTAAATGATAATGAAAAACGAAGTATAACCATTTCTCCACTCTTAAGTTGAATCTTTATTGTTTGGAGTGTTTTGCCCAATGAACGTCATATATCACTGACATTGTAACTAATTGTGTGCGTAATGTATTTGCTTATTACATACTGCATGAAAGAAGAAAGAAAACACTGATCATACATGAATTAAAAACTCCAACCGGAATGAGGCTCAAATCTTGCAAACGGTGCGAGAATTGATAAATCTCCCCTTTATGGTATCTCTTGCCAATTTTTATCAAGACGTCTTTCACTTGTGTTTGTAAAGGGACATGTACAGATGTGAGGAATAACAAGGAAATTCATGCTCATATGTGAATGATGCGCTGTGTAGAGAGCGCAGGTTCAGCTAGTCTACATATTAAAATGCTAGGTTTATATGTTTGTCTCCAGAGAAAAGCTTGTGTTTGTCTCCAATCTTGCGACAATGAGATCTCGCAAACCACAAGTGCTAGAAACGTGTCGTTTTTACTGATCGATTCCAAATTTTGTGTAGATTGTCCAGTTCTAATTGAATATTTAAAAAAAACATGGCTTTTATTTCTTTATTACATTTTTAAGGGTACATTTAGTGTTGAAACTGAAAAAAGGAATCATATCCTACGAGATATACATTCCAACAACATACTGTTGTATACAGGGGTTGTATATCTCTCAGGTGTTTCTTTTATAGCCAAATGATAGTGAAAAACGAAGGATAACCATTTATCCAGTCTAAGATGAATCTTTATCGTTTAGAGTGTTTTGCCCAATGAACACCATATATCCCTGACATTATAATTAATTGTTTGTGTAATGTATTTGCTTATTACATACTGCATGCAAGACAAAAGAAAACACTGGTCATACATGAATTAGAAATTATAACCGGAAGTAGGCTCAAATCTTGCAAACGGTGCGAGAAATTGAAAAAAATAATCGAAGAAATACTCCCCTTTATAGTACCGCTTGCCGATTTTTATCAAGACGTGTTTCCCTTGTGTCTGTAAAGGGACATGTACGTGAGGAATGACAAGAAGATTCATAGTCATATGTGAATTGATGTGCTGTGTAGGGAGCGCAGGTTCAGCTAGTGTCTATTTACTTCAATGAATGACAAATTATCAGTTGAATTCATAAATAATTTTAATAAATTTTGTATATTTTCCCAAAATTTACACGGGAATTTACGCTGATATATACGTTTAGGTGAATAACGATTGTTCATTCCCATACCTTTCATATTATTTTTAATTATACATAGTAGTAATTATAACGCACCTAAATTTATTTATTAAAAGTTATAACTAAACAAATATTTTCATCCATTGCAAAACAAAAAAGTGAAACTTATCAACTGATAAGATAAGATTGATAGGAGCTATGTGAAGGAAGCCAATGACCAGACAGAATAATTGAATGGTGAAAATGGCGTTTAAGCAATGGTGATGAGAATGAAGAAAATGGGAAAACCCCGACAAAACCCAAGCACATGGTGTTTGTCCACCACAAAGTCTACTTGCCGAGAGCTGGGATCGAACCAGGGAGAAGAGATGGCGTGGGTCAATGACAGGGTTGGCTGGTTTAAACCACAAAACGAAAAAGGTTCGTAAAATTGTTAAGTGTTCGTAAACCCTTGATGAACACACATTTCACTCCCGTATATTATTCGTATTATATTCAGACCTAAATTACCCATTCATTACTCAAATGATTATACTACAAGAGCAACTTTATATATATATAATCATGGCGGCTGGTACTATATGTTGCATGGTTGTGCAACCGGATATTTCTTTAATACTAAAGATATTTTTAAGTATTAAAATAGTGTATCAGTAAAAAATAAACCTTTGCTCTTGAACGCAAAACAGTATTGATGCATTTCTAAAAAAAAAAAAAAAAAAAAAAATTAAAAAAACTGAAAGAAAGAGAGTGATATACAAATCCAGTGGCAGCAAGCGTTGCCACTGGAAGCAGTAACATTGAGCATATGGCAGCGAGCTCCTATCTCTTAACATGAGGAAGTGGATTTATTCTTGCATCGCTGCTATCCTCCCGCATTACGCGTTTCCAGTTGCTACTTCGTTGAAACTGGTATATAGTCAGCTTCTGTAGTAGTTACGAATTCCTCCGTTTGGCAGCGCTTGACTCAATTGATAGGTTGAGTGAGATATAGACGCTTGGAAGAAAGAAGTTAGTCACCAAACAGAAACTCGCAAAGAGCAAATACGCGTCTGGAGGTAGCAGGGGCGGATCCAAGCTGAATATTTGGGGGAGGGCAGTCGTTCGAAGTCAATAGATTTTATTTTACATTTATTACAAAGGTAAAAATTCTTAGGATAGATTTTATTTTTAAAATAAAAAATATCCTATTCTGGGGGGAAGGGGGGACTCGAAGAAGAGAATGTCTTACCACTGGTCTAATTCCTAGCTGTGTGTCGCTCGTGCACATGATCCCGTGTTCAATTTCCGGCGGAGAGCATAAAAAATTAATCTCAAATTATTCACTTTCAATACACATCTGTCTTCTTTAGCCTAAATTGCTGGAATGTTAAACTATTATTTTTTTTTCATTTTCGAAGGAAAAAATCTTATATTTCATGCTTCTTTATAATAGAACAGCAGACAAAAATACGTAGTTACTGAAAATGAACTCTTTGTCCTTTATATTCATACAAAGAAATGCTAACAAAATGCATATTGTCGGAGGAGAGAGGTGTTTCTGTACCTTAAAGAAAATAAAGCGGAAAATATTTGCAGTAGCGATGCTTTCTATTCAGAAAAACTTGGCGAGCAGCATTTCCGATTTCAATGAAGTCATAGAAGAATTTGAAGCTCGAAAAGAACGAAGAAATGCCTTCCATTCTAAAATAATGCATAGTTTACTTAATTAAATAATTTTGTTTAACTGTGTGCATGAATATATGCAATTTTCTTGCTCTTTTTTCTTTTTCTTGGCTTAACGATATCATTCATGGCTTACAGCACAAGCTATATATTCCATTTATCTCTTGTTCAATAACATGAACGTAGAAATTTTTGTATATAAATAGTGTATAAACGTACATTGATAGTGGTTGTTTGAAAAAAGGAAATAACTTATATATTAAATCAATATTAGAGAATACACTGTAATCAATAAATATAGAAATGGAGCTTATAAGGACTTTCCTCTTCATATTTCCTGAATATTTTTTGGATAAGACTCAAGAATACTGGGGGAGGGGAACAGGTAACTACATACCTTTGATATTGCAACATTGCAACCGGTGCTTCTAAAGAGCACGAACCGCTACTGATATATATATATATATATATATATATATATAAGTTTATAAAGCTCTCTTGTGATTTTCTTATAGTATGTTGTTATTGTTATGCAGTTGCAATCAAAGACAAATTCTAAGTATTGTTTTGCTTTAATATTTACTATTGATAAAATACATCGAAATGCTGTACTTTTTTGTGTGGGAGGAAGGGACATACAAATCCCACGAGACTCGTTTATTGAAATCAGAAGTATCTTTGGTATTTATTTATGTATAAATGGGTCAGAGCCAAAGAGGACTCAAATAATTCGTATCTTTATTCACTTTTCTTACTGATATGCAAATTAAGTCATTGTATTTCTTTAACTTGAACAACTAAAAGTCGTAGTGAACCAACTTGGACTAAATTAGTTCTTCTGTACTATCTAGTATTTTGAAGTTGTCCATATGTGATTCTGTAAAATGGTTTCACTTGTCTTTTTGTCCTTCTGAAATGACTCTTGACAAGTGTATTAACAAGTATGTATGTAAAGATCAGTACAACGTATTTTTATCAGAAGTCCTTCTTGAGTGAGTCGGCAGACGTATCACATTTGTGCCCAATTAGTCCCGGTTTCGAGTTCAAATGGAGGAAAATTTCTCTCGGATGTAAGTCGAGAAACGGTTTGGATTCCGCTTTAAACTTATGTGACCCCTTTCAGCATAACCCGCTTGTTGCACAACAACACCAAGGCGAAACAAACTTATTTCTGTCCATATGTGATATAAATACATAGAGCAAATTATTTAAATCACAAAAACCTGGTTTAAACCACAAAAAACAGGTTTAAACCAAAAAACCGGGTTTTTTGTTTTTTCAATAAAAACCATGGTCTTTGCCAACCCTGGTCAATGATAACTTGAACCATGACTAACTGATCCACTGCAACCCACTCTGACCCACGACCCACTTTGACCGAACATCCACCGAAAAATATCATCATTAACTTTGACTCATGATCTACACCCTCCTCTCCATTGACTAAAAAGTTTACTCTTGTAATAAAAGAAGACTGTGAAATTATCACTGATCGGAGTTTGAATTTCTATTGTAAATTGCACAAGCACTGCTCTGTTACAATACCGGTGGATCTGATCTGATCTGCTATAAAATGGTAAAGTGTTTGTCATAGGCCATATTACGATGAATTACAATTTAATTATTATATAGGCCTATAATTATTTTCTTGTTGAATAGGACGAAATTTGGAAGTCTCAAATCAAGATAAAATAGGCCAACACAAATGGGAAAAAGTGTACAATTCGACTGTCTTGAAAGGGAAAATGAAATTTTTGAGTTTTACGTCCCACAGTTATGCCGGCTAGGCTAAAGGAGACGCGGTGATCGTGAGAAATGAATGAAATGGTGGAATGAAGAAGTGGGAGGAAACGGGAGAAACCCGAGGAAACCCACGCACACGGTGTTTGTCCACCACAAAGTTCACTTGGCGGGAGCAGGATATGAACCCAGGACCTCATGCACTGGAGGTGAACACTCTATCACTGAGCCACCGCGGCCCCTTTGAAAGCGAAGTAGTAAGTCCTATTGCTACTATTACAATTACAAATAGCCTATCAATATCCAAAAGTGCCTGAAGTTAAGTTTTCACTTAGATACACTCATCTCAGCTAAGTAAATAGAAACAAATGAAAAATGAAAAAAATGGAGGCTATGAAAGTAAAACGTAACCAAATTTACCAGTGTTCAGAGGATGCTGTCTACAATGCATTGAAGAGTGGGTCAGTGGGTGGTGGGTCACAGTGGATCACATCCTGTTGAGTGTTGACCCACGACCTATTCCATCTCTACCAGGGACCCCACACACGCAGATGCCCACTCTAGCACTGAGTCACCAGTCACCGCAGCCCCTTATAAGCACATTAATGTTACGGTATTTGTCAGAGATATAACTATTTAAAATCGCACTTTTCTTTAAAAAAAAAGTTATATGGAATCAGCCAACTTCAAATTTAATTTTCTTGGAAACAATATATATGCACTTATACCTTAATGGCTTTCACCGATTCGATGATAACGAGGGAGAGAAAAATAGTCTGTGCTCAACTATGGTTTTTATGTTACAAACCATTATATTTTAGCACTTAAATAAATCGAAACTGTGTTGCAGACGCCACTGCAAGAACCACTATTTCATTCTGTCGTGATGACTAAGCAAACAGCTACTACTTGCTGTAATTGTGGAAAATAGTATCATATACCTGTAAGATAGGAATGTAAATGAAGAAAAGATTTTAAAAGAAAATTCAGAATGAAAAAATAATAAAATTTGGACCGGTTCAATAAACGAGAATGCTAAAATAATTAATAAGGAAAAAAGTTTTATTTCCATCAAGCAAAACACTATATTTATAACTTCTTGGCACGAGGCTCGATGGACATAAGCAGTTTCAGAAAAAAATGTTTCGGGCGCACACTTAGTATTCGGAGGAGCACATTATTTTCACCTAAAAAAAATGTCTAAATGAAACAGTGAGCTTAAGCCGACCATTCGATGATTTTAAGTTGAGCAATGTGTGGTAACCACATTTCGAACCAGTAGCGGCGCTAGGTTCGTAATATTAAGGGGGGCAAAAGGGGAGGGAAGAAAAATTTGGGGGGGCGAGACAACCACACTTGTTTTGTTTTGAATATTATTATTATCGGTTGTACATATTATTATTATTATTATTCACCGGTTGTACAGTGGGGGAGGCGAAAATGGGTCGAGAAAAAAATATTCGGATGACAGTTGCCCCTCCTCGCTCCTCTGTATCGCCGCCACGGTCTCCAGTCCTAGCGCCATTACCGAATTCTGATCATTAGTGGCAGAATACCTCTGATAATGATGATGTGTACTCAGAAATTAAACACTATTTGCACACTCAACGAAACACGTATGAAAAGAAAAAGTTCATTAATCCAAACTATTTTCTAACTCCTTTGAAAGTTTCAGCAAATAGTTTTTACACATAATAATAATAATATTTTTTATAAAATCATAGGAATGTAGTTCTTTTAGCTTACTTCGCCTCGGGGTTCAATTTCAGGCTGCACTGTTTTACTTCTGAACTGATCCTTATTTTTTTTTTAATAAAATAAAAAGTACTATATTATTTTTAAAAATTCTGTTAAATTAGATATCTCTTTAAATGCTACAACTTAATGATGGGGCCATTAGAGTAAGATGACCAGACATCCCGTTTTACCCGGGAAAGTACCTTTTTTCAACCATTGTCCCGTTTTCTTGTTCTCAAACGGGACGCTTAAATGTCTCGTCTTTGAGCATATATGAACAAAGTGTCCCGTAATTGTTATTCAAAATATAAATGATCAGAGCAACTTACACCACAGAGAAAATATCTTGTTATTTTCTCTGTGCTTACACACTCTTTGTATAGATCACTTAATATTGGTAATTTTATTGGTAATTTTTAGGCCGTGCCTGGAATTTGCAATTGAGTATCACTTAACGGTATTCCATTTATTTGTGTATTCTGTAACTTGAAAGTAAAATGCAGTAAAGGAATTGTATACCTCCTCCTCGTATCATGTGGGTCCCGATTTTGCAAGTTAAAAATCTGGTCATCTTACAGGATTCAAGGAAGTTACATCGACTAAAAATTAAAATTTTAACAATTTACACTTGAAGCCAGGACCGTAGCTAGCCCAAAAGTGTAGGTGAAGTTAGGACCCCCGATCCAACCATATATTATAAGTTCATCACCGTATTATATATAGTTCATTTGAAAACCTACCGTGAAAATTTTAGGGAGGGCAGTAAAAATTTAGGGGGCCAGCTTGCTCGAAGCTATAGAGATTTTTAAGTACCGTAATATTTTGTATTTACTAAAAAAAAAAAGAAAAGAAAAGTAAAAAAAAAGATATCGCGGTACCTTCGTACCTAAATGTTTATAAAATTTTCTTTTAGTTTTGATGTTACAAAAAAAAAGCAATTAAATAATTAACAATTAAAAAGTACTTACCTAAACTTGTAATTTCTTTTACAACACTTCGTAGGTACAATTTCTAAACGAAGCACTATGTATATATATTCACATACACGTTAAATAATGGGTATTTTGCTACTTTTACATGAGATAAAATATTTAAAAATTATTTATACAGCGAAACACAGCACTTAACATTACAGCCACCGTGTTAAAATAAACAAGCACTTTCAAACGCGCTCTCGCTTCGCACACATGTAGCCGCCAACAGGTTACCGCCAATACATGATCGTTTCTCTTATGTGCAAACAGCAGCACCATCTATAATCTATTCGGCTAACTACGAGGTCTGTCGGGTTTTTGCTGCGCAAATTAAGAGTTGTCATGGTAACGGAGTGCTCTTATGTATACACTAGTAAAATAAAAAAGCTAAATATCAACAGAAACGAAAAGAATAAAGGATTTTTCTGAAATAACAATGCAGAGAAATGGTTATTATCTTTGTGTGAAAGAAGAAGACGACAGAAACATTGCATCGTCTGCAGGGCATGTCCTAACAAGCTCCTACATTTCTGCTTCATAAATCACACTCTGCTTTTACTCTTTCTTTATTTTTTATTTTATTTTTTATGAGCACACTCCTTTGCAATCACAACTTCAGTCGACTTTGCAGAACTCCAGTCAGAAATAAGGATCAATCAGGGTTGCCAATAACAAATATATTATCCTCATTATCAGGGACCTTGTTGACCTAAAAATTTTTAAAAAGTGACCTATAAAATGACACTAACATTCCTGTAAAATGACCCTAAAATTCACAAAAAATTACCTTAAAATTTACGTTTTTTTTAAAAAAAAACGTTTATTTCGGTAAACATTGTCAGTTTTTGAATGTCTGTTGGATTTTAATTACCATTTCTCACTCATTCTCAAAAGTTTTGTTTCAGTTAGTTGCAGTCTATTGATCAGTCCATTGTATGGCATTGTATATACGTATTGCAAGCGTCAATTCACTCCCGAATTGAAACTAGGAGCACACTTAAAGAATAGAAGTTCGCAAGTGTAGACTGAATACATGAGAATAATAGATTAAAAAAAACGCTGGAGTCACTTTGATAGTAAGATTATCCATGGCTTTGAATTGATTATTTTAACAAAATAAAAGCTGACCGAAGCATAAATTATAATTTTTTAAAGTGTGTTTTAAGCTTTGGTCAGCGTTTCTTTTGTTAAAAAAACTGTTTAAAATCTCTGTAAGTCTTCTAATCCACTGTTAGTTATTCTCGTGATCACATCCTTTGTGGTCAATAATCCAAAGCCATCTGCTTAGACACCTACCAATACTTACCTCTAATCAACCACCTACAGCTTAGTGTTCAATAGCTTTTTAGAAATGCAGTTTTCCACCCCAATAGTCAGGAAGCAGGATCAGATATAACTTCGTATTTTACAAATCCGTAAACAGTGTTCATTTTAAGAGTTTCTTATGTAGAAGAAGAAAGATTAAAAAGACCATAAGTGACCTCAAACTTCAAAAAGGCAAAAAGTGACCAAAAGTTGACCCTAAAACAACACACTTTTAGAACATTGAGTTGACGCATGACGTTTTTATTTGAAGCTGCTTTGTCCTGTGCGTAACAGAAAAAAGTTGACTTGTCAACAAGATCCGGGCCCTGCTCATTATATATAACTAGCAGGACGCCTGTTTGCGAACGAGAACAGTAAGGTTAATGGGGAAATATATGAAAAATAAATACAAACGTTTTCAGAATTCTTGTTGATGCAAGTTCGATTTCACTGGAGTTAATTATATATATAAACCTTGTAGAGGGCCGAGTGCCTCTCCTTCATCTGCATATCAAGATGTAGATGAGTGCACATTTGCATATCATTATTTAAATATATAGTAATTTGTGGTAAAATTTCTTGCTTATTAATTAGCGTTCATATTAAACATTATCTTGTTATTATGAATATTAATGGGTAAACACCGAGCGTAATACGAGAGTATTAATACAATATTGATGTATATTGTATTTAAGTATGTATGTTATTTCCTTTATAGGCAATTGAATCATTTATTCCTTGCGTGCATCTCATTACTGGGACATTATAGTGTATATATTACCTGTGTTAATGAAGTTAAATATTTATCATACTATTCTACATACGATTAATTAAAGGTGAAATAATATCATTTACTATGGATTCAAGTATAGAAGTTTGAACTTTGGGGATACAGAGCTACGTTGGATAAAGATTTTTTTTCTTGGCGACACTAGGCCGCCTTGAAACTGCATGTGAGGTCTATGACAACTCACGAGGGAAGAAATCCCTGAATGACCAAGAGTAGATGACTCATTAAGTATAGGAAGTACTCTGTTAACTTCCACTTGTATAGCAATGATGAGGTGGATACATTGCTTACAGACGCTCTCAAGGCTTTGTTGAAAAAGTTGTAAAAATTTTAGCGTCAACATGGTAGATTCTGAATTTCTAAAGGTGAGATTTTCACACCTTTTAAAAGAATCTCACACGTAGCGAGCGCTTGGCTTCGCTTCTCCCAAGTTCGTTACCCCGTAAGTGAGCGGATCTAAGATTTCTCCCAGGATGCACTGCAGTTTTGAAAATATGTATTTTATTTTGATTCATGTTATGTGTAAAATATTAATATTAACGTATTACGCTCACTAGTTCTTGGAAAGACCGTTTAAAATTCATGACATATTTTGTCAACGTGTTTCCCTTCGTTCAAGACATTTGGCTTTTGTATATTTTCAAAATTAAACATAACCTAAGATGTTTCTTCTCTCTCTCTCTCTTGCAAGCATGGCTACTGGGGTTGGTAGCAGACAGTTTTGAGGGAAGCCAAAGGAAAGGAGACTTCCTTCTAATACCCAGAGAGATGACAGCTTTGTACATAGTTACCAATGTATACTATATATATTTTTCTTTATTTTTGTATAACTTATCATGTGTATCAATAATGCTAAGTGTTGAATTTTGTGAAAATAGCTAATGTTTATGTGCTATTGCTATGGACTTCTGTTTGGTGCAGAAGTTTTTAAAATGACCGCTCAAATACGTGAGGGCAGCACCTACCACGAGGTGTCTGGTAGTTGTTGCAGGCAGAAGCTGGTTTCTGTGGTCTGTATGTAGGAGACCACCCACGATATCTCGCCTGAGGCAGCAAACCCTTTGTGGGAAATTTCCGAGATGAGCGAGTCCACGATTTTCTGAGAATTGTTGACTTTAATAACCTTGTTCAGGTGCTGAGCAAGGGGAAGTTCTTTCAAAGACACCGAAGAGTACACTTCGAACTATCGTGTGTGCAGTTTAAAAACTTCTCAAGTACTGAGAAGAAAAGACCCAGGACGGTGTGAGAACGCTCCCCATGATTGTCCTGTGACTGATATACATGTACCGACATGTATCGTGCAAATATTCGTATTAGTGGACAGTGTTTGTAAATATCATTTTATTGTGGAATTATTTCAAGTGTAATTGAACAGAGCTATTCGTCAAAATTTGAAACTTCCACTATGTTCGTATATTTTACTAGACTATACTCGTTTGAAATAGTGTCGGAACGATGGTTATTTGGCTAGGTCTAAGCTAGCATTTCAAAGTAGCAGTCATTCTGCCTACAAACTTTATTAACAGTGCAGTGGCACTATTATCTAATTCCTAACATGGAATAACAATTCACTGTCAAATCTCTATATGAGATTTAACTAGGCCTGTCACGCTATTTCGGCAGTGCCATCCTTGGACTATTAGAACAAGGAAACTAATAATTGTTTAATATTGCTATTATACTGACATTTCTTACACCAGTTCCAGCGTCATTGTGACCATCCAGCTAGTCAGTATCGTCACGAACATTTCCAGTTTAGTGGAATGAGAATGTGGAAACTATATTTGTGATTTTCCGTCATGGACTGTGTGTCAACCCTTCCAGATGAACTGTGCATCATACATATATATTTATAATTAACAATTTTCACGTATAAAGTGTGTATAACCAGTGTTATTGCTATTCTCAGCCTCCTCTCTGAAAGACGGTCAGAGACGGTGAACTTGTGATTAAGAGGAGTGTGTATTAATGTGGTGTATCTGTTTATCAGATCATTTAAGAGATCAGACAGATCTCCAGTTTTAATCAATTTTGTTTTTTTTATATAAAATTTCCGTGTGGAAAATTTGTGTTTTCACTTAGTGTGTGTGTGTGGTGCACCAAATTACGAAGTAAATTCAAGATAAGTGTGTATAAATAAAGTGGAAGTGTTACTTGTTTCTACCATCATATATGGTATGCCTAACCAAGAATAAAACTTCATCTATCAAAAGTATTTCCAGGGTGTCTGCTTTCCTGTACGGTGAGTACCTGATGCTAATCCCTATGTTTGTTTCAGGAGTGAGAGTCAAGGAAACATTTTTCCTTGTCTTGTGTACATCTGACCATCTTCCTGAATGGGGCCCTTGGGAGAATTACGCCCAAAGAACTTAAAAAGGACACAGTTATGAGTATAGAGAATAATTAACATGCTACTACCTCTTTGTTTTGAAAAAAAATTTTCAACCTTTGTTTATTCTAAAACTCTCTATAAGTAGCTTCTAGACCATAACTGTAGTCAGAGAATACCCTGAGATCTTTGATTGTTTTATTCATGTATTTATGCTCTACCGACTAATAAACTTGGCAGTGGCGGCTTCCACAGGAGATCACCATTATCTCCAAACAGGGAATTACATATGCTAATGCATTATATTTGCATGTATTTAAATTTACAGTACTATTTTGAATATCCCTAGTCACTCCACATAATATTATCATCTTTATTGTGGTGGTGTCCTCGTGGTATGCATAGATTTCGTCTATAGCTACCTGCACCTCACAATATTTGTGGCTACCCAGCTGCAGGGCACGATAACTCACGCTCTTGCGCCAATATTTGTGGCGCCAGCAGCGTAAAGGGCGAATTGAGTATTTTCCCTTATAAATACTCATGGTCAGAGTACTTTTGGTTGTACAATTTTCGGCTTATGTTTTGTCAAACCCCAAAAATTTCCAAGAACTACGGCGTGTCTTAAAATATTTTGAATTTTTGTTTGTGCTTATGATTTTTGTGTTTTGGTATACTGTGTTTAGAGAATTCAGGCTTATTAGAGTTTAGGGGGGAAGTAAACTTTGTATTTTATATTTTTTCTCATTAATGGTAATAACAAGAGCTCAGGCTCGTAAGATTGGAAATATGGAAAGTCAGTTTCTTAACGAAGATTTCGCTGAGAGCAGACGAGCTCTCAGAGGATAGTTTAGTGGTAGCGCAGAGCGATAACGAGCGCACCGGAAGTGTAGTGGAAAACACTGATGTGGTGGAAACGGTTCCGCCATCCACCGGTAGGGAACCGGAAGTGCCTCTTCGGGAAGAAATAAACGAACTGACTGTCAATCCGAGTACGGTAGATAGCCCAGCCTGTAACGAAATTAGTACTATTGGAAATATTAGTAGTTTAAATCTTGCGGCCATTTTAGGGGAAATTTTACAGGGCCAAAAGAAAATAGAAGAGAGTACGAAAAAGTTAGAGGAAAACGCAAGAAGTCTTGAAAGAAAAGTCGAGTCACAACTTTTGGAAAGTTCTCGCAACCTAGAATCAAAATTAGAATCAAAACTAGAGGAAAATACCAAGAAGTTAGAAGAAAGTTCGCAAAGTTTAGAGAAATTAGAGAGAAAAATAGAAGAAAGTAATAGCAATTTGGGAAACAGTTGTCAGCGGCTAGAACAGACAATAGAGACCGGCCTGGAGCAGGTGCACAGGGAGACGAGAGACATGCACCGACGTCTCGAACAGGCGATCGAGTCCAGTAATGCTCGTCTTGAACTCCAGTTGGAGACTGTGAGTTCGAGACTTGAGCACAGCGAGCGTGAATTAACTGAGCGGTTGGAGGTCACCACCGTGGAGTTAAGGGGGGAGATTGAAGGCGCTCGAGAAGACCTAAATTCTCGCGTTGCAGAGACGGCTAGCAAATTGGAGGAAAACTATAATGAACTGAATGAGAGTTAAAAGCGTGTCTCGTCTCGTGTCGAACAGACCACGCTAAGTTTAAATAATCAGGTCAGGAGAGTGGAGGTGAGCTTCGCTTCTCAACTTGCCAGGCTTAGGGGGGAGATCGAGCAAGAGACGCAGCTCGAGGAGATCAGATCTGAGTGCAACGGTAGCATCCGTCAGATGCACGACACCGTGCAAGATGTCTGCACTCAACTTGAGAAGAAAATGGAGGAGTGGAAGAACTCTGTACAGAAAGAGACGAGCGAGGTGATCGAGGGACGTCTCGCAAACATCTCCGTCTCTTCCACTCAGGAAAGACCTCCATCACAGAACCAATCCTCGAGGCGCGACTTGCCCGGTTCTCAACCTGGGAACCTGGAACAATCCCACGAGACAGACCCTGTACCGTCCACGTCTCACTCATGTGCTCATGAGACAAGACAGAATCTGGCCGCTGCTCTCGGTCTCATTCACCGAGATGTAACCTTACCTGTATACATTGGAACCGAATCAGAAACCGAAACATTCAATTTCATACAGGACCTTGACCGCTATTTTGAGGTCACGGGGGTACCACATGACCTGCGACTCAGTTTCTTACCCAGGGCGCTCAGGAACACGACCTACCAATGGTTCCAAGTAAATCAGGGTAAAATTCATGCATATGAGGATTTTGTTAGAGAATTTAAGAATTTTTATCTAAGTGAGGAACGACTGGCGAATTTACGGGCCACCATACTCACTTCTCATTTTGACAGTCGGGTGCACAAGTCCCCAGCAGAATATCTGTTGGACTTGCTGCACAAAAACAGCATCTTAGAACCGAGGATGACGGATTCAACCCTTTAGAAAGTTCTCCCGAGGCACTTTCCCAATTGGTTATTTCGGGCTATTGTCTCGTCTCGCCCGAAAACCATAGCAGAATTGCTTAACTTGGTGCAGGAACTGCAGTCATCGATGACGAATCGAGAGCAGTTCTTTCGGCAAAACCCAAGGAAGGGGGTCAACATGCTCCATGTGAGCATGGAGAATGAAGGAAATAGCCCCCCAGGCATAGCGGTAAGCAGCTGTCTCGTACGCAAGCAAAGCAAACACGAAAAAATCAGCGTCCTTACCAAAGACGAGGCAACAGACAAAGACAAAACCATAACAACCAGCGATCGCCACCCCGTAATCAGAGCAACGGAAGTGGGTCGTCTGGTTGGTCACGTGGTGGGAACTCCCACACCCACCAAAACAATCGTGGAGCCCGCGGTAGGAGGGAAGGAATGCGCAACACGGAAACACAGCGAAGGAACTCTTTTAGAGGGGAGGAAGAGATCCAGTTGTTAGAGCGTTATGACCGTGCGCCCCCTCCACCGAACCAAAATAACCACGTTACCAGGAGTAACCAATCCTCATCTCTCTCTTCCAGGGAATGAGAATTGTCCGCATGTGCTTGCGGCAACGGTAGGATGGACACGGAGAGAACTTGTTCAACCGAGTTGACACAATTATATCCCAAGTATGTGCGTAAGTCAGTAACCTGTTTTGAGAACGTAAACATAGAGAATTCTTGCGAGACTGCAGTGAAAGAATTTTATACTTCAGAAGAAAAAGAAGAAAAAATTGTGATTTTTGTTTAAAAATAAAGAACACGAAGCATTTTGATGAAGGCAACTTTGAAAAGAAATTAGTTTTGTTAAGTAGGAACGGAGAACCCATCGACTTAGACAGGGAAATATACGAGGAAGCTAATGGCATATTTAAGAACCTCTTTGACACTAGTAATGAACCATTACCAGCGAATAATGTCATGTCACTCCCAGAAATAAATGTTTGTTTATTTGGCAAGGAAGTAAATTGTCTTTTGGACACAGGAGCGACCTGCTCCGCTATTTCTAAGGAATTTTGGGACTCGGTCTCAAATAGCCATCCCCCACCCGCATTTTTGAGTGCGAAGAACATAAGGGTAACGTCGGCTTTTGGAAATAAAGCAGCGACTTTAGTAGGCCAAACTCTGTTAGTCATTGTGATACAAGGGAAGGAATACCATACGTTGGGTATTATTATATCAGGTTTAAATAGATCGTTGATCTTAGGTTCCAACATTTTCACAGAATCTCGTGCCGTGTTAGACTATGACACCGGCCTTCTGCATCTAAAACATCCACATGATGTAGAAGTAACATTTAGATCTGTAGATTGCGAGACTGAAGATTTAGTAGTTCGATGTTTGGAGTGGAATGGTGGGTGCTGCAAACCATTTAGTTTAATGGATGAAATTGAAAATGTTAATTTTGATTTTTCCCCGTCAGACGAAAGACGGAAGGCCATAAGGGTTCATGCACAAGATGAGTATAAGACCTCCAGAGAGCAGGCAACTCGTGCACCAAACTTGGATGATGGAAGATTCCCAAGTGCCCAAGAATTGGCGAATTACGTATTCCCACCAGAAGAGTGGATGAAAGTTAAGACTCGCGCCTCCTATTCAGATATAGAAGAGTTTGTATCAAACTACTCAGATCTCTCAGCCTCACAGAGAGAAAGTTTGAAAGCTGTGCTGCTCAAGCATCAAGCTTTGTTTGATGTCAAGCCAGGTTGCATAGCTAACTACGAGCATGAGATTGGAGTAACGGACGAACGTCCAATCAAGACCAAACTTTATCCTTACCCTAAGCGCTACCGGAATTTAGTATCCAATGAAATTTCGAGATGGCTCGCGTGGGGAGTGGTAAGAAAACAACCTACTGCATATATCAACCCGTTGGTTGTGACAGCTAAGAGTGATGGACGTATACGTGTATGTATCGACGGTCGAGCTTTGGCTAAGATTTCTGGAGATTTATCTGACCGACCAATGCCTCCCTTGTCTGTTCTCCAAGACATCTGTGACAACTCTTGGTTCAGCTGTGTAGATGCAACCGAGATGTTCCTAGAGATCAAAGTCAAAGAGAGTGATCAAAAGTATTTAGGATTTTTACATGAAGGTATTTCCTACGTGTTTCAGAAATTACCTTTCGGAACAAAACAGAGCCTTGCTTCATGTGTTCGAGCACTCGATATGCTTATTGGAACTGAAGCGCGAGAGTACTGTGGCGCGTATGTCGATGACCTGATAGTAGCCGACAGAAGCTTCAGTGAACATCTTGTACACCTCGACAGAGTGTTGGGTTTACTCACTGCAGGTGGCCTAACTCTCAGGCTAAAGAAATGTAACTTTGCTAGAAAGAAATTAAACATACTTGGTTTCGAACTTTCTCAACACGGAATTGAAAAAGATCCGGAGAAAGTGAAGTCGGTGTTAGAATTCAGAACACCTAGAAACGTGAAGGAACTGCGTTCCTATATTGGTTACTGCCAATATTATCGGTGCTTCAGCAGAAAATACTCGGAAGTTCTCTATCCGTTGTTCAGTCTGCTGAAGAAGAATGTGAGGTTCAAGTGGGAACCTGAGCATCAGGCAGCGATGGAGAAGATCAAGGAGATCTTCCAAGAAGAAGTAGTACTGAAGACCGTCCTGCCTGATAAGCAACTGATCTTAGAATCCGATGCGTGTGATTTTGCGTGCTCTGCATTATTGTACCAGCGTGATGATAATGATGACATTAGAGTCATAGCTTTCACATCACGTGTGTTCAACGCAGCACAGAAGAATTACTCAGTGACTGAGAAGGAATTTTTTGGACTTATAGATGAGGTTGTGAAGTTTAAGCAGTATTTAGGAGGCACTAAATTTAAAATTCGCAGCGACCACCTTGCTCTTAAATTTATTTTGTACTGTAGACTTACAAACCAGCGCATCACCCGGTGGGCAATGTTGCTGTCCAATTTTAATTTTGAATTTGAGTTTGTAAAGTCGAATGAAAATTTGAGTGACTATCACTCACGGTACCCTCCTCACACAGAAGAAGACCTCAGTGTTGGACGGAAGCCTATCCTCCAGGAGTCACTGATGACAATACTGACTGAGATTCCATGTGAGTTGAGAAAGATGATAGCCATACTACCGGAGATGCAGTCTTCTGATCCTGTCTACGGAAAGATCAAGAAAGAAGTAGAAGAGAAGACGAACTCACCACGAGTGAATGGTGCTTGTCACCGGTTTGAAGTTTTGAACGGGCGTTTATGTAAACGTGACCGGGAAGGAGTTCGCATATGCACCCCAGAAGTGTTAGTAACTCCCTTGCTCGATTATTACCATTCAGATCGAGGGCACATGTCGGCTAGCAAGTTACTACCACTTCTGGCTGAATTTTTCGTATGGCCAAAGATGAGAGCAAGCGTGAGGAAATACTGCGCTTCCTGCGATTTATGTCAAAAGAGCAACCCTCCCCACTGTTATCGTCAGGGACCACTGAATCCCGTCGTCATAGGGAAGCCTGGCTACCTGGTATGCACAGATTGGCTTGGGCCAATAACGAAAGGAATTGGGGGAGTCCATTACATTCTTGTTTTCTATGATGCATTCTCGAAACTTGTAGGATTATACGCATGTAGAAAAGCAAACACTACCACCGCTGTAAGAAAGTTGAAGGAATATTTGAAAGTAAACCCTAGTGTGGAACTCGTCTTGACAGACAGAGGGTCACCTTTCCAGTCTGAGCGCTGGAAAAATGAGTTAGCTGAACTTGGTATCAGGCACATAACCTCTACACCATATTATCCCCAGGGAGAAATGGCAGAGGTCGCGGTTAAGGCAACCGTACGTTTACTGCGTGAATTGTGTCATGACAACCAAAGATTGTGGCCCAAACACTTGGAGAAAATAGAGAAGTGTTTGAATTCCGCGAAGCACCTGACCACTGGCGTGTCAGCCTATGAATGCCATTTTGGACAGTCTATGTCTAGAGACATAGCAAGGCTTTTTGAAATCCCGGAAGTGGATCAGCGCCATGACGTGCAGTACTATATAGATATCGCTAAGAGAAATCACAAGAAAAATGCTGCTGCACGGAAGAGAAATTTTGACAAGTCACACCGTACAGTAGTGTACAATGTGGGTGACCTTGTATTATCTAGAGTTTTCCCTAAGTCGGATGCTCTAGCAGGTGTTTCAAAGAAGCTCCTTCTCTTATTTTCTGGACCATGGAAAATTGTCGCTACCACGGGCAAAAACATGTACACGCCAGCGGATCCTGCGACAGATGAGGTCAAAATGACCAGAAACGCTTTGTTGCTCAAGCAGTATGTTGCTAGAGAAGAAGCAAACAACGGTGGTACTGGTACAATAGAGGCGCAATAAGAAATCACACCGGAAGCATCAAACACCTGATTGTGACGTTAGTGTACGTAGTGTAGTGTTACAGTGTTATTTTAGAGTATTAGTGTATTGTGTTCATATTGGGAACTTATGTATTCAGGTTAAGTAGGGCTTCCTGAATTCTCTGCTTTTAGCTATCTTGATTATTTTGTGTGTAATGATGTTTTTCATTGTGTTATTTTGTGATTTACTTGGTGTGTTATGTTGTGATTTATGGAATATCTTGTTTGTTTACAGGAACATAAAATGTGCACCCTGTTGATCTACTTCCTGTATTAGTAAATACAGCACCTAGAATCAAAGGGGGGACATGTAGAAGGCCGAGTGCCTCTCCTTCATCTGCATATCAAGATGTAGATGAGTGCACATTTGCATATCATTATTTAAATATATAGTAATTTGTGGTAAAATTTCTTGCTTATTAATTAGCGTTCATATTAAACATTATCTTGTTATTATGAATATTAATGGGTAAACACCGAGCGTAATACGAGAGTATTAATACAATATTGATGTATATTGTATTTAAGTATGTATGTTATTTCCTTTATAGGCAATTGAATCATTTATTCCTTGCGTGCATCTCATTACTGGGACATTATAGTGTATATATTACCTGTGTTAATGAAGTTAAATATTTATCATACTATTCTACATACGATTAATTAAAGGTGAAATAATATCATTTACTATGGATTCAAGTATAGAAGTTTGAACTTTGGGGATACAGAGCTACGTTGGATAAAGATTTTTTTTCTTGGCGACACTAGGCCGCCTTGAAACTGCATGTGAGGTCTATGACAACTCACGAGGGAAGAAATCCCTGAATGACCAAGAGTAGATGACTCATTAAGTATAGGAAGTACTCTGTTAACTTCCACTTGTATAGCAATGATGAGGTGGATACATTGCTTACAGACGCTCTCAAGGCTTTGTTGAAAAAGTTGTAAAAATTTTAGCGTCAACATGGTAGATTCTGAATTTCTAAAGGTGAGAGCGTAAACTTTTAGTAAGAGTTTGAGCTGTTACGTCGATCTGTGTGATCTGAAGAGAAAGTAAATTGAAGAGTCAAAGATATAACTGAGAATTTCATATCAAGGATGAATGTGTTATTTAGTAACAATTCTGAATGTTTCATATCCACCACAGAGTTATCTATAATGTAGTCATTGTTAGCGTTATGAGTGCGCCTTGAAACGTTAATAGTACACATTCGCAAAAATGTTGGTACAAAATGGTGATTGATCGTCTCTAAATTTTTTGAATCCTAAGGATGAATTAGAAAAAGTATTTTTGTTTTCTTTTCTTGATGCTGGGTCTGGGGCCACTATCTCAGTTTTGTCCCATCCACGAGATGGCCCTGAAGACACTGAACTGAAAGAAGAAAAATACTCGGATTAGGTGAGTTTAAGCTTTTGTGATCTACGTCCTTATGCAGCACTGAGGTTATGAAGGACGGGAACTACTATTAACGTGAGCTCCGAACCACGAGTGGGGCTTGAATCCGGTACAGACACTAATATGCAGGATCAACCTTTAAAGTTCACCGCCACATCACGTCATCTTCAACAGAGCTGAATTATATAATGACGTCACCTGAGTTGCTAACTCGGAATTAGGAGCACTATGTATAGAAAATAATTAGTTTGTACTAAGATACTTAAGTACATGTGTAAGTTAATAGTCATCCCAACAAATAAGCATTGAGGCTTCTTATACTGTCAGAGAGCTACCTGTCTACCTATCCGAAAATCTCTATTACTATATTCGAACAAAAGTTTGGGGGCGTGGTGGCTCAGTGGTAGAGCGTTCATTTCTTGTGCTTGGGGTCCCTGGTTCGATCCAAGCTCGCGCCGTGTACTTTGTGGTGGACAAACACCGTGCTCGTGGATTTTCTCGGGGTTCTGCCGTTTCATCCCACTATCTTCATTCCACCATTTCATTCATTTCTCATAATCACCGTCTACTTTAGCCTAACCGGCACAACTGTGGGACGTAAAACTCAAAGATTTCATTTCATTTCATTTCAAACAAGTCAGTCTGATTAGGATGTGCTGATATATGACTCTTTTATAGCTAAGTGAGTGCACCGTTTCTGTGTAGCGTTTCTCTTTACTTTAGAATACACTCACTGCTTTGATTCTCGATTGATTATGGTTTAGATCCCAGTTAAACAGTAGACCCACATTTCATATACTATAGCCTCCGTATTTAAAAGGATGCTAAATACAGTCGTCTCCGATTCTAATATCCTGGATAGTTATGGAACTTGCTGTACACCGTTGTCGTGTGAGTTGCATACGAATTAGGCATACTGTATGTTACTTCCTGTTCAACTACTCAGCTTTTGAGATCAGCTACACATAAAAGAAATGAAATGAAATCTTTCAGTCTTACATCTCAAGGTTATATATACCATGTAGTCTAAAGGAGACAATGATGAGTATCAACGAAATGAAGATAGTGAGAGAAAACGTGAAAATCCACCCCAAAGAAAACGCACACACTGTATTTGTTCGCCACAAAGTGTAAATAGTAACATTAGATAAAAGAAAATGATAAAAATGAATTAGAAGGTTTTTAAATTAAATATATTTAAATAATGTATCAGGAAGTGCAGATAAAAGGTTTGTGTTTTCGCACTATAAAGGGGAAGCATGATAATAAGTAAGACAATATGATTTCCCCCACTAATAAGGCAGTGGGATGAATAAAATCGCACTATTGTCAGAAGTTAGCAAACTAATTTCAGTAATGCATATGTACATATTTTAATTAACGGGTGAACTAGTGGTTAATGTTTTTTTTTCTAATTTCACATAGTGTAATAATTGTGAATGTTCAAATATGTGAAGTATCAATGTCAAAGCGTTCCAATGCGAAGTTTTATTATTTATTTTTACATTCCTGACTTCCCCGTCTCTTCACTGATTGCGATGATTTCGCACCCTGCAAGTCATTTAATTGATGAAGTAAAACGTTTCGTCGTTACAAGTGTTTCTAATTAAGATTGGAAAACAGGTAACAACAGATGTTCATTTACAAGAAGTCAAAGATATTAGTTTTAATTTATATTGTATATTTTATGTTAATTAGTACGTAATATAAACTTATTATTATTTAAAGAAGCAAGTCGCCTATCAAAATAGAACTACACGTTGATAAGATTCATAAAGCAATGTTTCCGTGGTGTAGTGGTTATCACATCCGCCTAACACGCGGAAGGTCCCCGGTTCGATCCCGGGCGGAAACAAGTTTTTTTTTTAATTTTGTAAAATTTATATATTTAGGTGAGTTACATATAGAAAAGTATAGCTTTTTCGGTAATCGAAGCATTTAAAAAAAGATCAAACAGCTTAGCTATTGCCTACACAAATTCATCTCTATAACGGAATGTAAGTAGGATGCATTTTACAATGCTTTATAATTACACAAAGTTAGCCTATTTTCTTTTGATTTAAATACCCCTTTGTAGCCAAGAGGCTAACATGCGTACTTTCTATGCGCTTTATCCCCTATTCAATTGAATGGTAAGGATACTCGTCTCGAATACAAATCCGTGCAACAGCACGGACGTATTTCCAACTGAATGATCCGTGACGTCACAAATTACTGCTTCCCTGCTGAATAAATCACATGGAGAGGAGCAGGAGCAGGCAAGTAACCTATCGGTAGAAAAAAAATAGCAATGGTGAGAGGAAAATTGAATCAAATTTTGGATGTATTTGAACATGTTATATATCTCCAATGCGAGTCCGAAGTTTCATACAGCTCTGGTGTTTTCCGTGGAGTGGTTGACTTCAAGAAATGTCTTGCCATCTTCACTTGTTTAGTGACTAGGTATGCTTTTGGTGAATAAGTCCCGAGTTCAATTCTCGGTAGCAGAGCATCGAACACATTGCAGTAATATCACTTTAATTAGTAAATCTCGTACTATATAGCCTAACTTCTGCCAGAAACGTAAATACAAAATAAACAATCATGAAGTGTCTTGAGACAACAACGCATGGATGGACAAAGTGTTCGTAATAAGACACCTCTGTAACTGTCATAATAATTTGCAGCAGTGTGTGTGTATGCTGTTAACAGTTTTTTTTTAATAGCATACCTTATAATTCAAGTATACGAGAACAGCAGACGTTTTGAGTCTAATGCAGATGCAATTAGTGTATCGATGTGGAACTAAAGGTGAGTCCGTAGAAAAACATTGCAGTTTATAAATCTTCCAGCACGCAACGAAATTCGTGAAATTCATAGCAAATATTCCGATGTCTACTTCAGAAACTGAAAATTGCTTTACCATATTAAAGAATATAAAACCATTTTTTAAAAAATGCCATAATTCATAATCATCTAAGTGCATTAGGTATAGGGGGTATTAATAGGGGAAAAAATATGGTAAAGATTACAGTGCAAAAGAGTTATTGAAAAGTTTGCACAAGCAGACAAGCAGAACTGATTTCACATACAAGTGAAATGTAGGATAGGTACTCTTTATTATGTATACTTGTATATGATTACTTTCATTGATTTTATCATTTTGGTAATTTAGAATACTGAAAGTACTAACCGTGTGAACTACCAAAAAATTATGGCACGAAGCGCCAGTGCCCATGGACGTACGCAGGAATTTATTTCGGGAAGGGTCCAAAGCTTTTCAGGGGGGTCCAAATACAATTTCAGGCTAAATTATATTAAAAATTGCCAAATTGCTCCTAAAATTAGACTAAATTTACAAAAAGAGTCTGGATTTGGAGGGATCCGGACTCCCGGACCCACCCCGTGCGTACGTCCCTGCCAGTGCCTCAAGAACATAATTTTATTCAGTTCAACGTGATCTATAGATTGATAGTATTGTCTCCTTGGACAATATTGTAGTTACACAAAAAATATTAAAGTTTAAAAGTTAACCACAATTTGAACTGTATTTGTCTTGCTTGTGTCATTAACTCACTAACTCTATGGCCTATGGAACCCAGAGGTTCAATACCGCGTTCACAAAAGCTTTCCATCGACTTCTATCATTAGTCAACTGGATGCAGTTTCTACTTTGTACTCCAATTTCTGGGATATTCATTTTAATATCGTCCTCCCATCTGCGCCTAGGTCTTCCTACTGGTCGTTTTCCGATTGGACTTCCAGTTAAACCTTTGAAAGCGACCCTACTTTCTTCCATTCTAACTACATGGCGTGCCCACCTAAGCCTCCTGGATTTGATGACCCTAACAATGTTTAGTAAACGGTATGAACTATGTAGTTCCTCGTTATGAAGCTTCAGTCATTCCCCATTCACGTTCCTTTTGAATCCGAATATTCGTCTCAGGATCTTGTTCTCAAATACTTTGTCTACGTTCTTCCCTCAGAATAAGTGACCATATGTCGCAACCATACAGAACAACAGGCATGATTATCGTTTTATATATTTTAAGCTTCAAATTCCTTGACAGAATTCGCGACAACAAAACATTTTGAACTGAATAATAACACGAATTCCCTGCTTTTAGTCGACGCTTAATTTCTTCGTGAATATGGTTTTCGTCTGTTAATATTGATCCTAGATCTTTGAACGTATTCACTTTATCAAAAGTATTATGTGATATTTTCACACGCCCATAATTTGTAGTATTACGATCCCGACGAATTTCCATGTATTTAGTTTTTCTCTGCATTTACTTCTAAACCCATGTCCCTGCAAGCGTTTAATAAGATCCCTGCATTTCTTTCTATGATGAGTGTATACTTCAGTTTAATTTTATCTTCATAGATTGTGTGTATATTGTAAAGCATTAATTTTTAGGTTTCGAGAAAAGTAGTTTTTGTTGATTTTCTCTGAAACGTGAGCATGAGGATTTACATGCACTTACATCATTTTGCTTACCTAAGACACTTTCAATTGCTATATATTTTATCTCTGGATTTTCCCCCTTAACAATCTCATATAGCCTGGCTGCTAAAAGGGACGTTAAACTCAAAATTAACTCAACTATACTTTTCCCCTTAAATGCTAATAATATTGTAGAAAATATTGTTTTATTAGATAACTTATTGTATAAAGAAATATGTCGAAATAAGTCGTCCTATGTTGAAGCTATTTTCTATTCCATTTCTCACTTGGGATTTTTCTGCATTCAAGCTTAGTTAGCCTTCTGTCGGTTAAACTTTTATCAATACTTTTAAAAATATATATATATTTCGATATAATACTTGTTGACCTCGGTAAGACCACGAGTTGACGAGAGAGGTAGGATATAAGTAAATAACCTCATGAAATGCTCATTGTCACACGACCTACATAAAGTACATATATACACACACATACATACATAAGTTTTGCCGACAACCTTGGAGAATTCCAACTATTTTCTTTCTGTCTTCTTCTTTCATTTCCCTCTCATTGCGAAGATCAATATTGAGGAAAAAGAAAATATTTGAAGATGTGTTTACATGATGAACAATAAACACAAATAAAAGAATGACATAACTAGGTTCAGTGCTGCATCATTGCCAGCTATAACATTGAGAATAAATCTTTGTGTCCAGGTTGAGAAGGAGCATCTTTCTATTCCGTTCCAATTACCAGCATTCGAGTTTCGATTCCAAGTTGATACTCCTGTCACTTGTACAGGACACGGAATTCGACAATATGCAAAGAGAACTTTTTGTCTTCTTGCGTCATGTGCACATATTTCTATTTCAATTGACAGGATTCGATTTTCGATTCAAAGTTGACTGTCACTCCTGTCACTCTTACATGACGTGAAATTCGGGAATATGAACGAAGACTTTTTCTACTTTTTCTCTCCCTTTGATGTTACGAATTACCTCCCGAGGGATGTGTACTCTTTCTGTTCCGTTGCAATTGTCACGATTCGATTTTCGATTCCAAGTTGGCAACCCTGTCACTCTTACACGACGCGGAATTCGACAATAAGCAACAGGACTCCTTGTATTTTTTGATGTTACGGATCACCTCCCGAAGTATGTGCACATCTTTCAGTTCCGTTCGAATTGTCAAGATTTGATTTTCGATTCCAAGTTGGCATCCCTGTCACTCGTACACGACGCGAAATTCGACAATATGCAAAAGGACATTTTGAGCCTTACGCAGAATCGTTCTCACGCGTGATTACTGCCATACTAAATGGTAAGATTAATATTTGTTTCCTGCAGTAGACAGGCCTTTAATATGACGCTAATCATACCTCTAAACGACTCTGCATAGGGCCTTTTGAGTTGGGTTGATTTTGAGTTAACGTCCCGTTCAGAGCGAGGCTATATGAGACGTGGACCTACTGATTAACGTGGAATCCGAACCACATGAGCTCCCGCCGGGAATCGAACCCGGGTCTCCCACGCCATAGGCACGTACGCGAACCGCTTGGCCACGAAAGAGCTCCATAGGGCCTTTTGTCTTCTATTGATGTCACGAATCACCTCCTGCAGTTTGTGCACATCTTTTGAGTTCACCCTATAAAGATAAATAACTAAAAAGGTTGGTTATTCTAAACTCTTGTATATATCACCGTCTCCTTTAGCCTAGTCGGCATAGCCGTGGCAGGTTAAACTCAAATATTTCATTTCGTTTCGTTTCTTTTTTATATATCAGGTTGTCTAAACGGTAGTGAGACTTTGGAGGTCAATATTGAGAAAACATTATTGTTATTTGAAAATAATATTATAAAACCACGTGTACACCATTTTGTTCAATGACATTTTGCTGCAATTTTCCCGGTAATACCATAATCCTGCCGCTACACAACTTCTGGTCAAAAAATAATGACACATGACTTTCACAGATTTCTTTTGAAACTAACTCAACGTCATTCAGGAAGTTCTGCAGAGATCGAAACAAATGATAGTCTAATGGGAGAAGGACCGGGCTCAACAATGAATGGATTAAAATCTCCCAGCCAAGTACTTTCAATTATGATGGATCGTTAAAATATATGCGGTCCTTAATTGCCAGAGTGATATATGACGTCCTTTGTGTTTTTTATTAGTTTCGACCGTTTCTTTTGGATTGATCGGCACACTGGCGCTAATTTTCAAAAGCGTAGTCTATCCGGTAGCATTAGCTCACGATATACAATGCCCTTCTAATCCTACCAAATGCATAGCATAACGCTATTGAAACCAAACTCTTTCACGTGGTGTACATGTGACACTGCTATTTGTTTTATTATAGCAGAAGTACATTGCTAATTAATTAACAAACTACATTAGCAACAATAAAGTGAATAATTACCTTTTAACCTGTATTCTTGGAAGTCCGCGTTTTAATTTTATAAATACATTCTAAAGCATTATAGCTTTATTAATAATTTGTCAGCTGTTTAAGTAAGATGTTAGCATATGGCTGTCATCTAGTGTAAGTTGAAGCCTTGTACTTTTCTGCGTTTCTTCTCTGGGAAAAATGAGAGAAACATGTTGTTTCGATACAATTTTGATTTAAAATGTTTCAATTTTTGTCTGTTGTATGTTAAAGATGAGCTTAAATATAACTTGTTAAATCTCTGTAAAATCGAAAATGTTAGTTGTTAATAAATCTTTCTGTTCAACTTTGATTTTGTAACAATTTGTTGGAATTCTAATCTACGATTTTCCCTACGGGGAAAAAAAATGGAGACGAGAATATCAACCAATTGAGGAAAACAGCTGACTCCACCAATATATGACGCCAACAGGACTTCCTTCAAGACTTTACCCTGAGATGACGAACCTGAACTTGACAAACACCGGATATTATAACCTGAGGGAGGAAGCATTCTGTTTCTACTCGGACTTGACCAAAAAGTCTTCGCCGTGAGAAACCTACCTCTACTTGTGTCTTCATGAACTGCGACAAACCTGGATTTGACTAACCGTGCCTATCATGGCTTGAGGACAGGCCCGTGCTGGCCCACCGGGACATGTCTCGGTGCGCCCTCCGAACCATCACAGTATAAATAAAGGTACAAGCTTTTAACAAAAAGTTCTTACAGTTTTATTGGTAAACAACCAGTGAAAGATGCCGTACGCCCTTTACATTAGGTGCCATTGCAAAATCACATCAAAGATGAACGATTTTATTTATTCTTCTGTATATCATAATTCTATACGATAAATACATATAGTTACTGTTAGTAAAGAACTCGTGAAGGGTAGAGTGCACCCTTTACATAAAGCGCCCTGCAAAACATCACATTATAGGTAAGAGTTTTTCGTTCTGTATACTAGGTTTGTATATACCTCCTCTGTCCATAGGCCATAGAGCTACCTAGGTATATTAAGTTGTTGATATATTTAGCTTCTTTCTTTTGACAAAAATGTTGTTATAGGAACTACTTCTAAAAAGTGTTTCTTTGGTTATAGTAAAAGTGTTTCTTTGGTAAAGATTTCGAGGTTTTCAGAATTTAGCTATTTAGATTACTAAAACCATTTGGTGATTTTGATATAAAATGCCATATATATATATTCGCATTTGTATGGGTGTCTTTTCTGTAGACTTGTCCACCGTCCTCGTTATTATCCCAGCATGGGGCTGCTTGAGCACTTCCTTTACACTAAGTTTTTATTCTTTCATAACATTTCTCATTTTCTGTGAGAAACGCAGAAGCCAAAACATTCTGAAATCATTTTCGTTTTCTTCTTCTTTCTTTCACAATGTACTACTATGAGCAAAATAAATGACGCGTCTCTTTATTTTGAAGTTTTTTGAAAATATCTCCGTTTTCTTTAAATGTTCGAAATTTCGGAAGGTTTCCCCAGCAGGACAGGTTAATAACAAACCCGTTTTTAATATTTGTGTTAGATATTAGCTTAAAATAAATAAATTAGAAGCAAAAAACATTAAATCGACAGAAATCTCGAGAATTACCAACTCTGCTAAAGTGGGAAATTTTCAAGAACGCGAGGGAATTCTGCAGTTCAACACGAAGCAGCGACATCTATGTCATTGAGAGAAGCGTGGATTGGGGAGTTCGACAGCGGCCGTTCCGTCGAGTGCCTCGTGCGCTGTGGTGCTACGTGAGGAAGAGAGTGGAGTGGGCCCTCCTATACACCTACACTACACTTCTATTTTCTCTTACATTTATACGTACATACATCTCCCTTCCTTTTCATACTCACTGTTCTTTTTACATTTTACACTTCCCACTTTCCTCTAACTTTTGCCCTGTTCAACTTGGCTTTCAGCCCTCTTTCACTGTCTGAACTCCTTTCCCGACTTTGACCTTTACTTTCCCGATTTTGACTTTCTTATCTCGATTGTGACACTTACTTATTACCATTTTACGATAGTCCCTTTTTTTTACTTTGTCATTGCTATTACTTGTTAACCTTTATACCTTTTACCTTTGTACTAATTATCTCATTACCTGAATACATTTCTTACAAACCTTGTTCAAAGGCGTTATTGCCGGGAACATATAAAGGAGGGATTTTATCCTCCCCGTGAAGTGAAGTGAAGTGAAGCGTGGATTAGATCTACAAACGAAAATTTTAACGAAATATTTCTAGTATGTCTTATCATATGCATTATCAGCGAACTCCAAATATATGAATCTATGCTAAGTATTAATGTATAGATAGTGCAAATAGTGGAAATTACCTATGGAAAAAGACGAATTGTTAGCCCAACCGTAATGAAAAATCGTCTTTACTGTAGAACAGGTTCAGCTTACATAAGAAAGCAAATAGCTCAGTTAGATAAAGCAACGAATTTGTATACCGAAGGTAGACCGTTCGAATCTCGTGGAAGTACTGTTGTCATTTTTATCACTAAGGTTATTTTATTTATTTTTTATTTGGGAAAGAATTAAATTGTAACATATGTGTAAAACTCATGACGATACCAAAAAAAAAGAAAAAAAAGAGAAAATATCGTCGCATTTGCATTAGTGTCTCTAATTTTTGTTTGCAAACAGATTCGTAATTATTTCCCCTGTGCTTACTGATGCATAACGAATCTTTTCCAGTAAATGTTAATTCTAATTTGGAGAATTGTATAGTTTCACAATGTTTCTCACTACATAGTCTTCTATCTACGTGTTTGGATATTTTGATAACAGATTTCCCTATTAAATGTTTAATTTTCTCTATAAATATTTGTCTTAAATTGAAATTGTTTTGAATTTACTACATAATCAAAGTTGCCCGAAGGAGGAGAGCTCAAGTAATAGATATTCTACGTAAAAGCAACCTATTGTAGAATGATGATGCTTCTTACCTTCAGCACATAATCTTAACGTTAGAGAGTCAGAGAGAGAAAAATCCTGTTTTTCCTCCCCTATGACCACTCATCTTCAAGCTCTACCTATAATGATTCGTGTCACATAATTTCGGCTCTCCAAAGACATTCATATTTATTATTATTATTATTATTATTATTATTATTATTATTATTATTCCTCAATATGCCACCCTTACATAATGTTGTAACTATAGACATCTTAGTTTAAAGTGCTTTCTTTAGTAATAATTTGAGCAACCACGTCACAAAATTTAAAATGTATGAGGGGGCACGACGTTTTATTTCCCCTCCTCTCTTTTCAGCACCCTCCAACAGAAGGTATATAATTTCTGAGAAGCAGGGCAGACAAAATGAATAAGAAATATATTTAGAGCATCCTTTCCTCCTTCGTGAATGTAATATCACGTAGCATTTTTTATTCTACTGAAGACGACCCTAGGCCGTTATGGTTAAGTAACAAAAGAAATACCTAATATATTTATAGCGCCTCTTAACTGTAATATTACCTATTCTTTATTTGTTCGAGGCTTCCCTACACAACCAAGGGTGACAAAAAGAATAGGAAAAGTGTCTCAAGATTACAAAAGACTTTATATTTTGTCAGAAACAGGGCAGTATATACACAACATTGCTTTCATTAACAAGTGTTTCACCCTTAAGTCGCTTATAAAATTAGGCAGAATAACTTTTGCCGATCATTGTTCTAGAGGGATTTGTCCAGGATGGTTTGGTGTCGAGCTAATAACGATGAGTATGTTTATTTACATCACTGTTAAAGAAATAGCAAACTTTCTGAAAGGAACTTACTTAGGAAACATCAGATCTTCCTTCTACTTAGCCAGAGCCCACTCTGAAAAATTGCATCTAGCGTTCTGAGTGAAAGTTCTATGGGACTATTAGAAAAATATATTCCCGTTTCCACGCTGATGATAGAATTTCTTAAACAGTTATTGAATTACGTTCGAACGGTAGGCGTAAATAGCGCCCCCGCAACAATGTGGCGTGGGGACCGCACAAGCTGCAAGGCCAAAAAATATACAGAAAGTACGCAGGGGCGGAGCAGGCCAAATTTTCACACGGGCAAAGTGACTTTTTGGAGCCCTTCCCCTAGTAGTAGCCTATATTTTACATTTTATCATAGTGTTTTTAATAGTTTAAACCAGGAGCGTCATTTCAGATTTTGCTTTGTGGGGGGCAAGACCTCTTGATATAAGTAAAATTTCGCGTTTTTCACTGATTTACTACTATTCTAATGATAAAATCTATATACATCTCAAACTCAGGGGGGGCAAATGCCCCTCCCTACCCTCCCTAAATGACGCCCCTGTTTTAAACCCATTTTCAAAAAGAAATCCATTACCTAGGAAAACTTCACAAAGAATATGGCCCGCTATAAACAATACCAACTCCACCACCCCTGGTCTAGTGGCTAGCACGCCTGCCTTCTGTGGTACCGGGTCCAATTCCTGGTGGATTACTGTTGAACGATAAAAGTGGTTCGGATTCCACTATAATTAGTATCCACATCTCCCTTGCCCATTAAGGCATAACCGTGGAACGCTAAACTCAAGCAAACAAACAAACAATACTTAATTCCCGCCACTCTTTATTCTACATGCATCTCTCAATTTTTCGATACAGCCCCCTTAGTACTATGAAACTCTCTTCTTCCATAGTGAAATGGAAAAAGATCTTATAATTGCCACTACTTTACAAGAATATAAACCAAAAACGTCAGTAGAAAGCACATTATAAAATTTACTTTTTGAGGCTCGCTTTGGTGCCCCTCTTTCTCTGGCGCCCCGGGCAGTCGCCCGGCCCTTAGTCCGCCCTTGAAAGTACGGACGCATAACTAAGGACTTCGGAGGAGAGGTTAACCTTCATGTTATGCCACTGGTTTGACGTGTTTGAAATGTTCAGTAAGTGATCGGTTAGTGAAATAATTTCGACGGTTACTGATGTTTAAAGTTTAGCTAAGACAAAGCTACCTAATCAAATACATTTGATATCGCGATGTCACAATTTGATTTTTACTCACATAAAAAAGATAAAAACAATAGTAATAAAAACCCTTACTCGTACTGGGCTCCTAACTAACTAACAACCTAATTCTTACAGACTAGTTGCTCTGACCAACTGAGTTTCGATTTCTTACGCGAAAGAAGTCTGTTATATTACGAGGCAAGCTTTTCATTAGCAAAACTGTTCGAAGTAATACGAACATGGCTTAGGAACAGTGACGGAACTGAATTACCACTCGATTGACCTTGAGGGCAAATCACCAAAGCGTAGCTATAAACGTAAGTTCAGCATGCATTTCTCTGGAGTTGTGTTCAGTATTCCTATCTGCCAGTCATGCTTGTTCGTAGGAGTAATATGTTACAAACCTAACCTTTCGATAGAGCACAATGACAGAGAACCAAAATTAATAAATTCTTGCCCTTGTGAACTTGGGATACCACCATGTGCAATAAAACTGTCGCGTCTCCTTGAAGTGATATTTTATCGAAAATAACTCGTTTTCCTTTATATATCCGAAGTTTTTGAGGGTTTCAAAATGAGGAAACGTTACTGACAAACAAGGACGCATTTAGGGGTGGGTCCAGGTGGTCCGGACTCCCCTCTGAAATCCCAACTTTTCTGTAAATTTAGCCTAAATTTAAAGATTATCTTTTAAATTTTATTATAATTTATCCTAATATTGAAGTCGGACTTCTCCCGAAATAAATTACTGCATACGTGCCTGCTGACAATTTTCAATATATTCGTTAAATAATAAAGTAAAATAACTAAATTAGGAGCAAAAAGCTTCAACACGGGCTAACTTTTGTCCACTGCCAATATTGTTAGAAGGGATATTAATAGCAAAAACTGCTAGTCAATGCTGAACCTTGGAACTTCACTCCGAACAGCAAGCCTATTATTGAGAACTACATATGAAACATTTTATCAAAACTTATCTAGCTTTTACCTGGCATGAAATTATTATATACACCAAAATTCACTCTCCTAAAATGTGTATCTAAACATTGCTCTACGTATCTACGAAGCAATGAAAATTATTTATCGAAATATGTGAGCAGGGAACTCTAACAGTCAGCCATTTTATTTAAATCGTAGTAAACCCTGTAACCGGGCGTTAACGTGAAGACAAAGCTTGGTCCATTGGTAAAGTGTTGGAAGAATATAAACTTAATGTTCGTAGGTTCGAATCTATCCACTCACCATAACATTTTGTTCTTATGTATAACGATGAAATAAGAAAGAAAAAATGTATAACCGTTAAGACAAAACTTCAACCAAGTCTGAAGAGAACAATACTAAAATAGTAACACAATGACGTCAACCAAAAATTATTTCATGTAGCGTTTGGACGAAATTACAGCTGTTAACAATTGCAGAAATAAAAACAGGCTGATAGCTGTAATGCAGTCTAGACTTCTGAATGCATTTACTTCCTGAAAACTTCCGTCTCGTCATTGGTATGCCGTTAATCATTGTAAAACCTTTTAATTGGAAGTGAAATGACACAAACTAAAACAGTTTTAAATCAATAAATGTCTATGTGTAAAAGTAGGTGTCTTTTATCTGTAGTTCTGAGTTCCTTTTACTTTGAAGTGACAAATGAGAGAAGAAAGTATGGTGTTCGAAAAAAAATCAAATTTGAGATTTCAACGAATTTACACGTATTATAGCCCCTAACACCGAAAAAGTTATTTTTCGATACATGTCTATCTGTTCGTCCGTCCGTTCGCTACACTTTTCTGTGCACTCGCCTAGAGGCCATACCGTTCAACTTATCTGCACCAAATTTTAGTTTAAGATTTTCATAGTATTTCCTATAGTTTTTTTTATTTCCCTCCTACTCCCAAAACAAGGGTAGTCTCCTGTACGATGAAAATAGAAAAAAAGATATTTTCTCATAACTGGCTCTAACGATCTTGTTTTCTTTCTTTTTTTATAAATCAATATTTAATTAGCAACCCTATTTTATGGTATAAGGCATTTATCTGAGAAAAATCTACAAGGGGTAGTTTATACTAAGGGGGTGTTTTTTTCTCAGTGATTTTCTCAAAATGGACTCAAATGTTTTCGTTCATATTTCATAAATAAAGATTTCATTAATAACTTATCAATATGGCATAACTCGTTTGTCCTAAAAAATGCGAGGGGTAGTTTATTCTTGGTGGAGTGTTGTCTGGGCGATTTTCTCAAAAACGACTCAAAAGAGTTTATTCATATTTCAAAAATAAATATTTCGTTAATAACCGAACAATATGGCAAAACTCGTTTGTCCTGAAAAAATATGCGAGGGGTAGTTTACTCTTGGGGGTGTTTTTTCTCCACGGTTTTCTCAAAAATGAGTCAAGCAATTTTGTTCGTACTCAGAAATAAATATTTCATTAAAAACCTAGTAATATGGAATAACTCGCTTACCCTGAAAGAATCCTCAAGAGATAGTTTATTCGGGGAGTTATTTTTCCCTCACGATTTTCTCAAAAATTACTCGGACAATTTTATTGATAATTCATAAATAAGTATTTCATTAATAACCCTATATTTTAGTATAAGTCATTTCTATGAAAAACAATTACAACGGATAGTTTATTTTGGGGGTCAAGGTTATTTCCCCGACAATTTTCTCGAACGACAGGCGATTTTGTTCAAATTTCGCAAATAAATATTTCATTAATAACCAAAAGTATATCTTAAGTCATTGTTCGAAACAATTCACAAGAGGTAGGTTACTCCTGACGTGTTCTTTTTGAACGACTTTCCCAAAGTGACTCATTTGATTTTTTTTCATATTTCATAAACAATGATTGCATTAATTGGTCTATTATATGTCTAATGAAAATGTGCTCAAAGTGTGAGTTAGTTTTGTAGTGTGGATTTTCTTCAATCGAAGTTTTTTATTCGATAATCTGACATTCGATGTATTTGAATAATACGATAATTTTATTCGTATTATCCAAATACACACTTCAGCAACAACTGCGGCCTAACACAGTTAAGAAATTGAATTGAAAAAGTTTAGTGCGGTGGCCCTGTAATTGAATATTTTTTGAGAAACTCCCCAGCTTTTTGTGGTAAACTCAGGCTTTTCTTTTTCGAGCGACAAAAGAAAGAAGAAAATATAGTGATTGTGAAAATAATATTAAATTCAGATTTCAACGGATTTACATGTTTCATGGCGTCTACATACCGAAAATGTGACTTTTCGACACCCGTCCTTCCGGTCCGTCCGTTCGGCACACTTTTATATGCACTCGCCTAGAGGCCATACCGTTCAACTTATCTACACCAAATTTTAAACTTAGGGTTTACTTAGTATTCTTACAGGAGCTTTTCCATTTTTTCCTACCACCTAAAATAAGTGTGGTTTACAAACAGCCGAAAATCGAAAAACGCTATTTTCTCAAAAATGGTTTTAACAAATTTGTTTATTTTTCACTAATCAATATTTAATTAACAACCCTATATTGCAGTATCAGATATTTCTCTTAGAAAAATTTACGAGGGGTAGTTTATTCTTGGAGGTGACGTTTTCTCGACGATTTTCTCAGAAAAGACCCTGGCGAATTTTGTACACACTTCATAAATAAATATTTGACCTTACAACATGGTATAAGTCAAATGACCTGAAAAATATATGAGTAGTAGTTTATTCTTGGACTTGAATTTATTCCCAGTGAGTTTTTCAAACACGACCAGTTGGCAACCCTGTATCTCGACAACGAAGCCGAATTCGAAAACTGCAAGAGGACCATTTGTCTCCTTTTGATGCCACGAATCACCTCCCGAAGTTTGTGGACATCTTTCAGGTTCACCCTTAATGAAGCTTCTTTTCGAAAAGTTAACTATTAACTTTAGGCATTGTTCATCTTTTTTTAAATCACAAATGTCGTTATTAATTTTAAGGCAGAGAACTACTTCTGAGAGAATAGATCTTGAAAAATAATTTTAAAACTTAGACTTTTGTTTTCGAGACATTCCAGACAAGACGAGACATTTTACAAGCTATCTCGTGTCCAAAACATTTGCCTCGTATTATCTTGGATGTCACAAAGCGCGTCTTGTCTCTTTCTCGAGACATGTCTTATCTCGTGCACATTCGTTAACACTTGGAAAGGATTATCTTTCTACTCAAAGCATTGTTTTTATAATGGTTGCATATTTATGATAATTGCTGTCCACATAAATTACAGTCCTTTCAGTTGAATTAATTTTTATTATTATTATTATTATTGAAATTGCAATATCTAGTTTAACGTTGGACGATTATGCACCTACGCTAAGGGAGAATGATGATGAATGAAATGGTGAAATGAAGAAAGTGGGAGGAAAATGGAAAATCTCAAGAAAACACATACCTATGCACACGGTATTTGTCCACCTCAAATTTCACTTGGCACGAAGTGGAATCGAGCCACGGACCCCCTGCACCAAAGGTCCCTGCAATGCTTTATTATTATTATTATTATTAATAATAATAATAATAATAATAATAATAATAATAATAATAATAATAATAATAATAATTGAAGCGAGCTTAACGAGTTTCAACCGTACGATTCAACCAACGTTTGGGTGCCTGTTCGTTCGTCTGCTCCTCTCATAAAAGACATTTCATTTTAATGAAACTAGTAAGTGCCTTCTTTTAGCTCTGCGAAGTAACTATTGCTTGGAATATGAATCTGCAAAACATAAGAGGTAAAATTAACCAAATGGTGCAAGTTTCCACTTATATATACAAAACAACTTTGCAATATCAACTACGTGAATCTTGTCTCATAAAGAAGCCGAAACCCCTACACCGAAGAGCCCTCCGAGATTTGATCATTGTCCACACGGACTGAAATTGTCATTTGAAGCCAAGACTTTAATGTGAAGCAAAATATTTCTTTAAAATAGACGAAAAATTCGAAAGTTATAAACATGTTAATAATTTTGCCTTTTCTCATAAGGGGGCCGTATTAGCCTACACTGAAGAGCCCCACGAGATTTGATCATTGACCACTTGGACTGAAATTCTCATTTGAAACCAAAACTTTAATATGAAGCCAAAAATTAAACTTTTACATCAATTTAAACTGACTGGGTTCCGGTTCACCCCACTATTGTTTAGTTTAGTTAAGTGGTTTCTTTAAAATAGACGAAAAATTCGGAAGTTATAAGCATTTTCATATTTTTGCCTTTTCCCATAAGGGAGCCGTAGCCCCCTATACTGAAGAGTTTCCCCCCCCCCCGGAGATTTGATCATTGTCCACTCGGACTGAATTTGTCATTTGGAACCAACACTTTAATACGAAGCAAAATATTTCTTTAAAATAGACGAAAAATTCGAAAGTTATAAACATGTTAATAATTTTGCCTTTTCTCATAAGGGGGCCGTATTAGCCTACACTGAAGAGCCCCACGAGATTTGATCATTGACCACTTGGACTGAAATTCTCATTTGAAACCAAAACTTTAATATGAAGCCAAAAATTAAACTTTTACATCAATTTAAACTGACTGGGTTCCGGTTCACCCCACTATTGTTTAGTTTAGTTAAGTGGTATTTTGTGACTGCTTCACATCATCAAAAGAATGTTTCACTTCCCCTCCCCTCCCCCAGGATTTCGTGCTGGATCCACCACTGGAATCAATAGACACTCTTCCTATTCTTTTTGTCACCCTTGATTGTGTAGGGGCTCCCTCGTACAAATAAAGAAGCGGTAATATTACAATCAAGGGGCGCTACATATTAGGTATTTGTTTAGTTACCTACCCCTAACCGCACAGGGCCATCTTTCGTAGAATAAAAAATATTACGTGATATTCCAATCATGAAAGGGGAGAGGATGCCGTAAATATATTGCTTATCAAAAATTACTTTCTGTTGGAAGGGTACTGAAATGAGAGGGGCAAAATAAAAAGTCGTACCCCCTCCTACATGGTTGCTCAAATAAGTACTAAAGAAAGCATTTTAAACTAAGATATTTAAGATTTAAACTAGGAAACTAAGATATCCTTACATTATGTAAGGATGGCATATTCAGGATTATTATTATTATTATTATTATTATTATTATTATTATTATTATTATTATTATTATTATTATTATTATTATTATTATTATTTGAATGTTTTTGGAGCATCGAAATTTTGTGAGACGAACAATGATATGTAGAGGTTTAAGATGGGTGGTCATAGAGGAGGAAAAACCAGGATTTTTCTCTGTCTGACTCTCTAACGTAAAGATTATGTGCTGAAGGTAAGAAGCATCATCATTCTACAATAGGTTGCTTTTATGTAGAATATCAATTACTTGAGTTCTCCTCCTTCGGTCTACTTACCTTATGTAGTAAATTCAAAACAATTTAAATTCAATACAAATACATTGTAAAACTTTTCCGTAATTAAACATCTAGGGAAAATTAAACATTTAATAGGGACATCTGTTATCAAAATATCCAAACACGTAGATAGAAGACTATCTAGTGAGAAATATTGTGAAACTTTATAAAATTCTCCAAATTAGAATTAACATTTACTGGGAAACATTCGTTATGCGCCAGCGAGCATATGGTGAGCAGTGAGCACAGGGGAAATAATTACGAAACTGTTTGCAAACAAAATTAGGGACGCTAATGCAAGTGCGACAACAGCATTTTTTCTTTTTTTGGTATCGTCATGAGTTTCACACATACGTTACAATTTGATTCTTTCCCACATAAAAAAAATAAATAAAATAACCGTAGTGTAGTGATAAAAATGACAACGGCATTTCCATGGGATCGAACCCGCTACCTTCAGCATACAGACTCGTTGCTTTAACTAACTGAGCTATTTGTTTTTTTACGTGAACTGAGCCTGTTCCGGTAAAGACGATATTTCATTACGATCGTCCTACCTATTCGTCCTTTTCCATAGATAATTTCCACTATTTGCTCTATCTTTATGTTAATACTTAGCATATATTCATATATTTGGAGTTTGCAGATAATGCATATAATAAGACATACTAGAAATATTCGTTAAAAGTTTAGTTTGTAGATTTAATCCACATTTCTCTCAATGACATAGATGTCGCTGCTTCGTGTTGAAATGCAGAATTCCCTCGTGTTCTTGAAAATTTCCCACTTTAGCAGAGTTGGTAATTCTCGAGATTTCTGTCGATTTAATGTTTTTTGCTTCTAATTTATTTATTTTAAGCTAATATCTAACACAAATATTAAAAACGGGTTTGTTATTAACCTGTCCTGCTGGGGAAACCTTCCGAAATTTCGAACATATAAAGAAAACGGAGATATTTTCAAAAAACTTCAAAATAAAGAGACGCGTCATTTATTTTGCTCATGATAGTACTTTCCTATTCAGGAGACCAGCCGATGTTCTCCAGACATTATATTTCCAACGAACTCTTGATACGACGTGAAATAGCGTGAGAACACAAGGTTTAGTGAATTCCAAAGTGTAACTGGGCAGAAAGCCAAACAAACGATAACTCATTCAGAATTGCCAATTCATTACTATTTTTCGAATCGTTTTGTGTATCTTTAACTTACAACATTTATGAACTCTTTCCATTTTCCATTCAAATTAATTGGAAATATGTATAGAAGACTACGAACCATAAGAGATCTTTATTGGATCTTTTTTCTCAAGGAGGTAAAAGCGCGTAGTGACTTCCAGTGCTACTTGAACTGAGATCAGCCTTATGGCTATCACCATACACTCATATATGGATTTTCATCCGTGAATTAGTAACATCTTGTGAAGGCTGCTACCAACACCGGGATTTTTAACGTCCAAATCCAATACTGAGAAACCTTATATTTTTCAGGGACAGTACATCAGTGTACTCCAGTATATGAGCCTCATTGGCTCGTTCTTCAGATATTGAATATAGCGCAGTGGTGCTCAACGTTTTATATTTTATCCAGAAAATATATTGAAAACATCTGCCAAGTGAATTTTGTGGTGGACGAACACCTTGTATTCGGTTTTTCCGTTTCCTCCCACTTTCTTCATTCCACCATTTTATTCATTTGTCATAATCATCGTTTCCTTTAGCCTAGCCGGCGCAAAACTTAAAGATTTCATTTCATTTGAAAAAGTCCTCAAAGGCAATTAAAGGAACGGACTTATCAAGCGGAAAAGATGTGTAGATGTAGATGTGACGTTGTCAAGTGCGTCAGCGATCTGCAGATGATGTTGAAGCAAACTAAAATATCCTTTGTCTGTGCAGATTTTATTAAACAGCTCTTCCCCTTGGTAAGTCCGGTTCTTTTTATTCCTTGATGTTTCTGTTCTTTTTCTTCCTGTTTTTAACCTCCGTAACCAAGACTTCAGGGGAGTATCGAAAGCTTGGAACGCTAAAGATTACAGGAATTACAGAAACCTGTAAAGTAGAATGATAGTTACAAATCCCGAGCGTGGTTTTGCAATGTCTAAATTAGACATAAATAAGTAAACGAGTGAAGTTGAAAACCTCCACCTTTCTTGAAGTCGGTTAAAAATCAACAAAACTGTACCAAGAAAACTACAAGATGCGTTATCTTTTAGAACAGAGCACTTTCCATTAGTCATCATCTATTTTCTTTTGTGCTTCTAACAAGTTTATAGCTTACTACCTTTAGATCAGAAATTGAATTACATGATAGATATGTAAATTAAGTTGCCTTTCTTCCATGTATACATAAGAGTTCGACATTTAACAATTATCAGTTTAAATTTAATTTAGGAGTAAAATTCTTTCTCGTGATATTTAGTTTCTACATTTTCATTTGGAGTGCTGCTTTCAAACAGTACACTTTGCAATCATTTTTACGTTGAATAACACCTGAACCTGTTAGAATCTAATCATAAATTTCACACCCGTTACATAAAATTGTAGTTCTTTATTCCTGTGGAGGAACAAGGATACACTCATTATTACTTAGTTACAAAAACACGATGGTTAATTTGTATTACATGCTTGTTACAATATGTGGGAATATAATGAATACATTGCATCAACTTCATTTCACATTCCTGATTTACATGAGTAGACAAAATAGGAAAGGTCTGTGTATATATAAAAACCAACCTTGTTTTAAACTCGTACATTTATTGAATTGAATTTCACTCATACTTACACAATATTGTTTAACTCAATCTACTAAAAGGTAAGGTTTCCCAAATTGAATTAAGACGAATTTATTTGTAGTATTCTTTAATTTAGTAAAAAATGTATATAGTTAGTTTATATATTTGACAACTAATGGTATCCAACAATGGAAGACGAAATACGTCACTTGCCATCTCCCACAATTCTACATTACAAAAAAGTATTCGTATTTTAATTTTGTTTCACCTTCCCCCCCCCCTATATGTCCATTTTTACTTTTGTGAGACGGGAGTGTGTCTCACTGACCATCCAGCAAGGACTTTTGCTATCACCATATTAATTTATCGCTCTCGGGTGGTGATATGAAAACTAGTGATGTTACAATCGATACGCATCGGTTTTCACCTAAATGTGTAAATTATTTATTTATTTATTTTACCTGTTTTGACTTACAATATGGAGAGTATCTCCTATAAGTTCTACAGTTGTCAAGTATATAAAATGCAAATTGTAATTACAGCTTATTACACCATTTGAAATACAAAATTATAACAAACATCACATGTTAAATTTGTTATATCATTACATCATATTCATACATCGTTATCATTTGCAAATTCCTGAACCGAATAATATGCTTTAGAAAGTAACAGAGTACGAATTTTGTTTTGAGTATTAAAATTTACCTCTTTATAATGTGATGGTAACATATTATAAAGTCTCGTACAATTTAAATAAACATTTTTTTGGTACTTGGAGTAATTTTGTTGTACTGCGTAAATGTCGTTTAATTGCCGCGTGTTATATGCATGAATATCTCTTGTTTGTACAAAAATCTGTTTGTTTTGTTTCACGAAGTGTATAGATTTATACACTGCTCCACAAAACTTAAGCAACCCGAGAGAACGTGGTATAAGTGACGTGTGGGTCCCATTCAACACTGGTTAGTGGCATGCACATACACAGAGACACACAGGCAAGTCGAGCACCCACTCTATCGCATAAGCAGCATCGTTGGAAGCGCGGTGAACAACTTATGCCATGAGCCGTACACCACAGCCCATTAGTGTCCGAGGCTCCAAGCATTGACTTAGTGGTTCTTGTGTGGGGTACACACCTTGCAATGGCTGGTAGACGGCATTTGAGTGACTTTGACCGCGGGCAAACAATTGGGCGGTGGAATTCGGCCGATCGCAAGTGGAAGTGGCGCAGGAATTCAACGTGAACAAAAGTGTTGTGTCGAGGCTGTGCAATCGCTTTCAAAATGGAGGTGAAGTCAGTAGACGTCATGGAGGAGGCCGTCCGAAGAAGACGTCGGCCGTCGAGGACCGATTTCTCACAATTTCTGTCAAACGTAACCGTCAAGCTTCATGCTCTCACCTGACCAATGAGTTGTTTCAGGCTACAGGACAACGCGTGAGTCGTGAAACTGTTCGTCGGCGACTCAATAGAGCAGGACTGTATGCAAAAAGGCCTGCGCTGTGTGTGCCATGAAACTGGAGCACAAACGTACGCGTTACACATGGTGTCAGGAACATGTTGTATGGGGGGAACACCACTGGGCGCGTATCATGTTCTCCAATGAGTCGAGATTCAGCCTGTCGTCAGATTCTGATCGGACTTTAGTGTGGAGAGAGCCAGGAGCACGCTATCATCCAAACTTCATTGCTAAACGGCCCTCCTATGGCGGTGGTTCCATTATGGTGTGGGGTGGAATTATGCTGGACGGGAAAACGGACCTCCATATTGTGCAACATGGCACTTTGACAGCACAACGGTACCTGGATGAAATTCTCAATACACATGTGTGCAATTTCCGCGGAGCATTTGGCCCAGACTTCCTGTTCATGGATGACAATGCCCACCCACACCGTGCACATCGTGTGTCCGAGTATCTGGAGAGCGAAGGCATTACGCGTATTGCATGGCCTGCATATTTGCCGGACTTGAATCTCATCGAGCATGTGTGGGATGCTCTTGGGCGGCGAATAGCGCAGCGCAGTTCATCAGCACACACTCTCCCTGACCTGCAAACAGCTCTCCTCGAGGAATGGCGCCATCTGCCGCAAGACTTGATCAACACTCTGATTTGCAGCATGGAGGCCAGATGTCGTGCCTGTATAGCTGTTCATGGTGGTTACATGCCATATTGACTGCCTATGCCCTCGCACAACCCAGCTTCACCTGTTGATGTATCGTAGTGCTGAACGTTTTGGTCACCCTGTACATCCTAACTGTATTATTCGTCTTCACTTGTGTTGCATTGTGCATCTGGACCGCCTGTTTGTTCATTATACTTGGTGCAGTGATCGTGTCGTTTTATTTTCTGCCACTTTCTTCGAGTTGCTTAAGTTTTGTGGAGCAGTGTATATGTATAGGCTTGGAAGGGTTAAATTTTTTTGTGATCTAAATATTTGTTTACATGATGTTTACTCTTTACATACTCACGTATACTCTTTACAAATATGTAAAGAGTATACTTTTGCTGAGATTAAGAATAAAATTCATACACTATGAAGATTTCTAAAGAAGAATATGAGTATATAACTTCAAACTAATAGCATTAAATGCTATTAAACAGGCAAGGAGGACTAGCTATATATCTGAATGCTACTCTTCAACAGACAGACCATGACAAGTAACCCATGTATGTAAGAAACACAATACTGTGATCGTTGAGAGAAAAAGTAGAACAACGGACATGCGTTGGTGTCAAGAATAAATAATGCGATAACTATCGGAAAATAATCTAATAAATTTTTTAAGCTAATTGTGAACAGAATAATATCTTTCGTCATGATAGTGAGTACCAGCATTATTCCTCTGTTTTCTTGCAAGTTTGATAAGATCTATGCACACTGATATTAGATACCGTGTAATCTAGTGGTAATCACACACACGATCTTTGATATACCTAGGTATGAGGTGGCAAATATTATACATAAGTCCACATATCAAAGAAAGTCAGAGAGGAGTAACCAGACTATAAATAAGGAGCTCACACTTACAGGAATGTAAAAATGTAGATTGACTCATATATTTTAGTCTACAGACTTCAATTTAAAATTTTCTTTACTTTTATTATTGTTATTTGGCAATAAATACTGTCAACCTGAGTTGCTACTGCTTTAAAATTACTTTGAAATGTAGCATATTCTAAAACTAGAGTACTTGGAGTAGATCCAGATTGGTAGCATTAGCTCAAAGTAGATCTTAAATTACCTATATTGCTAATATTAAAATGAATGCACCTAAAATGTGCTATGAGGTACTTTGGGGATCTCTACCACTGTTTTGGTGTCGGCAAAACAAGACCATGTGTGTGTAAATGAGAAACACCATTTAAAATAGTAGTTAACATGTATTTTGAATCATTTCTTGTGTTCGAGTGAGTGAGTGTACGAACGTCTGTCTGTTATGTATGCCAAAAGTGTATGACAATTCTCAGGCTAAAAGAGGAAATATTAACTGGATTATACCTGACGTACATGATGACAACCAAATTCAGAAAACCACCAGTGCAGCAACCTCTGATATAAATACTAACAGTCTATTGAGTAACTTTATGAATACCTGACTAAAGATCTCGATGATTAACTGCGACTAAAATTCGCAGTGTACTAATAGATGCTGAATACCGACGATATGACTCACTTCTAACTGCGATGCTGTCACCGATTCTAACGCCCAATCTGACTGGCTCATGATATAGACTGAAGTATTTATATGACAAAAATGCTTGCACTGCAGCATATGGCTCCCAAAATTCGGGTCAAAATTAATACACGTGCGTATCAGATTTCTCGGAAGAAATCTTAGTTAACCAATTCCTCTTCAATATTGAGCGTCATGTCAGCACTCTGAATTTTACATAACTTACAAAACACTATCCGATGCAAAATGTTTGTGTTAACAACAAAAACATAGAATTACAAAAATGCTTACAATCACAGAAAACTTTTCAAACAATTTACAACATCGTCAACGTTCACAGACTGTTTTTTATGAAAACAGAAATACCGAAACCAAAACAAACACAAACTTTGATATTCTTCCAAAACTGAAATTGAAATACACAATATTTCCAATTAATGAGAACAAAGTAATAAGATCCCTTGACAATACTTTATTAAGAATTTGTAAGTACAAACATTCCTGCGAGTAACAGTTGTGAGATAGAGAAAAATTTACATGTTTTTCACACATAATTTTTTCCTTTACATTTCCTCTCATTAACCATAACAGTGAGATTCACAAGTAAGGTAGGAGGTTTCCATAGTATCGTAATGGCTACATCTGTTCTCATTATCCTATTATTCTTTTTTAGGCTCATCCGTAAGATACCAATTAACTCCGAATAACAATTAGATAACTTAAAATCTTTGAAGTGATTTCCTTTTTAAAAATAAGTCTTGCTGTCACCAATATAGACATATTGGAATGAATTTGAAGATTCGTCCTACGTGTGTGATTTTATGGAGAGGATTTTTAAACATATATTTTGTGATTCATAAATACATATTTTTGTACTCTCAACGTTCATAGGCATAGGTTAAAAGGAAGATTTAAAATAGTTAATGTTAACCATAAAAAATTTTAAAATGAAGCTACTGGAAGAAACGTGCAATGTACTCACCACTATAATTTCTCATGGTAACTGCGGTAACAGCCGGGGATGCAGAGTGCGACGCCGCAGCCACTACAAACTATCGAGACCTGTTTGCGAATTCCGCGAGACGAACACTCCCTGCACCTCCTCCTACTCCATATCGTATCCGGAATATGCTTTAAGATATCTCTCGATGCGTTGTAAGTGGGTACTGCGCCACGCCCAGGCACAAATGCGCGAGTAGGTATCGCGTCCCTGACCATCCCTATCAAACCGTTTATAACATGCTCCCGAAATTTCAAACTTGAAGATGGTCCGTTCGGAAATATCGTAAAAGCGTTGACCATTGCCACATTGAGAAGGTGGAAAAACAACTTCGTCGTCCACTTCTTGGTTTTTCGTGCTGTTGAGTACGAATTGGCCATCCTATCTGCCAGATCAACATATCCCATATGCCTGTTATAGTCCTCCACTATATCAGGCTTACAAGCATCTCCATCTTGCGTTAGGAAAGTGCCTACTGGTGGTGCAGGATGCATATTGGAAAGCACGTAAACATCTCGTTTGTTCTTCCAGCGGATTGCAGTCAAGTCGTCCTTGACATGCACATCCTGTTCACCTTTCTTCATTTTCTTAGAACAAAGGTCACGTGGCATGTCTTTACGTTTAGGTCTAACAGTACCGCAGCATAAAATGTTTCTGGAAGTCTTGAGTTCACAAAACAGTCTGGGAGAACAGAAGAAGCTGTCCATGTAGAGCTTATAACCCGCTCCCGTCAATTCCCCCACTAGTTTGTGTACTATGGCTTCAGTCACTGTCCTATTAGAAGTGTCCAAGTCATGCATCTTTCCTATATAAACAAGCATATTCCAAGTATATCCGTTGTCACAACAGATTTCGAATATTTTTATTCCAAATCTTTTGTATTTTTTCGGAATATACTGTTTGAAGCCAACACAACCTTTGAATGGCACAATAGAGTGAAAGGTGTTTTGTTCAGTATTGAACAATTCAAAGATCTTCCGGAACTTCCATAGCTTGTCTACGTGTGGGGGTGTTGGGATCTGGAGCATTCTGATTGTCTTCGAAATGAAGGAAACGGAGAATGTGTAGAAATTTATCACGCGTCATGATTTGCCCAAACCATGGCATGTGATATAGCTTGTTAGTTGGTCAGTAATGTTTGAAAGAAGGTCTCACCAGGTGTCCCATGTGAAGTATAACAGCTATGGAGGTAAATCTCCGAAACGGTAACGGGATTTTGACGTGCATTGTTACCGATATTAGACCTGTCACAGAAGGCTATATCATATCGGTTTGTCTCCTGCACCACAAGTTCTACTACCTGGTTCGTAAGAAACAGTAGGAAAAACCCAAGAGGACTATAATTGTCTGTCATACGCCGGGCAGACAATCCAACGGCGCCAACGAAAGGTGCAATAGTTGGCGCTCTTCCCGACAGATTTCCCACTGCCTTCCGCAAGTCCGAGGCACGACTGGTGGAGGGAAGCGGTTCCTCTGACTCAAACTCATCATCCTCCTCTTCCTGCTCATCACCAACCTCAACCTCATTGTTTGTCCCCCTTACCGGCACATAGCCTCCCTTATCCTCATTCAAGTTCATCCTCATTCTTAATGTCCGTGTCCTCGCCTTAAAATATGTCCGCAATATCCTCTTCGGAGAGATATTCACGAGCCATCTTGAATTGCAATTTCCACTACCACCACGACCACCACCAACAACAAAAAAAGGAAACGGAAAATACCCCTTGATGCTAGGTACGCGATACGCCACTGCACAATTATACCAATGGCAATTCTGCATCCACTATTTTCAAAAGAAAAACAGAATTTTTCACTCGAAACGAGACACAATCTACTTCACGCAAGACCGCTGGTCTAGGAAATAGATTCCAGACCCATCAAGACAAAAGTTAATTTCCAACTACAACGGTGAATATATAAGATGAGTGCTGCATTGGGATTTGGAAAAAAAATGAAAGCCATACGTCCTATATCATGTTTGTTTTTCAAAGCACGCCTCTGGACAGACAGAGACAGACAGACAGACACACAGAGAGAGAGAGAGAGAGAGAGAGAGAGAGAGCGAAAGGAAAACAGTTATCACCTCAGAACGCACCGTTCTATTTTTAGCCTGGTCAAGGTCAGCAGTAGCTATCATTTGAACCTAAGGGTCGTAAATATGCAATACATTTCTTTCAACTCCCTCCTTTGACAAGTTATTTTGTTTTAGAAAAAAAATCTTCCTGCCAAAGCAAAAGAAAAGAAAAGCAATGGTCTTTTGACGAACAATGTTAGGTGAACCAATGCGAGTTTATTCTCTGCCGTTAGTAAGTTTATTCTCTGCACTTACACGGTTTATTTTTTGCACAATTGTTCACAATAACGGGGGTAAATGTGAGATTTTTTTCACATTCAACAAATAACAGTGTTGCCATAGTCCGACAAAGTTCAAAAAACGGATTTTTTCAAAAGTTTTGAATTTGGTCGTCTTTTCCTAGAAAGTTAAAATTTTGCAATATCTGTCCCAGACGATTTCCAATAAAGTATGGTTTGCATGTCTGTGACAGGGGCGTCACCAGGCCTCCCAACGTACAATCTGTCGAAAAAGTACAGGATAATTCACGTAAGTTCGGTGCTCCGAATTTTTTCCTGCATTCCTATTGCACCTACATCCATCATTTTTTATATCATTGTTCCCAATGTCTGTGAGATTTTTTCTTGCATACGACAAACAACAGCTTTGCCACAGTCCGACAATTTTTTTAAAAAATGGATTTTCCAACCAAAATTTTGACTTTCGCCTTCTTCTTCTTTTAGTAATTTAGCCCGAGAGACGAAAGTTTCCTTGTTGGAATGTGTGTGTTATGCGAATTCCAACGAGGTATAGCTGATATGTTTGTGATAATTAGGAGCGTGGCCAAGCCTGCCAATGTTAGCGTGTACCACAATCTCTCGAAATAATACAGGATGATCCACGTAGAATCGGTGCTCCGATTTTTTCCTCCATTCCTACTGTACCTACACCCTTCATTTTTTATATCATTGTTCCCAATGTCTGGCGTATATGTGAGAATTTTTTTCCTTGCGTACGACAAATACCAGCGTTGCCATTGTCGGACAAATTTGGAAAAAATATTTTTTTCGCAAAAATTTTTACTTCCGTCTTCTCCTTCTTCTTCTTTTACTAGTTTGGCTCGAGATACACGAAACTTACCCTGTTAAAATGGGTGTCTCATAAGGTTTCCAACGAGGTATAGCTGATATGTTTGTGACAATTAGGGGCATCACCAGACTTGTCAATGTTAGCGTATACCACAATATATCGAAAAAATACAGGATGATTCACGTAGGTTCGGTGTTCAGAATTTTTCCCTCCATACCAATTGAATCTAAACCCTTCATTTTTTGATATCATTGTCTCCAGTGTCTGGCGTAAATCTGAGATTTTTTTTTGCTTGTGTACCGTATATAACAGCGTTGCCACAATCTGACAAAATCTGAAGAAATGTATTTTTGAAAAAAATGATTTTCGTCTTCCTCTTTTTCTAATTTGGTCCGAGAGACACAAAAGTTACTTTGCTGAAATGTCTGTTCTATAAGGTTCCCAACGAGGTATGGTTTGTTTATGTGTGACATTTAGGGGCGTCGCCAAGCCTGCCAACGTAAGGGTAGACGAAAATTTCTCGGGAAAATAGGAACAGGATGATTCACCTAGATTCTATCTTCCGATTTTTTTCACCTAGCTATTGTACCTTTGCCCTTCATTTTTTGGTATAATTATTATCAATGTCTGGCCTACAGGTCAGAATTTTTTTCTAGCGTACGACTAAAAACAGTGTTGCCAGACTCACAAATTTCGAAAAAAAATTAATTTTTCACTTTTCTCTTTCTTCTTCTATGGGTTGGGTACGGTAGCGGTACCTTATCTTACTAAAATCTTTGTTTCATAAGCTTTCCAACAAGGTATAATTCATACCCATGGAAGAATTAGGAGGGGTGCTAGGGCCGCCAAAGTAAAGGTCTACGATTTTCTTGAAATCCCTGCCCGTCCTCAAAAGGTTAAATCAGATTTTTAGCTTATATGCAGTGGCGTCTGAAGGGGAGAAGGGGACTAGGCTAGTCCCCTGGGATTTTAATTAAAGTATTTTGTGATAAATACATACGCAAGAAAATAAACACTGTTTATATTTCTCTATTTTCCTAAAATAACACTGTTTCAATTGTTCTCACATAACTTTAGTCCGTGCTCGTCCGCTAGCTGTGACAACTGAGTAGAGATCGGAAACGCTCGGGGTTTAATCGGCTCTTCTCGGGGAAAGGAACAGGGTCAGCCCAACGTATAAGGATAAGCCAGTTAATCCGTGTATCATGTTCTATAGGCTCTAAGCTTGGTCGTTCTGTCCTAAGTAAATTGAATGTTAATTTGTTTTTACAGTTATAGTTTAACGCAATTAAACTTACACTATTAATCTTGACACTATAAGAAATCTAGTGAAGATTGAACTTGCTAGATTATCAATATAGTTTGAAAGTGACTCGAGGTGTAAAATTTGGAAGGGGACTCGGCTGAGAAATCGAATCCTTGCAGCCGACAATGGCACAAGCAGTGGTATCACTTCAATTGGTACACAGGAGTAGGGATCAGCCACTTCAGTGTTGTGTTCTGGACAATTATTCATGGTATCAATTGGAAGCCTTAGTTTTCAAGGAAAGCAACAAATAATAAACAATGGTACACCAACTCCAAGCATTTCCATTCAGACAAAAATGAAAGAGTATAAACATTATTTCAAAACGGATTATTTTGCTTCTTCAAAATGGTTAACTGCATGTAAGTCAAGAAACAAACAGTATTGCTGGCCTTGTAGAAAAGGGCGTGTGGAATAATGATGCATTTGTGACAAGCAATTTTCACAAAGCCAATATACGACACGAAAAGTGTTATTCACACCTGTCGTCAATAACTGAAATTTTTTAGGAGAATCAGAATTGATTTTCAATTGAGTAAGCAAAGAAGGTTAGATCTTTCAAAGTATAATGCAGAAGTTGATTCAAACCGAGAACTAATGAAGCGATTGATCGATGTCTGATTTATTTTGGCTAAATAAGAGCTACCAATTAGAGGACATAACGAACAAGAAGATTCTGTCGATCAGGAAAAATATATAGAAGTAATTCAGTTACTTTCTACAATAGTAAATTGAATTCTCATCTCAGGGCTAGTGGTCTGGTCTCTTGTAAATAGTTGAAAAGTGACCAAAAGCACACGAAAAAGTGGCCAAGAAGTGACCAAAGCACACGAAAAAGTTATCAAAATTTCATCATGCCCCTTTTTTCCTTTGTCAATTTCTCCATCACCTCTCTTTCTCTCTGTTGTTTTGTTTCATATTTTCTTCTTCTTTTGGAGCTTTCTGCTTTCTTAGGTTTTCTAAGTATGCTTTGTAGTTACGGTAAGCAGACGTAGCAGATGTAAGAAGCTTCTGAGTAAGTGGAACCAATTCTGGCCTATTTCCGAATTTCTTCATCCCAGATATTATATTTAACTTAGCATTGAGAGTTCTCAAAGCCATGAAATATTCAAATTCATCATTTACTCTTAAGAAGAACATACAAGAACCATAACACAAGACGAACATGATGAAACCTCCTCCCCCCCCCCCACACACACACAACGTTGAACGGAGCGTTAACTATTACGAGAGAAAACTATAGAAGATTATTATGATAGAAGAAAGAATAGACACAGAAAGGGTCTCAAACCCCACCTTGAGAGCTTAAGCATCCACCAACGATCCACTGTGTTTTAGAAAGAATAAAAGATGAAGTGAGAATAAAGCTGACTGTTTCACATGTGGCAGCAAGTACTGAAGCTTTCAGAAGAGTAATGAGTAACAACACAGTAATGCCTTTTTCCATTTATTTTTATATTTTTCTTAGAAAACTGCCAATGCAAAACATAAATCACACGAAAAAGTCACTTTACCTCCCAAAAAAGTAACTTTTAGTGACAAATTTGAAAAAAAAAACTTTTAGTTAAAGAAGTGACTCGCTATGAGCCCTGTCATCTTCACAGCACGGAAGTATTTAAAGGAACATCAAACAGGATTCAGAATGATATTATTAAATGTATTGGAGACGTAATTTTGGATGAAATAAAGTCAGAAAAAAAACAATACTCTTTTTATAGCAATAATGTTGAACGAAATTATGGACACTGCAAAGCTCTCTCAACTTTTAACCGTCATTCGGTACATAAAAGACGCAATATTCATGAAAGATTTATTGGTTTCACAGATGTCAGTAGTGACCGCACTGCGACTACTCTAAGTGAATATGTTTTGCAAGTTCTCACTCATTTTGTGAGCAAAAGCTTGTAGCACAAGTAAGCATGGGCGCGAGAAGTCTCGTCTCGCAAACGAGACGAGAACGCGAGACGAAACTTATAATATTTTGCGAGACGAGACTTGATATCTTTTGCGAGACGAGACTTCAGAAAGTCTCGCGGTCTCGCATAGTTTACATTTGTGATATTGATATGGTATTCTTTTGCAAGTACCATCATACATATTGAAGAGAAGATAGTTAATTATGTCAGGATCGAGTTTTGTAATAAACATGGGTGCACCGACAGTAGAGCGCCAGTAAAGAGAGTGGTGGCAAAAGAGCGACGGGTCAAAAGGCGACGCACAAAGAAAGCGACAGCCAGAAGAGCGACGGTCCAAAAGGGCGACGCACAGAGATCGATAAACTATGGATCAAATGCTTGAAACGTGGTCATAATTCAAAATCAGTAAAAATGGACAAAAAATTGCTATAATGAGGCTTTTGATCTTGTTAATTATCAATTTGACATCAAATAAAAAAATGGAGGAACAAATTTGGAAAAAGGAAAATTGGCGAACTGGACTTGGTACATTGTTGCATTTGACTTTGTTGATTACAAACTTACTAATTTGACATTAAAATTTAAAAATTCAAAATCGCGGATCCATATAGCGGACTGCGTCTGAAAAAGTTTGAGATTCGAGAGGGAAAGATACTTTGTCTACTTCAATAGCTAGGACAGAGTCAATCTACCAGTCGTTTATTAATTAAAATATAACTTAATGAAGTCATTTTAATTTTTCAGTTAAACAATTGTTCTACTCCCACTTATTTTTCGAAAGCTTAGTCCTCAACGATATAGAGTCATTCCACCTGAAAGCGAAAAATCGAGCAAGAAGGTCGATTATGTGAATGATAATAACCAGAATATATATATATATATATATATATATATATATATATATATATATATATATATATATATATATATATATATATATATATATATATATATAAAGTTCTAAACCGTGTGGAACAAAAAGGCACAGTGGAATACTAACAATAATTTGATTCCAGCAAGAAATATGCTTCCTCCACAAGTGGTGAAAATTTCAATTTGTATTTCGACTTACTTCTGTCCCGGCATGTGTTTACGTGGCTGCACGTTCCTTGCTGCTTCACGCTCCTTAGCAGCTGTAAAATTCCACAAAAACATTCTTGTAAACAAAGTCCGGGTGTAAGAAGGAATGCAATCACAAACGAGAGTCGTGTTTTTCTGTTTTCACTCCTTTTAGTAGACTCAGTTCACGATTGTTTGTAATTGCTTGCAAAATTTGATTTTGTTTGTAGCGGTTTCAGACCCTGCAATGCAGACAACACAACAATCTTGATGTAGCGTTGGAGCTTCAAAAGGCCGTAATGGTCACATCTGTTTTGGAGATTGATATGTATTGCTTTCTTTCTTTCTTTTTTCTTTTTTTTGAATTTTGGAGCGACAACAATAATATAAAGTGACAACATGAAAACAGATATTTTAGTGAGGCTCAGAAACACAAATTTGATCGTTTTAGTCATTTCCGATCAGAAGTTAGAGGGGGCATAGCTCAGCACCCGTTCTCTATGCACTATATACTTTATACCACTAGCACTAATAGGAATTAGAAACACAAAAATGACTTTTTTCTATAGAAAGTACAGATGATACTTATTATTCTCTCAAAATTACGTTCACTTTGACACACAAATTTTTCAATATTTCTTCCGAAAATATAATTATGGTTTAATTCATCGACTTGGACTAAAAAGATCCAAATATTTCGTAACCCAAAATGTGTATTTGCGTCACTACTACGTGGTTAAAAAAAAAAAAAGGACTGTCCACATATCTATAGTGCAATTTTGAATTTATTTTTTAATTTTCGATAGAGCTTCAAGAAAATGAACATAACTTAAGATTCAACTATGGCCGTATCTTCAACATGAATGGCGTGCATTACAAACCATTCCATTTTCCTTCCTATCACATATTGATGTGTTAAGACAAACACTCAAATCTCGAATGCGACCGCACGAAGATTTTGGCATAATTTGTCGTTTCCACATGGAATAACTCTATAGGTATTGTCTACATGTTCAGCCGACTCTCCATGGAAGTTATTCCCTTCATCACCTTTGTTTAAGTCGTCTAAATTTTTGTCAGCTTCCGTGTTGGAAATAATACAAAGGTTTACAGCTTCAGATGACAAATTCATTTTCTTATGAAATGATTTGCCCAAAGAAGAAATGAAAAGATCTGTTGTTGCCAAAAGCCTTCGGAACTTATCATCCGTTTTCAATACGAAAACAGTTTCGAGAGAAATTCTGACAAGCTGACAAGAATTCAGACGGTTCAGACGATGAATTCGATAAAGATTCGCCTGAACGTGTAGACACTTATATGGTTGAGGATGAAGCTTTCGCAAAAGAACAACAAAATTTGTTTCGCTGAAAATATCTTCAGTAAATTGTCCACTGATTTCGCGTGTTTATTCTTTATATAACTCCTCCTGTACCATTACTACGCTAAATCAGGGGTGGATCCAGGGGGGGGCGATCGCCCCCCCAGAAGAGGAAGCTTTCTTATTTTATATATATATAAATAAACCCATCCCAAAGTTTGGAGCCCTTAAAGGTAGCAATATGACAACCCCACCGCCCCCCCAAGAATTCGGTCCTGGATCCGCCCCTGCGCTAAATAAACACCAAAAATGAATTGAATTCAGGCCTGGTCATACCGAAAGTGAAAATGTTTACTATTTGCCTAAACAAACAGCTAAATTTCCGTATTTTGTTTTGTGTAATCTTGTTTTTGAGGCGAGAGATAGAGACTAGGCGAGACAAAATCAAATCTGTCTCGCCTCGTGACCAGGACTGGTGATATTCAAGAAACAGTTCACATTTGTTTCGAGATAATACATTAACGACATCTCAAGATAGACTAATTTTTCCTCTTGTCGCATCTCGTGAGCATCACTAGTTAATATAAAAACTACTAATACTATAGAATTAAACCCGTTTGGACCCGACACTACTCGAAACTTGAGCAAATATCGAGTCGAATTGGAGATTTTTTGAACCGAGTTCTCGAGTGGATATAAAATATTTTTATTTCGAGTGAAGCCAAATTTAAAGAAAATTTGTTTGAACATGCTCGCCCCAACCCTCGAACAGAATGGGTCCAGAAAAGGTAAATAAATATTGTGCGTTCGTGCTGTACTTTGCAGTAAGGAACAATGCTGTCATAATTATGAACTCCCCAAAGATGTTAATGTTCTACAAAATTGATACCTTAGAAGTGCATGGTTCTCATCGAAACATCCCTTCCACACATCATCACCTGAAATCGTAGAGACAATCGCAGACGAAGGCAAGTCAGTAACTAATAGTTTATTTTTAAACTTTTGGGCTAGCATTTATTTGAACATTTACTATAAATTATGTCGACTAGTGGAAATAAAAAAATACAATTTTCCTTTGTATTATCAAATTTGTATTGATTTTTTTGTTTTACTGTTATTTTGGTAGTTTCAAAGTATCTAGTTAACGGGGTAAGTGTTGTGACTTTTCGGCAACACTGATAGTTGCTTAGTTAGCTGTTCTTGTTTCTTGAAATGGTTTGGTCAGGTTGTCACAATTACTGATTTCATGATAGGTTTAAGTTAACAAGGTTAATCAAAATCTAGTTATTTTAGGAGATTTCCTCATGACAAAAGATTCAAAAAATAAAGATTGTGTTAGTTTTTCTTTGTCACTACTTTCCCAAAATGCAATAAAATAGATTCTTCCATTATCTACACTGTTTTCTTTATTTTCTCTTTGGGGTCGTGAGCCAAGATCTTTGGTCATAAAGTTCTTGAGGAGGGGGAGGCAAATAGGGGAAAAAACGACACGTTTTGTCTTGTGTATCCACCCTCCTCCTGATGATGAGACATCTTGACAAATCATAAAAGCAGGATAGCAAACACCAGTACAATACATTTTTTATTTCTTTATTGAGGACATATTTGGAACCTGTCTTTTCGGAAAGTTTGTAAACGGAAACAATGAACTTAGGTGAAATTGCATATTCGCGGCTGCGGTTTCCGGTCTTCTGTTATTGCACCCTCGGTAAAAATATCCTAGTTCAAAAATATACGGCTTGCTTTGATTTTTCCTTCAGTGCAGAAATTCGAGGCGTCGGTCAGAGGATACCATATCTTCTCTCTCTCTCTCTGTTTGTCTCTCTGTCTCTGAGACTCTGACTTTCTTCTTCCTATTTTCAATGCATTATATATATATATGAGGAAAAAACACACGTGTTTAGTTCCAATGTGATGTAAAGCCTCTGGGTTTAGAACAGATTTGTTCCCCCTGCCCACCAAATTGTTTTCTTACGGTAACTTGTTTTATGAAGGCAGAAAAAGGGCCTATTGGAAGGAAAATTTTTAGTCAAAATAAAGCAGTTGTTTCTTTCCGTAAACATAAATTTAGGATAAATGGATTTATGGCTACAAGACGGATTCTCTCACCAAAACCAGAAATGATATCTGCTTAGCTTTTATTCGTCAGAAAAGGAGGGGGGAGAAAAATGTTGACGGTACTCCACTACTTTTTCATGGTTTTGTTTTGATTTTGAGGAAAGAACTAGTGTTTCAGATTGCAAACAGTTTGAAATATTATTTCAGATGAGCTTGGTTCGTTGCGTGAATTTCATTCCATTCTTCAGTTTGCGAAAGACGGTTTGTATTGAGTATAAGTGGTGCTAATGAAATTCTGTTTTTGTGATGGAAGGGTATTTGTCTAAGAAACATACACATGATCTGAATCTGGACAGTGATGATAGTGTGGCGGATCGAAATTATGAACCTGAAGTTGAAAGTGACTCTATCGATGGCTCATCTTTAGGTGGTGAAAACGATCATGTAGAGCCATCTACATCTTGTGTCAAAACTCCGAAAAGGAAAAGGAAATTTGACCAGTACTTTCATATTTCAAATCAAACTAATGTAGCTATTTGCAAACAGTGTAAACCAAAGTATGTAGAAATTAAAATGAACTCTCGAAATACTTCTGGACTAAAAAAGCACTTGGAACATGTTCATAAGAAGCAATTTGAAGAACTATACCCTGAGAAGATTAAGAAGAAGACTGATCCTAAGCAGCCGAAGATAACAACTTTCTCTAAACCAAAGGTAAGAGAACACATTTTGTATTTTTGTAGTCTGCGGTTTAGGGGTCTGCACGGGTGGCGATCAAGTACTCGGGCCTAGTGCTTTCAAACGGGTCGTATCATACTAATTCGGGTCACGCATCGAGACAACAAGAGTGGAGCCAGCCGGTCAATATTCAAATCGAATCGAAATTGAATCGATGAGTGCAGAAAGGGCGTAATCTATAAGGTTCTTTTTTGTATATCAAGACTAGGAGGTATGCAATTAAACTATTCGTTCTGTAAAGTGGATTGCATAACTTCTAGGCGCTACTTCAGAAGGCTGTATTCGCAACAGTTTAATGGATTCTTTCCAAAACTTATTATTTACAGTTTATTGAATTTTAAAACAATGAGAACAAACTGATTCTAATTTGGATAAGTCACTTTGCAAAATCTTATGTGGGTTTGAAATTAGACAATATTTGCGCCGGTTTTGCAATATTATGTACAAAAAAGAACACTATGTTGAAAAAATGAAAAGTAAAATAGCGAATTTCGGCACAAAATGAGAAAAGAGTAAGTTTTAGCTTAAAAAAATAAGAAAGTGATAGGTTTTGGCCAGAAACAAGGAAAATAGTAGACCTGAGCAAGAAAAATATCAGCTCTTGCAATACTGTCGTTATAATAAGAATATTATTTTGAGATGAAATATTTTGAACAGTAATAATAATAATAATAATAATAATAATTGTTTAACGCTATGCATTTTACAACATTCGATCAGTTGTGCTACAGAACTTTTACCCATTTACAGTAATGCTGTCAAAAATCTGGATTTGGACAAATTCAGATTCAAGATTTTTTAAATTTGAAATTCAGATATCCGAATTCGGACTTAAAGCATAAAATCCGGGGTTGAAATCTACAATACGGATTTCGGATTTCGATATCAGGTTTCTAGATTGCAGCTTTTAATTTTATGTTTATAACCGGATTATAAATTCATTATTGGGATTGTAGATTTACTATCTGAATTATAGATTTCAAATTCCAATTTTGAATTTCAAAGCAGGATTTCAAATTCACGATTCAGATTATAAGTTTCAAAGGTGGATTTCGGATTGGAAGTCCGAATTTCAAATCCGAATTTTAGATTTCAAATCCGAAATCACCATTTAAAATATATAATCCGGGTTTTGGATCAAAAATACAAAATTCGGCTTTGAAACAAATTTTGGATTTGAAATCTATACTCCAGATTTTGGATTTCGATATCCGGATTATAGGTTTTAACTCTGCATTTCTGATCTCTAATTCCGATGACGCACCCAAATTCGAATTGTATATTTCAAATACGAATTTTAGATTTCAAACCGAATTTTGGATTTTAAATTTAAAATCCAGATTATAGATTTCAAAGCCGGATTTCGGATAGGAAATCCGGATTCTCATCTCGAATTTGAAATTTAAAATCCGAAATTGGATTCTAAATTTGAAATCAGGATTTTGGATTTATGAAAAATCCTATTTCATTGACACCACTAGTTTACACCGTGTATATTACACTAATTTTAACGGAATATGTGTTTTAAGTTGCGTCCCCGGTGGATGAATGGATAAGTTCGTCCCCTTGTTATCGTGTCCCGGAAGTGATCTCGATCCAAGGTTCAACTGTAGGTCCCGTCTTTAGCAAAATAGAACGTAAGAGAACTTCCATATTTCATACACTCACTCACTCACAGAAATCTAAACTACTCCTGGGTTGCGTTGCCTGAGATGGAGAGTTTATCAGAAAGAAATTGAAAATTTTGATGCGAACAATTTTCATATGCTAATCTCTCAAACAGCCTGCTGAAGTACTACCTACATGTTAAGTAGCCCACCTAGCCTAATAACAACTTTTGTTGCCTACCTCCCAGTCTTCAGTCTTGATATTCTAAAATGGATCTTCTGGATTGGACGTACGCCCTTTCTGCACTCATCGATTCAATTCTTGTTTACTTCTGGTAAAACATATAGAACTTTTACAGATTACGACCTAGCAAGTTATAATTAGGTTTGCTAAAGCACTGCCGAGATAAAATTTTGCAACGCTCAATTAATATTATATTATATGATGCTCCTCCGTTTTTAGTACGAAATCAGAAACTGCAAATAAGCATATTATTGCAATGAATTAAATAAAATGTCCGTAGACTGTGTTGGCAACTTTATTTCTTATTTTTTATTTTAAGTATTCAGGGAGAGGAGGAAAACTTGCACATACAGTTTTGCTCTTTCGCTTTCAGTTTCAATTCAGTAAATTCTTGAAAAACATGCCATAAAGATTTATGTAACCAGGCAATATTTGAAGGGGCAGTTGAGCTAAGGGTAACTAGTATGACGCAAAACCCCGCTGTACGTGGGCGGGGGGTGGGTCTTCCAAGAGGCTATTTACTTTAGCCACTTAATGTGCTGAATTTACCTTTTCAGTTTTGTCTTAATCAATAATAAGCAAAAGTTTGGGATGTTCATTTATTTTAATAAGTTGACATGTTTTAAATGAAATAAGAAATACATTTGTGCTCTTATAAATTTCACACTTCGGTGATAAAATTTGATATGAACTGTACAACTTCCTTCACATGTTCTGTCACGTTAACAAAAGTTACGTGATGTTTAAGCCAATTGTTAAAACTTTGTGTAAGCAGTGAATTCTTTAAAGTATTTTCAAAATGCAAACAAGTTAATACTAAATAAATTATATAACTATTAGGACCTATGAATTTTTAATAACTGCATGTATTTAACACATTACACATTATTCTTTGATCTAGGGAAGTTTCGTTATAATAAGGGCTTGCCCTTAAAAAGATCAGAAAAGAGATGTAATAAAACGTTTTATTACCCTAAAAATCGTGGAAAAACCACAAGAAGTTCTTAAAATATACACTACTGATAAGTTTACGCCATTGTCATACTTTACACATTCTACAAACACCAACACATTTCAAAATAGTGCAGAAATATCAATACCCCTCCAAAGAGTGTGAATATTGAAGATTACAAGAATAAAAATATCGTAATGTGGAAGTACAGAATATCAAGTAAATTAGAACGATTGTATTCTCTAAGCTATTTCGGACACTATCGTAATCCGGACACTATAATAAATTCATGATTTCAAATCTTAAAACATTGTATGTTAATAATGTATTCATTAACACATGGTGAAATTTTATGTTTACGTTCTAACAAAAACGGATCAACAAATTCAGTGTTCACGCGCTTTGCGTAAAAAGTTTATACTTGAAATTCTACTATGATGTTCTTCAAACACTTCAAATGAATCAATAACAGTAAATTCGTTGTATAATAGCAAAAGTACCAATATCATGAAGAAATAAACATTAATATTCAAGATGCAGCAAACATTGTTTACAAGAAATATTATTAAAACGTAAGTATGCACTTATAGATTTTAAAACAAAAACTTCACTAATATATCCTTCACTACATGATACACAAATCATGTTTTTTTCGGAAAACAATATTCATACATACTTAGTCAAAAGTTAAAAGTATAAATCTTTGTTTCACTTTTTGTATGTCTTTATACTATTTACACAATGTTCACTTTACATCTGCAGTTCAGTTCACATATGCTTTCTATCTTTCGTCCTAAAAATATCAATCACTTCACTCAAAAATTTGTTGTCCCTTTCTTCAATGAGATCATAATACATTTCGTAAAACATCTCCTGTGTACATATACCAATTACATGTGATTTGGCATACGTATAAAACAGTTCATCGATTTCTATTTCTATTAAACTTCATATTGCTCTTTCCACTAATTCTTCTTCACTCATAAATAAACACTCGTCGCCCATTTGGTTCTCCACACTTTCAAAGCAACCACTACAAATTAAAATTTTGTTCGTCTCTCAGTCTTTAATAGCATTTAAAATGCACTTTGGGTCCACTTCAAAATTTCCGCACATACAACCCAATCTACAAAATCGTGAAATTCTTGATAACAAAGATGGTGATCCTGGTAAACATTCTTCTTCAATATCTGTATCATCCGAATATGATGATAAATAAATAGTTTTCACACTATCTGGAGAATCCGGTCTTGGGTTTACCGGCAAATCCCTATTTTCTGTCTTCAGCTTCTTTACACATGGGGGAGAAAGCAGTCTCTTCATCGGCGTACACAAAATCTTTCTTCTGCACAGCAGCCATAGCTAAAATACATACATTTTCCAAAACTCCCGTATTTAAACAGTTCAAACAAAGAAGATGGCGTCCACCAACAGCATCAAGTTCATACAAGTCACCTATTCCTTTTCAAAACAATATTTAAACATGTCATTAACACAATACAAACAGGTAAAAAATTTTCTTTACAATAACAAAAAAAGTCCCAAAATTCTTTTCATATATACGTTCAACGTAAATACTATTTATTGTCTTCTAAAAGATTCTAAATCTTCCTGTCTTACTTCATTTTTAAGTTTATTCCCGTCCGCGCACGCAAGTGCTTTCCGTTCGCGCCCAGCGCCGCGTCCGCGTTTCCGGCATCCGCCACCGGCTTAAAAATCTTTTCATAAACATTTCATCTATTGTGCAATGTTCTCTTCAACTTCTCACAACATCAACATCTGGTATTATTCTTTTCTTTTATTTATAACAATCTGCAAATATTCAATGATTTTCCAAGTTTTCTCTTTTATTATTCGTTTCTTTTATTCAAAATTCTTGCTACAATGTATTGTGTACATACATTATTCTTTTTTCTTTTCTTTATAAAACTAGAATTGTTCATCACCTAAATTATTATTCTTTAAAGCATACAGCTGAAAGATTTCTTTTATTATTCTTTTCTTTTATTTATAACAATCTGCATTTGTTCAACACCTAAATTATTATTCTTTAAAGCATACAGCTGCAAGGTTTGTCTTTTATTATTCTTTTATTTTACTAATCATTTATTTTTTCAACTTTGACATCTATTATTATTCTCTTTTGTGTAACTCCTATACATACAATAGTGTACTAGCTTTACCCCACCCCTTACCTGTCATCATATGTCAGTTAAACAATAGTGTATTTCTTTACATCTAAGCATTTCCCACCCCCTATTTCCGAGACCCCTGGGGAGAATTTTGAGCACATATTCCTATATGACTACTCAATATGCGTGGTGTTCCTGTCGAACAAAACTGTTGTGATATCCAATATAAATATGAAGAAAAAGGAATAATAAATATCTTCATAACAGTATAATGTTCCAACCGCATCTGTTTGGTAATTGTAAGCTACTGTTGAATAATCGTTAAACTTATTAGTAAAGTTAAGGGGCGGAGGGACACAAAATCTTTTTAAAAAATGCAATTTTTCTTTCGCCAGTTTCTCATAAACGAAAGAAACTTATGAAATGATACTTACCATGCTTATAGGTAATGTTGGTCTACACAAGGTAAGCCGGATTAGAATCGTCTGCAGTGTTGCCATCCCTAGAAATTTCAGTGTTGCCAGAAAAAGTTTTTCAAAAATTTTTGACTTCAAGTACCGATTAGATAAATGAACCCAACGACCTTTCCTGACAAATTACATCGTATTTAAAATGGCTGTTCTGATATTCAAATATTGTTCTTCTTTCCTTTGTAGTATCCTTATTTGATTTTTACAAACAAAATAAGTGGAATATTTGAACATTAGGAGAGTCATTTTAAATATAATGTAATCTTTTATGAAAAGCCGTTGGATCCATTTTTGTAGTCGCTACTTTAAGTCAGAAGTTTTTGAAAACCTTTTTCTGGTGACACTGAAATTTCTAGAGATGGCAACACTGTAGATGATTCTTATCCGCCTTACTTTATATAGAACAGCATTACCTATAATCATGGTAAGTTATAATTTGATAAGCCTCTTTCGTTTATGAGAAACTGGCAAAAGAAAAATGGCAAATTTTTGAACGATTTTATGCCCCTCCTACCCTTAACTTGGAACAAACTACATGGACACACCACATATCCCGAGACCCACTGTAGCAAAGACACTACGCCTCACTCGTTGAGAAACACTGTTTAAGAAGAAAGCTGTTTTATATATGTGTGTTTTATTCCTTCATTTTCGGTTCAGGAGGAAAAATGTATGAAGTGTAGATCAACTGTACTTCAAGATATTATCTTAAAGGGAGAGGGTAAGACAGATGCCACCTAGCGTTATTATTTCAGAAGAGCTTTCACTTTTACACGTTTATTATTTTACCAAGCGTTGGGGGTCGGTTCCTTGTGCGGACTATGCCCTAAGATTTTTAGAAATCTTTTCCAAGATTTTTGAAATTGCTGAGGAAGTGGAAATAATATTGCCTCAGTTTATATTTATTTATTTATTTCTGTTGCTAAAGTGATTGTTGGAGTGAAAGAGACGCACACAAAGGAGGGGAAGGTGCTCGGATGGGAAACAGTTGCTTGCTGGCATGTATGGGGTGGGGTGGGGGGAATGGCAAATTCAGAAGCTGAGAAGTTTATATATATATATATATATATATATATATATATATATATATATATAAAGGAAGGTTCAGGGTTATTTGTTGAAGGCAGCGGTTTTGGTTTTCTATTTTTGTTTAGGTGTGACAATACATATACATACATTATATATATATATATAAACCAATGTTTCTTTCTTTCTTTCTTGTCTTATCTTTGCTTCAATGCTCTCTTAAATCTGAAGGATTACTTCTTTCAAATGAGCAAATTTAGAAGGATGGAAAGGAATAGCCAGAGCATTTGGAAAATAACTATAACGGCCAGACCATCTCGACATTTAAATGGTGTAACTGATCGACATCCCGTAATGATAAGTCAGAATTGCGACAGCAGTACTGAAGCCTGCGTTACTTTTAAAGCGCGGCCAGCTTTGCTCAGCGCCCGTACTCTGCATGCCAGCATTCAAATTCATTGGCGTCATTTAAAGTTTTGCATGGGAAATTAGAGTTTTCGTAAGCCACTTGGGCTCGACGTTTCAAGTGTGCCCTATTTTCATTAATTCAAAAGAAACATTTTATATTATGATTTACAATCGTAAATATTCAATTTACAAAATCCAGTCCTATTACACAAATCCAGCAATTTGACGCTCTCATCTGACTGTTTCTCTGCGCTCTAGTCTAAACTATAAAAGTTTAAAAATAAATAAATACATAAAGTGAAAGCAATTGCCCCCCTCCCGTCGTCTCCAATCACTTCCTGTTCAACTAAGTAGTCCTGGAGCTGAAAGTCGCAGACAAAAGAATTAATTGTTTTATTACCTAAGGACTTTTGATGTCAATATGGCCGTGTGGGCCTTGGGGAGGCTGCCCTGGCCTTGGGGGAGGTTTTTGGGGGAAGTGGTTTTATTACCCTGTTTGTTAGGTGGTTAGATGGGTTCCTGGAAAAGGTTGTTAGGAGGGATGGAGTAGTTTCTAGTAAAGAGGTTGAAGGACATGTATCACGTGATTTTGATAGGGTTGTTTCTAACAGCTATGCTATGATCAAATTATTTTTATTCTTTTATTTTATAGGAAACTTATTCTTATTTGCATTATCCTAATAAATTACTCGGAGCATCTTATTTTACGGATCGCTTGCTAAGCAAGCTCCTTATTTATTGGATCGTTTTTCATTCTTTCGCTTCATTAGAAGCTCATTCTTATTTGCATTCTCTTAATAAATTAATCGGAGCATCTTATTTTACGGATTGTTTGCCCTGCAAACTCCTTATTTATTGGATCGTATCTTTTTTCATTTTCGCTTCATTAGAAGCTCATTCGTATTTGTATTCTCCTAATAAATTAGTCGTAGCAATTTGTATTGGATTGTTTGCCTTGCAAACTCCTTATTTATTGGATCGTTTGCTGTGCAAACTCGTTGTTAAATTTGATTGTGATCATATTATGTTTTTTCCCAAATCGTATGCTAAAGCATACTCCATAGAACAATCTCTGATTGTGATCATATTAATTAATTTGACCATTTGCATAGCAACTTGTATTTTGATGAATCGTTTTTTCATTCTTTCGCTTCATTAGAAGCTCATTCTTATTTGTATTCTCCTAATAAATTAGTCGGAGCATCTTATTTTACGGATTGCTTGCTAAGCAAGCTCAGAACAGCTACGCTGCGATCCTATGAAGAATGTGAGCATATTAGAAAAGCTCGTTGTTATAAATTGGAGGGAATAAAGTTTATTCATGCGGGACTTTTTAATTTGACGGATCGTATCTTTTATTTTCTCGAACACTGTGTGAGCATACTAGAAATTTCGTGTACGGAATACATATACTTCGGTACGATAAGCAATGCTGGTACATATACAGAGCGTAGTTCTCGTACGTCTTTCGCTGGTGAACTCAAGACATGAACTGAACTTTTCGCGCGCTTTTTGGAAACTGGTTGTGCAAGAGGGAAAGATGGCGTTGTCGGGTAACAGGTGCATGTTAAAACATGAAGACAAATACAAAAGAAACCGACGCCGTGTTTAGTATACATCACAGAGTGCCGACAGAGTAATAAAAACAAGTTTAATAGCATGGGAAATGAAAATAAAACATTGTCGAGGAGGAATACAAAAGAAGTTTGGCACTGCGTTAGGAGAACACAACATATTGTCAATGGTGAATACAAAGAAGATTAAGGTTGCGGTAGATAAACATCACAGAATACCGAGAGAGTAATAAAAACAACTTTAATGGTATAGGAAATTAAAATAAAACATTGTTGACGAAGAATACAAAAGAAGTTTGGCACCACGAATGGTGGTACATGACGCGACACTGAACGGAAATACAAAAGAACTGTTGATCCTGTTGAAACATGAAGCGGCACTGAATACAATAGAAGATTGTCACATTGATATGATACCGAATGAAAATACAAAAGAAGTTTGCAGTATGAACTGTGTTGACACTTTTCTTTGTACGTAGATAACATTTAATTGATTAGTACAGGATACGAATAACATTATTGAGGGAATACCGTTGTAAGATGTGAATGATCGAGACACAATGTAAATAATATTGACGATGTTGTTTCAAAAGAATGTTTGATCAATAAATGATACATGAGAACATAAATGAAATGTAAGTATATGTTTTCTCCGTCCCTTATACCTGTTGAAAGTTGTATAGAGAATTGGGAAAGTACATCTGAAAATATTTTAAATGATGTAAGGGGCGTGTTTTAAAGTAGCACGTAATATGACGTCGACATAAGTTTTCCTTATATACGGGGTATGATGAGAAGACTGGTATAGTATCATCATGGATTCGTCTGCCAGTATAGTACAACGAGAAATTCAAATTTGCAACGAAGCAGATTGGGATTCTTCATTTGATTATGTTGAATCTCCCAACAAAAAGTTTAAATTGAATAGAGAATCTCCGGACTTGTTTATTGATGAAGAAACTTGCTATTTTTCTCCGGCTTCCCCAGATGTTATTATAGAGGAAGAAACTTGCTATTTTTCACAGGCTTCTCCAGATGTTATTATAGAGGAAGAAATCATTGATTTAAGAGAAGACCCAATACTAATTCCAACTTCGCCTGTTGGATCAAGAACAACTTCACCAGTACCAGTAGCAGGAACACCGGAGCAAAAGTTTCAAGTTCCAGCGATAAAGTGGACACTTGCTGAAGAACAAGAAGAAAGATCAACATCACCTGATTTATTTAATGAGGAAGAGGAGGAAGAAATTTGTAAGTTATTCAGTGAGATAGAAGAGTGCAAACCCAGCACGCCATCACCAAGTGTTTCACCGTTGAACTTTCCATCTTCACCCCAAAAGGTCCCACTGGATTTGCATGTGCAAACGAAACAGTGCCAGTGCAAGTGTAGTAGTGAATTTGTAAGTGAAACATGTGTTAAAGATAGTATTTTAAAGTGGGAACCGAATACAGTCTTACTTTGCCCTGGTTGTACCCTAAATTATTTCAATCAGTTCGGGCACAGGTGCCTTCTTGTGAATATATATTAACTCTTGAAGCAGAAGCATGGAAAATTATGGCTAGCAAAAATGTGAGAGACAAAGTGTATGAAAATTATGTGAAATCGCATTCTGCTAACAAAAGAAATGAACATTTATTTCATGAAAACTATGACAATTTATTAAAGAACCCAAATTATATTGAAGGACTAGTGAACATTTTATTAGAAGAAGATAGAAACGCTGCAAAGTGATTTTTTTTGTAATGAATATAATCTGTATATATTATTTTCTATAGTTGTGTGTGTGTGTGTGTTTACACATATATATTATTTTCTATCCTTGTTTGCTTGTATATATCTTTATCTCCAAATAAATATATACGAATTTCATTTCTTGATTTTTATTTAATAAAAAAACTTCCCTAAATAAAAGGTGAAATTCATTTATGCTTTTTACCGTTTGCTTTGGAAACTCGTTTAAAATTGGTATTTGATGAATGTTTTATATTTTTTCTTGATTTTTACTAATACTTTGAAGTATTTAAAAGTTTGATGAGTATTTTACAAATTTGCGATTTTCGAAACATAGTTCCTCAAAGTTTGTGTAACAAACATACCTTGAATAAGAAGAGTTTATGTAACGAAAGATCCACATAAATAAATAAGAAAAGAATTTGTGCAGCAATTATTTGATGAATTACACTATGAGTATTGTGTTAAGAAAAGTAAGCAGAGTTTCTCCAACATTTTTTATTATATTCACAATCAAAGACTGTTCAAAGTTCCACAGAAACTTTTTAATATATTCACAATAAAAAAATTAACACCGAGTTTGCAATGAGAAAGGCTTTTCTAAGTTCACACTTAACACTACATAACTATGATGATATAAGAGTACTACGGTAAGTAAAACAAAATAATAAAATAAGAAGATTGTTCATCGCATTCTTAATACGTTCACACAGTGTTCGAGTAAATAATTACGAGATATTAAATAATACAAGAGAATAAAATATCACAACAAAAAAAATTAACACCAACTTTGCAATGGCAAAAGGAGAATATATATAAAAAAAGAAACTGATCTAATGATGAATTTAAAAACTCAGTAATATTATAGTATGATTTATATACTTACAAATGCAATAAGTTTTCACATACATGTAATATAACATGCAGAAACTGATTTTACAAATGCGAATCATAACATGCAGAAAGTGTTTTACATACAAACATCATAACACGCAGAAAGTTTTCACATACATGTATTATAACATGCAGAAACTGTTTTTACAAACGCGAATCATAACATGCAGAAAGTGTTTTACATACAACCATCATAACATGCAGAAAGTGTTTACAAACGCGAATCATAACATGCAGAAAGTATTTTACATAAACCATCATAACATGCAGAAACTGTTTTACAAACGCGAATCATAACATGTAGAGTGTTTTACATACAAGCATCATAACATGCAGAAACTGTTTTTACAAACGCGAATCATAACATGCAAAAAGTGTTTTACATACAAGCATCATAACATGTGGAAACTGATTTTCCAAACGCGAATCATAACATGCAGAAAGTGTTTTACATACAAACATCATAACATGCAGAAAGTTTTTCACATACATGTGGTATAAATGTCGAAGTGTTTTCAAAAACAAATAATTAACACCAATTTTAAAACGTTCACAAATAAATTTGTCCAGAGTATGTATAACATACGATCCGTAAAAATATGAAGTGATTGAACAAAATTAAAAATGAAAATGCAACTTGTGAAAAATGAAAATGCAAGTTGTCAAAACTAAAATGCAACTTGTCAAAATGAAAATACAAATTTTAAAAACAAAATGCAGAACCGTAAACTAAAAATGTGAAGTTTTTCACATGCATGCAATATAAAAATGTACAAACAAATTTTAGGCACGCGGATCATAACATACGGATTTTTTGTTATATGCACATGTTAAAGTTTCGTATGCACATGATAAAGTTTTTAGTTGGATGAAATAATTTTCACAGAATATTTTAAGTACGATAATGTAAAACACATTTACACAAAAGAAAGTTTTAAAATCATACATCTAAGGAAATAACAAAAAATGAAAACAAGTAATATACAGTATTAAAATTTTATTTACAAATTACAATAAGATATATATATATATATATATATATATATATATATATATATATAGTTTACATACAGATACATTTGTGATTTCAACATTCCTTGATATATTGTTTAATACAATCTATATTTATTTTAGTATATGTACAATTACATATTGGCCAGTTTATTGCTGAAAGTTTTTTATCACTTGTTTTTGTTAATTTATACACATTGTTTTTATTATTTTGTAATTGATTAACAGAAGAGTTTTTATTTTCCATTATTACTATTACACATGGATATTGTAAATCTTTTTGTAAGAATAACTCTGTAATTAACTGAATCTTTGTTTAACAAAATGTTATATAATGTATATGTAAATGTCCAATCATCAATTTCAATATCACAATGCACTGTTGCAAAATCTTCATGTCATCAAAAGTTTGTGTGCTTACCATTCTACGCCATGCATTATAGCATAACATCATAGTCTAAAGTAATACTCATGCTCATTTAAATTAGCGCGATTTTGAAAACGCCCGTAACACAAAAGTTCTCGCTGTGGTTTCCAACGGGCAATACATAATAACACACATTCTTCATCTATAGAAAAAGAACACCGATATTCACAATAATCGTATGTATTTAGGAAACGACATTGGTACTCACAGTATAGATTGTTGATACACATTTTTATCGTGTTCAAGATGTTTCTCTTAAATCAGAAATGTGATAATCATTAAATGTAATCTCTTGATATGTATAGTTAAATTTGTTTATAAGATGCGGAATAATGTTTACGTCTATATATATTTCACATGAATCTTTAGATATTGTTTTAATATTTCTTCGCGTGTTGATTTCTTAATTAGGAAATTCCACACAATAGTATTTAATTCTTCATCACTTTCACTTACACATTTATGCTCAGTTTCTTTCTCATTACGAATTGCACAACTTTCACAAAGTAATGGTTCAGAAAGTTTATATTTTTCCAGTAACTCTTTTACACAAACTTCATTTACTTCATTAGGAGTACAACCACACTTCACATCATTGAATATCAGAATGTTATTAGAAATTGTATTTTGATCTACCAATACTACTTCCTCTTCAAAGGGTATTTCATTCGGGTATCTGAAATTTCGTCTATACACAGCATCGTCTATGGTAATTTCTTGTGTTGGATAAATAATCTTATATCTTTCAGCGTCTTCTTCAGGAATGTCAGGATCATTTGGATGTACAAGAATAATTTTCTTTTGTTTTTCAAGTTCAAAACGTTTTTCACGTGGTGAAATGTACTTTACATGTTTACTTTGCGATAAGGAAAGATTGGTTTCAATTTCACCTTTCCTATTCTTATTATGAAAAGAAGAATATGTTCTTAATTGTTTAACATGCAGTTCTTTATTTTCCGCTTTGCAACTGCTGAAACATCTACCTTTTGACTGTACATCTTAACAACGTATCATCCACTTTATTTGTGTTAGTACAAGTACACGCATGCGCAGGATTTATAGTGCAAAGGTAGGGGATGCGCGAAACAAATGCGCAGAAAATAAGTATGAATATTTTAAAAGTTTCTCCTCATTGCAATATTTGTTTACGTATTGAATTAGATTTCATGTATTTTAAATATCAAAAATATTTAATTTGATACGTCAGACTACCTGCACTTTTATTTTGATTGAATATAATAATAACTTAAGAATCACATTAATTATATACATGATCTTATGAAAATAGTGTGAGAAAGCATGATTTTATTCATACAGATTTAATTGGATGACAATTAAGTATTTGGATGTTACAGTACTATATCCATTTGTAATGTTTCATGATACAGCACATATATACAAAGTAAAGAAATATGCATGCAACAGTAGACATATACGTGTAACGGTTGACTTATGTTTGGCTTATGTTGCACATGTAAGGAAGAAGGTATCATTGAATGCACACATTGTGACGCCCAGCATGTCTTAACAGACACATATTGTACCCCAGAACTTCATAAAGCGTTAAAGAGTGGATATAAAATTCTGCAAATTATTGAAGTATGGGAATTTGAACTGTTTGGTTCTGAGCTCAGTCATGTAAATATTTTTCTTTAAATATAGCAGGAATCTTTAAGATTTTTACCTCATGTCAAATCAAGGGAGACAAAGAAAAATACATGAAAGAGTATAATGTATATGAAGGAATAGAATTAATGGAAGATAACATTAGGACGAACCCATGCATGAAACATATTGGAAAAACAATCTACACGTCAATGTATGGAAAATGGACATAACGATCAGACTTACTGCACGCAACGCCATGCTACGGGTGTGAGGGTAAACATATGTAAACTTACTGCATGCAGTATTTCTGCATTTTGGCTGTGTACCGACTATTGTGTTGAAAAGATGCAAGTCCGCAAGAAATATTCTTGATCTGTACTGTGTGGACTTCTTTCGTCAAGACAATATGCTGAAAGCTACGTGTGAAAACATTTAGTGAATTTGTGTCTGTATGAAGACTACGGGGTTAACTGATGATGATTCCGAGGAGTTATTGGGTGTTTTCTGGGGGGTTAGTACGAGTTTTGCACCAGAACATAGTATATGTTCTACATTGGATCCTACATTGTATGGTACAGGCACTCGGGATTACTTTTGCATTGTTAATAGTAGAACTAGGCACTATCCTTATTTTGGTCTGCGTGGAAAGGAAGTTACCATTGAATGTATGCACATTAGTGGTATCGAAGACCCGCAAACATATGTTCGCTCATTATTCGAATTTGTACAAGAACATACGCTAAATGACGTCAATGATGATATGTATATCGGTATTACTATTGTAAGTTCGCGTCAAAATTAAACAAACGATGTACATGACATGACGTCCTAAAAAAAGGAATTGAACCCCGATATATCATTCCGTATAGTTGAAAATGTTTTAAATAGTAATGAACATTTGGAAAGAAGGGAGATCCACATTGTTAAACCATGCAAGGGAAAGGGTCGAACCCATGGATCAGCCAAATATGAAGAATATGCAACGCTTTGGAAAAGTGTTCCATCCCAATGGAGAAACATTGTATATTGTCTTCCTAAGGCTATCATCCTTGGAATGGGTAAGACTGATCAGCGTCGTAACTACGTGTACAAATTAAAGAATCATCCTGAGCTAGTATTAAAACAGGCTAAGGATTTGTGCAATGATCCCAATGTTAGTATTGAGCATCAACATGGTTGTACTATTGCAGATGCGAAGAAGTTCGAAAACAAATTAACCTCTGAATACCAGATGATCATTTATGAGAAGAACAAATGAGTTAACAGTATAATATATCCGTGAATTAAAGATGGCAAACAAAATTTACACCTTGTATGAGAACCAATTGATAACTAACATACATAAACATTTGGAACCCAATGCTTTTTGTGGTTATTGTTTGTAGGATCTTAAATGTATTATAGTGAACATCTATCACTTATTTAGTAAAAATTATCTATTCATTCTTACATTATGAAACTTTTAACACATGGTAACAACTCATCAAGACTTATAAACACTTATTTCCCAAATAATTCTAGCAGAAGAGTATCTTTCAATATTTTAAATTGGGTTGTACATAGTTTTCATTTTGTATTGGTGTTAATCAGTTCTTCTTTTGCAACATTTACCACTTTCTTTTCATCATTATCAAAACATGTTTAAAATTATCGCACTATACCGAACTGTGCAGTAACTATTTTCAAGTTTCTTAGAGAATTACAGCAGTTAGATTCATTTGTTATCAGTTTTTACGCTCACAGAAGAAATCAAGTCATATCAAATCCTTTTTTACACTTTGTATGTGTAATACGCCTACAGAGGAGTAACATTTTCATCCATACGTCTATTATTTCTTCATATTTTTCAATCACAAACAATATCACTATCACTGTGGTTTTTATTCCAAATTAAGAATTTCTTAAAATCTTTGTGCAAGAATATTTCTATCAGTTGATTAAGAAATGTATCATTATGAATGGCATCATCATATATATGAAAAAACTGTTCTAATTTATTAAAAGTATTGCCGTGCATCTTTTGAAACTCATACCAAATTTCATCCTGTATATCCATGTCCATAACAACACTTAGTACTTTTGTTTTCAATATATTTTTATCTAACAGAATACTGTCATGGTTTATTGTGTCTTAATCCGCGTGCACATCCACTGCAAAGAAGCATACTTCTTTTAGATTCCCACAGTTGAAACGCATTTATTAAGCACTGAGTGGTTATGCGAATGTTATCGCAGAAACAAAGCCATACGTTTTCAGCATTAGACATTTTTTCATTTCAAATCTTGAACAGTTTGAAAATATGGTTGTTTTTATGTATTTTTCTAAAACACTAAGCACAAATATTTTCACTCCCCACCATACGAAGAAGAAATCTTTTCATCGACTACAACAGCACAAGATTATTTATATGTACCTTTGTTAACTGGTATTTATACGTTTCACCGTGCGATGTATTGTATTATTTGGATTAACCATTGAAAACAGGTTTGAAGAAGTTTAAGTAGACCTGAAACTCATAGTTTCCACCCCCTATTAGTTTTAGATACTATTCTTTTATGATTATGAAGTGATTCTTATATTCAAATTAACTTGAATATTTTATCTTTGCAAGTTTTTTTCCAACAGACAAAATCACCCGTGCCATTTACCCGCGCTTGCCTAAATATCACATCTTTGCAATAAAATATTTTCATTTTTACAAGTTTTTACAACAGATAAAGTCACCCACCCCGTTTACCCGCGCTTGCTTGAATTTCTATATACTGACATTTAGATTAATAATTAGAAATCACGATACCTGAACACCAATAGGTCCTTTGCATGTGTTTGTTTTAATTAGACTATTGGAATCCAAAACATTGTGACAGTTTGACTTGATCGATAAATAATCCTTTTAAAAGTTAAAGGGGAGATTTTAACAATGTTTACTAGATTTTCCGATTCTTAAGTAGTCTTTGCTCTTGTTATTTTCCAATAATGATTATCTTAAGCTGTACCTAATTATCATTTTCTTACTTTTGACCATACTTAAGTCTCTCTCATGTTGAGTTTCCTACTTTGTCCACACTCGTCCCATCCTATTTCCCATTGATGCCTTAGCGGTTTACTCCCCTTTCTATTTGCTTTTGGTATTGCTTTTGATTTGGTTCCCGCGTAAAATTCAACAGAATTGACAGCCGGATGGGGGTAGTTGTTCTACAACAAAACATTACCTAAAATAATACTGGTCATAGGCAAGATCAAATGGGACTAATAAATTGTTTAAGGATCTGAGAAGTGAACTTTGTGCCGGACAATATTGTGTTCGTAACTTTTCTTGGGAATTTTCCCCGTTTTCCCTCATATTTTATTCATTTCACCATTTCCTTAAGCCTAACCGACATAAATGTGGTACGTAATACTCAAAGACTTCATTTATTTTATTGTTTAAGGAGAACGAGAATGTTTGTTAGCACTGGTTAGTGTAGGTTGCGAATATATGTTGCAATTGCATTTGCTGTCCAAATCAGCTATTCTGCTACAAACTTATACAAATTCTCATATTCAGTTGATAAATCTCCGAATGCTGATATTGATCACAGTGCAGTACACTTTTTATAGATAAATAGATACTGAGACCTTCATAGCTAACATGTCCTTAAAGACTGATAAGCTCAAACAAAGAAAAAAATCTAATTCCTAATAATATTTATAGTAAACTGAGCAAATTATAAAAGTTTCCAACATCGGCCTCTGCCCCCTTCTTACGTTTCATTAAATTGGAATTTATTTTTTACGGATAAAGTGTAGTATATCGCCTATTTATCTGTTGTACAATCAAATAGCTTTATATGTAATAGGGTACGCATCTCCGATGTGGTAGTTTGTGATTCGATTTCCAACACTCATGTTTTCCTTCATTTATTCACCCGCGTGTCTTAGGAGTTCTTCATAACCACTAGAAACAAAGATTTCAGTTCAAGTATACTTTCTGACTTGAGCCCATTCAGCTTGTTGGTATTTAATAGCTTCAGCTATATATCAGGTCTCATTTTGAAGTGCTTACTTATCATTATTTAGTGTTCAAACAATTTTAACAAGGAGTCTGCTACGCATATACACTCTAAAATAATAATACGAAAAATTACAGTGAGAACTACGAAATTGTTGACAAATCCATCATTAGGTTAGTTCTAGCTTCGTATTGCTTATGAGGAATTCAATTGAATATGAAGATCGTAATGTTGAGGAAGAAATAAAATGTGAACTATCAAATCGTTGTAAAGAAAGATAGGAACATATCTCGCAAAACCATGAAAATTATTGAATACAAACTTTTAGTAGACTGCATTGGCTGAGTGGTAGTGTACATCCTCTTTCTCTTCCTCTCTCTGTACCTCTCTCTCTCCCTCTCTGTACCTCTCTCTATCCTTCTCTCCCTCTCTCTATACCTCTCCCTCCATCTCTGGACCTCTCTCTCCCTCTCCTTCCATCTCTGGACCTCTCTCTGAACTTCTCTCTCTCTCCTTCCATCTCTGGACCTCTCTCTGAACTTCTCTCTCTCTTCCTCTCTCCCTCTCCTTTCATCCCTGGACCTCTCTCTCCTTCCATCTCTGGACCTCTCTCTGAACTTCTCTCTCTTCCTCTCTCTGTACCTCTCTCTCCCTCTCTGTACCTCTCTCTCCATCTCTGGACCTCTCTCTCCCTCCATCTCTGTACCTTTCTCTATCCCTCTCTCTGTACCTCTCTCTCTTCCTCTAAATGTACATTTTGTTTTGTTTTGATTGTCAGCATTATTCATTTCTCTTAGCTTACAGAGCATAAGGAAAGGAGATTACACTAAATGATCGATGTATTTTAAATATTAGATTTTACATCCCATATAACCTCACTACTAAAAGTAATAAGAATAGTTTCTCTCTTTGTTCTAGCTTGCCTATGAGATGAGACGAGATGAAACAAAAGTTTGTATGGTTAAGCGGATAGCGTACATGTCTTTGACATCTAAACTTTATTCGTACTTATATTTTTCTAATATCATTTTCCATTTATTTCACAGGAGCTCTTAATATGTTCATAGACTTTAGTGTTTCGAAGGAATTTTTTTATTGGCTCACAAATAAATTTGTTCATAGCTTGAACAAGCGAATCGTTAATAATTGAAATTGGTAAGTCAAAATACATACCGCAAAGCAGATAATCCAATAAAAAGAAATACTCAAAAGAAGAAATAAGTAATAAGAGGATTCGATTCCCAAGTGGAATCTTTAAAAGAACTTCAAAGTCTATTAGTTTACTGTCTAAGGACTACAAAGAAAATAGCTTTGATGATGGCGAACTCCAAACAAATTCATACATATCATGACTATCTTACGTGAAGTTTTCCTTAATCCTGCAACGCAAATGTGGTGTCAAATAAAATAAGATTGTTTTCACATTACACTCACAAATTCAAAACCAAGGGAGGTTTACACCAATTAAATGTTAGAATGAGACTTGACATACAACTTGCTTACTGTTCTATCCTCACGAATACATATTTTCAAACTAATTGTTGAACCAAACTTCACCTTACATGGTTGAGATCCCGGGTTGACCAACTAAAATTATGGCTGAACATATTGTGTCTGTAACTTTTTCTCTTGAGCATTTCCAAGCGTTCCCCTCAGAGTTTCTTCATTTTACCAATTGCTTTACCCTAAACAAAATAATTGTGGGGTGTCAGATTTCATTTCATTTTAATACACAGTCAAGGGAAAAACATTTCAATACATAGCGAAGAGAGACCACTAATTATTTATTTAACTGGTAAAGAATCTGATTTCAAATTTCAATATAAGACAGCAGTGGTTCAGTGGTAGTACCACCAGTTAGACTTGTAGTGAACTTTCTTGGAGTTTTCCATTCACTTTTTCAAGACGAAACAACAACATTAAATCATTCATTTCTCATAATTACTGTCTCCTTTAGCCTAACCAAGTTTAAACTTTGAATAGTTTACCACAAGACAAAGAGAAATATTACTGGTGAAAAATCAAATAAGCAATTACCAATAAGAAAATACTACTTCAATTCTCTCTCTCTCTCTCTCTCTCTCTCTCTTTTCAATTGTTTTGAAATCTTCAAGGTTTGTACAGTATAGTTCCGTGTACAGTTTGTTTTCTACTGAAAAAAAAAATGATGTAAATACCAACTAAAATTGTTTCATGGCTAAGTGGTTAGTAAGATCGTCTTGGCTAACTGAATAGTACATCAGCGCTGAACATTTATTATTTTTTATTTGTACGAAAACATTTTCTAATATCACTTCCTAATGTTCACATTAATCGAGGATTCGATTCCCGAAGATATACCATATGACAACAGATTAATTCTTACAAGGAATGTTCTAAGAATTTAGAAAAAAATAGACTTCTTGCTGAAAAAATAGAGACTTCTTGCTGAAAAAAACTCAAAATTCAACCATTCATCAAAATAGAACCTGCATTAATTTCAAGTATACATAAAAGAAGAAGAAACCTTATATGTTTTGCACAAAATGAATTTTCATTACACATTAGTTATTGAGACTATTATCAAAATACCTCAGTACTGTTAAAAGTTAGAAATGTTTTAAAAATTCAGAGGAAAGAAAACACAAATTTCCCAGCACCCATCCAACAACAACACACGATTTATTTACAAATATATGTACACATATATACAAATATTTACATTCCAACAATTACTTCACCCCCTCTTCCTCCACTTCCTTCACTTCCTCTTCCATCACTTCTTGTTTTTGCGCCCACTTTACACACCCTCCCCTCCAAATCCCACTTGATCCCCAAAATCTCTTTCACATTTGATTCTTTTTCTTTTTCTCTTACAAAAAGTTCCAATATTGTTTCATTAACACAGTTCGAGCATGTGTGCCATCTTTGTTTCTCATTATTTAGATAACAGGCTGTTGATAAATAATACGATTTTCTCTCACCTCTTTCGCGTATTTTTTTGTGCAATATTCTACACATGTCATGGGGGCACTACATGGTGTTGGTTTAATTCTTTTTAAAATAAATTTTCTCAACCTTTTTCGGCATTCCTCCGAATTACAAGGTGATGATGTAAAAGCTTGTTGTTGGGACTCCATCTTTTCTGCAAAATAAAAATAAAAATTTTATTAGTACAACATAATTTCATCAAAATAGTGCAAATTATAATTAATGTTTTTAATGTGCACAATATATACTTAATACTTAATAGAAATAAAAATTCTGTTATTCTATTCACGTACGAAAATCAGTTTCCTTTAGCGTATAAAACCTATAAAAACTATCTTTAGTTTGCAAGAGCTATGTAGGATTCTGGCACAGTACTTTATACATTTTCGAATTCTCAATAAATCTGTACAAGCAAACTATCTGTGTTGTGTAAGACCCAAAGCTAAACGTACCGTTAACTTAAGATCAAATCTAGTGTTCCCTCACAATATAATTGCTAACGCTCTTGCATTCAGTGCGAGCACCACCGGGTTCAATTCCCGGTAGGGGAACTAGTGTTCCCTCACAGCGTAGTCGCTAACGCGTTTTGGATTTAATGCGGGTGGTTCCGTGTAGCATACTTGCTTTTGCGTTCAATGTAAGCGGTCCCGGGCCCGATTCCCGGTATAAAGGTGTCGCGACGCGGACGTACCCGAAAGGGCCAGCGAATTCCGGTCCGAAGGGGCGAATATATTCACAAATGGTTCTGGTCCAATTACCGGCGGGGTATTCAGTCAAAAATAATAATAATGTTTTTCTCATTTACACCAAACAAATGTCTTGCGTGATACCTAATTTTCCTCTTTTCCCGAATAGTGTGCTCGCTGAGAGTTGTCTGCCCTCACAGGTTAAAATGTTTAGAGGTCGGAAATATAAAATCAAATCAATCTTTCATCAACGTATAAAAGATAAATCTAATTCACCCGCAAAACTCTTGCACTTGTAAAATCCTATATCTCAATCCCGATAAAAAAAAACTTATATGAGTCCACTCCAACAACATAACAAGCAAAATTTTGATGCTATAAAACGGAATTCATACAAAATTATTTATTTAAAAAGTGGTAAGGTGTTCACTTCATATGTTTAGGGGGTCTGTAGTTCAATCCTAGGTCATGCCAACTGAACAAACAGTATGTCTGCGGATTCCTTATACTTTTTATATACTAATACTACCAATATGTTTCCAAGAAAAAAAATTCAGAACCAGTACATTAGCAATAGTGATTTAATACTATTTTAATAGAACTACTAGTGACACCTAGCGGCAAAAGTCATAATTAAAGATTAGTTGTGCGTTGAAAGTTCAGCACTGCTGACGCGTGTGTGACAGTTCCGTATATTTTTCAGGTGAGTATAGTATATGTTTTCAATGTGTAATAAACCATAGCACATATTCACTTCATTCAAATACATATGCTTGTATATTCTGTTGGTCTTAATATTCTATGAAAGTATTGAAAATCAAACACGTATAAGTAAAACTATTGGGTTAAATAAGAAATATAAACCTAAGTCTTTCAGTGACAGAACGAGTATTTACTTAAGTGGTGCGGTACCACATCATTTCTGGGATATGAAGCCCAGTCTTTCAGTGAGGAAGCACTACCTCCTCATTTCAGGGGGATGACCCTCTACCAGTATTGCTGCATACGTTTACTTTGAAATCCTAGTGCCAAAAACGGGGTAAAACCGCCATCTCTCTCTCACTGCGAAATCCATGTATAAAACAAGTAACATTCAGTAATGGGAGGCATTACTCTTAAACACGGGTATAGTCTCCTCTTCTCCACGCAAAAAAAAGCGCGTTCACTAATTGAAAAGTTATGGGGGAATTCAGTCTTAAACATGGGCAGTTTCCTCTTCTCCCTGCAAAAGACCGCGTTCACTACTTGAAAAGTTATGGGGGAATTCAGTCTTAAACACGGGCATAGTCTCCTCTTCTCTACGCAAAAGAGAGCGTTCACACTGCATTGGATTCTCTTTTTTTGCACCCCTAACAAGATATTTCGTATTTCATTTTACAAGGCACGTTGCAATCATTTAGTTTTTCTGTAGTTCCAATATTTATTCTTCTCACTCATTACCTTGCTTAATATAGAGTTAGTATGTACAAAAACCATTTGACTACCATATGATTAAGATTTTGAATACTGCAACACATGTTAAAAATACGCAAGTTCATATTTCTTACATTTTTTCAGATATATTCCCAACACTTATTCAGAAATAAAGAACATCTACCTTAAATTTCTCTCACTTAATTACATTCTTTTATTCGTCATGTCTTGGAAAAAGAACCATTTGAGTATTCACTACGTTTCGTGATGGACAAGCTATTCTAACACGAATTCAAAGGGGGAAGTCCGCCGTACAGTTCTATGATCCAAAATGAATCAATGAACGTAGTTCTTTTCTTTCGAGTCTAACTGTGGGAAAGTGTCATACACATTTAAAGAAAAGTCTACACATTTACGTAAAAAATGCAATATTCACATGTATCTTGGGAAACTGCATCCACTACAACTGAGAACTCTTTATATAAGTACATTTTTTCACTATAAAACACTTAATACTGACTGATTTTCTAAATATTAGGGATACAAGCAAGACAAATGTCTATCTTTTCTGTTGAACTTATATATTTTACACTAGACAATATATTTTGAACATTATCTGTAGTAAATATTGAATATGTATCTGTTCTAAAAGTGTTCTTTATGTGTGAATTGCTTATTTTCCGAAAAGACTTCCCAATATGAATACAGATTCTCGACAAATCATTCAGACACAATGTATTTATATAAAAACTACAATCAAAAATATTGGACAGTACGCAATTCTGTTTAATCGCAATTTAAGTTATAAAGATTCAAAGAAATTGCACACTTGATTTTTTTGCCGTAAAGTCCATCAGTGGCGGGTCTTAAGGCACATTGCCAAACATTTCTAAAACTATAAAGTATCTCATTGGCGGTTCTTAAGGGATGTCACCACGCATTTTTCTCTAAAAAGATTAACACTGCCAAGATATTTTCTCGTGTAAAGTTCCCCACATATTCTTAACTATAATAATAATGCTAGTTCCATTCTTCACTCTTTCCTGTGGTTAACTTGTCCAAGAAATGCAACCGAAACGGAATCGACACTCAAACATAATCTTCAAACAAGTTTAATTATTCGTAAAACAATTCATGCGGCGCTAACACCGTCAACTAATCTCTTTTAAAAAGCAAATATTTCGTTCCTTCGTGGGGGCGGGCCAGCCCGTTCAGGAAGCTAGCTTTTCCCGGTGTCGGCAAACACGGTGGGCGCTATGGCCCATGCGTAGTTCCCCCGATTTTGGTAAACACGGAAGGCATTGTGCCCCATGCGTAGTTCCCCCGATTTTGGTAAACACGGAAGGTGTTATAAGTCATGGGAGGTTCCCCCGATTTTGGCAAACACGGAAGGCGTTATAAGTCAGACGCGGTTCCCCTGTTTGGAGGCGCTATGGTCCCCACAAGTTGAAACATATTGACAAACTCTTAGTTCGTTTCTACAGTGTGTTAATTATTTTCATAAGAAAAAACAATGTGTCAATTTTCTAGGATGGGTCCCCCATTCGATACTTATGCAAATATATCTAATCCATTATAATAATATAAAACTTACATGAATATGATATCTTCTTCTTTGAACAAGACAGAAAAAAATCCAGAAAAAACACTTTAATAAAGAAACAACGCAAGCACGTCGCAATAGTAAAGTAAGTTTTCCAATGATTGTGTACTGCACTTATATATTTTTTTATTTATTTATTAACATAAAGGGAATGGAATAGGGGGAGAAAAAAATAAAGTAAATGAATTTGTCTTGTAATACAGCATTGCCTCACTCTACAAAGAAGAAGAAAAGAATTGGGGTACTTCGTTTGTCGGTATCTTCCCGAATCGAAGGAAATATTTCTTTCTTTCTTTTTCTATAAAGGTAAATGGATAATACATATCGTAAAGTAATACCAGGGAATTTTCACACAATGCCTAAAGTTTGAAAAACATCGCCAGTATGTCTGAATTCGTACCTCAAAGACGCCAAATTGTCGTATTTTTCACGGCAAATAGTTGTTTACCAAGCAATAAAGAAATAAAAATCGTTAAACTGGGCTCAAGTGGAATGTTCCTAAATTTTAAAATGTCGGCTTTATTCAGTGAAACTATATAGTTATCATTTTCAACATCTGTTTCAATAACTTGTATTTTGCCGAAAAGAACAGCACAATTATTTTGTGTCAATACACAGAAACCATTCTACAGGTTTTTTGTGTGTTGTTTTGCAAACTCAATATGAAGGACACCCGTTTATTCATGAGGTTATCGACATTGAATCCAAGGCCAGTCTGGCACCCATCACCTTGTTTGTTTGTCCGAACAGGGTAATGGGCGGGGAAGGTTGTTTCAAGAACCAACCACCAAAAGTGGTTTGAGAAAAAAAAGAAGTAAACATCCTTTGTGACAAGGAATGTATGTCAGTTGTCGCGGGGTGGGGAGAGAGGGTATAAGCCTGTTCACACAAAAACATTGATGAGGCAAAGAGAGGAAGGGGTGGGATCTTCCGCTCACTCAAAACTAGAGGTAATGATTGGTAGGTAACTATCTCCCCTTGGTTAAACATTGGAGGCGGAACAAACTGGTCTTTCCTGGCCAATCATATCGCAAGGTTGTTTGCATAGGGTGTGAGAAACTGAACTTCATTCTTCCACCCTCAGTATTGCAATGGAAGTTGGAGAAAGAACACATCAGTCTGCGTATCTGCAAATTTTGTACTGAGCAGCGCCGAAAAATAGCAAAGTTAAGAACCAAGCAAACTAAACGAAAGGAGTGCAGTTCGCAACAAAAAAAAAAATACATGAAAATAAATAAATATTTCTTCCTTCCTTTTCCTTTTCCATCTTAATACTTTACGCAGTAAAACAAAGCACCATTAAAAATCATTGCTAAACATAGGAGCTTAAAGGGTGTAATCATATTCATTAGTTCAAATAAGAGTGTTCAATTAGTTACGAGCTTTACAAGTCAGATCATAATTAAATTAATGGGGAAAAAGCTTGTGGGATAGGGACCGCGTTTTAATCCATATACTGAAGTTCTAATTATCTAAATCATAGTTTTAATTTTAATTTGATTATAATTTTAAAATTTCGATTCAAGAAACGTATAGGTTCATGTTTAAAGCTAGAAACCCCGTTCAAAGCCGTATCCTGAATCAAAAATCGTATTGGATCGCTTTCAAAGCCGTATACTGATGTTCTAATTATCTAAATCGTAGTTTTAATTCTAATTTGATTATAATTGTTAAAATTTCGATTCAATAAACGTATAGGTTCATGTTTAAAGCTAGAAACCGCGTTCAAAGCCGTATCCTCAATCAAGAGACGTGTTGAATCACGTTTGAAGCTACGGATCGCGTTCAAAGCCGTATACTAATGTTCTAATTATCTAAATCGTAGTTTTAATTTTAATTTAATTATAATTTTTAAAATTTCGATTCAAGAATCGTATAGGAGCATGTCTCAACAAGAAAGGAGGTCATTCCACTTTTCCAAACAACCTCTATTGCACAACTAATAAAACCACTTCCCCAAAAAACCTCCCCCAAGGCCGGGGCAGCCTCCCCAAGGCCGACACGACCATATTGACATCAAAAGTCGTTAGGTAATAAAACAATTAATTCTTTTGTCTGCGACTTTCAGCTCCAGGACTACTCAACTATGTACATTGTACTGTAACGGGCAGAGCATCTTTCGAATTTCATGAAGAATCAAAAATTCGTATACGTTGGAATGTGAACAAGTGGGAAACACCTTTTACGTTGGCACTAGAGAACCCGAATCTGATCTTTAGTTAATGGCTGCCTTTTTAAAATGTTGGTAGATTAAAGATTACATGCACGATTCACGGGAAAGGTGGTGGATTTTTCCTTACAATAATAATAATAATATTAATAATAGTAAAGTGTATTTTCCATAATTTCATCGCACACACACACATGTTATATATGTATATATATTCGAAGACACAAGTGATTGGTAGATTTATTTTCTGTTTACTATTTGTCTGATAAGTTTCGTCATTAATGTTAAAATTGGAGGAAGACACTTTGTACATGTTTATTATACGGTTACTGTTTAAATTACATCTTAAATAAATGCAAATAATAGAATCAGCCGTTTGAGAAGCCCAACTTGTCCAAAAAATCTATTTTCTTTTTATGTTTAAAACATCTTCGGTAATAAATTTAGTGATTATAAGAGAAGCGCAATCTGTCAGGTCTTCGAAATTAGTACCAAAGTGTCAGAAACCAATATAAAGCCAAAAAGTTTAGGACAAGCTATCTTTTTCCTTGAATATTCCTCAGGTTAAGGAGTAGAAAAGCGGGCGGGGATTTAAAAGCTGGAACAGCTGGGGCTGTAGGCAAATTGGAAGAACTAACATGGCTGCGTGATCCAACTGTTCAACCAACTCATGACATTGGTACTAAATAAACCGTTAACTAAATACAACAGTAAAATAATAGAGTAAATAATTTTATAAACAAGTAAATAAGTGCTTAGCTAAGGTAGAAGAACTTATTAGTAAGTAATACATAGACTCCGCCTCCTAGTGTCTGTATCCTGTCTCTTAATACTTTATCTCTAACCAGTCTAACTTCTAAGCTTGCTGCCTTCTAATTTTGGCTTTAAGACCTACAGCTTATTTAGATAAACACTTTACCTCTCTGTTTTGTAATGGTGATGGTGAGCACATTGGTCTTGTTCTTTTATCTTGTATGCAAGACCAAAACTAGGGCTACATTTCTTTCAGCAGGACCAAACCTGGTATGCAAGACAAGCACTCGTTTGTGCAAAACCAAAACAAAGACACGACGTGCACGAGCAAGGTCAATCGCATCAATTCAAGTCTAAGATCAAGAATTGATATGCAAGAACAAGACCATAGTTGGGCTCGATCTTGGGCTTGCTTTGCTCATTGTTAGTAGCGTTGAGTATATTTCTCTTGGTCTTCATGTTTTCAGCAAGACCAATACAACGGTGTGCAAAACAAGGTAGACAAGGTAGACATCGATGGTAGACAAGGAGCGTTACCGGATACAAAAAACTAGGAAAAGAGCCATTTCCATAAATTATTGGTGTTCGTCTTCATTGCTTATTTATATCAGTGATAAGCGAATCAGTCTTGGACCTGCAGTCTAAGTTTACGACCAGAACTCGATACTGCATGACTAAGGCCAAATCGATACTAGACCAATGTCAAAATTGTGGATGCAAGACCAAGACCAAAACGTGACATGCGAGAACAAGACCAAGACCATAGTAGCAAGTAGCTTGCTCATCACAACTTTTTCGTAACCTCTATAAACAATATTTGGATAAAAAATATACAAACAGAGAAGGTAATTTTTACCTTCCCCCCCACTCCTCTGGCAAATCACGTAGCACATGCAAGCCTACCATAGTCACGTATAAATTTAAATTCTAAACCATTGTTTTAGAATTCGCAGCTACTTAATTTTTTGAAACAACAAATGTACATTAGAAACAAAACAAAACCAATAAATTTAATCGAGACTTCAATAACTTCTTATTTAAAGGCTGAAATCATTTAAATGCCGAAAAATTATTTAGTCGTGAATATGAGTCTTTTTAGAACCAAAAATAGAGTTTTACGAACAGGTAAGGTTTCTCAAACGACTAATTCAGCTTCTTCGTCTTTTAGTTCACCTATGATGCCTGGTCTTACAACAACTTTTTTACTTTGCAGGAAATCAACGTCTTTGAAGACCGAGTAGTGGACTGGGTAGCATTAAAGTATCTTCCTTTAGGGTTTTTCGAAGATGATCCAACATCACATTTCTTCAAGTATGTAAATCCCGAAATGGACTTCCCCAAAAGGAACAGAATGAAACGTTTAGTGATTGCGCGATTCAAAAAACTTCAAAAAACAGTCATAAACATTTTGCAGAAAAACAAATCGAAAGTGTCATTTACAGTTGACGGTTGGACCTCGGTATCAAATAGGACGTATTATGGAGTCACAGCCCATTTTTTGGATGATGACTGGAAGCTACAGTCCCTTGTCATTGATTTCATCCCTGCTAATGGCAAGCACACTGGTAAGGACATTGCAAAGTTCTTCCTCAAAAGTTTGGAAGAGTCTGGATTAAAGTTTAAAATATCCGGAATTACGGTAGACAACGCAGCAAGCAATACCGTATTCATGGTGGAGCTGCAGAACCTAATACCAAATTCGATAGCGTCAATCAACACTTCCGGTGCATCGCACACATTCTGAACCTCGGGGTTCAAGAAATGCTACAGACACTAAATACCGAGGCTCAAGTAGAACAGGAAGTTAATCTGGAAGTTGAAACAGATGAGAAAAATGAAGAAGAAAAAGAAGAGGAAGAGGAGGAGGAAGAAGAAGAAGACAGCAATGAAAAACTACTACTTAATGTAGTCGAGAAAGTTAGGAAAGTATTAAAGAAAATAAAAAAGTCAGAAAAGTTAAGACTGAAATTTAAAAACTGTTGTGAAATGGCCCCAATACCGACCTACAAAAGTCCAGTACTTGATGTTCCTACTCGATGGCACTCAACACATGATATGTTGAACATGACTGTAGAAGTTAAATCTGGCCTGAAGATTTTTCTCAGTGTAGAGCCCTCCGTGCAGCAAAGGGCCATTACAGAAGTGGAGTGGTTAGTTATAGAACACCTTGTTAAGTTTCTGAAAAATTTCAAGCTGGTTCGGCGGAGAAACATATGCCACACTTCCGGGAGTTATTGTTAGCTTTAATTTGCTTCTTGATAAAATCGAGAAAACTATTCAGGAACTAGATTGAAAATAGATCGATCAGCTTCCGATGAGCAGCTGATAATGGCGTATCAAGCAGCGAGAGATAAAATGTTGAGCCACTATCAAAAAATGAACTGGGTATATTGTGCCTGTCTAGTTCTTGACCCAAGACACAAGGAAGAGGCATTTGATCTAACTCAATGGGGCCGAGACTTGAAGAAAGAATCTTTGCGAAAGTTCCGAGATATGCTAGATGAATATGTTCGTCGATATACTCCAGGAAACCAAGACCCGGATCAGCAAACAATGGACAATGACCAAAAGGATGAACTAGACCTCGATATTTTATACAAGAAAGCAAGATTTACTGATGAAAAGGAACTGTCCCGATACTTGAGCCTTCCAAGAGAAGACCACGATACGAACATCCTGGAGTGGTGGAAATCTCATTCTGCGTCATTCCCTATCCTTGCTCACATGGCCAGAGACATATTCAGTATCACTGCAACATCTGTACCATCAGAGCGGCTTTTTTCTAAAGCTTCTTTAACAATTCGAAAGCAAAGAGGCAGGCTTTCGAATGACTCTGCTAGAGCTCTTCTTTGTATAAACTCTTGGATTTCTGGCAATTTCAGAGAGTGAATGTAACTTATCAGTAAATTCATCTTTCCTTGATGCTGATACACTCACTCACACACACACACACACACACACACACACACATATTTATATATATATATATATATATATATATACAGGGTGGGCCATTTTAATTAATCCACGGAAATATCTGAAAAATGATAAAACATAGAAGAAATTTTTGAAGTACACGTTATATATTGCTAAGAGGGAAAACCAATTCCGCCAAAAGTACCCCTCCCCGCCCCCCGTAAATGGGGGTAACTTTGAAATGTCAAATGGGAACATGGGTCGAGTAATACCTCGTTCGAAAGGTCTTGGAAAACTAAGTAACGCTGTACCAAAAGATGTTTCATATTGTGCACCAGTTTCAAAATGGCCGCCATGATATGGTTCGGAAACTCCAGTACCCGTAGTATGAAAACCATGGAAGGTAAATGAATGGAACAAAATTGAAATACGTAAATATCATAGGGCATATCGAATGATGTAATCCCTGTGATCCCAGTGGCCTCCCTGAAGGGGTCTTGTGGGCTAACTTCAAAATTTCAATGTCCCACCGGACAACGGTTCGGGCGTATGCTTGACCTACCCAATGCTGTTTGGAAGGCAGACTTCATGCATAGAGAATTGGTGCACTAAGTTAACGCGGATGGCCACAGTTACATTTTGATTAACTATTAGCATTCATGTCATATTGTGAGCTTGAGGGACGAAACGGTGTATACGTATATCCCCGAAATGCTTTTTGAATAACCAGCACGCATTGCATAAAAGTTTCTCTTTTTTTAGTCACTACAGCGTCATCCTTACAAACAAATGTTTCAACCACACCATACCTATTTGTAAGGTTAGCCTTAATTTACGAATTAAAGTAGAGTTCTCGTTTGAACTTTCACTTTACTTTCCACCCCACTCACATACAGAGCGCAGGGAGAGATTATTTTGCAGGACTTGGATTTCTCTATATACATTATGGCAATTTTACTCTAATATTTTTATCTCTGTTGTATTATTCTCGAGCCTTGGAACGCCTCCGTGGTTTTCCTATTTAATTTTCGTTATTTTCATTTATGTCTAACCGTATTCATACTATGGGCACTAGACGTTTTCTTTAGACACAGTCACCATGTCTTTGCGATCATTTTGAAAACGGTGTTTCATGTCGAAAATTTTCTTACAGAAGATGTTTGATATTAATTTGTCTATGTAACATGATGTTACTCGCTTCAAGCTGCTATTTGAAATTTCCAAGTTGGCCCCGGATACCTTTCAGTTGGCCCTTGGAGTCACCCCGACAACACCTCTCGATGTGCCTTACGTCAGTTAGCTAGTCCAGTTTTTCTTTTGTTGATTTATCTCCAATCGCTTTCATACTACGGGTACTAAACCTTTTCTCTGACACGGATACTATGTTTCGGCGGCCTTTTGAGAACACTGCCATTTCACATCAATCGTTTTCTCCTGCAATATGTTAGATCTTGCAAGATTTATCGACGAGGTACCACTCGACTCATGTTACTATTTGAAATTTTGAAGTTAACCCCCAAGACCCCTTCAGGGAGGCCACTGGGATCACAGGGATTACATCATTCGATATGCCCTATGATATTTACGTATTTCAATTTTGTTCCATTCATTTACCTTCCATGGTTTTCACACTACGGGTACTGGAGTTTCCGAACCATATTATGGCGGCCATTTTGAAACCGGTGCACGATATGGAACATCTTTTGGTACAGCGTTACTTAGTTTTCCAAGACCTTTCGAACGAGGTATTACTCGACCCATGTTCCCATTTGACATTTCAAAGTTACCCCCCGTTACCCTCATTTAGGGGGGCGGGGAGGGGTACTTTTGGCGGAATTGGGTTTCCCCCTTAGCAATATATAACGTGTACTTGAAACATTTCTTCTATGTTTTATCATTTTTCAGATATTTCCGTGGATTAATTAAAATGGCCCATCCTGTATATATATATATATATATATATATATATATGTATATGAATTCATTTCTTATTGGAGGCGAATAATTGTGAAAAACTTCGGTATTTTCTTAGGTAATATTTGTGATTATCTCTGTAGAGTATGTAAAATTCAGATTGAAATTGATTTTTTTAAAAAATTTCTTAGGTAATAGAGCATATTTGTGAAATCTCTGTAAAATATGTGAGATTAAGATTGCTATTGAATGTTCAAGATATACAATGATTCTTTCTAGATCACTTCTAGATCAGTATCTTGCTTTGTTCAAAGTTGGCTTTGTAAGGAACAGTGAAATTGTTTTGTGTGTCTGTGAATTCATTTCTTATTGGAGACGAATAATTGTGAAAACATTATTTTAATTTGTTAGGCAATATTTGTGATTATCTCTGAAGAATATGTAAGATTCAGATTGATATTGAATGTTTAAGAAATCTGTCGATCCTGCCTGGATCACGTCTAGATCAGTATTTGACTTTGTTCAAAGATGATTTTGTACGGAACAGTGAAATTGTTTTTGTGACTCGTATGTGTTTTAAAGAAAAGCGAATTATTTTCTTATTGGAGACGAATAATTAAGAAAACATTATTTTAATTTCTTAGGTAATTTTGCAATTATCTCTGTAGAATATGCAAGGTTCAGATTAATATTAAATGTTAAAAATATCCATCGATCCTGGCTGGATCATTTCTACGTAGATCAGTATTTCACTTTGTTCAGTACGGAACAGTGAAATTGTTTTAGGTGTGTGTGTGTGTGTGTGTGAGGGGAGGGGGGTTGTAGAAAATGAATTCATTTCTTATTGAAGACGAATTAATGTGAAATTTCAATTTCTTAGGTAATATTTGTGATTGTCTTTGTAGAGTATGTAAGTAAGATTCAGATTTATGTTAGTTGATCAAGGTGACTATCGATTCTGCATTGTTGCTTTCTGTATCTCCAACGTGTGTTACTTGTAACAGAGTTAGATCTAAAATTGTAACTGTTTAATTCCATGTGACAATAATTCCAAGTATTGGAAATCTTGTATGTAATTCGGTTAGACTAAATAATAATACTAATACTAATACTAATACTAATAATAATAATAATAATAATAATAATAATAATAATAATAATAATAATAATAAATTTTTATTTAAGCTCATTGTAGTCATTCTTGTAGTTATTGAAGATTAATCTCTTAACTCTCAATTGTTAAGAAAACGTTTAGATGAAAGTGCATTTAAGTTGTGAAATATATATTACTAACGCTGCATGTTTACTATAAATACGGCTATTTGAGTTACCGTTCTTACCAAGTTATTTGAAAGCTTTTATCTTGCAAGTAAGATTACTCAAATGTAACATGCCGATTTCATTCATACTTCACATAGACAGAGACTACAGAAAACTGGCATTTTTTACTACCGAGAATGTGGGGTGTAAAATCAAGCATTGTGAATCGGAATGAGTGGATAAGCATTGTGTAACAATGCAACTGTGAAACAAAACTATGTAAACTTTGAGTATACATTATTTTAAAAGGGTCGAATGAAAACTACATTATTCCAGTATTGATTTGCGAGACCGCGAGAAGTCTCGCGCGAGACGAGAACAGCTTTTGATTTTGCGAGACGAGACGAAACTTGTTTCAGTTCTCGTCTCGTTTGGTCTCGCGCCCATGCCTAAAGGCTGTGATAGAGTTGCCGTTTTCCGGACATTCGAAGGTTTACAATCCCTTGTGAAAAGGATGTGTTTCAGTGCACTCTTCATACACTGCTATGCCAAAACGATGGTGGAGTGCATGTTATCTTTCTTCTGGGAGTTCGGACCGTTTTCCGAAATTTCGTTTGATAGCCACTCCATTTTCTCAGGAAGAATGTGAAAAGAGTCTATTTAAGACTTGATGCCATTTCAGTAGTGCTTATGGCCTAAAGGAAATAGAAGAAAGAAAATGATAAAGGGTGTTCAAACGATACTTGGCATATATGCACATAAGCAAGAAAACTGGGAACGGGATATAAAGCTTATTGAGTTCGCAATTAATTGTAGTTTTTTTTCTGCAACGGGATATAGCCCACTTTTATTCTTCGAAGATCTTTTAGACACTGCTTATATGAGCCTAAAGAAAAGAAAGAAGAAATTTAAGGGGAATCAGATTATTGCAAATATGTACGAGAAATTCAGCAGAGAATGGAAACTGTATAAGCGGGCAAACGAGGTACAGATGCGAAAACATGCTGCCAGAAAGCAGATTTACAACAGAGGTCGTCGACCGAAATCCATTCAAAACTGGACAGATAGTATGGTGGAAGACTATTAGACTTTCTTCTTTTACAAATAAAGTGAGTGCAGCCCTCTTGCCGAGGTGCAGTGGTCCTTGGAGAATAGAGAAACAGCGACAAATACATACATAATTCGAAATGAAATCAGTGGGAGAACGGTCAAAACAAATGCGGGTATGTTCAAACCAGTCTTTATGGTCCCGGAGTTTTGTAAAAAGGCACGAGAATTACAGCCAGAATTCGCAAAAACCTTATTTCCTGACGAAAAAGAAACTAAAACTGGGTGAAAGATAAAGCGTCCCACAGATGAAGTAATTTAAGACCAAATCTTTATGCTGTTTTATTATTACAGTAAACCCCGTTAACACGAATTCCAAGGGACTGAAAAATCAGGAGTTCGTGTTAAAAAAATTCGTGTTAACCGGAGACCTAAATTTTATTATTCGAATACATTTTCTCCATACATATGCACTACAGTATACAGACTATACATACCACTACAGTATATTATGTATGTCTAGAAAACACTAGAGATGGTATCGAGACGAGACTGAGTAGTCTCGGTGTCGTCTCGTTTCCAAATTCGAGGCGAGACCAAGACTTTTCTCCGTCTTGATATCATCCACAGAATTGTATCGAGACGAGGCTGAGAGTTTCGGTCTCGTCTCGATTTCGAAAAGCACGGCTCGGTCTTAAATTCGAGTTAAGATCGAGATCGAGACTAGTTTCGGCCTCGGTACCGTCCTCTGAAAAGTGAAAACTCTACAGTAAACTTATTATCCTATCTTCGAAGATTTAAAAAAAAAAAATTCCACGCAGAAAATCCAGGTCAAGTTATAAAATTGATAACTCCGCTAGCAGGTTGGGTAACGCTAGTAACGGAGAGGTATTTATGACTGCTGTCACCAGTTTGAAGTTACAGGGGAGAGAAGATGTTTTGTCTCGAGCTGTCGCCAGCAGCTCGTCTGCCAAGCTCCTGCATGTTCAGCGCTTGACGGAGGACAGAATCAACACCTCGTAAGAGAGGAAATATACCTGTTTCTGGTTTTTCTCTTATTTACAAGGCAATTTTCGTCTGTATAAATACTGTATGACAAAAACTGATCTGGAGTGGAATCTGAAATAAGAAAAATGATCTAAAAAAAACAAACAAAATAAAAAAAGGATTGAAGGTTCGAGTTAAATGAAAACCTTTACTGACTCACGGGACTAAAAATTAGTTCGTAATTCGTGCTAACCGAAATTCGTGTTAACCGATAAAACTTCCTATAAGATAACATACAGCAATGCCGGGACCGAATTTTTGTTCGTCCTAACCGAGTGTTCGGCTTAAGCGAGTTCATGTTAACGAGGTTATACTGTATTATTATTTAGAGAAATTTAGCTACTTTAGGAAACCAGCCTGTCCGGGACTTCAGATTTCTCGTCTCTTTCTTACTGTTAACCCTACAATCACACCGTGGGGTCACCGGCGACCCCAGTGCATATAAAATGCGTTCTGCGCTAGCGCCGTTGTGAGAGAGAAACACAACACTTCGTCTAGCTTCAGTTCGGAGCATGCTGTTGACACTGCAAGTTGCATTGTTGTGTTGGTGCGGAAATTTCTGTTATTTTGAGTGCTCGGGTCATATATGACCCCACGGTGTGATAAATGAAACATAGTTTGTTTCAAATAGCCATATAACAAATCATTTTCTAGTGGGGGATTTTTTAGACAATGAGACGCAGAAACCAGAAATAATCTTATTCTACAACCAAACTAAAGGAGGCGTGGATCAATTTGTTCAATACTGTCATTCGAAAACAGTTGCCAGGAAGACACGTAGGTGGCCACTCAGAGTTCTTTATGGTATGTTAGTGCAGCGGCACTAAATAGCTTCGTTATCTTCAGTTGCAATTCGGGATCTAGTTCAACACTGAAGAAGCATTCTGATTTATTGAAGGCTCTTGCATTGGCACTCTGTGAAGAACACATGAAAAGGAGAGCAAATAACGAGAAATTGCGAAAACAGCTAAGGAACAATATTCGTCATGTTCTTGGCATCGAAGAGGAACCGGTACAAAGTGTGGCACCAGTTGGACGACCAGGTAGATGTGCTTTCTGTAGCCGGAAGAAAGACAGAAAAGGAGTACCAGTGTGTTACTTGTGTAAGAGAAGTGTGTGTGCTGAACACCGACACAACATTTGCGAGAATTGCAAAATGTAAACAATGGTAAACAATGAAAACTGCTTCATTTATGTCATCGAACAATTGAAACCCAATGAAAACATTTAATATTGTTATCATGTAGAACTCGTGTATTTTAGACTAATTGGATAATCGGTAAAGAAACGAATTATGTCAACATATTTAAAATGTGATACGTGAAATGTATAAGATTATATGACCTAATAAACCTAACCTAACCTCACCTCATTTAACCTTACTTAACTTAATCTAATACATATAGATATAATCTAACATATATATACATATATACACATATATACATAACCTACAAAACATATATAATCTAACAAACCACACAGTATCTACCCTAAGTTAACCTAATATTATCTAATCTAACATAATATAACCGTATCTAGTCTAATAAAACGACTCTCCAGACGGGTCGTATATGACCCCACGGTGTGATACATGTCCTAATAAAAGCACGGTGTGGTTGTAGGGTTAACATCGTTGTTTTGTAGACACTAATTTCATACAATTTTTAGAAACCGAAAACATCACACAGTGTTACGTCGCTGCTCGTCCCAGAGCAGGTTCGAACTATGAACTCGAACTATTGCCATGTGGACGCACCAAGATATAACAAGCGTCGATTACGGACACTAGTAGTAATAATAATAAGAAATTTCGTATGTCTGATCCTGGCTATACTTTGAAGGATATAAGAGCCATGCAATTTCAAGAGTGGGTGCAGGAGTATTATCGTCATATTACTCAAAGGGGCTCCAAATCTAGTGGCCTCAAATTAGATGGACACTTCTACTAACTCAAATTCTACGAATGAATATGATTTCTACTTGGATCTACTCACAGACGAGGAGGAGTTAGATACCGAATCACTCCCAAGAACGCCAGGTAACAAGATATTCTGTGGATGGTGTTGAAGGAGCAAGGAAGAAGTTGGAGTTTGAAGTGTATCCTTATTACAGGATTGTGGTGCAGCGGACAAATAAACTAGTTGAAAGTGGAGTGAAATGGTGAAGTGAATAGAACACTTATTTATCCGAAATTCGATAATTTCACATATCAACACATATTTTTGTGCAGAAAAGGTAATACTTGTTTTCCCGTAAGTTCGATACGCTGATTAAGGAAATGCACTTCGTTTTCCCCTATCACATCAGGTTTTTGAGTTATTTGCAATGCTCTAACTTGCTATGAGCGCAGGACTGCATAGATTTTGGGGCGTTTTAATTATTATCAATAATAGATGGCAGCACAGACATGTTTTTTGTGTCGCAAATTTATATAACAGAAGTTCTTTAAATAATTCCTAATTTAGTATTGTTTGTGTAACTAGTTTGTTATATTTGCAGGACTTGATATAAAACATAGAAAAAACTCAGCAGATCTATTTTATGTTTGTGGAGAATTTACTTCTAAATCTCAAAGGAGACGAATTTCTGATGTTCTCAAAACTGCATACAGATATTATTTCGGTTGTCCTATTGGTGATCAGGATCGAAAATGGGCACCCCATTTTACCTGTAAAAGATGTGACGTAAGGCTAACTCAATGGCTGAAGGGTAAAGATCACTTGCCCTTCGGTATTCCAATGGCGTGGCGAGAACCAGCTAATCACATAGATGACTGTTTTTTCTGGTTAACAAATGTGACAGGATTCTCTGCGAAAAACAAGAAAGCCATCCAATACCCAAATCTCCCTTCAGCTTTATGACCAATCCCTCATGGAGAAGAATTGCCTATTTCTGTTCCACCAACTGCAATACAAGAGTTCCCTGAAGAAGATCCATTATTACTGGATGAAACGAGATCATACACTTCCGGTGATTTATACGTTCCAGAGAAAGAGGACAGGCCTCACTTGATACCACCACAACAGGAACTAAACGATCTCGTTCGTGATCTGTACTTATCTTAACAGCAAGCCGAACTTTTAGCTTCTCGTCTGCAACAATGGAACGTTCTGGATCAAGGAACGAAGGTGACTGTGTTTAGAAACAGAAATGGTGAGTTGTTACCATATTTCAGTGTTACAGATGCTGGTGTTTGCGCCTGTAATGATGTAAACGGGTTATCTTCAAAATTGGATATTACGCATAAAGTGGCTGGCGCCTATTCATTGACGCTTCTAGTGTTAGCTTGAAAGCTGTACTATTACATAATGGTAACGTGCTTCCTTCTATACCTGTAGCATATGCTGTAGCAATAAAGGAAACTTACAGCAGCATGTCGAATATTCTACAACCTATTAAATACAATGATTACAGGTGGCAGATTTGTGCTGACTTCAAAGTCATAGGACTTCTTCTCGGCTTAGAAAGTGACTTCACAAAACATCCGTGTGTTTTGTGCTTTTGGGACAGTCGTGAAACAGAGAAACACTACATTGTTAAAGAATGGCCGGAACGGATGAATTAACTCCTGGGCAATATAGCGTAAAATGCGTATCTCGTTGATCCGAAAAAAGTGGTTCTTTCACCTTTGCATATAAAACTTGGACTAATGAAGAACTTTGTGAAGAGTATGGACAAAAGTGATGAGGGCTTTCAATATCTGCGAACGATCTTCGCAGGTTTAAGTGATGCGAAATTAAAAGAAGGCGTATTTATTGGGCCTCAGATAAGGAAATTGCTTTCCGATTATGTCTCTGATGGTAAGTGAAAGTGAACTAGAGGCATGGAGATCGTTCAAAGACGTTGTGAATCGTTTTCTCGGTAAACGAACAGACGAAAACTATGAAATGCTGGTGAATAACCTTCTTAAAAAATACAAGGCACAATGGTGTAGAATGTCGCTCAAAATACACTATCTGCATTCCCATTTGAGTTTTTTCCCTGAAAACCTAGGTGATATGAGCGATGAACAAGGTGAGCGTTTTCACCAAGACATTTTCCAGATGGAACAGCGTTACAAAGGGAAATGGGACCCGTCCATGATGAGTGATTACTGTTGGTTTCTCATGAAAGAGGACTCAGCAACATACAAAAGGAAAAGTGTTTCTAAACGGTCTTTGCTGTAAATCAGTTTCCATCAAGCCTTTATGTAAATATGTATCACAAATACCAATGATAAATGTTTTGTTTATAACATTTAATATTGTATAATATAATGTAATAAGTATGTATTTCTTTCATTAAAACTGAATTTGACTTTATAAGCACTGTATATTTTATACCTGAAATTAAGTTAATTTTGTAAACTGTGAATCATCATCATCATCATCATAGTAGAAAATCTGAGGGTGATAGGAAAAAACTGATTGCATTTTCGAATTCAGGACGTTCGATTTATTAATTAAAGATCACATAGTCAATGTCCATAGTTAATCTTGTTCTTAGTAACTTGAAGCTGCTTGTTAGAATGACACAACAGAAGTTCAATATAAGGAGAATGTCATTTTCTATTACTTAATATGCAAATTTTGTTACTTTTATCACACGTCATACGTCGTCTTTTTTATATACATTAAAAATTCTATCAGTGTTATTCAAATTTAGTGTTATGTTTCTATTAGATCAAAAGAAAATCACATCTCATCTAACAAAACAAAAAATCTATAAGCATCGTTGCAACTGCTACATTGGGATATAGATCAAGCTGATTCTCACTTAAATATCACAGATTCTATGAATAATTCGGCATTATTTTCATTAGTAAATTTCTAATTCTTTTACTGGTAACCCACTCTCTTTTTGGTGTAGTTATATATGAAAGTGAAAGACAGCACAGCTATTCGAAGAAAAGCCAAATCAGACACACGTTTCCTTTTTCAGCCATGTAGCATGTAAAAGAACTAGACAAGAAAGATATTTTAGCTATTGTATCTATATACGAAACTCGTACTCGTACTCGTACTCGTACATTTGTACAGCTATCCTGTATCACATACTGTATGATGAAGCCAAAGAGTTAGTTGGCGAAACTGTAACACGTGTTGAATTTTAACGTATATATATAGTTTTGCTCAGCAAATAATTAGTTTATATTTAATGTAAAAAAAGGTTCTAGATCAAAGCATTTTCTTTGGGGCTTGTAATATATATATATTTTTAATTCCACCCTGAAAACTTTCCTTTCTCTGCCGTCCTGGGATTCATTGGTGAAGGATTGGTCTTGAAATGAAGTAGGAGACGAATGAGATTTAGGCGTACCCAGCGGACTAATCTCGATATGATATATTCTCAATCTTAGTAACGTTTTGCATTCAAGGATTTACTTTTGAGCCTCATGTTATGATAGTAAAGCACCAAAATCTCTTATTTTCTGTTGTTAAGCATATAAATTTAGTATTCACTGTTAGAATCTCCTGATTTATTTGTATATAAAGTAACAAATCTTTAATATTAATCAGCATCTATACGAGAAACAGCAACAGATGTATAGGGTAATTTACGAATATTCGAAAGGCATCGAACCTAAGGCGGCACTGTATACTTCATGAAACAATTTGCGTTTAATTGGTTTGTGTAACTATACGTTCTCATATTATATATGGAACAATGGTCCTGTTATTTGAGTTTCAGATGCCAAGACTGCGTTCAATCACGTATTAAAACAGAACAAAAATCATAATTGGAGAAGAAAAATGCTGTCCGGATTGTGTATGGGAACAAGATCTAAACCCATCCTTTCACACTCCAGACTGTCTTACATGTGGAGAAAATAGAGAAGCTATGGTTGCGACACGGGACAGCAATGAATCCATATCCGGAAACCGTAAGTCCGTCTACACTGCAGTACACTATGTCCAGTACAAGTGCTGATGACTCGTTATTGCCCGCACAAATGCAGACGCTCTTCCAACAGCTAATGGTAGCATCCAAAAGATAGATGAGAAACACATTCAGGAGTTTCTCAAGATATGAGAAGAACAAAAGAGATCAAATGAGAAACAGGCATAGGAGAACACAAGGGAAGACCAACAACTGCAAGCCCAAAGATTAGAAGAGGAACCTACCCAAAAGATTGGTGAATATTTCAATGAGCAGGCTGAAGATCAACACAAACAAATACCTCGGATTGATCGCATAAAGTTGCACATTGACTAAACCGAAGAATGCTCACTACAATGAATCGAAGGCCAATACCTGCAATCACCTGTAGATGCAACAAAGATTTTGAAGGTTGTCAAGAAAATCTGCTCAGACTGAGGGTCAAATTAGAACAGCCAAGAAATGGCTTCACATGACAATAGTACCACAGCTTCCATCGTGCCAAGAAGAGGACAGAGAGCGTACCGATGCCATTAAAGACAAAGTAAATCTATTGTCAACCACGCTGACAGAACAGTTGCCTCAGACGGTTGTACAATGTGTGGAAGAAAACTAAAGAACTGCAGACACTCCCACAACAAATGTTAAAGGGGAAAGAAAGTCACTAACGCGTCCAAATGCTCCACCATTCGGAGCGGAGACTGTACAATTCCAAAGGTCAATGGAGACGCTTGTGGCTGGGCAAAATTTCCTGATGGCACCAGGATCGAGGAATTGCCTTCTTTCGACAGATACTGACACAGATCTACCTTCTTCTTTCCTGGACCGATTGTTAGACGGCTGCTGGTTATACGGCATAGCTCAGACGGAACTTATGCCTATCCTACTTCGTATTCTCAAAGAAGCTCACAAAATGTGGATTCATAATTACCTGCAGTAACTTGATACATTTGAGGATTTCGGCACGGCATTTCTCAGAAATTTTCAAAGTGACGCCATCGTCCAACGGAAACTCATTCGATTACGGAATAAAAGATGTAAGCAAACTCCAGAAAACTCTGCGCGAATTCTTCTGGGAGCAGATCAAAGCTTTTAGAGAACTCAGCTGCGATTCGAAGTTCTCTCAAATGTAAAGAACTGCGAGTGCAGTGACAGGTCATTGGTGCACTAACTTTAAAATACAGAGCAACTCTCCATGATCATCTGGGACTGTGAAGAGTTGGGTCGAATAGAAAACCAACATAGGGATGGGAATCCTCATCGCGATTTACAAAGAGGAAGTCGTATCACACAGCGAACACAAAATGTGCAACTACTACTTACATCAGCTTCTGTGCATTTGAAAACCAGAATTCGAGAGAAAGGGATAGGTCTCATCCTCATCAGAGTCGTGTTAACGTGAGAGGAGGACATCAGAGGCAGCAAAACCGGAACTTTCAAAATCGGAGAAACTCTCATGTAAATCGAGATTAACCTCCGGCAATGAATCAGCTTGTGCTTAGAGAGGTAAAAAAGTTTGGTGATACTGATGTCCAGACCAAATGAACCGGCTCGCACATCAACTAGACTAGACACATCACCGAACACAAAATACTTGCACACATACAAACAACAAAAACAGCCTCCGGATATCAAATGTGAAAACGAAGGAACTGATACACGCCACAGTTAGGATAAACTTTCCCCGAACACAACCTTATTAAATCGTTAAAAAGGAAAAAAAGTCAACACAAACCCACTGCAGAACGATTAGAAAATAAATTCAACGAACTGGCACTGGAGCAAGACAAAGGCCCTTGCAAAGTTGAGTTAGTGTAACAACTCAAGCGAGGATCACAGAAAAAAAAACGCTGCAAACCGGGCTAGGAATTCAGTGAAGAAGACGTAACGGCCCTTATTATCAGGATCAGAAACAATACACATTCCCTCCAAAAGGAAAAAAGAACTATCCAACAAAGAAGAACTCTGAACCCAGAACTCTGACACACACATAGAGAACATGACTCACACTATCATACTAAACTTTACAAACCAAATAACTCAATGTTGTTGAGGTATTCTTTGAAAAACAACATACGATGGCTTTACTACTATATAACACACGAGAGGCGAAGAAGAAATCTAAGAACAAAGATCTAGTCATTTATAGTCATTATATTCGCATTTACCAACTAAATGCTAAAACACCCTATGGAAACTATGGACACCGTATGGACACCCACAGCTTAGGTGACAGTTGGCACTATACATTCCCGACGGGATTACCAACTGGATTGGACACATCACCCTTCTCTTTAAAGGGCGAAAAACAAACTATCCAACGAGGAACTCTGAACCCAGAAGCCAAATAAACTAACACACACTCAGAGAATAACACGACTCACACTATCATACTAAACTTTACAAACCAAATAACTCAACGTTGTTCACGTATTGTTTGAGGAACAACATACGATGGCTTTACTACAGTATAACATACGAAAGGCGAAGAAGAAATCTAAGAAGAAAGATCTAGTCATGTCTAGTCAGTATATTCGTATTTACCAACTAAATGTAAAAGCACCCTATGAAAACTATGGACATTAATAGCTATGGACAGTTGGCACTATACATCCCCGACAGGATAACCAACTGGACTGGACACATCACCCTTTCCTCCAAAAGGAGGAAAACATACTATCCAACAAAGAACTCTGAACCTAGAAGCCAGATAAACTGACACACAGAGAGAATAGCACGACTACCATTATCATACTAAACTTTACAAACCAAATAACTCAATGTTGTTGAGGTATTCTTTGAAAAACAACATACGATGGCTTTATACAGTATAATATACGAGAAGCGAAGAAGAAATCTAAGAATAAAGATCTAGTCATTATATTCGCATTTACCAACTAAATGCTAAAACACCCTATGGAAACTATGGACACCGATAGCTTAGGTGACAGTTGGCACTGTACATTTCCGACGGGATTACCAACTGGATTGGACACATCACCCTTCTCTTTAAAGGGCGGGAAATAAACTATCCTACAAAGATCTCTGAACCCAGAAGCCAAATAAACTAACACACACAGAGAGAGAATAACCCGACTCACACTATCATACTAAACTTTACAAACCAAATAACTCAGTTTGTTGAGGTATTGTTTGAGGAACAATATATGATGGTTTACTGCAGTATAACATAGAGAGGGGAAGAAGAAATCTAAGAACAAACATCTAGTCATGTCTAGTCATTATATTTGCATTTACCAACTACATGTAAAAGCACCCTATGAAAACTATGGACATTGATAGCTTAGGTGACACTTGGCTTTATACATTTCCGACAGGATTACCAACTCGACTTGACACATCACCCTTCCCTCCAAAAGCAGGAAACAAAGTATCCAACAAAGAACTCTGAACCCAGAAGCCAGATGAACTGACACACAGAGAGAATAACACGACTATCACTATCATACTAAACTTTACAAACCAAATAACTCAATGTTGTTGAGGTATTGTTTGAAGAACAACATATGATGGCTTTACTGCAGTATCACATACGAGAGGTGAAGAAGAAATCTAAGAACAAACATCTAGTCGTGTCTAGTCATTATATTCGCATTTACCAACTAAATGCAAAAACATCGTATGGAAACTATGGACACCGTATGGACACCCATAGCTTAGGGAACAGTTGGCACTATACATTCCCGACGGGATTATCAACTGGACTGGACACATCAACCTTCCCTCCAAATGGAGGAAAACAAAGTATCCAACGAAGAACTCTGAACCCAGAAGCCAGATAAACTGACACAGAGAGAGAATAACACGACTACCATTATCATACTAAACTTTACAAACCAAATCACTCAATGTTGTTGAGATTTTGTTTGAGAAACAACATAAGATTGCTTTACTACAGTATAACATACGAGAGGCGAAGAAGAAATCTAAGAACAAAGATCTAGTCATGTCTAGTCATTATATTTGCATTTACCAACTAAATGTATTTGGTCTAGGAATTAATTCGTGCGGGTGGACAAGAGATGGCGCAACGAACGGAGCGTCCCAGAGTTCCGTGTATCCACACATGTGTTGCAAACCCCTGTCATCGCGTATCGTTCGTAGTATAGGGCAGTGGATTAAAGCGTCAACAACACCAGTTTGTAGTTAAGTGAACATGGCGCAATTTGTGCCTGATAAAGTGTTTTTGCGGGGTGTCCTGCTGCATTACTTTAACATGCAGAAAAGTGCGACTGAAAGTCATCGTATTTTGGTGGAAGTGTATGGTGACCATGCTCTAGCTGAGCGAACGTGTTAGAAGTGGTTTGCACGGTTTAGAAGTGGTGATTTCGGCTTGGCAGACCAAGAGCGAGCTGGACAGCCAAAAAAATTTCAAGACGAAGAATTGACAGCATTGCTCGAGCAAGATTCGTGTCAAACGCAGGAACAACTTGCAGCAGCATTAGGCGTTGATCAAACAACAGTCTCCAAACGCTTGAAAGCCATGGGAATGATTCAAAAGATGTCACATTGGGTTCCACATGAATTGAAAGACAGAGACGTTGAAAGACGAAAAACCATTTGCGAATTGCTGCTTCAACGACAGAGCAGAAAGGGGTTTCTGCATCGAATTATTACGGGTGATGAGAAGTGGATCCATTACGAGAACCCTAAACGAAAAAAGGCCTGGGTGAAACCAGGTGAACCAGGTCCACCACAACCAAAACGAGATATTCACTGTGCAAAGGTTATGCTGTGCATATGTTGGGATATGAAAGGTGTGGTGTACTATGAGCTGCTGCAACCGGGTGAAACTATGAATGAAGAACGTTATCGACGACAATTAATGCGTTTGAAGCAAGCTCTGGCCAGAACACGACCAGAATGGGAGAACAGACATGATAAACTTATTGTTCAACATGATAACGCTCGCCCACATGTCGCACAACCGGTCAAAACCTATTTAGAAAATGTCGGATGGGAAGTTTTACCCCACCCGCCGTATTCACCAGACGTTGCTCCTTCGGACTACTACTTGTTCGATTGCATGAACAACGATTTGATTGGACAGCGGTTTACTTCTTCAGAAGATATCGAAACATGGGTCTCTGACTGGATCGCTTCCAAGGATGAGGACTTCTTTCGCCACGGAATCCGTACATTGCCTGACAGATGGGCGAAAGTGGTGGCTAGCGATGGACAATATTTTTCTTAAGGTATTTATGTATTTTGTGTTTGTACTACAGCTTCAATGTGTGCGTACCAACCGCACGAATTAATTCCTAGACCAAATAAAAGCACCCTATGAAAACTATGGACATTGATAGCTTAGGTGACAGTTGGCATTATACATTCCCGACGGGATTACCAACTGGATTGGACACATCACCCTTCTCTTTAAAGGGCGGAAAACAAACTATCCAACGAGGAACTCTGAACCCAGAAGCCAAATAAACTAACACACACTCAGAGAATAACACGACTCACACTATCATACTAAACTTTACAAACCGAATAACTCAATGTTGTTGAGGTATTGTTTGAAGAACAACATGTGATGGTTTACTGCAGTATAACATACGAGAGGCGAAGAAGAAATCTAAGAACAAAGATCTAGTCATGTCTAGTCATTATATTTGCATTTACCAACTAAATGTAAAAGCACCCTATGAAAACTATGGACATTGATAGCTTAGGTGACAGTTGGCACTATACATTCCCGTCATGTCTAGTCATTATACTCGCATTTACCAACTAAATGCAAAAAGACCGTATGGAAACTATGGACACCGATAGCTTAGTTAACAGTGATTCAAAAAAATGCGAAGTACAATAGTAAAAGATTTCAAAATGAGATTCTTGAGTGTGCCGTTAAATTTGTTCTGGAAACAATTGTGGAAAACAAATGAATGTGGTTATTTTACAGATTTAGCTGATGAAACAACAGATTACTCTAATACTGAACAGTTGTTTCTGCTAGATACGTTAACGCAAGAGAAGTAGGAAAACTTAAGATTCATGAAATGTTTCTTGTTTTTGTGGTCCTGCATGACTTAAATGGTAATAGTTTGGCGGATGAAATTAACATTTTTTTTTCTATCATGTAGACTGAATTTATCTAAATTATGTGGACAGGGTTGTCATGGAGCTGCCATATGTCAGGCTATATGAATGGTGTTCAAGCTCATATTTCAACGGAATTTCCTAAAGTAGTTTACAGCCACTGTTTCACACTCGTTGAATTTGGTACTGTCAAATTCTTGTACAGCAAGAACTGAAACTGGTTTAAGTACAGTGAATTCAGTTATCAGTTTTTCTCAATGAGTCTCCAAGGAGAATTAATTCACTTTTGCTAACTGAAAGGAAGTATAGAAAACTTCTAAATTACTGAGTAACTAGATGGATTGAATATAATAGTATTATTGTGTTTAAGGAATTAGGAATTAGAATTCTAGGTTGTCGACATCTGAGGCCATTTAGCCCGTCACGTATATGAGGGATGACGTCCCTAGGCGAGCACGAACGGGAAGGAAGGAAGCTGTCTCGGACCATTATGTTAGATACCATCCCGACATTTGCCTGGTATGAACGAGGGAAACCCAGGAAAAAACTCACTCAAGATGGCTGGCCTGAAAAAGTTGTTACGTTTTTGCGACTGAGTGTCCTTACCGGGAATCGAACCCGAGACCGCTCGCACCGAAGACAAGAGCGTTAGCAATTACACCACGCTATCATTGTATTTGTTGATCTTTCTGATGCAATTGTTGACGCCCTTCTGGAAATACAAAATTGTACAGACAAAACCATAAGAGAGAAGGCATCGTCTCTACTAATTTAATGAACTTTGGTTTCATTGTACATTTCTTCATCGTAGAGTCATTATTTTCTTACACCGTAACTTCCATGGGAGCTTCAGAAAGAGAATGTCGATACGGTAAAAAATATACGCATATGTTTAAAGAACAGTGAGAATAATAGAAGATATTAGGAGTAACGATAATGAGAGATTTCCCAGAACATTTGAGAGAGCAGTGAAAGTAACGGAGACATATAATCTTCAAGTGGTGGTGCCCAGATTTTTTAAACAGAAAACACTACAAACAGAACATCGAATGCGAGAACTCCCGGGATTGCTATAGAACAGCGGGTTACCAACCTTTCTTGGATTTACTTATTGCAGAATTCAAATACAGATTCCATTCACAGGATATTACGGTAACAAATGTGGAAATTCTAATACCAACACATTTTGGCGACACAAAGTCTGATCGAAACAGACTTTCTGAAATCGTAAAGTTCTACGCTGAAGGCTTAACGTATTGCAAAAATGTTGTTCAGGCTGAATATGAAGCCTGGAGGCTCCTTTTCAGAAACAGGAGAAATCGTTCTACAACCGCTATAGACAGTTTGTTAGTGTGTACCAGTACCTGGTTCGCTAATATAAACACACTTAGAATTTTTTGTATACTTCCTGTGTTCTCTGCTACATCAGAGAGAAGTTTTTCAACTCTACGTAGGTTGAAAACATGGCTGCGTTCCGCCATGACTGAAACTAGATTGAACGCGTTAATGGTGAAGAAGCGAGTCGCTTGAGTGTGGACAAAGTAGAAGACAAGTTGATAGAAAAATCGCAAAGGTTGGGTTATATGTTAAAAGATTTTGAAAAAAAAAAAAAATCATATTAAATCTTGAATGGAACATGAGTTGATAACTGAAAAGTTTGTAACAGTGCCTCTTGAGGTTGAAAGTAAAATCATCTGCGTTGAATTCTGTTTGCAAGAATTGCGTCATATTTCAGGGAGGAACTGGTCGAACCCTTATTGACTAAGTGTTGTTAAAAGTTAAAATATCTTTTCTAACGTAAATTCTTGACCATCAGTTAGATAAAATTAGCATTTGTGATATTGAGAAATGTACTCCGAGTTATGTCATCGAAATTTGGTGAGTCTGATGTGTTATTAATTATTAAATTGTAATTTGATGAGCTGATACAGTTGATATAGGTCGCCATTCAATTTAACTTGTCAAGTGAATGCTGGGTTGATTAAGTGTGATTAAAATCCACTCATGGTTTCAGCATTTGTTAATAAATTAGATATTCTGATATTAAATATTTTTCAGAAATACTAATCAGTACTGAAATTGTTAAAACTGAATTAAACCTGAAGTAAACAGATAAGTGCTTTAAAACTTATAGAAAAGTTGATTATTGCATTCAATTAATTTGGTTGTTAATGTTCATTGTATTTGGTTGTAGTGATCTATATTTTTCTCGAAAATAACTATTTAAAATTTGAATTCCCGCCACTTGTCATTTAATCCTACGATTCAGGATTTTTTATGAATACGTATATTACAGTTTCTTGTGTAACGAAGAGAGGGGCTGGAAGTGAATTATTTGAACCGCAATTGCTAATTACTGCATTTATTGAAAATTACTTCGTTAAATTGCTTTAATCATGCACTAACTATATGCTGATTACTCTCCTACTACAAATATTGGGGGTGGCGTTTTGTGACCCTTGTAGAAGGCCGATGCCCTTCTCCATCATCTGCATATCGAAATGCAGATGAGGGGCACATTTGCATATTGATATGTAAATATAATGATTTTGTGGTTTAATTAATTGCTTAACCTTAGCATATTCTGGGCATATTATTTGATTTATTAGTAATGAAGTGTGAAACACCCCAGCATAGCACGTAAATATTAATACAATATTGTATTATATTGTATTTATTTCATTTGTGTTTACTGCAATTATAGGCATTATATAGTGTATTAATGGGTTGCATATAATTACTGCGTCGTTGCATAATGTAAAGTTTACAGGGGATGATGGAAGGAAGGATATTACAAGCATAGATGAAGGATTAATTAAATAGGAAATGAGAAAATTCTATAGGAATCATACATGAGTTTTCAGAACGCTTGGAAGAGAGCTAGCGCTGAGTGAAGTTTTTTTTTTTCCCGACTTACTGTCGCCTAGACTACTAGATGTGAGGTCTCTCTCAACTCAACATGGAAAGAAATTACCAAAATAGGAACTAAATAAGTATCTTTATACACAGGAAGTAGCCTACGGACTTCCTTGGTGAAACTACACTGAGTTTGATACAGTGTGTTGAAGCAGAGCATTTGTATTGTTTCAAAAGCCATAAACTTTTTCGCTTCCACATGCGAAATTTTAGCTTTCTATAGGTGTGATTTCCAATGCACCGAGTTCAAGCGTCATTTCCTCCCCCCCTTCTCACCAAAAACCAGTAACCTGGCCAGCGAGCCTTTTTCTTAGTTCCCAAAATGCAACACCAATTTGAAAATGTATACTCTGATTTAACTTATTTTCTGTGTTTAATATTAATATTTACGTACTAAGCTAAAACACGTTCTTGGAAATACCGCACAAAATTCTGATTTATTTGAACAGCGTGTTTCCCTTATCGAACAAGACACTTGGATCTTGTATTTGTGAAAAATAAATAATTAACAAAAATGTTTCCTTCAATCTCTCTCCAGGCAAACATGGCTGCATTAGTAGCAGACAGTTTTGAACGACAGCCACAGAAATTGGGTGTACTGCTGCTTCTGAGAGAGATGACAGTTCATAAATTGTATATATATGTATTCTTTGTATGTTTACTTTTATTTTGATGTATAATATCATATGTTTCTCAATTTTATTTGTATGTAACAAGTGAAGAAAAACAAAAGTGTGCGAAAAACTTTCATAGTTTCTGCTGCGAGCAAAAAGTTCAGTGTTGGCCGTTGCTCAGTGTAGGGGCAGCACGTATCAGCCAAGAAAGGGTAAATTTGGCTACGGATAGTGGCTGAACAAGTGCATTGTGCAGGTCGGACCACACGCAAATCGCCTCAGGGCAGAGAACTTTTTGTCAAAGGTTGCTTGAGGAAGCGATTTTCTTCGTTTCCTTGTTTTTGCCAGAAACATATACTCGTTTTCCTGAGAGAACGAGGTAGTTCAAGTCAAATTCGTGAAGCAACAACATATAGTTTTTCGGTTCGAAGGAAGTCACCTGACTTCGCTAACAGAGTGTTCGATACCCAGAACGAGGTGTGAACAAGTTGTTTTCCGGCTCCCCTGGATTTGTCCTGTGAACAACTGAATACGCAAGTGCATAAAACTCAGTTTTTTTTTATTTTAAAAAGCTATAATCATACTACAAAATGTGTAAGACCTACACATATCTGCAGTTTGTCATCAGTGGTGATTACTACATATAGTGACAATGGAAAATAAAATTTGAGATCAACAGTTTATAATTGTTCATTTCTCTGAGTGCTATGGACGCTCAATAGAGACCACAAAATTTAAATCTCGTCGCACCTCCCAATTTTAATATGGGAAAACCCAGTTTTTCAAACATGAAAGAAATACATACTTTACGATATCTCAGTTAGAGATATAAAAACCTAGGCCAGTAACGTCTCTAAGCTGTGCCTGTCCTTGGACATTTAGTACAAGGTTTAAGCAATTATAGTTTGCTTGTAAATAGGAGCTATTAAAAATTCCTTCATTGAACGTGTGAAGTCCAGCTTACCATATCTCCTACCGAACATTTTTCATTTTAATGGAATGGGAATCTAGGAGGACACTGTGTCATACAACATAGAACTTGTGAACAGCGTGTGAATATCGGAACAGTAAACCAGTATATTAAATTGTGTTTATTTTTATCTTCAATCTGTGTATTTATATCACAGATATTAAAATATGTTTCAGTAAAATACCTCTCTCCTCTAAACTGTTAGAGACAAGAAACTCAAAATTATGAGGAAATAAAAGAATGTTGTAAATATTCCTATATATATATATATATTTTTTTTTTCTTTTTGAAAGGTCAAACAAACCTTTATAACTTCAGGTTAATCCTACCTTCTCCTTTTGTTATTTTTAGTGTGTTAAAATTATCAAATATATCTATAGTTCTAAAAAGTGTGTGTGTAGTGCACTACGAAATGGTGATGATTATTAGTGTATCGAAGTTTGGATATCAACACATTCATCCTATTTTATGTTCCTGATTTCCGTTGTGGAAAATAAAACTGCCAGCTCTTACCAGAACAACTGTCTATTCAATTTGCTGTATGGTAAGTACCTGTGCTAATAATATGTTTGTTACAGGAGTGTGATTCAAGGAAGCATTTTCCCCTTAATTGCATATGTTTAACCACCTCTCTGTATGGGGCTCAGAGAGAGTTCTGCCCAAGGAACCAAATAACAGTCATGAAATAGTGAAATAACATACAGGCTGCTACCTGTAAATTTTAATTGTCAGATATATTTTTTTTTTAACCTTATTTAAAATATATAACTAACTCACTATTTTAGCATCTTTGAGCATGGCTGTTATGCAGATTGCCCTGAGATCTGCTGTTCCACAAAACATAAATAATATTGCTCTACCGACTTCATAAGGGAGTGGCGGCCCTTACAGGAGAGAATCTTATCTCCAAGAGGGAATAAATCTTTACTAAATTTTGTATTTGCATTCTATGCAAATATTTCAGTTAATAAAAATATTCCCAGCCACTCTCCTTCATTATTTATTTTTTTTATTTTGTGTTGGTGTTCTTAGGTAAACAGTAGTTTCGGCTCTGGCTACCTAACACCTCACAATAAAAGTGGCTACCCAGCTGCAGGGCTCGATACTTCACGCTTTTGCGCCACAAATAAAGTGGCGCCATCAGCGTAAAGGGCATGAAGTATATGTTATATACTAGCTGGTCAACATACAGTTTGTGTTAAAATTTCGGTATATGTTTTCTTTCTCTTCCCGAAAAATTTCCAAGAACGTAGGTGTCTTGTGTTTGAAATTTATGTGTGTCTTGAATATTTTGATAGCCATTACTGTGTTTAGAGAATTCAGTTTTCTTTTAGAACTTTGGGGGGAAGAAACCTTGTAATTCCTTTTATTTGTAAATGGTGGTAACGCGAGCACAGGCTCGAAGAGTAAGAAATATGGACACAGAGTTTGTATTTGAAGAGTTCGCTCAGAGAGCTGGGGAGCTCTCCGATGAGAATAGTGTTAATGACGCGCAGAGCGCTAGCGAGCGTCCGGTCAGCGTGGTGGGAGACGCTGATGCGGTGGATACCGTTCCGCCAGTCCCCAGTAGGGAACCGGGAGTACCTTTGCGGGAGGAAAGGGAGGTAACCACAGAATTTACAGAACGAAATGTTAGCCCAGCTGAAAATGTAGGTAACTCTTTTGAAAATATTAGTACCATACAGTTAGCTTCCATTTTGGGTGAACTTGTTAAAAAAATTGACGAAAGCACGAGGAGACAAGAAGAAAATGCAAGTCAGTTAAAGTTAGAAATAGAAGCAAAATTAGAGGAAAGTACGAGAAAACAAGAGGAGAATGTGAAAACGTTAGAAAGTAAATTAGTAGAAAATGCACAAAGTTTAGAAAGGAAGTTAGAAGAAAACTCAAAGGGTGTAAAAAAAGCTATAGAGTCAGTCAATGCTCGTTTTGAAGTTCGGTTAGATTCCATTACTTCGAGACTCGAGCAGAGTGAACGGGAATTGACGGAGCGACTTGAAATCACTACTGTAGAGCTGAGGGGGGAGATTGAAGGCGCTCGGGAAGATCTCAATTCTCGCGTCACGGAAACCACTAAGAGATTAGAAGAAAATTACTCAGAGCTTTCTGAGAGTGTTAGACAGGTCTCGTCTCGTGTAGAACAGACCACACTTACTCTGAATAATCAGGTCAGGCGAGTGGAAGTAAATTTCGCTTCCCAACTAGCCAGGATCCGGGGGGAACTAGAGCAGGAAACGCCACTCGATGAGATCAGGTCGGAATGTAACGGTAGCATCCAACAGATGCAAGAGACCGTTCATGACGTGTGTGCACAACTCGAGAAGAAAATGGAGGAGTGGAAGAGCTCCATCCAGAAGGAGACAAGCGAGGTGATAGAGGGGAGACTCGCTAATATCTCTGTCTCCGGCACACAAGAAAGACCGCCATCTCCGAACGACATCTCGAGTCGCGATCTGCCTGGTTCTCAACCTGGGAACCTCGCTACTTCCCGCGAGACAGAACCTGTCCCGTCGACGTCTCGCTCATGTAATCATGAGACGAGACAGCATCTCGCAACAGCTTTTGGTCTCATACACAGGGACGTTACCTTACCTGTGTATGCTGGAAATGAATCTAAGACTGAAACGTATAACTTTCTCCAAGATCTCGACCGGTACTTTGAGGTCACTGGAGTACCGGACGAGATGAGACTCAGTTTCATACCGCGAGCAATTCGGAATACTTGTTACCAGTGGTTTCAAGTTAACAGGAACAAAATCCACACTTACGAAGATTTTGTGCAAAACTTCAAACAGTGTTACCTTAGCGAAGAGCGGCTGGCAAACCTACGGGCTACTATTCTCACCTCCCACTTTGACAATCGTGTACACAAATCCCCCGCAGAATATCTGCTGGATTTGTTACACAAAAATAGCATATTAGAGCCTAGAATGTCTGATGCTACATTACTGAAGGTACTTCCGCGTCATTTCCCAAACTGGCTATTTAGGGCGATAGTCTCTTCTCGCCCAAAGACAATAGCAAAACTCTTAAATCTTGTACAGGAACTGCAGTCGTCGATGACGAATCGCGACCAGTTTTTCCAGAGTAACCAGAGGAAAGGGGTCAACATGCTCCAAGTGAGCGTGGAAAATGAGGACAATAACCCCTCTGGCCACAGTGGTAAACACGCTGCTCGTAAGAAAAATAGAACGAGAGAAAACCAGCGTCCTTACCAGAGAACGAGACATCAAAACACGAACCAAAACAACCACCAGCGATCCCCGCCTCGCCATCAGAGCAGCGGAAGTGGGTCGTCTGGCTGGTCACGTGGGGGAAACTCCCACTCCTCTCACAACAACAACGTTCGTGGAGCCCGCGGTAGGAGGGGAGGGATGCGCCAAACGGATAGACCGCAGGGAAATTCCTTCCGTCACGAGGACCAGGAAATCCAGCTGTTGGAACACTATGACCGGGCGCCTCCTCCTACCAGCCAGAACCAAAACATTACCAGGAGTAACCAATCCTCTTCTTCTGCTCCCAGAGAATGAGGACTGTCCGCATGTGCTTGGAACAACGGTAAGATGGCTATGGAGAATACGAGTACATCTGAGTTGACAAATGTAAATTCCAAGTATGTGCGAAATTTAGAAGAAAAAGTAGAAAATATACACTTATATGAAAATACATTTGAAACCGCAGTTAAAGAAATTTTTGAAAATGTAGAAGGAAAAGAAGAAGAAAATTGTAAAATTTGTTTAAAAATTAAGGCAAAGAAGCATTTCAGTGAAGGCATGTTAGAAAATAAGTTAACCTTGTTAAGTAGGACTGGAGAACACATCGATTTAGATAGGGCTGTATATGAAGAGGCCAATGGCATTTTTAAGAATTTATTTGATTCAAGTAATGAAGAACTACCCAGTAATAACGTCATCTCACTGCCAGAGATTAATGTACTTTTGTTTGGAAAGGAAGTTAATTCTTTATTAGATACAGGGGCTACTTGCTCCGCCATTTCTAAAGAAATTTGGGACTCCGTCTCAAATAGCCACCCCACACCCGCATTTTTGAGTGCTAAGAATATACGGGTTACGTCTGCTTTCGGAAGTAAATCTGCGACGATCATAGGCCAGACGCTGTTAGTCATTCAGATACATGGGAAGGAATTTCATACATTAGGCATCATTATATCAGGTCTGAACAGATCTTTGATTTTAGGTTCCAACTTCTTTACAGAATCTCGTGCCGTGTTAGACTATGACACCGGCCTTCTACATCTCAAACATCCTCATGATGTAGAAGTGAAGTTTAGATCAGTAGATTGCGAGACTGAGGATCTAGTAGTTCGTTGTTTAAAATTGAATGGAGAGTGCGAGAAACCATATAGTTTCATAGATGAGTTAGATACTTTTGAATGTAATTTTTCCCCGTCAGATGAAGGACGGAAGGCCATACGGGTTAGCGCACAAAATGAGCATAAAACCTGCAGAGAAAAGGCTGCTCGTGCCCCGAACTTGAATGATGGTAGATTCCCAAGTGCCCAAGAAATGGCAGTTCATGTATTCCCACCAGAAGAGTGGTTAAAAGTGAACACACGTGCCTCCCATTCAGATATAGAAGATTTTGTCTCGAACTACTCAGATCTCTCAGCCTCACAAAGAGAGAGTTTGAAAGCTGTTCTTTTAAAGCACCAGGCGCTTTTTGATATCAAGCCAGGTTGCATAGCTAACTACGAGCACGAGGTTGGAGTAACGGACAAACGTCCCATAAAAACTAAATTGTATCCTTACCCAAAGAAATTCAGGAATTTAGTATCAAATGAAATTTCGCGTTGGGAAGCCTGGGGTGTGATTAAGAAGATGCCTACAGCTTATATAAACCCTCTGGTAGTGACGCCAAAAAGTGACGGACGCATCCGAGTTTGTATTGATGGAAGAGCTCTGGCCAAAATTTCAGGGGATCTCTCCGATAGACCTATGCCACCCCTATCTGTTCTCCAAGACATTTGCGACAACTCTTGGTTCAGTTGTGTAGATGCAACCGAGATGTTTTTACAGATTAAAGTGAAAGAAAGTGACCAGAAATATCTTGGGTTCCTACATGAAGGCATTTCGTATGTTTTTCAAAAACTCCCCTTTGGAACAAAACAGAGCCTTGCTTCTTGCGTAAGAGCATTAGATATGCTGATTGGATCAGAAGCTAGAAAGTACTGTGGCGCTTATGTAGATGATTTAATTCTAGCCAACAGGAGCTTCAATGATCACTTAGTACACCTCGACAAAGTGTTGGGTTTACTCACTGCGGGCGGCCTAACTCTCAAGCTAAAAAAGTGCAATTTTGCAAAAAATTCATTGAACATACTTGGTTTCCATCTTTCGCAATCCGGTATCGGTAAAGATCCGGCGAAAGTGAAGGCGGTGTTAGATTTTAGGACACCACGAAACGTAAAGGAACTGCGTTCCTTCATTGGCTACTGCCAGTACTATCGTTGCTTTAGTAGGAAGTACTCGGAAGTTCTCCATCCGTTGTTCCAACTGCTAAAAAAGAATGTTAGGTTCAAATGGGAACCAGTACATCAGGCAGCAATGGACAGGATCAAGCAGATCTTCCAGGAGGAAGTAGTACTGAAAACCGTCCTGCCTGACAAGCAATTAATTCTTAAATGTGATGCGTGTGATATTGCATGTTCTTCTCTGTTGTACCAGCGTGATGACAATGATGACATTCGTGTCATTGCTTTTACATCACGTGTGTTTAATGCCGCACAACAAAATTATTCGATAACAGAGAAGGAATTTTATGGACTCATAGATGGCGTTGTTAAGTTTAAACAGTACTTAGTTGGTACTAAATTCATAATACGCAGTGACCACCTTGCTCTTAAGTTTATTCTCTATTGTAAACTTACAAACCAGCGCATCACCCGGTGGGCGATGTTGCTCTCCAATTTCAATTTCGAATTCCAGTTTGTCAAGTCCAATGAAAATCTGAGTGATTATCACTCTAGGTACCCTCCTCACACAAAAGAAGACCTCAGTGTTGCACGAAAGCCTATCCTCCAGGAGTCGCTGATGTCCATCCTGACGGAAATCCCATGTGAGTTGAGGAAGATGATAGCCATACTACCGGAGATGCAGTCTTCAGATCCTGTCTACGGCAAGATCAAGAAAGATGTCAAAGAGAAGACGGACTCACCAAAGGTGAATGGTGCTTGTCACCGTTTTGAAGTTTTAAACGGGCGCTTATGCAAGCGTGACCGTGAAGGAGTCCGAATATGCATCCCAGAAGTGTTAGTAGTTCCACTGCTCGATTATTACCATTCAGATCGAGGGCACATGTCAGCTAGCAAACTACTTCCACTTCTATCAGAATTTTTCGTATGGCCGAAAATGAGGGCAAGTGTGAGGCGTTTTTGTGCTTCCTGCGAATTATGCCAAAAAAGCAACCCACCCCAATGTTATCGTCCGGGACCACTGAATCCCGTAGTAGTGGAGAAGCCAGGCTACTTGGTCTGCGCTGACTGGTTAGGGCCTCTAACCAAGGGAATTCGGGGAGTCCATTTCATATTGGTATTTTATGATGCATTTTCCAAGCTAATTGGCTTGTACGCATGTAGAAAGGCAAACACTACCACTGCAATAAGGAAACTGAAGAAGTATCTGAAAGTTAACCCTAGTGTGGAACTAGTCTTGACAGACAGAGGGTTACCTTTCCAGTCTAACCGCTGGAAAACAGAGTTAGCAGATCTTGGTATCAGGCACATCACGTCAACGCCATATTATCCGCAAGGTGAAATGGCAGAGGTAGCTGTCAAGGCAACAGTACGTTTGCTACGTAAATTGTGCCATGATAACCAAAAATTGTGGCCCAAATACTTGGAGAAAATAGAGAAGTGCTTAAATTCGGCCAAACACCTGACCACTGGCGTGTCAGCCTTTGAGTGTCACTTTGGGCAGTCTATGTCTAGAGACATAGCCAGGCTGTTTAAAATCCCAAAAGTGGATCAGCGCCATGACGTGCAGTACTATGTAGAAATTGCAAGAAAGAACCACAAAAGGAATGCTGCTGCACGAAAACGTAACTTCGACAAGTCACACCGTACTGTAAAGTACAAAGTGGGTGACCTTGTTCTAACTAGAGTTTTCCCCAAGTCGGATGCTCTAGCAGGTGTGTCAAAGAAGCTCTTACTCTTGTACTCGGGACCATGGCAGATTGTCGCCACCACTGGTCGAAACATGTACACACTAGGGGATCCAGCGACTAAAGAAGTCAAGATGACAAGAAATGCTTTTCTATTGAAACCATACGTTTCTAGAGAAGAAAAGAATCACAGTGGTACTGGTCAATAGAGAAAACACAGATCACACATATAAGCATCATTTTACCGGATTTGACAAAATGTGTATATAGTGTTAGTGTTTAGTGTATATTTTCAGTAAAATAGTGTATTAGTGTATTAGTGTATGTATTGGAAACCGATGTCATTTATGTTTATGTAACTCAGGAAACACTGAATTCTCTATTTTTAGCTTTTGTGTATTGATTTTCATTTATTATATTTACTGTGTGTTTAACTTTGATTTTTTTTTTTTTAACCTTGGATGTATTATGTACCTAGTATATTTCAGGAACGAAAAATGTGCCCTCCGTATGATCTACGTCCTGTACTAGAAAGTACAGCACCTAGAATCATAGGGGGGAAATTACTGTAGAAGGCCGATGCCCTTCTCCATCATCTGCATATCGAAATGCAGATGAGGGGCACATTTGCATATTGATATGTAAATATAATGATTTTGTGGTTTAATTAATTGCTTAACCTTAGCATATTCTGGGCATATTATTTGATTTATTAGTAATAAAGTGTAAAACACCCCAGCATAGCACGTAAATATTAATACAATATTGTATTATATTGTATTTATTTCATTTGTGTTTACTGCAATTATAGGCATTATATAGTGTATTAATGGGTTGCATATAATTACTGCGTCGTTGCATAATGTAAAGTTTACAGGGGATGATGGAAGGAAGGATATTACAAGCATAGATGAAGGATTAATTAAATAGGAAATGAGAAAATTCTATAGGAATCATACATGAGTTTTCAGAACGCTTGGAAGAGAGCTAGCGCTGAGTGAAGTTTTTTTTTTTCCGACTTACTGTCGCCTAAACTACTAGATGTGAGATCTCTCTCAACTCAACATGGAAAGAAATTACCAAAATAGGAACTAAATAAGTATCTTTATACACAGGAAGTAGCCTACGGACTTCCTTGGTGAAACTACACTGAGTTTAATACAGTGTGTTGAAGCAGAGCATTTGTATTGTTTCAAAAGCCATAAACTTTTTCGCTTCCACATGCGAAATTTTAGCTTTCTATAGGTGTGATTTCCAATGCACCGAGTTCAAGCGTCATTTCCTCCCCCCCTTCTCACCAAAAACCAGTAACCTGGCCAGCGAGCCTTTTTCTTAGTTCCCGAAATGCAACACCAATTTGAAAATGTATACTCTGATTTAACTTATTTTCTGTGTTTAATATTAATATTTACGTACTAAGCTAAAACACGTTCTTGGAAATACCGCACAAAATTCTGATTTATTTGAACAGCGTGTTTCCCTTATCGAACAAGACACTTGGATCTTGTATTTGTGAAAAATAAATAATTAACAAAAATGTTTCCTTCAATCTCTCTCCAGGCAAACATGGCTGCATTAGTAGCAGACAGTTTTGAACGACAGCCACAGAAATTGGGTGTACTGCTGCTTCTGAGAGAGATGACAGTTCATAAATTGTATATATATGTATTCTTTGTATGTTTACCTTTATTTTGATGTATAATATCATATGTTTCTCAATATTATTTGTATGTAACAAGTGAAGAAAAACAAAAGTGTGCGAAAAACTTTCATAGTTTCTGCTGCGAGCAAAAAGTTCAGTGTTGGCCGTTGCTCAGTGTAGGGGCAGCACGTGTCAGCCAAGAAAGGGTAAATTTGGCTACGGATAGTGGCTGAACAAGTGCATTGTGCAGGTCGGACCACACGCAAATCGCCTCAGGGCAGAGAACCTTTTGTCAAAGGTTGCTTGAGGAAGCGAGTTTCTTCGTTTCCTTGTTTTTGCCAGAAACATATACTCGTTTTCCTAAGAAAACGAGGTAGTTCAAGTCAAATTCGTGAAGCAACAACATATAGTTTTTCGGTTCGAAGGAAGTCACCTGACTTCGCTAACAGAGTGTTCGATACCCAGAACGAGGTGTGAGCAAGTTGTTTTCCGGCTCCCCTGGATTTGTCCTGTGAACAACTGAATACGCAAGTGCATAAAACTCAGTTTTTTTTTTATTTTAAAAAGCTATAATCATACTACAAAATGTGTAAGACCTACACATATCTGCAGTTTGTCATCAGTGGTGATTACTACATATAGTGACAATGGAAAATAAAATTTGAGATCAACAGTTTATAATTGTTCATTTCTCTGAGTGCTATGGACGCTCAATAGAGACCACAAAATTTAAATCTCGTCGCACCTCCCAATTTTAATATGGGAAAACCCAGTTTTTCAAACATGAAAGAAATACATACTTTACGATATCTCAGTTAGAGATATAAAAACCTAGGCCAGTAACGTCTCTAAGCTGTGCCTGTCCTTGGACATTTAGTACAAGGTTTAAGCAATTATAGTTTGCTTGTAAATAGGAGCTATTAAAAATTCCTTCATTGAACGTGTGAAGTCCAGCTTACCATATCTCCTACCGAACATTTTTCATTTTAATGGAATGGGAATCTAGGAGGACACTGTGTCATACAACATAGAACTTGTGAACAGCGTGTGAATATCGGAACAGTAAACCAGTATATTAAATTGTGTTTATTTTTATCTTCAATCTGTGTATTTATATCACAGATATTAAAATATGTTTCAGTAAAATACCTCTCTCCTCTAAACTGTTAGAGACAAGAAACTCAAAATTATGAGGAAATAAAAGAATGTTGTAAATATTCCTATATATATATATATATTTTTTTTTTCTTTTTGAAAGGTCAAACAAACCTTTATAACTTCAGGTTAATCCTACCTTCTCCTTTTGTTATTTTTAGTGTGTTAAAATTATCAAATATATCTATAGTTCTAAAAAGTGTGTGTGTAGTGCACTACGAAATGGTGATGATTATTAGTGTATCGAAGTTTGGATATCAACACATTCATCCTATTTTATGTTCCTGATTTCCGTTGTGGAAAATAAAACTGCCAGCTCTTACCAGAACAACTGTCTATTCAATTTGCTGTATGGTAAGTACCTGTGCTAATAATATGTTTGTTACAGGAGTGTGATTCAAGGAAGCATTTTCCCCTTAATTGCATATGTTTAACCACCTCTCTGTATGGGGCTCAGAGAGAGTTCTGCCCAAGGAACCAAATAACAGTCATGAAATAGTGAAATAACATACAGGCTGCTACCTGTAAATTTTAATTGTCAGATATATTTTTTTTTTAACCTTATTTAAAATATATAACTAACTCACTATTTTAGCATCTTTGAGCATGGCTGTTATGCAGATTGCCCTGAGATCTGCTGTTCCACAAAACATAAATAATATTGCTCTACCGACTTCATAAGGGAGTGGCGGCCCTTACAGGAGAGAATCTTATCTCCAAGAGGGAATAAATCTTTACTAAATTTTGTATTTGCATTCTATGCAAATATTTCAGTTAATAAAAATATTCCCAGCCACTCTCCTTCATTATTTATTTTTTTTATTTTGTGTTGGTGTTCTTAGGTAAACAGTAGTTTCGGCTCTGGCTACCTAACACCTCACACCCTGACCAGTGACGATGCGTTTTCTCAATATATATATTAAACACACACGTTACAGTTGGAATTCGTTCTTTATGAGCTCACAGGAATTTCGAAGAATGTTAATTTTGTAGATAATAAATGCATTATTGTCCCAACTGTATCCTACCGATTTCAGTGCTAAATGGTGTTACCTGAGAAGAGCCAAGTAAGAGACAGCACGACAGCCGTGACTATTTCTTTTCTTTTCTTTTCTTTTTATTTCAGTGGAAGTATTGCAATTTGATTACGTTATTAGGTTGTTTAAATTTTGGCTCCGTTGTATTTTAAAATATTTACGTTAGTTACATACTATGCTACTACTGTCAGGATTCATTTCGCTATTTCTCCTGAACAAGACGTGTTGTTAATAATATATTTTGTTATTAATGATAAAAACTGCCTAATTGAGTCTGGCCAATGCAGCACAGTATAGAACATCAAAACAAATAAGATTTCCATTTGCATTATAATTAGGGGATAAAAATGGGCCTCGATATGATAAATCAATTGTGGAATTCGTAAAATTCATTTACAAGAACGTAAAATTTTGAAATTAGAAATGCGATAGAAGAAATTATTGTTTTCTCCCATTTGTCTCTCTCCCTAATGACGAAGCGCTTAGCGAAAGTGCTTGAATTGTACATTTTACTTTATGTGATTCTGGTTGTTTCCACCTATTTTCTTACAAGTACTACAAATACTTATTTATACATACTGTTCATTTACCATTGTTTCTTACTTCTTGCTATTGAATGCGTCGAACAAGGTAATTGTGTATTTTGCTCGTCCCTTGCCTCATAAAGAAGAACTGCTTCAACAAGTAAAACTTCTTCATACAAATCTCGGGTCGTCATTTCAGCAGTGCGTGCACACAGTAACAGTAGCCACTGAAACACACGTGGGAACCCATTGAACACTTTAGTGAATTTCTCCACAGTAATGTCTTTGCAGAATCCATACCGCATCCAATAACTGGAAGATGGAATAGGAAGATAAATGCTATTTTCTTCAGCGTCATCCACGGGCTTTACATTAATTTTATCAATATGACATTTGCTTTTCGTTTGAGATTGGACATATTCTTCATAGTCAACATCATCAAGAATTCTCACTTTTATACGCTCATATTTAATATCACACTTTTTACCACGAGGGCGTTTCTCGGTGGTAGTATTAAATTCTTTGACATACTTTACTTGCCTTGGACATGGCATACGTTCTACTCTAACATTATAGGACATATTTTTCACTAATAACAGCTCCTTGCAAGAATCAGGATCTAACAAATAATCCAAACTAGTTTCTGTAAAATCAGAAAATGCTACTTCTGGAAGCGATGATCTTTCGGTGTCCGGTAGTCTTTTAATAATCTGTTCCAAGTAACTTGAATATGGGTATAATGAAGGTTCTAGTGTAGGTGCATCAATACTCTCTTCATCGCTGTCATCAAGCACTTCTACACACTTTTTCATAGCACTGTACAAATGGCCATAGTATGCTGAAATAAAAAAAAAGAAATTATCACTAATTATTCATATATCAGGTGACAATCAGAAAATCGAATTTCCTTATGGATTATATATGACAGTGGAGGACATAACATCCACTGATTATATCAAATAACATCCACTTATTTACGTAAGCTGATCAATAAAGACTCATCATCAGTGTTTATGAAGTGAATACAAGAGCAAGACACAGAAAACGGAACACGTATGTGTAGTGGCAGAAGTGACGAATAGATCGAGCAAGTTTGAAGGCCATGACGTCAAGAATGTGACTTCGGCAGCCGTTGAAGCACAAGTAGTTTTCAGTTTCGCATAAGGTAACATGAAAGTGAAACGCGAAGAACAGTACAGAAATTCTGTTGACTATCTTGCAAAAGATCAACATTCCGTGTACCCCACCCTCCATATAGCCCTGATTTAGCCCCTTGTGATTTCTTTCTTTTTCCAACTTTGAAGAAACACCTTCGGGGATGGCGTTTCGCATCTTCAGAGGGAAGGGGTGAAAGCTGCGGAGGCGATTTTGAAGGATCTGTCCAAAAATAGCTTCCAGCATGTCTTTGATGACTGGCAAAAATGTTCGGACAAGTGCATTGCATGTAATGGAGACTATCTTGGAAAAGACCAGCAACATTTGGAGGATTTGTACCGGTAATTATGTTTTATTCATTTATGATCATTCTTTATTAATCAGCTCTCGTAATATTGCACGAAATTATCTGTAAGTGCTAGTCCAATGATATACAAAAGTGACAAAGTGTGCAACTCCATCGAAATTCGAACCCGGTTCTCAGTTTTACCGCACCGATGCATTAATCACTACGCAATCCAGTTTGCTTCCCCCATATGTGTTCTGTAATATAGACAGTGTGTTGTCGAAGCACAAGTTCTAATTACTGAATACGAGCAAAGACTTCAAAAGCGATACAATATATGATTATTCAGGAGCGGACTGGCAACCACGCATTGGTACGGCAAGCCGGGGACCCGGGTTCAAATTCCGTTTCATTTGTTTTTTAGTTGTTTACTTAGTTGTTGGTTTACTTACTTTCTGTATATCATCTTTTAATGGACTCTTCATTATCACCATTTTTAAACAACTTTTTTTTTAATCTAAATTATTTATTTACTAAACTGATTTACTGGTAATCAGTTTCTATAATTTGTCTTTAATATAAATACACGATTTGTAGTATCTACCTTTCGTGCGGTAAATTATTCATACTTGGCATACACCGCACAGTGTTTTGTATGCCATTTGCAATTCCCACAATACGACCAGTTCAAAATATGGTACACTTATTCGTTCTTTGATGAAGTACTTTTCAACACCGATATAACAGCTAGCAGTTATCAGTAGACTAACCCAAGTAAGTAATGGTTTATATTCGTTGAAACTTTCGTTTTTAAATTTATCCATACTAATTTCACCTAATTTTTAGCTCATGTAATACATGCTGCCCTATGGCTCTCCTTCTCAAGTTATTGCTCGTGTCCCAGAGTAATTTCTTACGTTCCTTTAAAAAAATTAAAATTATAAGCACTGAATCTAACAAATATTTTGATGATAATATATATGATATTTCCAGAGCAAGAAACTGTTAGCTTCGACTCAAGCCAAATTCCGTTGCTCGTTTCTTCCACTTCATTCCAATTTAAATTCCTGTACCCTATGTGTAGAACACACAATAAGGTAAAATTATCCTAAAGTTAAGTCCAGTGCTCTAAAAGGGGGAAAAATAAATAAATAAATAAATAAAAATACACACTAGCTTTCGACCCATATCAATGAGATGAGAGGTGAGTTCCGGTTTTAACATGAGAATAAAGACTACTAAAGATATGTATGGAATTACGCACCTTTTTCTCTCAACAAAGAGATATTCATTTAGTTAGCGTTAATTTCATATATACACCTTGATTTTTCTCGCTACTTTTAAAACCTAACCTAATTTTCTACGCCGATGAAACCATCAGAATGAGGGTTGCAATGGCTCAGTGGTAGAGCGTTCACCTCTGGTGCGTGCGGTTTCTAGTTCGATTCCAGGTCGCGCTAGGTGGGCTTTGTGCTGGACAACCACCGTGTGTGTAGAGTTTTCTTGGAATTTTTCCCGCTTCTTCCCACTTCCTTCACTCCACCATTTCATTCATGCTTATCACCATCGTCTCCATTAGGTTACCAAGCATAATCGTGGGATGTAAAACTGAAAGGTTTTAGTTTGAAAACATTCAAGCTGTACCGATTCTTTTTCTTTTACGTTAGACGACAATAATACTAATAATAATATAAGCAAAAACCGCCACGTTATAATATAGATCCTTGATTTAAACCTGCTGACTCTGACTGAAAATTCATTCGAGCATAACAATAGATCTTCGTGGAAAGAATACATGTACTGTAAAAATGCCAGAAAAACGAATATGCAAGAACTACGGTCCGTATGACAAAAAGGAAACCCGTTAAAATGTTCATTTTGAAAAAGAGGTTTAGATCTCAATACTCACATAAAAATCTTGGCTGGTAAGAGAGTAAATACTACTAAGTATTGAAATTTTGTTCTTTTATAAACTTTTTTAAACAAAAAGTACACTTAGTAAAACATCACAATAGGTACGAACTTAAGAGAATGACAGATCACATGGAGAGCTATACAAATATACTGTTAACAGGCCTAAACAAATGAACTCTCAAGATATAATGTACTGTCAGATTCTTTGGCTAACGGAATCCAAGTTTTGTGAATTTTATACTCTTTTGCTCTTATTTTTCATTCCTTAGAGTTTATTTAAGCTACTATTTTCCATGAAATAAATTAGGTTGTGTTGCTACACAAATCAACATGGAACTTTTCTAGAAATACAAGTTATTCCGACTTAATACTTAATTCTCTATAGCTAAAGATGATGTACAATGGAATTAATCAGAAAGTGAAACTGTACGACTTGGCTGGAAATTGAATGAAAGACCCATGGTTATACACCGCGGCTAAGGGAGACTATAATGATGATAAATGGTGCCAGAATGGGAGGAAACGGGAGATTCCTGAAAAACTACGCACATGGGATTCATCCATCACGAAATCCATCTGAATTCCGCTCATGTTCTTGTATACAATATATGACAAATTCTGACCAAAGCATATATTATGTAATAAATAATAGCGTTACAGTTTCGGCAAAGTATCTTTGCCTTCATCAGACACATTATGAACTACAATTTCTAAGACTACATATTACATATCTCTGAAAATGAGGTCATATCTAGGAACCAATAAGATCTGTCCTTTCATTTTTAACAGTTTTTAATTGATTACATATTTGTAACTTTTAATGATCCAACTTTCACTTTTGATCTATGAATGGATAGCGTTACAATTTCGGCAAAGTATCTTTTGCCTTTATCAGACACTATGTGATATACAATTTCTAAGACTTCACTTTATATATCTCTGAAAATGAGAGGAGGTCATATCTAGGAACCAATAAAATCTTTTCTTTCATTTTAAACAGTTTTTAATTGATTACATATTATATATCAAAATTATCATTAATTCATCATTTATCATTAACTAATTACATATCAAAAGTGAAAGTTGCTCATTAAAATAATACACGAAAAGTTTAGCTTTCAAGTGAAAGTTGAATCATTAAAAGCTGCAAATATCGTTAAAAATGACTTGACAGATTTTACTGGTTCCTAGAGATTACCTCCTCTCATTGTCAGAGATACATAAGGTGTAGTCTTAGAAATTGTATTTTATAATGTGCTTGAAGAAGGCAAAGATACTTTGCCGAAACTGTAACGCTATTCTTTATTAGATAATATATGCTTTGGTCAGAATTTGTCTTCTATTGTGTACACGAAACCCACTTAGTGCGAGTTCCACGCACCAGAGGTGAACGCTCTACCAGTGAGCAACCGCGACCCGGGAAACTAAATCATGGTCACCAGCTTACTGTGTCGGTGAACACAAGAACTACAGTATATGGATAACCTTCGGAAAGACTGGTTACATAGTAGTTAACGCTCAGGCAGGATAAACCAAAAGTCTGAATTCGACCTGGCATCTTGTTGCAAATTTTCATTCTTAAATTTCGTTATGAACCATTCTTAACTAAAAACCGAAACTGAGATCCCATAATGTAAGGCTTCTCGTAGTTGTGATAGTTATGGCAAGAAATGCCTCAAAGTATGGTAATGTTCACACGACACTACTAATTATTGTGAAGAATACATTCTGTACTGGTTTGAGAGAAATGGAAGACAACTGTCAATGGATATTTTCAATAGTGTAATTATTCAGAAGATAGTTATGCGATATCAGCCTACTTAAAGAACAGTTTCTAAGGTTGATCTCGGGCGTAATTCTACCTAATAATAAACCGAAATGCCAATATCAAAAATGTAAATAGATGTTGTTTAATTAGCAACCAGAGTAGGATTTATCATTCGCGAGGTAGTAGTGCACATTCAAAGTGTTAAATCAAATGTAACACCTTTCAATGTTGCATGTTAACTAGCAACAAAATGTAACCTATTCCATAAATACAGTACATATACTGATATCACGAGTTATATTATGGTTACCATAGTCGTTGTGTAAAAATTGTTCTTGACGCTTCGTGTCTGTATCTGCGAACAGTGTGTGAGTTACAAGGGGGATAAGGAGGAAATCCCCTTTGATAATACTGGATGTATGCTACATGTATATATGCTCTGCCACGTGCAAACTGTCAAGTGTTGTGAAGTTCAAACATTGGTAAGAACAAATATCACTCAGATGGAGAAACCTAATGTAAAATATGCAACTGCTATTTGTATTTCTCATATTTTCCTACACTATATAGAGTTCACCCGTCATAAGTGTAAGCACAACAGGAGTTATGATACTGTGCATATGGTCAGAAAATAAGAGAAGACCTCGAGAGTGCGAGCTGCGTGACTGTTCAGGAGGCAGCGAATTGGGTAGCGTAGTGATTACCGCTTTGGCATGGAAAGTCGCAAATAAGTTTGATTCCCGACTTACTTCAGCACTTTTTCACTTGCTGGATTTTCACGGTTAATTGTACTTCAATATTTTTATATCTATATATAAAAGTGTTTCAGTCCTTGTAATGAATGTATTACTTTTATGAACTTTCCAACAAGCATAATAAGCAGTGTGTCCTATAGTCAATTCTTGTTTTGGAAGCTTACCAATTAAGATTTTGATGCAATTTACATGATATCCCAATGTATAAAATACTTATACTTACATCTATTTTTCGATGCTTCACCAGGCGGCAATTTAGCTTCTTCATAGAACTTCAAATACAAATCAGGATCACCCAAATCATTGGGGTCCAAAGCAGCTTGAGCCGGAAAATAATGTTGTTTGACTATTGAATTTCGGAACTCAATGAACTCGACCCAGTCCTGCCACACAAATAAGGTTCTCAGTTTTATATTTTCACTTTCACTAGAATCTTCGAATTGTTCTTTCAAAATTCGATTTATTTCCCTCGCACATTTCGATTGTTGCCTCTCTGATTTATCATCCAAACCAAAAATGATTTTTAAAGCAACAACGATGAAGGCTAAAATTCGACCTTCATAATTAGGAACTTCTCTGCGTTTACGACTTTTCGTCTCACATGTCATAGCTGTTGGGCATAATGCCATAAGCCTCTCCACATAGTCCACGAGGCAACCTAGAATATTTAGACACATTAATATGTAAAAAGATAGTGCTATATTAAAGTATAGTAGCGAAACAACCACTAACTTCTTTTATGTACTCTGGGAATCCTAGTTAGATCATTAATTTTCCGGTATAATTTCGGCAACCAATGGTGTTGCCATCGACTGCCAAACACTAATTGAAGAACGCAAACTTTACAAAGAATTTACAAGTTATTCAACTCAGTCCCTTTCAAAAGAAACATTAATATGAACAGTTACTTTTTTAACGATTGGTTATCAACTACATACACTAGCTCAAACACGAAAAGTAACATTTAGACATAAATAAAACAATCTTAAATAAAACACAAATTATACACACTATTTACAAATTATACCAGGAAATTAATTATTCAATTAGGATTCCCAATGTATCTGAAAAAACGGTTAGCATTTAATTAATTTATTTGAGATGGTTTTTTTCTACACACAAGATTTTATTTTTCTAAAAAGCATGGTGCATACCTCATACATATAAGTTTTACAAAATATATCTACTACCTAGAAATTGAAGGAGCTGCTCCAAAAGTGTCGAATTTTCCCATTTGAGTTGTGCGCATACAATTTGGTGTGGGAAGAGGTCGTAGCCTGAGACCTGCACATATAAACAATGGTGGCCATAGCTCAGAAGGAATATGACCAAAAATAGGTCGACAATACAATGGAAATGCCCATTAGGCGCACATTATTTTACATATTTTGTTTATATCGCCCAAAAGAGACGGCGCGCTCCATTGAGGATCGATGGTGAGCTCTACAAGCACTATGAATTTCATCGCATCGAATAGGGAAACAAATCGCGTCAAAGTCAGAGGATGTACCATCTCCGATGTGGAGACTAACTTGATATGAGGCAAATATCTCACTTTGTTCGTGCACATATCCACCCAAGGCATAAAGTACTGCATTTTCGTTTTATATGATTTTGCTCGGAAGGGACGATTGCATTATAGGATATTTTTGTCAATGTTCAAATGGAGCACGGACAGTTGGATGTTGTGCCTATGTTATGCTCATTATTTGGTACTTAGGAATGGGCAAAGCAATTGCACCACGTCCGAAGACATCTGCATTGTTCGATGATTTTATTCAAAAGAAGACGGATCTAGGCTCTTGGGAGATAACAATGAACCATTCCTGTCAGAGGATAAGGAAATCGACAATTGAACCCTTTTGCATATTTACGTATAACACATTGCACCGTACATAATAATCACCTCAAGTGCCTGAGCAGTACCGGGAGTAAGGGAAACCTTTAGTTCAGCTCAGGTAATACATCAATCATTTTGTATCTTTCAATACCACTGTTACGCTAGTGCAATAATGAGGTTTTTTTTTTTTTTTTTTTGTTTGTTTGTTTGTTTGTTTTTTGCAAACATTCTTTAAGATATGGTGCACAATGTGCGAAATCCTAACTACCATTCAATTCCACTTATTTCATCTATAGCAATGTCACTCAGCGGAAATACGACACAGGGTTACAGCATTTTCTTCCGAGAGGTTTGCCTCATATCAAGCCAGTCTGCGCATCGGAGATGGTACGTCCCCTGACTTTGACCCAACTTGTTTCACTGTTCCACAGACTGAGTGCGATGAAATTCACAGTGCTTGCAGAGTTCAATGTGTAGTCTCACTTCCATAAAACCTCAACAGATCGCGCCCCCTCTTTTGGGTGATATACACAAAATATGTCAAATAAATGCGCACCTTATGGGCATTTCCATTGTATTGTTGACCATGTTCCCGCTGAGCTAGAGCCACCACTGTTTATATGTGAAGGTCTCAGACAACGACCTCTCCCCACACCAAATTGTATGCGCGCGACGCAAACGGGAAAATTGGGCACTTTAGAAACAGTTCCTTTATGGACAAATTCTGTGTTGTATCAAACGTACGCATGACTAAGTATCCCTAATTACTTCGTTTCAGACATTTGCACTAATAATTCTATTTACAATTCTAATTCCTTTGAAGAAATCTGAGTACTACGAAAAGAATGAACTCACCGAAGAAAAGCATTTAAATAATGATCCTTGTTAGTCCATTTTAAAACTTTTAATTATTATCTTTCATTAAGTATGGCTACGGACCCACAGGAGAATCGAAAGATAAACATTTAAATTTTTTCACAAGAATTATAATTAGACACTACAGTCTTTCAAGGAAGTAAAATGATTACGTACTTTATTATTATTATTATTATTATTATTATTATTATTATTATTATTATTATTATTATTGTATTTAATTATGTATTCTGAAAATACTCACTTGGAAGATTCAACTCTTTCACAAATTTCTTCACCAGTAACAATAAGGACGGAGTAGGAACTTCTGGAACACCAAGGAAGCGTGCCATGCTTAGTGTAGTTTTCCTGACATTTAAATTACGTGGTACATCAAGCACTCTCAGGAACGTCAAGTGATCTACTCGTTTGAATTTCCATGATGATGGAAATAAGTGTCTTACTGACGAATAAGAAATACGGTTTTCTCGAATCCACCTAGAATAATTACAATGTCACATTTCAGTTAGCAGTAACACTTCCTAGCTTCTAGTAATGTTACCATAAGCTAAAACTCAGATTACAATTTATCGGACGGACAAGATAGTTAGCGCTCTTGCTTCGCAACTAGATCTCGGGTTCCAATCCCGCGACCATCAGTCTGTCGAAGGTTTTTCCATGACCTTTCTAGGGCCTACCACACGAATATCGCAAAACACTGATGTGACAGGTCTTTGTGGGCCTGAGCTGCTCCAACGCCATCTCTTAGCGACCGGCTGAACTAGTCCGTGGTCAGCGCGCTGCGTGGCCATGTCTCTAACAGGCGTATCGGACGGACTAGTGGCCGTCAACCTTTTTTAATCACGTCATTCCCCAGTTTGCCTCACGACGCTGCGTGGACACCGAAAATTGGGAAGCACCGGCCGGGAATAGAACCCAGGACCTCGCGAACGGTGTCCAACGCTTTAACTACTAAACTACGGTGTCCCCAGAATGTTACAATAGTCCTTTTTAATACAAGTTTTTTGAAACTTACTGCCATACTTATTTTTAAATTTCATTTAGTGAAAAGTGGTATCACAGCTGCATCTGGATGAAATTGGTAGCTAATAAATAAATGTGATTGGTAGTAAATAAATCTTCTACACAAAATCCGTTCATTACAGTGCATACAATACAATGTAATATTTTGACACGAAATATATTTATCTATACTATTAATTGTATTAAAACTAATTGAATAATTCTACAAATTACATATTGTGTGAACATTACACAAATACGAGTTTTTAATATACACACTACACAATATTTGTGTTTTCTTTGCTACGCATATGCTATTCAAATATGGCGTGTGAGAAGCAGAAATCAAGTAGCTTTGAAATTTGCCAAAAAAAAAAAAAAAGTTAGGTAAGAGCGTATCCCTTGTATCAACACTTTCAATTTCAAACTACCCTTCCCTACTTACTCTGAGGAAGGTGACAAAAAATAGTCGCTGAAATTATTAGATACATAACAACACAAATATCGGTAAAGCCAGGGCCGCTGGCATTAGTTCTGCAACCCAGCTCTCTTGGAAGCGAGATTGTGTTGTGGGGATCGGCTTATAATGTGAGGATTGAATTTGCATGATGGAAATATGCACCCGCTAGCTGCACTGAATTCGGAGCCATCTTAATAGTAGGTCCAGAGTCTTGGTAAGACAAAACAAAAATTCAAAACTAAACAAATATCGGTTAAGCTTATAGCTTTAACAAAAACAATATAGAACTTACCGCAATACATCACTTAGCTGAATATTGTCCTGAACTATCCGTAGACCCAAGTAAACCAGAGACAATAACCGTTCCCGTGTTATTAATCTAGGGTCACATACTCTTTGTTTCTGTAGCGCCTCATATTTGGAAGAAGTACTCTCTTCATCTTCACCTTCACTCAGGAATTCCATTGCGTCGCTCGTATACCTAGAAATATACAAGAAAACGAAGGAATAGGAATTGTTGCGAAATAGAATAGTTATAATTAGAGACCGGATGTTAGGCAAAATGCCTATTGTTTAATATTAAAGATATGATCAAAAATAACGTTTCAAAGTTTATGTGGGGGGTTATAGTTTCGATTTAAGCCAATTTTATTTTGCCTATTTTGCCTATTTCGACCTTTACTGCCTAAATAATTGCTTTAGTGCCTAATGTTACCTATTTTATGCATTTTCTTTAAAATAAGCCTTCATTGGGAAAATATATAATTTATACAAAATAAATAAAGACGCATATATACGTATAATAAGTGTTTGTAAATACAAACACATGCTACATTAAAATGTACATACAGGGTGAACTTCAAAGATGTGCATATACTTTGGGAGGTGATTAATTACATCAAAAGAAGACAAAAAGTCCTGTTGTATTTTGCCGAATTCTGTGTCGTGTACGAGTGACAGTGGTGCCAACTTGGAATCGAAAATCAAATCTTGACAATTGGAACGGGACAAATAGGTGTGCACATACGTTGAGAGGTGATTCGTGACATGAAAAGAAGACAAAAAGTCCTGTGGCTTGTTGTCGAATTCCTCGTCGTGTACGAGTGACAGAGGTGCCAACTTGGAATCGAAAATCGTACACATACTTCGACAGGTGATTCGTGACATGTAAAGAAGACAAAAAGTCCTCTTGAATGTCAGGAAACACCTCCCGAAGTATGTGCACACTTTTATGTCTCGTACCAATTGCCAGGATTCGATTTTCAATTTTAAGATGGCACCCCTGTCACTTGTACACGACGCGGAATTCCACAACATGCAACAGGACTTTTTGCCTTCTTTTGATATGCATCAAGCAACAGGTCTTCTTTTGATATCACGAATCACCTTCCGAAGTATGTGCAGATCTTTTAGGTTCACTCAGTATGTATGAATGCATAAGAAGCTTCGTTTTTATAAGTACAATAAAATAAGATATTAACAAACAGGTATGTTTCTATATTCTTTGAACATTATCTATGACCTGAACCTATTTTTTAATGGTATTGAGTATTTATCTTCATTATTTCGAGTTACATTTTAGTGCCTATTTTACTGCCTATTTTTAAAATTTTTAGTGCCTATTTGCCTGCCTATTTTACAGGTTTTTAGTGCCTAAACATCCGGTCTCTAGTTATAATATGATATACACTATTTTTAAGAGAGTGAACTTAAACTGATACTAACAAAATCTCTCTAAGCAGAAGTATTAGCTCTGCACCAGAAATAACCAATTGAATATTATTTCTTACAAAACTTACAATTTTGGTGTTTCTCGAGTGAACTTTAACAGTACATCCATCAGTATTCGGTTTCCACACGTCCAGCAACAATAAAAAGAATTATTTCTCATTTAATATAATAAAAGAATAACGTAATATACCTAAGCGTATTTGGATTTTTATTTAAAAACCTGTAATATCTAGGTCTTGAAAAATCACTAACATCTTTGACGAGGGCAACAGTACTTCTTAAATTGGGAATTGAATTATCGAATATTACATATTCCGTCTGTGAGTTTCTTCATCCAAAAATTAATGAACTTGGCTCCAATTGAAAACAGCAGAAACTGCCGGAACTCCTAATGAATTGCAAAATAATGGACGGGTGAAAGTTAAAGTGGTTTACATCTCTCACTCACACAAACGCACACACACACAAATTTGGATAATAATTACATGGGTGCATGGGTGTTAAATTTAGATAAATAAATCTGTAACAGAAGATGTGAAGTAAGTCAGAACTTCATTTTGGAAGATCCCAGATTTCAATAGGCAATGTAGAAGTTCTAATGAGAAAGGAAACAGCTGATTTGTTTATCAGAAAAGTGGTGTTAGTCAAGAAAATATAACTTACACCACCAACTTTCACCCGTTCATATATTAACAGAAGAACTGATGAAAATATACAAACTCATGTATTAACTATAACGGTACTGTTGGCCTCGACAAAGATGTTAGTGGTTTTCAAGACACTGAAATTATAGGCATTTTAATTAGATCAAATACACTAAAGTATGTTACTTTATTATCTTATTATGAGGGCTGAATAGTAAAAAGTGACTGACTAACGGAACATATTACTGTACTAATTTTTCTTATTTTAACCCTGTGAAGCGGGTAACTGACGTTAGTGGTAAATAATGAAATCGAAAATGAAATGAAACTTGCACCTTTACGTTTAACGGTTATGCCCTGTACTAGACAGACGATTAGTGAAAGTGAATGATTATGAAAGAATTATTGGAATGAGAATGTGAAAGGAAACAGGAGAACCCGAGAAAATCCACGGAAAGGACGTATTGGCCACCATAAAGTCAAATGGCCTGGGAACGAACCAGAGCCTCTCGTACCAGAGACAAGCGCACTACCACAGAGCCACCAATAATGAAACTGATTATATAAGATTGTCATTCTGCTTCCGCTTGAAATCACTGGGAAAAATAGTGTTTGGTACACTCATGTCCAAAATTATTGTCGCATGTCTATAAATACGTTGTTATACGAATATAATTTGATAACGAATTAGCCCAATATTTCTTATAATGTTAGCGTGTGTATAATCGGCAAAAACATGTATGTGGCAAATTTCATGTCAAAAGAGCAGTAAATAAGAACAACAAAAACGAAAATAAAATTTTCTTGTCCATTTAGCAACATTTTATTTTATTCATTTCAATTTTCGTATTTATGATTCTTTTCCTATGACATTTACAATAAATATACATTTCCCGATTATACACATAGTATCAGTATTAAAAGTACCCTGCAAAATCATTATCAAATTATATTTTTTACAAGAAGACAGTTATAGATATGCGGCAATCATTTTGGACATGACTGTACATCGCGAAAGCGAAACGATGAAATAAAACACGATGATAGAAGCATACAATAACAACAAAGAGGGTTGGCAAGGCACAGGGTGGGTCGGTGGCAGAATTCTGCTTTTGCGCCGATAAACTTTTCGGGTAACTATGCCAGAAGTGATTTAAGGTGTTTTGTAAAAAGCATGTGCCGATAATGACTTCGCACTTTACATACTTACTGAGCAGTTGAAATATCAGACACACAGGATTCTTTTTCGCTTGAGTCTTTATTATAATCCGCTGCTTCTTCACCTAAAGATTTTGCCATCTTTTCCTGTTCTGCCTTGAAGAGTTCCGCCTGAAAGAATAAAATATATAACAATCAGTTAAACGGAATTCGAAGGAAACCAGCAAAAGGAAAGGACGCTGTTTCTATCTCTTCATTGGTAACATATCTTTTCCACTAAGATACAAGACGAAGACTTCTTTGTCGAAGAATCCTTGTGGCTGTTTTAGTGGAGCCATGCTACCCCCTTTAAATTACGCTGCAGCTTAAGTGAACTTCAATGCATATTTTAAATATATAAATATACCTAAATTGTGTTCTATTTTGAGTTTTTGTTGCTAATAATTTGGGAGTTTCTATGTCATACACAAGAAGGTGGTGACAGGTGGGGGCGGTGCTCTCAACACATGGTATCCGTGGGACATCCGCATATGGTGTTCAAAATACATACATTACTCACTTTCGTAACACACGTAATCATACTGAGCAACCACAAGTAGCTGTTTACGCAGGAAGCTGGTCGTATAAGTGTGCAAGGTTTTTGTGGGGGTTTGTATTCAATGTGCACAGTACATCTTAGTGCAGTTGATAAGTGTTCAATGTCAGTTTGAAAAAAAAAAAAATGAATGAAATGGAATCTTTAAGTTTAACGTTCCACGGTTATGCCGGTTAGGCTAAAGGAGACGGTGATAATGAGAAATGAGTGAAATGGTGGAATGAAGAAAGTGGGAGGAACGGGAGAACCCCGAGAAAACCCACGAGCACGGTGTTTGTCCACCACAAAGTCCACACGGCGCGAGCTAGGATCAAACCAGGGACCCCAAGCACCGGAGGTGAACGCTCTACCACTGAGCCACCGCGCCCCCCAATGTCACTTTGAAGTATTGTATCCAAAGTGTGCTGAAAATCTTGGCACAGCTGGGGGTATAAGTGTTCAATGTCTTTATAGGGTATTGTATTCAATGCGCACTGTAAATCTTGGGGTAGACAGGTGATGATGGTTGCCAAAGCCCGGCTGGTGGTCATGAGCCAAGCCATCACGGTGTGGATATGGGTCTTATTCTGCTGAAATATAAGTGACGCAGAAATGTCCCACATACGATCGGAGGGCAGGGTTTGTCATACCGACTGTACAACGCATTAGACACAGCTCCAGAATGAAGATCAGAAAGAAGCAAAATATATAGCTTATTCCTGATCTTATCAGAATGCCAGTTGCATTTTCAGTATGGCACGTGAGATCACACTAACCTGCACATTTATGGGCCCTCAGATAGACGTCATTGGGTTGGTGTTAGTGTCTTACGAGTTAGGTTAGAACTGAATATATATCTGAAATTTGGGAATTGTGTCTCGCATTTGTTGAAGGATTACAGAATCAGGGGATTTAGGATTTAGATTTCTGGGCTTTCGGCATCTAAGGCCATTTAGCTCTTCACGATTTGAGGGATAATGTCCCTCGGCAAGCACACAATCCGGGAAAAGGAAAGGAAGAGTGAAGGAAGGAAGCGGTCTAGGACCTATAAGTTAGGTACCACCCCGGCATTTGCCTGCTATGAATGAGAAAAACCCACGAAAACCTCATTCAGAGTGAATGGCCTGAAAAAGCGTGTTAAACTTTTTCGACCGAGTGACCCCACCGGGAATCGAACCCGGGACCGCTCGCACCGGAATCAGGGGCTTTATTGATAGTAAATAACTTAATTTACAATCTCGGTCCAATCGTGCATTTTTTTTTTTTTTCACACTTGATACAGTAATTTGAAGGCACTAAATATACAATTACTAGAATTATCTTGGCAACACTGAAGTAAAACCAATGTTTAGCAAGTAGAAGAAAACAGGGATAGACACTGTGCATGATGTGGAGCAGTAGTTTAGAGGAAGTATACTATAATCACACAACATGGAACTAAACTCATTTCCGGGGCGGCGCTCGCTCTGTAGTAAAGCATTTTGGTGCATGGGATTCCCGGTCTTCATTCCAGTTTTCCTGAAGCTGGCTCTGTAGTGGACAAATACCGTTTGAGTAGGTTTTCTTGCGGTTCTCCTATTTCCCCGAAGTTCTTAATTCCACTATTTCGTTCAAATTCTTATCACTGTCTCCTTTAGCCTCGGAGCATAAACGTGCATGAAGCATAAAAATCTCACGTACGCAAACTGGTGATTCGGGGAGTTTCGGCGCGCACTATATCCCTGAAAGATGTAGCAAGACTTGATCATAAGTGATGTAAATGTCGCAGGTGTTGTAAACATTTTCCGAATGGATCTACAAATGATTCACCAACATACGCAGTGAACTCTAGACGTATATCATCATCAGTGCACACTACTGAAGTTGTACTAGAATATGGGGTGGACAGGAAACAAGGGGAGGGATTACAATTACTAAAATAAGATGACCCTATCTCGGAATCCCTTAACGTTTGTGACAAGAAATTTGGTATTTGGGCTTTTTAAAAATTATTATACATGTGTTTCAACGTTCTTTGAATGTCCTAGAAGGGAAGGAAAAAGGTAGAAAACGAGAGAGAGGGAAAGGGGGGTTGTAATTATAAGATATCCATGCCTTGGAATCCCTTAAAATAGTTTAACACAAATTAAAAGAAGATCATATGTTCATCGCCTTTGCTACAGAAACTATGGGAGTTTTTAGCCGGGAAGCTAGGGAGTTCCTAAAGGAAATTGGGTCGAACTTAAACCTCAAGACGGGAGATACGAGAAGTGCACAATTTTTACTTCAGCGTATTAGTTTAGCAATACAGAGAGGTAATGCGGTCAGCATTTTAAGTTCCTTCCCTTCTTCAAAAATGGAAGAAGTTTTTTATTTGAGATGAACCTGAATTTATTAACACTTTCGACTGAAAAGTTTATAAACTAAATTTTATCAACTCCGTGATATTTTCTCCTGTTACTTCCAAACATGTGGAGGATGGACTTATTCGCTATTTTTAGTTATGAAGTTAATTTGTTCTATACACACACATACACACACAAAGTACTAGTTGCATTTTCCATCATTGTTACTGTCATTATCCTTATTATTTAATTTGTAAAGTATATGTAGCAACCAGCAAGTAATATGTACTTTACATATGCAAAAAAATATAGAAACAAATTAGCAATGTAAAAAAAAATTGTTATTTATGACTATGTACATTATTACATGAAATTATGGGTATATTTTATTTTGAAATAAATCTATTACTCTTATAAAAGTTTAACACATGTTTCAACATTTTTAGATGTCTGTCTTACAATGGAAGGAAAAGGGATGGGAATGCTTTTTTAACATGCCCATACGAGAGGTTCGATTTCCCCCCCCCCCCCTCCCAAGACCACGACTTCAGACGAATTCTATACGAAAGGTGAAGGAAGAGCGCAAACTCTTACTCAAAGTAACACTTGGGGCCATTCGCTAGTTCAGATATGAAAGAATCTTACCTGCATTAGTCTCATCCACTTTTTCTTGTCTCGAGTCGATAAATCGGACACACTGGCAGCACTGAGTTCCGAAAGGGAAGGAGCAGATCCTTTCCTTTTCTTTCTATTCTTCTTCTTTCTTGAGAGAATTCCATAAATAACTTCGGCATCTCTGAAATAATTGTTACAATGAATTCAGAAAAGCAAATCTAAATACAGATTACAGATTATCAAGAAAGAAAGAAAGAAATGAAAAAACTACGAATTCACTAAATAAACTGTCACTAAATTATACCTATTATAGGTTATTTTAAGCACTACAAAACTTGTCAGTTACATTTGCTCATGAAATATTGATGTGAGCTGTTGTCTCTTAAATGCCTATAAAGGAAAAATAGGCTTTGATCTGGTGGCAGTGGCGTTGCCGGGAAGACTGGCCCGAATCTAGTACCCTTTTAGTACAATGGTACCGAAAATCATTCTGCTTACTTGCAGTATGCTCCATTTGTGATCACACTGTTACTACGTTCTTTAAAAATAATTTATCACAAAACACAAGTATGGATATCACAAAACACAGTTATGTGCTCAAAAATTACTTTTCAGAAGCTTTATATTTAACACTACCTAGAATTTCAGCACATTACATATATGCTGTACTCTTCATATTTTGGAGCTCTTTCTCGTAGCATATGCTTCAAAATTCACCGTCTGCGGGTGTGAATAGAAAGTATTAAGAAAGTAGATATTTGACCCTTTAACACGCCATTTTTCGAATCAGACTGATTTTTTTTTTTTTTTTTTTTTTTAATTTGGAGTAGTTTCGGTGTAGGAAACACGGGATATATTTATTTAAAAAATAATGCAAATAATATGGGGTCTATGGGATATTGTATGGTGTCTAAATATAGGGTCTATACAAAGTTGCGCGTTGACATCTGCAAAGTCCACTAAAACCAAATAAAACCAAAAAAAACGCGACGAATGTCAGCGTAATTGCACTTTTGCACTTATTACATTTCTGTCTAACACAGAAAAAGTCAACAGTTCAAAGTTGTCCACCTAGACGAGCAAAGAAAGCTCAAAAATGACAATATGGCGTAACTTGCGTGCAACAAGTAAGACAAAGAGTCAAACGCTGGCTTACTATGACATCTAGCGGGAAATTTAGAACTTCATTAGTGAAAGGGCATCTTAGGTGATACACAAAGCTGCTCTTCTATGTACGCACTAGAAACTACATGGTGCATTACAATTTCAAAGTAAACTTTGCATATATGCAAAGCTGCGCGCTAAAGGGTTAAGTTTTATTTATTTATTTTTAAAATATATAGTATCTGCTTAGCCCGCTGCCTCGGCGCTATGTGTATGTGGCCCCTTATTGCCGGTGGAAGCACTAATTTTCAGTTTTGATCCAGCATCATAAGGCAACTGAGGAGCAACATAAATTAAGATATAATGAATCCCCATCTAGAAAGCTAGAAGTAACGAAATTTGGAAAACATTAATCTGACTAAGCAGTGCTCAATTGGACGAGCGTCATCAAGCCAGCTATAGCTATTTATGGGCTGTAGTAGAAACAAGTTCAGTACTTCCTTCTATCTGACAGCTAATTTCTTTATGTATTTCAATACTGTGCAACTAAAGAACACTGAAAATAATGAACGCATGGTCACTGTATTGGCTTTCAAAGGAAGCTAATATCCTGATCACACTTCAAATAACTGAGATCAATCTCGCTGACCATTGCTGTTTAAAGACGGTAATGTGAGAGATTTTAATTTACAGCTGTATAACTATTCCTAGTTTTTGTTAGTAGAAAAATCTAGAACGATCTTTATGCTTGAAAAATTCTACTTCAGAATCTTCTTAAAGAAAGAAAGGAAAAAAAAAGTCTGCAGAAAGTCGAATCACGCCTAAAACTGTGATAATTTTTTCTCTTTTCTGTTGTTCTACCTGATGAATGAAGAGAAAACAAAAGCAAGGGACAACGAAGAATCGAACCCGATTGTCTAAGTACTAGTCGAGTACGGATCCAATGAGCCACGAAACGCTATGTAGCAGTCTCATATACTTTGTAAATATATGGCTAATAACTAAGTTTGAAAGAACGTAGTTTTATTTTCTTCTTTTCATGAAGTTTATATATATATATATTTCAACAGTGTCTTGTGTGAACTGCAACGAGAGGAAGATATTTCATTTATTGATTTTGTTAGGGAATGGATCTTTAAAACCTTTAAAACATTTAATTAAATTGAGAAATTACAGAAGGGTACACGTACCGATTTCATTCTCACAGTAAGTGGTAAAAATCATACTGTCCCACGAAAAACTTTTTATTATTATTATTATTATTATTATTATTATTATTATTATTATTATTATTACTGTAGAAGATAATACGTGAAGACGAGGAGGTTAGTTGAAGAACGTGGTGCTTGGAAGGCTTCTCAGTTTGTGGCAAGTAAGCCGCTAATAATGACAGAATACCTATAATGATGTAGATGTGTGTGTGATTTTGCAGGGGAGGGGGTACAAAGTCGATTTCACCGCCATTATCGATGCGAGTTCTCATTTGTACAACTCTGGAGCCACCAGTGAACAAACCATCTCTACACCAAGTAAGGTATTCGTTCACTAAACAGTAACTTCACTGAAGAAATATTCAAAATAACATGCTCGATTCCAGTTGAAATTATTTGTAATTTTACCAAAACAGTATAGATGTACTGTACGTTAATCCTCATCGCCGATTGATGTTAACGATATTATTTGAATAGTGTCTATTCAAAACTTCGGCAATTAAATAGATATAATATATTGACGTATACCAAAGTTCAAGATAAGATTTGTATCATGCGTTAGTTTAGTTTCTTAAATAGTCATACCAATGCTTATTAGTGATATTAAAGAAAAATACAAACATACCGTGAGCGAGAGAAATGCATTAATAAATACATAACAATTGTGTCACAAACAGAAATATGACATGTCCTACTACATTACCTCTGACACACAAAGGGTGAAAAATGCAGGATTGGGCTAAGATTCAAACCCGGATCTCCGCGCCGATGCTTAACCACTATGCTACTCAATCTACTCCTGAACAGCCATACATTCTATCCACATTCAACATTCTCTTGAAACCTGTGTTCTTCCATTTATCATATACCTTACCTCTTTTTAAATTTTCGTCCTAGTCGTGGTTGTAATGGCTCAGATTTTGAAATAAATGCCACTTCAAGAATCTGGAGATATCGGACCCAAAGTTGGAGAACCACAGTCTTTAACGTGGGAAATGCTCCTAAAGATATCAAGTCATCCACCATTCCCTTCAAAATGACGTTGAAAGCTTCCCATGACGTCCACTGATAGCCTGCGTTAGAAAATACAAAGAATAAATTACAATGAAAAATGTTAAAATCGACGAAAGCAATTTACCATACTAACACCATTAGATGGTGCCAGCGAATAGCAAACGACAGGCAGGTACTTAATTCTGCACATGAACAAGTAATCAGAGAGAGAAAGAGAGAGAGAAAGGATCGGGTGTTCTAAAAATGGTGCCCACGGACCACAGAGCACTCTTCTACAGACCAAAATAAAACTAAAATGTTATAAGATGAAATGCCCTGGCAACGTCGCAGATTAATTTGGAGCTATCAGCATTACTCTACGAATACAACAAGCAGTTGAATCGATTTCTACACTAATAAGTGATGCTAGTATCAATCAATATCGACATTAGTTGCCATATGGAAAGAATCGATAGAACTATTTGATAGATTGGTACATCTAATCTATGGCTCTTTATTTGCGACGTTGCCATATAGTGCAATTTGTCTCCCCAGACGATGACGCGAAAGGTATACAATGATATATATTTTTTGCTTTATTTTGAATTGTAGAATAATGCTCTGTGGTCCGTGGGTGCCATTTTTAGAACACCCGATATTATATATATTATCTGGGCTTAGGCTTAGGATTATGAAATTTCTGGACATTCGGCATTTACAGCTATATTAGTCCGTCATGTATGAGGAATGACGTCCCTCGGTGATCAAATTGCTCATGGAACAGGAAAAGGAAGAACGCATCCTGGGACCATTATGTGAGGTACCATTCCAGCCAGGCCCGGACTGGCTACGTCGAGGGCCCCTGGCGCTGATAGCTGCTTGTCCCCCCGCCCCCCCCCCTTCCAAAAATGTTTGTAACTTCATCTTACATTTAAATTCAAATCACTGTTAGGAAAATGTAAATGAGCTAGTAACTTTCTGCAATGATCCGTTTCCGTATTACCGCTAAAACCAGACTCACAACCAAAGTTTACAATGTTATATTTGCAATAAAGTTTTCTTACACACCAAAGACATCACACATACGGAAATATAAATGTGATATTCTATTAAGCCTATTAATGGATTATAGTTACACAGCACAGGCTATATTTCCGTAACTGCAAGTTTCAAAAAGGTAAGATATACATTTTGTAGAAACACAAAACTGATCAAGAATCAATACAATATTAGAACATTAATAGTTTTCACGTTACAGTACTTATTTTAATTACTTCAATTTAAGTTCGTCGCTTGATTTGGCTATTTCATCAATCAGATCTTTGTTAATATTTGAAAACAAGTCTCTTTCAACTGCAATAAGCATTAGAGGAGAGAGTATCTCGTTGGTCATAGAGGACCTTAAGCGATTTTTCACAATTTTTAGTTTGGAAAAAATCCTCACGCCAGTTACTTGCATGCTGGGCTGAGTCAATATATATTTTATTGTTGAATACAAATTTGGAAAGAGATCTGACTGAGAAGAAAGCTCATGCACAATTTTGAATGCACACGATAAACATTTTGAGCACTTCTTCTTTTGGCTGTGGTATTCATATAGAAGTTCACTACACTGTTAGGCGTTATCATCTTCACTGCTTCCATCATCTTCCTTTGCCTTTTAGAGGTTTCCAGTTTGTAGAAATGTGGAGTAATATACGGGAAACTGCTTCACTTCCTGAATAAATTTCGACCTACTGCATTTCGTGAGTGTGCAGACTTCCTGAAACATATTTTTGGGGGTCTAACCAAGAGCAGTCAATCAAAATATCCTTATTTGGGGCAAATCTGTTGGAAATATTGTTTATAGCCGAATCTAAAATATTGAAATATATTGTTTTCAATTTTAGAATCGGAGAAATCCGCCTACTATCATCTTCAGAGAGTTCACCACCCAGTTTTTTCCCTTTGTGGTATTCTTTTTTTCTCGAAGAGATGTTTCTGTTTCCATTTTAACGTCCTCGTAAATATTAAAAAAAAAATAATAAAATAAAATTAAAAAAAAGAATTAACGTACTTTCCCAATTTCTTTTGCAAGCTTTCAAAGTTGTCATCTGTTCTTTTGCTTACATGACTAAAAAACGTATTTACCAAATGCCATGCTTTTAGAGTAATCTTAGTGTTTTGCTTTGCAGAAACACTGACACAGGTGACATCAGAGAAAAAAGATCCAACAAAACAAATGCTACGAACAAATTTTCAAATTTGCTCCATTGCCAAATCAAATTTCGAGCTGAAAATTTAGTTTTACAACCAAAATTTCCATTTATCAGTTCTAATAAAATTGAAAAGAAATTTGCGAGCTTGCTTGACAGAAATTAGTCTTGTTGTAAGTCAAAATCAACAATGGCCTGAAGGGCCTTATTTTTACTCCATCACCGTGTAGCACCTATCTTCTGTTATCTGTACAATTTTCTGACCGTGCTTGACGCTCCTTTGTCTCTCTTTCCCATACTGATATCTTCTTGTACGAATGGTTCAAGAAAGTTCGAGATTCCTTTACAAGACCAAACAAATTTTCTGCATCAGGACAATTGATAGTTGAGTCAGCCACTACTAAATTTAAAACATGGCCCATACAATGAGTGTAAATTATATTAGGATTGTTAGCTTTCAGATAGGCCTGAAGACCCTTGTAGCATCCTTTCATATCTCCTGCACTGTCTAAAGAGCAAGCAATAAAATTTGATGTGAAAATTTCGTGTTTTTTCAGTTTACTTACGACTTCATTGTAAATATCTTCTCCACTCGAATCCTGTATCGCACACAATTCCAGGAGTTTTTCATATGTTTTCCCTTGAAAAACGTATCTTACACAAACAGCTAACTGCTATATTACTGAAGTATCTTAAGTAGTGTCTACCATAAAACTAAACGAAGCAGTCTCGTTAAGATCTCTCAAAATAAGGTTTCTCCCCTATGACGTTAGAATTTTTAACATTTTATTAACAAATGCTTTGGACAAAAAAGTTAAAAGAAATCCTCTTCCCACCCGACACCTTCCTGAGTTACCCGCATTTCATGTTTATTCAAAGAAGACAAGATTTTCTTTTTTTTACTTTCCGCAGTGCATTTGTCAACATGAGATTTTACAATGGCATCACATCCTGACACTAATAAGCCTAATTGTAGGAAATTTCCATGATTGTTGTCAGAATACAGGGAATAAGGTCCTTTATGTTTTCACTTCTGTATGCTAATCCTTGCCTACCATAAACACAATAATATCTATCAACCTCTTAACTGATCTACGGGTTTCTACTCCATGTACTCTTTCTTTCATTTGATTTACTTAATGAGGGTGTCAATATCACCTCCTCTACAAGAAAATTTAAGTATTTAAAATCAACAAAATCCTTTTAAGAACTTAAAATTGATGTTTTTTTTATACTACTTTATTTCTATGTTTAGCATTCGGCGTTATTCGTTTTTTTCACTTTTCAGCATTGGGGGCCCCCTGGCGATTGCCAGGTGGCCGGCCTAGCCAGTCCGGGCCTGATCCCAGCATTCGGTGTGAATGAAGAAAACCCAGGAAGACTTCACTCCGGATGACTGGCCGGAAAAGGCTTTTACACTTTTACGACCGAGTGTCCCTACCGGGAATCGAACCCGGGACTGCTCGCACCAAAGATGAAAGCGTCAGCGACTACGCAACATGGGCCATGTTTACCATTCTTACAAGAAAACAACAGTCAACTTGTTAAGATTATAGACATAAAAATGAACTTTAAAAATCAAACTATCTCAAGTTTACTATCAACACTTATGTAAGAAGCTTTGAGTTCGTTTTTTAAGTATTGTGAGTTCCTTTCAATAATACAAAATATATTAATAATTAAATCGGATTTTAAATGTGTTTCTTGTGTATAATTTCAAATTTTTATCTTCCTCGATTAAAATCTAGTTACTATTAGTTTGGTACCACTATCACGTGATTCTTAAATTCCAACATAGAATCTTTCTAGGAGTTTCACAGATACTTCTAGTTTCTTTATTTTTTATTTATTTATTCATTATTATTATTATTATTATTATTATTTTGCTCCTTCAGTGTGTTTAAATATTTTCATTAATTCACATTATATATATATTATAGGTAATACTGACCTTCATCACGGACGTCTTTAGACGACACTGACTCTTTACTGTATTCTGCAGTATCTTCTCTCTCAGCTACGTCAAAATCTGTGAAACCTTCATTGTATTGCTCCTGAATGTCCTATAATTATTGGAGAGAACATTTTAAATAGCATTTCAACAATAATGACTAACAACTCTTTTTTTATCAATCAAGTTAACCTCTTAAGTGTGAAATTCTTGGGAGACAAGTAGCTCTAGAAAACTGAATTTTTTCTTGTACAACTTGTTTGTTATATATATATATATATATTCTCCTTGTATCCATTGCAAAACAATGCTCAGAGTGTCTACTAAAATTCCAAAATAAAATTTCGTGACTTTTTCTTTACCAAATCACAAATTTTCCTAATATTTGGGTGTGAATTAGGCCGAATTTTCCTCCATGCGATAAAAACGTACTTTGCTTGTTATTTGGTAGCGTCTAAAGCCGACGATAGACATTTTTGGTAGTGAAATTTGACAGTTTATAGAACAAAATTCTTCAATCTGTACTTACATTTGTAGTTTAAAAAAAAATCGTGACCCAAAAGCTAAATTTCGTGACTTTCATGACCGTTTCCTGATTTCGTGACTTTCATGACCGTTTTCTGATTTCGTGACCGATAGACACCCTGATGCTACTAATATTAGTAGCGAAATTGTGAAGAAAAAATATCTGGGTGTTTATTTATTTACAGCATTCACACTTTGATCTAGTAAAACCAAACTCAAAGTGTATGTATACACATCTTAGTGTATATATATATATATAGTGGCAGATCCAAGATATGATCAAGGTAGGGGCTAAACCATAGTTTGCCGTTTTATCCAGTGTAAAGCAGGATTGAAGCCCATTTTATCCAGTGGATATCTGAGCGTCAAGGGGGAGCTATAGCCCCTATAGCCTCCCCCCTTGGATCTGCCACTGTGTATAAATCATCTACATTACAACTCTATTTTGCAGATCTACTGCATAATCTGGAAACGATAAGTGTATAAATGCCTTTTACGACTAATGTTAAGTTATATTTCTTGTACGTATTTGCATATTAATACATGAAGTGAAAATTTGGAATAAAAATTAAACCAAGGCAATTGAATACTGGATAAACAATGGGACTATATTGCTAAATACTGAAACCAGGGTTTCCACTCTCTTTCCCGACAAGGACAAATCACCAATTTTCCAGGACTTTGACATAGGAAGGTTTAACAGAATTGCAGCTGTAGGTTCAAAATTCAGAACAGTGAAATAAAAGTACAGTAGCTTACGCAGTGAATAATAACGCAATTACAGTATTAATACACAATAATGAAATACACAAAGCGGAGCGTAATGTGCTGCTTCTTTAAGTGGCCTCCCAACTTCCCTTATAGCCACCCAACCCACTCACATCAGCACATGTATTTTCATTCTTTCTACATGTCATTTCAATTGTGTACCGAACAAATTTACAAACAACAAAAATCTATTTTTCGTACATGGTATCTTCATTGTGTGACAGATATAATTAGAGAAAAAAGGAATTATATTACAAGTTTTTCAACTGAGTATAGAGTTGTGTGATTTCCTCATCTATAATCTCTTGGGTGAAGCCGCTCTACGGATAGCATTTATCTTTGTCAATAAAAGTAAAGCAAGACTTCTGCTCTGCTTCATGTGCAAGCTGGTTTGCTTTAGTCTACAAAGCTTCACTTGTTTTAATCAATTTCCTTTTCTTTCTCTGCAGCTGCTCTACAGTCCGCAGCAAAAAACCTGCAACATGAGCGTGTAAGTTTATTGTGAAACGACGAAGTTTTTTTTGCTCCAAAATAAGTGTACAGGGGAGGACGCCGAGGTTTTTCGTGGCATGATTCGTGCCACTTAAACGTTATGTTAATTCCATACGCTGTTAGGCGTAGTTTCACAATAAACTTACATGCTCATGTTGCAAGTTTTTTGCTGCGGACTGTACATTTTCACTTATCTCTTTCCTCTTGCTCTGCACTTGATTTTCTCTTTCAACAGTCCTTAATTGCTCTAGCGTTGCCTTTCATGGAAGGCATGATGCAGCATTTCTTTTGTGATGTTGATTGAAGTAAAGTATTTATGAGAAATGTTATATATCAATCTCATGGAGGATTGATACTTATACAGTTCGATGCATAGAAAATGTTACAAAAAGTTCAAGTCAAACCTACGAACAAACTCTTGCGCCGTGTGCTTATGCATTCAGAAATACACTTCTTATCGACTATTTACTTCCGGTATTCAACCCAACTCACCCTCTCCTTGTCTAAAGCAGTGGGTGACGTAATATACTCTTTCCATTCCGACGAGAAAAAAAAAAAAAAAAAAACACACACACACACACAGGAACCAGTTTACAAAGTTTATGACTCTAAAATCGTCTCTTTAATTCGTTTGTTCTGAAATTCCTTTCTAAGGCCTGAATGAAACAAAATGTCACAAAATGTTCCCATAGCTTCATAAACGCTCTTATTTGCATTCTTTCCCTTCTTCAAAGGCTGCATATTACATCAACCTAGGAAGAAGTTCCTTGAGAAATCTATGGAAATTGTTAATCATGGCAGTAGGTTTTGTGCTTCTCAAAGTCTGTAATACGGGCGCAGAGCTCTAAAAGCTACTGACAGAAATGAGTATGTTATTCATTTCTTTTCAATAATTACAAGCAAATGTTCTAGTTGGCGTCATTTGGGAAGGACAAAAGGGTGTAATTGCCCCCTCCCTTGAGCTTAATAAATACATATTGTTTGAGCACATGTATAGTAATATACTAATAAAAAAAAAAAAAAAGTTCGATCCCAGCTCGCGCCAAGTAAACTTTGTGGTGGACAAATCCACATCATTTTTGTTGACTTTTGACTTAAATCGATTCTTTTTATTTAAATCAAATCTTTCTCTTTGTATAATACAAGTCGCGAACTGAAGAAAAACATCAGGAATTAGTATTAAATGTTAATTATGCCATTTAAGTGGAAGTATTGGGGTTCAATTTTGAATTAATCCCCAATCGTTAACTTATTTCAATCCCAAACAATGTTTCTTAAGTATTAAGGAAAAAGCACAGCAACGTTTATCAACATGACACTTTTTGACAGAAGTTATTGATGTTTGGGATAGGCATATTTTAAAAAAGTCGAAACTAGCTTGCGGCAAGAAATACATATAAATACATATAAAATACATAAATTTCGCCTAAAGTTATAAAATCTAATTTAAACAGATCCCAAAGTAAAGTCCGGGTAGGAAAATTTTTGTCCACGAAATTTCACGTCGAGAATGGCCTGAAAGAAGGAGATGCAGAGAGCTTTTGTGAACGCGGCACTGAACCTCCGGGTTCCATAGGCCACAGAGTGAGTTAGTGTTTTTTTGTTATAAAATCTAAAAAGTTTTGGAGAGGGGATCGGACCCCCTCTAAATAGGCTCCTATTATCTGGAACAAACAGACGCGCACGTAAAAGAATTTTAGTCTTAAATGTCCATAGTGATTTCCCCGTTGGAGTAGTTAACGATTTTAAAATCCTATGTTACGAAGAGAAAAAGCAGGATTCCCCCGTTACCGTTCAAAACGGGATTTTCCCTAACCATCCTCCTCCATGGGGTTAAGTTCCAAAGTTGGCAGGTCGTTTGTAACAAAATTTTGAAAATTTACCGGGAAAAAATGAATAATTTGCTTATTTGTGTGCTAGATATGTTAGGAGAGTGGAAATTGTTTATTTTTCTCTATAACAGACTATAAACATGGAACTATTTGACAAGTACTGCGATGGAACAGGGTTTGAAAAAACCTGGGCTTTTTTGAAAAAGCCCAACCCAACTGGGCCCATATGGGTTTTTTCGGGTATTTTCGGGTTTAACTGTTTTTTTTCGGGTTTAATCGGGGTTTTTCGAAATATTTCAATGTCTTTGAGGTAAAAGTGTTAAAATGTGATTTATATTTCAAGATTATCATTGTCACAACTTGCAACAATTTTCTACTCACTGCTGTTTTGAAAAAAAATGGCCGCCATTTTGAAATTTTACATTCGATCGCCGAGAAATTCTATACAGCAAATTTAGCATATCTCGTGCTTCCACCGTCAAAATTTCAACTTAAAAGACTGAAAATTGCGCTTCATAGCGTGGATATTCGCTGGTTTGGAAAAATGGCCACCATTTTGATATTTTACGTTGGGATGCTGCCAAAATCTATACAGGAAATTTAGTGTCTCGTAGTTGTACTCTGAAAATTTTAACTTAAAAGGCAGAAAGTTGTGCCATGTAGTTTGTGTGGTAGAGGCAGACAAACGAGTTGAGTTGATTTTGCGTTTAACATCCCTTTCAGCAGCGAGGCTATATGAGACGGGACCTACTGATTAACGTGAAATCCGAACCACATGAGCACCCTCCGGGAAGCAAACCCGGGTCCCACGCCGAAGACGCGTACACTATCCGCATAGCCATGAAGGAGCTAGACAGACAAACAAACACATGTAGAACAAGTCATCTAGAAGCCTGACTGACGTTCGCCAAATATGAATACCAAAAGGGGTCTATTAATTTAAAACAAAGATACAATTCATGTTGTATGAAATAAATAAATGTTTTAAAATGTCTTATATGAAATTACCATCTTCCAGTGTAAATAAACCTGCTATATTTTCTCCATGAGAATAAGGGACCTGAGATTCCCCCTGTCCCCCCTCAACTTTCCAACAAAATGCAATGAACTGTACTCTGGTTATGAACAAAAGTATAATAGGCCGCGGTGGCTCAGTGGTAGAGCGTTCATCTCTAGTGCATGGAGTTCCTAGTTCGATCCCAACTCGCGCCAATTGAGCTTTGTAGTGGACAAATACCTTGTGCGTGGGCTTTCTCGGGATTCTCACGTTTCCTCCCACTTTCTCCATTCCGTCATGTCATTCATTTCTCATCATCACAGTCACCTTGATCATAGTAGGTATAACCGTGAGACTAAAGATTTCCTTTTATTTTTTTTCAATAATAGGCGAAAGTTCACTAAACAGCAGCTGCTTTTCTCTGTTCGTACCTTGCAGTTAATTGTACAGACTAGAGATGTCAAAAAACTTAAGAAGTACTATAAAAATGTTTTACAGAAAACAATATGCAAATTATTTAAATCAGTGGTACAATCTACCTTCAATATTCTTCGCGCGTTTAGCAATATTAATTTACATTTGCCAAAATTACGTTCGTCAGTTTAATCTGATGAAAAGCTGATTTTCCTCCCTGTGTCGTGTGTAATTGTCAGGACCAGATTTACATTTATCTAAGACCTGGACCAAAGCACAATTCTGTGCCCCTAGCCTCTGAAAAACATTATAATTCTTGTTAACTTATCTAATGTGTTGCTGGAGAAAAGGTAAAAATGTAGAAACCCTCAAAGCTATATATATATATATATATATATATTCCGGAGAGTATCCGAGTTTCCATCAAGTACAATGGAAAAAGTAGCATTGCAAATTTCGCTCGCTATTAAGTCGAACAGGGTGGTGTAATCCTCGAAATTGTTACATACAACAGCGTACTGTTTGTTCATTCACTAATTACAGGATTCCAGCCAATGTCAGAACTTTTTGTTTTTCACTTTTCGAATAAGCTGATATTGATAGCAGAAATGAAACGGAGATAAAATATAAGACATTTCCCTATCCCGACTAAATTTACGGGGACGCAGGACACTCGGGCCCAAAATCGGGACGTATGGCAGGCTTATGCGTAAAATAAATAGTTTTATTTTTGAAGTATTCATTTCCGATCCTTCTGTGTTTAATTCGGGAATTCCATGAGCATTTCTTTCATGGCGTGTACATCAAAACTTCCACTAGTACGGAAATTTGAACTCAGCACTTGAAATAGTAAGCGTTACATAGTCTTCGGAACCCCGAGCATTAAGCTTCTTAAATTTGACAAGAATTTTTACGCTATTGCTGGTGTTGATTTTACAGAATGCTTATTTGAAGAGTAGCAACAAATGACTGAACTAAACTGTTATTGTTGGAAAACCAAATTTTAGTTGAAGAAACTTGTATTTTACATCAAAGGTAAGAAATAATACTAACAGTTTTACTAATGTATTTACATATGTACTATTAGTACCGGCACCTATGACCTTAAACCCGTCAAACGTATGACTGATAATGTCCCTCAGTGTCGCAAGTCGACGAGCACACTAATCACGGAAAATATTTTCTAAAGTACAAAATTGCTTATTTTACTTCAAATAGGCTATAAGCATAATTTATACATTAATTTGTTCTATAACTATCTCAAGCTAAGTTTTTTTTTTTTTTTTAATTAATTAATTCATTTATTGCATTCAGAACTTTATAAAGGTCTTATGTTGAATGTTGTATACCTTAACGTGAAAGCCTCTAATTCGCCTTAAAGTCTAAAATCTGATAAAAATCACTTACAATGTGATCACCTTAGTTGTACCAATAATATACTAACAAATAGATCAAAAACCCAGGTGGTTTTTTTCAGGTGGGTCCAACCCGAAAAAAACTACCGGTTTTTTTCGGGCTGGGCCCACCTGGGCAAACCCTGCGATCGAACTACTTCGCGCACGGTTACCGCATGGTTGGATTATGGGAAAGTAACAAGCATTTGTATTGGAACATGGCTGAAGTACAGAGACGCTCCAGCTGGTATCCTTACGCAAAGATGAGAAATTACTCTCTATTAATTTTAACAGGGAAGGTTCTAGATTACTGGTCCCCCATGTAGGTTAGTAGCTGGGTTGGTTTCTTTCTGTACTTAAGTTTATACATTTAATTTATACAGTATTGCCGAGCGAGCGTTAGCGAGTGAAGGCGGGTTAGAGCCCCGTAGGGCACGTTGTTTTCTGTCTTTATTACTGCTGAATGGGAAGGGGGACCAGTAATCTAGAACCTTGCCATTTTAACATAATGGGTCCAAACTTCCCTAACCCTAAGCTATCCCGATCCTACTCTATGATATCCTTTTAAAGCGGTCCTAAAAATTGATAATCTTTATATTTTCGTAACTGTTATCACTTTTTTTTTGGGGGGGGGGGGGTCAAAAGCCAGGCGGATGACCAATTTCGGAATAAATGCCGATCCGTGGATCAGCAAAGTAAGCAGCTGCACTCGGAAAAACATCACCTTGTACGCATATTATCAATCGGCACGCAATTATTTGGGCATGTATCTGGGTAATAACAATTCTGAATATATTGGAAAACCATTTGAAGCAAGTAAAAGAGAGGGGTTAACTTTACAACGCCCATTTCAGCGGGTATACTCACTAAAAAACGACAAATTACACTCTGCTAATTTTATGAAAAATAGGTCAAAACTTCCCTAATCTTAAGCTAACCCGTTTCTATTCCTACCCTATTTATCCCCATCTTAGGGTTAAGTTCCAAAGCTGGACGTCCGTTCCTAGAAAATTTTGAAAATTTATCAGGAAGAAATGAATAATTAGCTTGTTTCTGTGCTTGATAATGTATAAAGAGAGCGAATGTTGTTTATTTTCTTATATAAACGGTTTTAAACATTGAACTATTTGGCAAGCGGAGGGAACTACTTGGCGCAAGGTTACTTTGTGGTAGAATTATGGTAATGTAATGAACATTTGTAAACATGGCTGGCTAGTGATAATTAGAAATCAATAGAAAGAAGTGGGGTCAAAGACACTGGACCCTCTTAACGGAACATTGACCGAAAAATCTATTAAAAGTCATTGTTTTATAAATCTAAAAATAAATTGTAGATGATGCGGTAAGCAAATAACTGTAAAGAAACGTGAAGAAAGTTATATTTTTCAATGTAACGGTAAGTAACGTAACCAATACGGTGGCAAAGTTCTAGAACACGGGTCCCTCTTCCCATTTATCTGTAATAAAGACAGAAAACAGCGAGCCCTCCCGGCCTCTAACACGCCTATTTTAGTACAGAAAGAAACCAATTATTACGCTTTTAGCCAAAAACTAGGCGGACTACCAACTTCGGAATAAATGGCGGAGCGTGTATTGTAGTCTACCCCTACAACAAATCGACGTACCGGTACATATAAAATAGGTCTGCATCAATTTTTTATGGGATGTAAGTATGCACGTAGACTATGAATCAGTACGCAGCTAGTGTGCAAGCAATAAATAAATAAAGTGTAGAAGGCATAAAGGATATTATTAACAATACTAAACGTGACATTGAGGTAATGAATGTATGTGACCTCGTATTCTAAATCTCCACGAAAAATATTACCTGTGACTGAGTCTGACATTCAGTACAATAATAATATCCTGCTGATTTGAGAAATTCTGTGCCACCACACACTTCACATTCTAACATGTTCGCTTATATTTGCAGTTGCAACGAAATACAATTTTTCACACAATACGCTAACAAAACAAGCACACACGTGAAAATGAAGTTCATGAGTTACCGGCACCAATGTTGCCAAGACGTTCATTAAAGATTCCACTGGATTAACATAAACTATCATTTTCTTTAATGCTATAGGGCCCTATCCGCATTTACGTCGATTCCAAGTATTCGCTCGACGAACCGTTCGTGAGAGTAATACTAACTAACTAACTAACTAACTCTATGGCCTATGGAACCCGGAGGTTCAATGCCGCGTTCACAAAAGCTCTCCACTGAGTTCCATCATTAGCTAACTGCATCCAGTTTCTACTTTGTATTCCAATCTCTGCGAGATCCATCTTAATATTGTCCTCCCATCTGTGTTTAGGTCTTCCTAATGGTCGTTTTCCGATTGGTCTTCCAGTCAGGACTTTGAAAGCGTTTCTACTTTCTTCCATTCTAGCTACATGACCCGCCCACCTAAGCCTCCTAGACTTGATGACCCTAACAATGTTGGGTAAACCGTATCGCCATTCCCCATTCCCGTTCCTCTTGGGTCCGAATATTCGTCTCAGGATCTTGTTCTCTAATACTTTCAGTCTACGTTCTTCCCTCAGAGTAAGCAACCATGTTTCGCAACTATACAGAACAACAGGCATGATTATCGTTTTATATATTTTAAGCTTCAAATTCCTCGACAGAATTCGCGACGACAAGAGATTTTGAACCAAATAATAACACGAATTCCCTGCTTTTAGCCAACATTTAATTTCTTCGTGAATATGATTTTCGTCTGTCAATATTGATCCTAGATATTTGAAACTATCCACTTTATCAAAAGTATTATTTAATATTTTAACGCATCCATAATTTGCTGTATTACGGTCCCGACGCACTTCCATGTATTTAGTTTTTTCTGCATTTACTTCTAAACCCATGTCCCTGCAAGCGTTTAATAAGATCTATGCATTTCTTTCTATTGTTCTCATATCATCCTCTATTAAATTTACATCATCAGCATATGCCATAACCTGGTGAATACCGTTCAACTATAGCCCCTGGTTGCTATCTTTTTTTCCTTATAGCGTATTCCAGAACAAAGTTAAATAATAATGGCGACAACGCATCTCCTTGTTTCAGGCCATTTTCGACTTGAAAGCTCGTGGACAAAAATTTTCCTACCCGGACTTTACTTTGGGATTCATTTAAACATATCTTAATTAATCCAATTAGTTTTCTCGGTTTTCCAAGTTCTGTAAGAACGTTGTATAATGTTTCTCTCCTAACCGAGTGGTACGCCTTTCTAAAATCAATAAATAGTTGATGTACCGGGGTATTGTATTCCCACTTTTTTTCGAGTATTTGGCGAATGGTAAATATTTGATCAATAGTTGATCGATTTCGTCTAAATCCGCACTGATAATCTCCAATAATTTCGTCTGGGTATGGGGTCAATCTTGCTAATAGAATATTTGAAAGGATTTTGTAGGATGTTGACAGAAGAGAAATGCCTCGATAATCATTAGTCAGTTTTGTCGCCTTTCTTGTGAATTGGAACAATGATTGATTCTTTCCACTCTTGTGGCAATTCTTCCTTGTTCCAGATAAGAAGAATGAGTTTGTGTATCTTGTTCCACAATTTTTCGCCTCCAGCTAAAATTAAAGAGTAAATCCAGCCAAAGTGAGAGTAATACTCCCGGAAGTAAGTTTTTCGCGCGCTAACCTAGCCAGCCAAGTCACAGAATTTATATCATGGGAGTCAACGTGTAACCAAACGAGCCCTGCGGGTAGGGATGCGCACGAGTCGAGTCGAGACAGAATTTTCCTGAGAAAATTCGAGTCGAGACACAGCTCTTCCAATAGAAAAATATACGTTTTTCGAGTCGAGACATCACTTTTGCAGCATATTTTCGAGACGAGACAGCCTCAAATTGTGTCTCGTGCGCATCCCTACCTGCGGGGCTTTTAACCCGTTCCTACTATTACTAATACAAGTACTAATACTAGTACTACTACTAATAATAATACAACAACAACTACTACTTATCTGCTCAAAAGTAAGTAAATAACTTTTTTTTGTATTTTATTTTAATGAAAAGATGTTAGGAAAATTTTAAAAAAATAAATCTTTCCTCAGGCCGGGTTTGAACCCACGCCAAAAATGATTTCCATTACCAACACATAGTGCTAGCATGCTCGGCCACGTATAATAATATTTATTCTACGCTCGGCCACGAGGACGAACGGCAGTAACCTTTTGATTTCTGCTATGTGTATACTGCGTGGCAAGTAATGGATAATGCCAACCAATGAGAACCGTGTATTTAGTTCCTACTTCCGTGAGTATTACTCTCCCGAGCTAGTTCGTTCGCTCGCTACCCTAGCCGCTGTTTGAAGTTGGTCATGTAAAATGTACAGAAAATTTTGGGCAAGAGATAGAACCCAACCAACTCCTGCGGTGCCTTTAACCCGTTCCTCCTCCTTCTCCTACTACTACTATTAGTATTACTACTACTACTACTAATACTACTACTACTATTGCTACTATTACTACTACTACTACTACTACTACTTTTACTATGGATCCGTATAGTAAAACTGCAAGCTTATTTTACTGAAAAACTATTATGAAAATTTTAAAGAATAATCGGTAAATCACATTTTTGAGTATCATTTTCAATCTTATTTTAATGAAAAAAATGTGTTATACAGTTGCTATAGGTATACTGATTAAATAACTAAAGCTCAAGTATAAGTTGGGATGGTCAAACAGGTGTGGAATGCGCTTATTATAGGATTGCCATTGGCACACGGCGCTGCAATCGGAGCAGAAATGCTGGGGAAAATGCTACGAAATACAGCAGGTTCTATCGACAAGAAATGCCATAGGATATGCCATGGCATGGGAAATGCTATAGCATTTGCTACTTTACACGGTAGGATATCGATGATACGATTTTTACTACGAGAAATGCTACGATAAATGCTTCCGTCTAAAACTAGCCTTAGAATCGAGATCTGCGTTCCAGCGTCCCGAAAATATTTCTCGGGACGCTTAAATGTCCCGTATTTCAGCAAGAAAAAAGAAGTCATATTATAGTTTGATTTTTTTCCCACAGGATTAAGTATAGCGCTATTTACGGGTAAATCATTTGTGTACGTTTGCTTAACTAGGAAGGAGAAAATCTACTAAAATGGAAGAAAGTAAATTAGTATATAATACTTCTTCTCATTTTAAGCATTTCAAAGATTCTCGTAATTTAGTAGCGTCCAGGATTTTCATTTCTGAAAGATGACAACCCTAGTTTATGAATCGGTTTGTGTTAAAGCAATACAAAATCTGCGTTTCAGTATGCTCGCATTGAAGTTATCTTTTATTCTGTCTTTGAATATGTTGTTTTGCAATAGGTAAATAATAATAATCATCAGTGACGGCTCTTGTAATAAAAGATAGCGTGGGCCAAGCCTCAAGACAAATACTTTATGGTTACTACTAGTACTATAACTACCACTACTAAGATGTAGTAGTAGTAGCTATTCTTATTATTTGATTATTAAGTGAATTGCTTAAAAATAAGTCAAAATTGCAGTCAGAAAACTTATCATACTAACACATCAAGTTCCCTTTGGGGAACCCATGGTACAATTTCTACCATACGGGTGTTTCATGGTACATTGCAGCATTATAACTCTCCTATTTGAGGTTTTTCGTCCGTGTTTTTTGTTTTTTTGTTTTTCAAGTCCAGAGGTATTGTAGAAGACCTTACGTATGGTTTCATACCTTCCTGCGCCGAGACATAGGAGGTGATGACGTCATAATTCTAAAATTTATATTTCTTTTATTATTTTCTGGCGGGTCTACGTTCATTATTTTTTGGCGGGCTTATTTTTGCACGTAGAAGATTGAAATTTTGCACAAACATTCAGTCCACCGAGTAGTATTTACCAGATTTTTTTCATGTTTCTGCGTTAAAACAGGGGGGGATCCAAAGAGACAAAAGTTTTAAAAAGGAATATTTTTGCCAAAAAATCCCTTTCTTCGGAATTTTCCCGCCTTAGATACATGATGGAGACATGTGAATGGTACCGCCTGAAAGTTCTGAAACGCAGTTCTATTCTGAAGAGAATGATGGGTGAAACATGACCCTAGGGTAATTAGGGAAGTGTCAGGGAATTTTTATCAAAACATACTTCTGTATAAGGGAATTTTGGACATTTTCGGTTTTTTTGGGGGGGGCTTATTTTTGCACCTAGAAGATTGAAATTGTGCACAAACATTCAGTCCACCGAGGAGTATTTACCAGATTTTTTTCGTATTTCTGTGTTAATACAGGGGGTACAGAGGGGCTAAAAGTTGAAAAGGGAAATTTTTACCAAAAAATCCCTTTCACGGGATTTTCTCGCCTTAAATACATGATGGAGACAAGTAAATGGTACCGCCTGAAAGACAGTTCTATTCTGAATAGAATGATGTCCAAACCATGATCCTAGGTTAATTAGGGATGTCTCAGGGAATGTTTACAAAATATCCCTCTGTATACGGGAATATGGGACATTGTCGGTATATATTTTTTGGTGGGGTTACTTTTTCACCTGGAAAATTGGAATTCTGCATGAACAATCAGCCCACATAGTAGTATTTATCAGATTTTTTCAGATTTCTGCGTTAAAACAGGGGAGTCCAGAGGGGCTAAAAGTTGAGAAAAGGGATATTTAGACCAAAAATCCCTTTTTTCGGGATTTTCTCGCCTTAGATGCATGATGGAGACACATGAATGGTACCGCCTGAAAGCAGTTCTATTCTGAAAACAATGATTGGCGGATTATAGTCTTACCTGAGATCATGGTGTTTTACGGTAATTTGGGGCATTGTGGGGATTCTTGATAAAATTTCTCCCGCCCTTAGTGTTAAAGATAGATACTTGAAATTTGGCACACACATTCAGTATACCAAATACTATTTATCAGATTTTTTTGAGATCTCTACGTTTACACAGGGCCGCTTCAGAGGGGCCCAAAGTGTAAAAAAAAATCCCTAGAAATTTTCCCTTTGACATCAGTTTTTCCTCTCCTGGTATATGATATGAGCATGCAAGTGGTACCATTTGAATGCCAGCTCCATTCTGAAGAGAATGAGGTATGATCCATGATCCTAGGATAAATAGTGACGATGCAGTAGCTGCTTAACTGAAAGTCTAAAAAATACCCCAAAAACCCAAAATTATCCCTTAAGGAATAATCATTGAGCAACAACGTAACATAAAATATTTTCTGTAATAAACGCTACTCACCTAATTGTCTCTACATATAATCTTCTCTTCTATGCTTAAGGCTGGATAATTTCCCGATCTCTTTTGTGTTGAATTTCTTTATTGTGGTAATATAATCTTTGTATGTAGACAACATTGTTAGTGCATTGAGTTGGACTTGGCTCATCGAATTCCTTAGACAAGTCTTCACGCTTTTTAATGTATTGAAACAACGTTCTGATTCTGCTGTAGCTACAGGAGTTGTCAATACTATGTCCACCAGTTTTGACACCTGAGAGAATGTATCTGTTAAGTCATTGTTACGCAGAAATAGTAATAAATTACTGGTGTTATTAATTGCTCAAAGCATATCATTGTTGTATGTGACCGATAGTTCGGACTTCAGCTTTTCTATATTCAGCATTGGATAGGAACGGAATATAACTGTTAAGTCATTTTTCTGAAAGGAATGATTAAAAATGGCAATGTCATGAGGGTCCACTATTGAAATCGCGCGTAGTACTTTCAAACAACACGATTTTATTCATTATCACACAGTCACACGAAAACACAGGGGAAAAATAGCACATACGACACTAGGAAGATGCGCAGCTGAATTGAAGGTTGGACACGCGATTGATTTTGCATCCCTTCAGCAGAAGTAAGACAAGAGATCAAGGTCAAGGGACAAAACGAATAAAAGTGCAGGATCAACAATCTCTACAGACGAAACGAAGTTTGGCAACAAGCAACCTTCAAACCTTTTCGTTCGGAGGGGGTCGGGTGCAATCATATGATGAGCGCCTGCGATTCTTAGCCCATGCCTTCTACATTCAAGCTGGGTTTTCACATTGTTCGCCAAACAAATCAATGTAAGACGATACTAAGTCCACACTGAAACAGCTCAGACCCTTTTCCCTTTTATTTTGTATGACTGTGTGCCCATAAGCGTAAGATGGAAAAACTAATTTGAAGGAGTCCGAGAAATTATTGCAACAATACTAGCAAGACAACTTAAGATATATACATTTTTCTATGATAATATAAAAACCATGGGAGGGCCCCTTTATGACGAACCGCCTCTAACAATAATAATACCCCGTCTTCTTTAGCCTAACCGGCATAATTGTGGGACGTAAAACTTAAAGATTTCAATAATAATAATAATAATAATAATAATAATAATAATAATAATAATAATAATAATAATAATAATAATAATAATAATAATAATAATAATATAGGCATAATAATAATAATATAAAATTAGAATTTAGATTTCTGGGCTTTCGGCATCTATGGCTATTTAAGCCCGTCACTTTTGAAGGGATGACGTCCCTCAGCGAGCACACTATCCGCGGAAAGGGAAGAAAGAAGGGATTGAAGAAGGAAGGTAGCGGCCGCGGACATATATGTTAGGTACCACCTGGTGGGAATGAGGAAAACCCAGGAAAGCCTCATTCAGGATGGCTGGTCTGAAAAAGCTTTTGACATTTTTTTGACCGAGTGCTTCCACTGGGAATAGAATCCAAGACCGCTCGCACCGAAGGAGAGAACGTTAGCGACTACGCTACGAGGGGCCACAATAAAAAAAAACTATATTCTGATTCTTTACTTTATGTGTTTTTACTTTTCTGTTACAAAAAACTCTTGATTTTGAAGCCAATTATCATTTTATTTTTTAAAATTCAGCAAAGAAAGAAAACTGTTTATAATATTTATAGTGCAGATTAAGAATAGTACATCAAATTCAAAAAAGCAATTTTTCTTTCACTTTCCTTGCTTTAAATGGTTTTCGAAGGAGTTCTGGACTTTTATTACCCTGGCACATGCCCAAATAATTGCGTGCAGATGTGTGTACCCCTATGTGCATTGCAAATGCCTTTGTATCATTCTAGTACCTACTGTCCTATTATATGCAAGTATTTCATCAAGAAATTCACTCGCAGTGTCTTTCTTTGTTGTTGGCGTCAGAATTGTATTCATGAGTGCAGAGTCACTTTGCGCGGACTTCTTCTTATGATATAAATACCAGTCCGGACATACGCCATAAAAACGACTGTGTAAAACAGAAATCAACCTGTGCTAGGCGACCACTAAATGCAAGAATGCTATCTAATCGAGTCAGAATAGGAGTACAGCAGGTAGCCCACACGGAGGTGCATCCACAGAGAGTGGACGCATCAGGTAGTTTAGAACACTTGCAACTCTACACTTCTAAACATGAAATATACTTTTCTTACAATGTGCAAAAATAATCTGCCGGTGGAAATTTGTGTTACACAGTCATCTTTTGTATGCACTTATTAATTCTAACCCTAGTACACCCTTTATAATGGTTTTACACTTGTAGTATTATAGATGTAAACATGAAATATTTGTTTTTTCCATCGTAGAAATATTCTTTCACCACTGAATTTAATGAATTTAATACACTACACCAGTGATCGCCAAACCGTCCGGGGTCATTTTCGGTAGATCGCGATAACGTCTCGGATGGATAACCTCGATTCCTCTACTGAGCTGACGATAATGACAAGGGTCACTGACGACAATAACTGCTCTTCCCCCGCACAAATGCCATTGTCAGCCTCATCTTACAGTTGATTGTATATGCGTGGGGTTGTGCGCGTTGTTTTTCGTGTGTATATTAGACATGTGCTAACTTAGATAGTTTGATTTCTTATTTACTAGAAATGTAATTTTATAAACAAAAAACAATTGTAAGTTTTTTTTTTAAAAAGTAGTTGTTTTTGGTTGGTAGCTCACAGTAGGACTTAAAAATGGTACGATACTCAAGCTTGGGAAGGTTCTAGAACACAGGTCCCCCCAAATAGGTTAATAGCTAAGTTGGTTCTTTTCTGTACCAAAGTTAATTATTTAATTCACATAGTATTGCCGAGTGAAGGCGGGTTAGAACCCCGCAGGGCACGTTGTTTTCTGTCTTTATTATAGTTAAGTGGGAAGGGGGACCTGTGTTTTAGAACCTTGCCCTCAAGCTTCATAAGTTTGGCGACCATTATCCTACACAATCCTTTTTCATATGCACTCTCTCATTTTGACCGTAAAATTACCATGTTTATGACGGAGTATTCATAATCAGTGCTTTATATAAATATTGCCGTGCATGTTAAGCACGAACGACTCCCTTAAAATTTTATTTTTTACATAGTCAATTTTTAACCTTTAAAAGTTATGTTAATAACTTTCATATCGCATATCGTTTCTTTATTGTTTGGGAATCTACATGAATGATGGGAAGATGACGTCTTCTAGTCAGCCATGTTAGATTGACTGTCTATGGTTTGTAAGGTGTTGAAGGAAGTTAAGTTTAAATGGCCGAATCCGTAACCATCAATTACTAATTGGACAATATTTATAAAAATTAAGACTATTAGAAGACCCAGAAACGATAAAAATGTGGAAAGTGCGAGAACTTGCGGATAAAGTGTATGTGCAAATTATTTGTCTAATATTTTTCGACATCGTAAAAAGTCATTTCGTTTATAAGCTATGATTGAAGTATGAATTATGTATTTTTTTCATAATAAGTTATGTAGTGTGATAGTATAAGTACATTACTTTCTGGAGTAAAATTAGATGATTATGAATTAACGGCAATAGAGGCGTCAATTTATTAGCCTTGTATTTTATATGTATATTCAAAGCTCGTACAAATGCAAAGTAGGAAATTGAAGAGTAATAATAGTAATAATTTTAAAAATTATAAACAAAAGCAAATCCTTCTGTTTCAGTAGTGTTAGGGGAATGGATGGTTATAATAGTGCATTATATCTTGACGTATTTGAAATTTGAACTATAAATCTAGATGGTATCGAAAGTCGGTCTAAAATGTAAAGTCACGTCAAAGTGGTGAAATATTTTTGTGGACATTTCTGATAAGCCTATGTAACGTAATTTATGACGTACTTTCTTTAAAAAAATTAGTGTTGTGTAATTTTTTCTAATTAAACTAAAATGACAAAAATTACCATATTACTAGACGGATGGATGTCTATAATCTGTCAATAAGTTACTCATCCTCTTTTTGCGACTGGAATTAACGATACTGAACTGATTTGGTATTCACTTTTAACCATCATCGGTAGATTAGGGTCACTTACACGAAACTTCACTTTTCGAAATGTCATCTTGCACTTTGTGTTGAGTACAGCTGAAGACTAATTAGATTAGTTTAGTGACCTTTTCCGTAAATATGTAAGAAATACGGGAGTATGTTTAGTACAAGGGGTCCAGAAGCACGTAAAAAACAAAATTTACAGGAGAAATGAATGATGCAAGTACTTAGACGTAACATAACGTAACCAAATCTAACCGAACCTAACATAAACTAACCTAATATTAGTTGAAATAAGCGAAATTCTATCATTTTTTGGAAAATTATGCGGGACCCCTACACTAATATAACATAAACTAAACTAACCTAACCTACCCTAAACTAAGCGAATGTGAACAGAAAATATCAAAATTGTAATATTTTTTTAGAGAAAAGAGCTGAACCTCTTCTGCTAAACATAGGCCGAAGTATGTAATGTAAGAGAGAAGAATGAGACAGTACAATTGAAAGTAAAAGATTTAAAATCTTTTAACATACCGTTACTGTGAGTCAGAATTATTCCCATGATTGGTAACATTTAGGCTCAGAATCTAGCAACATGCTTATCAATTGAAATCCTCCGAAGAAAAATCTGTTCAAATCTGGTTCATGATAGCTTTTCTTTAGTGCCATAGGGCAGTGGAATAAAATAAAAGTAATAATAATATACGGTAGACAGGAATGAAATGTCCTTACACGCACTATAGATGGGAGGGCGGGGAATGTCACAGGCTATATAAGTTTCCGGCTGCCATCTTGAATTCAGCTTTAAAATTTACGGTTAACTTTACAATTCCCGCTCTCGCTGATATACTCACTGAGACACGAGAAATTATACTCTATTAATTTTATGAAAATGGATCAAAACTTACCGAACCTTAAGCTAACCCGTTCCTACCCCTACCCTGCTTAACCCTGTCGTACTCTGCTGTACCCTTTTAAAGCGGCCTTACTTACCGATACCGATGGAGAGTGCATTGCATAATTTACCCAAAATTTCAAATGGAAAGAGGTAGGTGTGTATGTATGTTTGATATGTCACTTAACTCTAAAATTTGTTCAGGAGTTGATTTTTTTTAAAGCTCTTTGGAATTTTGAGTGTTTTAATGCTATTTCCGTTATTTCTTATTTCAGGTTCGTTCATTGAAGGCGGTTCTCAATAAAAATTAAATACACACAGATTGTTCTGATATCGGGTGAACGAACTGAGATCATCGCAGATGATTTCAACCATCGCTATCCTGAAAGGAATCCTGTTCTCAGTTGCTACTCACCTATCCATATTTAGGGACACAGGAGCTGTTGAATATAAGCTCCATTTGGGTGTATCTAAAACTGCTACTCACGATGCATCAAGAACAGTATTGTTGTTGTCCTTTCAGAAAGACCCTCAAAGGAGGATGTGCTGTGTGTTCATGGAAAGTGGCGTGAGTCGTACCACAATAACAATCATCATAGGCATTCTACCATTACTGGCATATCACATGCTGCAACTCAGAAGCTTTAATGCTGCACAGCCTAAGTTTTATACTTTCCATCAACTGTAGACTTCTTCGCCTCCTCCCTCTCTTTCCTGCTACTATACCCTCTAGCACGTTCCTCATAAGGAGAATATTAAAAACAAACAAGTGACACCAGTAGAAGTTGAAATTATTGGAATATATGACTATATTTTGTAAACGAACGCCAAGCGGCTATTGTTGTTGTGTCGTCTGTAGCCGTTCTAGGTTTAACCCGTTTGGGGCCTGTTTTAAACAGCACCTGTATCTAAATTTCGATTGGAAGGTATCATCTGTGTTGGGTGGGATAGAATTCCTTTTAGGATGGCGGTGGTTGAAATAATCTACGATGACTCTCACACTTCGTTCACCCAATATCAGAACAGTCACTTTGCGTTTAGCTTTCGTGAGAACCATCTTTAAATTAGCTAATCTGAAATGAAAAATAATGGAAATACCATTTAAAAGCTTAAGAACAGTTCGAGTTATACGAGAGACAACCGCAGATATGAATTCCTGAACAAATTTTATTCTAGATATTGTGTCCCAGACACACTTCCCATTTGAAACTTTGAATCCAAAATGACCGCCGAGTTGCAGTATGGTCTGTAACATTTCCCTCCTCGCCTATAATATGTGTAGGAACATTCCATTTCTCCCTGTTGCGCACTCTTTATTTTATTCGACTGTCCTATGACTTTTGGCGCACGCTGTACGATTAAACAATCTCAGAGCAAAGCATAACGTTTTACTAAAAAATTCGTGTGTAACGGTTTCGTCAACTATTTATATTAACTTTTTGATAAAACCAAGAGGTATATAAATAGATGCAGAAACAGTTACACATGAATTATTCTAGTAAAACGTGTTTTGTTAGGTTATTTTAAGTGTACTTTAAATCAGATTATGTAATCTATGGTTATTTCCTTCGCATATAAGTGGAATTTTTGAGTTGGTGTTAAGAGCTGTACATGTCCGAGTAGTAATAAATATAGAATCTTGTTACGACGTTGCTTTTTGATCGTGTATAGTGAGAAATTTGATTTGCAAACTTAACTATGGCATTTTTGATGCAGGCTTAAGAACTAACTGAGTTCATTGCAGGCACTGATTGTCAAATGTTGTTTATCGAGATTAGATTCTCTTTAATAATTACTTTCAGAATGCAGAAGGAATTCGGAGAGTACTCGATTAGTATTACTGTTCCTCATTAACTGTAGTAGAATGGAAACAGGTAAAAAAAAAAAAAAAAAAAAAAAATCTGGTGTATGTGCATCTTCGTTTCTCCCTGGTCATGTTCCACTAATTCACTTAATATTTCTAAAATTCTTGTAGCACCTAGTACACTTCACTATTCACGTTAAGTGTTGTAAATACATTGAAATTCGTTCCAGAAATGTAATTTGTAAAATAAACGTTTTTAAAAGTTGCATTACAGTACAATTAATAATGATGGATTGATGCTAGAAAAGTGTAGTTGACAACAATATGTGGTCCAGGATTTGGAAAATGTTCAGGTAAAATGTATGAATAAAGAGATTCGCTATATTTCACGGTTGAAATCACAATGTAATCATTCGCTGTAAGAAATATATTGGACACAGTTTGCACACTCCGACGTCTTGTATGCATTTCCCGAAGATATTTCAAGTGACTGTGACGACAAATAGCGTCCGTTTGTCCCGTGAGCTGCTAACAAGCTTCAGCAGTTCATTGAGCCCTTCTAGTACAGTAGAGTCCCGAAAACGGCCTAATGTGGACCGGAGCGTGGCCGAGTACGTGAAAATGCCGGGTTATCGGAAATGAGGTTAAAAAGAATAAGTACGAGTGTTTTCTCAGAAAATACATTACTCCACTTGTATGTATTAGTTGCTTGAAAATATTTAGTTATAAATACTGTCACAAAGTTTGGAGTGGCGCTGTACGCATCCGGAGTAGCATAGTGCTGTCATCTGTGTATAAAGCGGAAGATGCATGTAGTGTGTGTTGGACTGTTCATGACATACGTTGATATTGTACTGAGTTCTGATGGAGTGGGGCGATTACGAAAATCGCGTAGCAGTAATTGCACTACACAAGGTCGGGAAGACAGCGGGTGAGATTTTCAACCTTCTGAAAACCCTACAAATCAGCAAGAGATTCGTGTATCGCGCCATACAGCGATACACCAAGACTGGAACGGCAGCTGACCGCGCAAGGAGTGGCAGACCACGAACGGTACGAACCTCGCAGGTCCAGAAAGCGGTTGCAGCAAGAATTCGAAGAAATTTTGTTCGAACACAAAGTGTGATGGTTGCTGAGATGAACATTAGCAGAAATTCCAAGTCTCGTGTGCTCAGGAGTGACCTACATCTACGGGCGTATAAGAGGCGGACTGGTCACTTTCTGACCCAAACATTAATGTCGCAGAGGGTCCTTAAATCAAAGAGACTGTTGCGGTTTTACGCCAACAATCTGTACAGAAAGATTCTGTTCAATGACGAAAAGGTGTTCGCAATTGAGCAGGCCTACAACGCCCAAAATGACCGTGTGTATGCCACGTCATCTACTGCAGCTGCTGAGGCAGCTCCAATTGTTCAGAGGGCACATCATCCTGCCTCAGTGATGGTTTGGTGCGGAGTGAGCTACTCAGGCACAACCCAGCTGCATTTTTGCGAACAAGGTGTTAAAACATCTGCCAAGGTGACCAGGACACAGTGCTAACACTTAAAATGAAACCACTGTCTGCTACCATGTTACCTGGAGAAAGGTGGACCTTCCACCAGGATTCCATTTTACGCCACAAAGCGAAAACAACCCAGGACTGGCTGGCACGGAACGTCCGCGACTTAATTTCTACCGCTGATTGACCTCCTAGCAATCCGGACCTTAACTCGTTGGACTACAAACTTTGGGCAGTCCTTCAGGCAAGGGTCTGCCATAAACGGCATCCGTCTGTCGACAGTCTGAAACAATCCTTGACCCGAGCAGTGAACAATTTTCCCATGGACGTGGTGAGTAATGCCATTGACCAGTGACCGGACAGACTTCGTGCCTCATCAAGGCCAAGAGGGGGCATTTCGAAAAATGATTCATACGTCAGGTGTATAACATATCAATGTAAAACATGACCAAAATAAATTGCCTTGGTGTTAATACTCTTTGTGTTATTCAGATTTAAACTTGTGACAGTATTTATGATATAACTAGGTACAAGAGAGAATAAACTGCCCAATTACCCTTAAACAAGGGAAAAGTACATACTTTATGACGGCATAGAGCCTTTACTGTACATGAAAATTAATTAATACACACTGTACAGTACCTCAGAAGAATACCCGGGAATGACTTTGAACGCGTCTGTGCGCGGGGTTTGTTTCGCCTTGCCAGGGTGTGGCCGGGTTATCGAGTGCCGAGTTTTAGGGACTATGCTGTAGTAATGGCAAATTCATTATGAAACAAGAATTTTTAAAATGCATGAGGAGACATGTGTAAAGAAAGTATGGTAATTACGTAATCTACATTTTTTTTTTTTTTTTTTTACTTACGGTGGGAATAAAAATGGAAAAGTCTTCTTTCGGTGGGAGTAAAAATGGAAAATCACTAATAAAATAACCTCTCAAGATAGTAGAGATTATTTTTGTATAATAATAAATAAATTCTTTCATTATGTGGTATTTTCATATTGTTCAATTGCACGGATATAAATATATGTAAATAAAGAAATTGTATTACATTTCAGCACCAATGTGGTGATGAACTACACGGAAATGGAAGCCAAAGTCAGGGAGGCTACAAACGATGATGCGTGGGGACCAACAGGTAAGGTTCATAGGTTGATTGACCTATAATTATAAAAGTGAAAAATATAATAGTTAATTTATTATGTATTAAATTTCGCACCCAAATAGCTTCAGAATACTAGTAGTTAAATTTGACGCAAACCCCATTGTTTAAATTAGAACATATATATAGTAAAACCTGCCTTCAACGGACTCTTTTATTAGACGGAAATATTGCACGGTTCCATAAATTTTGGAGTAAAAGTATAAACGTAAAAGTCCCTTTATTAAGCGGAAACTGTTATATGGACAACAGAAAACAAAATAAAGCTTCAGCAGAAAAATCTGAATTCCGGACTACAGCGTTTAGAAAATTTTTAGACATCCTTTGAGGGGAAAACATATACATTACACTGTCTGCGATAAATTTTTCGTTCTTTTGTTAATTCTTTCTGGACAATTTGCCTTATGGAAAAATAACTCTGGTTTACTTAGTGTGGTATATTAGACTAAAGTGTGTGCGGAAAATCGATCAGCCACGCAGCAATGTACAATGGAGATACTTGAAGAAAACGTGTGCATAGCGTATTTTGTGTTTTTTTAAAGATTTTTGTATATTAATTTGTAGAAGAAAGAAGTACTGTAATTGAACAACGTACGTATAGCAGTTAATTAATTCTGAATGTCCGTTATAAGCATGTATTTTTTAAGGGAAAGTCTACCTTCATTAAAGCGGAAACCTGACTTTAACGGAAATTTTTGCGAGTCACGCTCGATTCTGCAAAAGACAGGTTTAACTGTATGTATATTAGTGAGGTGATGTGCTAACTACTACAAGAAGTGGCTCTGGAAAGGAACAGTTGTGTCGTACTTAGCATACAGATAAGGAAAACTAGTCTCCCGTCGTTAGGTATTTCATTTAATTTGAAATAGAACGAAATCATCAAAAGCTGTGTAGTAGCTTGTTAAAGGTTTTTGTTTTACCGCTTTCAAAAATGTTAATTTGCTACAATTATCTTACTAGCTTGTTCCTTCGGTCTTTGGTACAAAATTTCGAATGAAACTAGAAAGTTATATTAACGAATGGAGGAAAGAACCGATTTTTAACACACTAATTATACAGAGTGAAAAATTTAGAAACCTTTCACTATCGTATTACCCCTAAGTACTACGCTTTTTTTTTTTTTTGTCACATTAGTATTACGCGACTGTCAGACTCTGAACAATATATTGTGGACAAACTAACGATACGATGTTAATTTTGGCATACATACTAAATATAACCAAGAAGGTAGAGGAAGCGGCAGTCGGAAGAGGCGAAAGTTGCGGCGAAAACGCATTTCCAGCAGAGTCTGATGGACTACGCGTAGTACTTACGGATTAATGAAAACAAATTTTATATACTGTTACAGCAATTGGTAGCTTGGTCTCGGATACTATTGTGGATTTTCACTGTTTCAACGTTGAAAGTAGTTGGTAATTATTGTCAAGACAAATATATTAGTACTTAGTAACCGTGTACAAATTAAAAGAAACGTATTCGCGAATAATCTGCAAAACTGATATTCTGCACAGACTACTATGAGTTCACTGCAGCATTATTACACAGATATTCTTTTGCTCTATCAATATAATCCCCCAACGTAAATCACTCCGATTTGTAATCTTCTTGCCCTATTTTTCACTATTTTATATTTTACTGTATTGAAACAATATCATCTCCTGTCCGTAAATTTTATAATCCGGCTTACTTGTATGTTTGGATTTGTAGGTACGTAATTCTTGTAATGTATGAAACACAGTGTAGTTCTGAGTCCATATTCTTTGTAGTTTTGGAGCCCTCCAACAGTGTTAATAGAGTTTTAGAAATATCTCTGTGATCATGGGGCGCCTATATAACTCAGAACTATCAGGAATCGACTAATTATCTACCAATAGGCGGTAAAAGAAATGCAATCTTCTATTGTGTGGTGGTTAAAAAAATGTACGTGATATAATAAATTGACGCATTTATTGCATTACAGTACAGAACATATTATTCTAATACAGTATTTATGTAAGTGGCTGCATAGTAATGTTTCTAATGTACAACAGTAGAATAGTGTTTCCTTTTCTGTTAGGAATAATATTTAAAAATTTTTTTGTAAGTGTGTAGGAATAATATTTACAAAATTTTTTTGTAGGTGTGCTGATGCAGGAAATTGCACAAGCAACTTTCACATATGAACAGTTCCCGGAAGTAATGGGAATGCTTTGGAAACGTATGCTGCAAGACAATAAGAAGAACTGGAGAAGAACATACAAGGTAAGTTAAAAAAAGACGTGTAGTGTGCCTTTATTACAAAGGAGAAAAATGTTGAAAAAGATAGTCATATCATGTAGTGTATCTACATTAGTATTCAATAGGATTGGGCAGTGGATATGGGTGTATTTCCAGATTTTGATAAGTGGTAGTCACAAACTTTTGAAAATGCAAACGTACGAGTTTTTACATTGGTATGTTCCTTTAAAACCTAAGTTAAAACTAAAGGCAAAAGAGAAGTTCAGTATTTTTTAAAAGTTCGTATCTAAGGTATTGATGAGTTTTTGGAATTTAAGGGGCAAGATGGCAAGCGATGAGGCAAGATGGAATTTAAGGAAGGACGGGATGAAAGCTCTCAGTTTTGGAAACTCCCAGCAAGTCACTCATGGTAATGGCAAGAAACGATTTGACTTGCCAAAGCGATTTATCATTTAATCAGCCAAGTACAGTGTAACATTAATATTACTAACTTCAGCTGTTCTGGATAGTTACTTATTTGCCCTAAGTTCGTCAAAATAGTAATATTGAACTGCTTAAGACGTAATTTACTCCATGAATGTTCAATAATAACTCACAGAATAAAATAGATTTAAACTTACGTATTTTCGAATACTTTCCAACATTTACCTTATATTTTCACAAAATTTCTTTATAAATTAAATCTAACATCCATTCATAATGGCGTCCTTACTGCATAAAAAAATCTGTTTGGCCACAAAACTTAACAACAATAATGCACAGGTCTGGCCATAAAAGAAAATGATGTCTTTGGTACCGGACCATTGTTCATAATAACATTTACATATATATACAGATTATCGTTACAACAGTCACTTCTGCAAAGAGTCCTACGAAACTTCGCCATTCTTTCACGAATACCTTACATATTCCCAGGGTTATATCAGGTACCCTAAAATTTAAAATACGTAAATTTGTAAGTTTTTTTTTCTCTAAATATTTGTATTTTCTTAATATAATTAACGTTACAGAGCCAGTGTATTTTTATTTCGGTGATAAGTTGTGAAGAGCTTCTCCTGCACTCTTTTCTTTGTCCCTTAGTGTACGAAGAATAATATAACCACATAACTATATGATTACATCCGTTAATTATTAATCGAATACAAAACTTAAATATGCCAAAGCTTCCTTTTTTCCTTCGTGTTGTTGATATGTGGAAAGTATATTAAACGTGCAAATCTTTCTGGTAATATTTGTGACTGACTTTAAATTGTGTTTAATTTCAGTCTCTACTATTGTTGGCTTATCTAGTACGAAATGGCTCAGAGAGAGTGGTCACATCATCAAGGGAACATATATATGATCTTAGAAGTTTGGAGAATTACACGTTTGTTGATGAGTATGGAAAGGATCAGGGAATCAATGTTAGGTGAGTCAAATAAACGTTTAGAAAATGGAAATATTGGAAAAAAGAAACAAAGTATTGATGTAATTTTAGCCCAGTGTATGTTAATTATAGAAGACATCTTTTAGTGCCAGGAAAATGTATATCCAAATAATAGGAGTGTAATGAAGGAAGTTGAATAAGCGTGGATTTAGAGATGTTTCTATGGCAGTTTCACCATCACTTTGTTAAAGATAATCAATTTAGACTTCTGTCTCTCCTTTCTTTTTGTGAGTGTGTGCGAAACACATTGTACGAAAAGTTTAAAGCGTAGCTGTACCGAGATAGCTGTACATGTTCTAGTGTGGATATATTTGTGCGATGAGAAAATATGCTACGTATTATGTAATTCGGCAGTACTTTCCAAGAGGTTATTTCATCGCTTGGAAGGTTACATAAAGTAAGACTATTTCGATAAAAATTTCTTAAGAATTATGTTTTCTTATAGTAAGCTGTGCAGTTGCACTCACGGGCGCCAGGTTAATTTCAGTGTTCCTCTTGATTTACTGGGTTGTTATTTTCGAAGAAAATAATACAGTAAAGTATGACGTAGAGTTCTGTAGGTAGCTGAAATTACATGATTTAAATCACAGAGTGCCAGGGTTGATTGTTTTAAATCGAAATTCTTCAGTTGGATGATGGTTTTTAATAAATGATTTAAATCAAATTCATTGTGCTTAAAACAAATATAATGCAATAGTTCTGCCTATTCTTGGACACAAACCGAATGTCAGTATACTATGTGATGATAGGATCTTAATAATGCAAGTTTAAACTTTTTAGATTAACGTTTTTGACTATGTACTTAATTTCATGATTTCATATTGTACAGGAGACTTGAGGAGAAAGCTTGAATCCATTTAACCTTCAATACTCACAATTTTTTATTCAAAAATTTACATATCGTGCTAATACATGTAGCCTCTTTACCATAATTGAAATGTAACATGCTGAGCAGTTTGAAGTGAATTTTTTAGTACTTACCTCAAGCCGGGTTTTTGCCAAATCACTTTGATTAAAATACTTATTCTGAACGAAACAAGGATTTAAAATATACGCCAAAAATAGATGGTCTCGCGACTCTATGAAGTTAGAAATATAAGATTCAATATACAAGCTCAACATTAAAAGCATTTGACAGTGCTTTCGAAAATTCCACTTGTAAGAAGAAAAAAATTTATATATATATTACACATTGAAATTAATGTAGTCTGTCTCATTATCACGAGAAAACTTCTGAACTTTTTGAAAGCAATTTTTGAACATAGTATTGGGCTCGAGTCGGGATTATATGCCATTTTTTCATAAGTGCATATCCTAAGGGGGAAGGAATGTTTAAAATGTACGCAAAAGATCGAGTATCTCACGTTCGGAAGATGAAACTTCGTATATAAACTGTTCATGAGAAATAAGTGGACATGTAACCTATCATTTTAGAAAATTATAACATCATCTCTTTTCAACACGAGAAAACCAATTGAATTGTTTGAAACTAATATTTGAGCATAGCACTTGACTCGAACCGGTTTTTTTATCATGTCATTTTCATTAAAATGTGTACCCTAAGGGCGGAAGATGAATGAAAAGCGGTACGCCGAAAATTGAGTATCTCACGATCTTCTCATGTTAGGAAGGTGGAACTCAGTGTATAAACTCTTCATTGAAAATAAGTTGTTGCGTGCATCAAAAATAGTTGAACCGTTCAAAATGATTTTTAAACACTGCATTTGGGTTGACCGGGGTGTTTATCTCATTGATTGAAATGCATGTCCTAAGTACAGGAGGAGTACGGTAAGTTTTTCGCTAACAATATCGGCTACACAATTTGAAATGAGTTTTTGAAGATTTAGGTCGAGCTGGGATTTTTAAATTTCGTTTCGATTCGAATATGTATCCCAAGAACATAGGAAAGGGAGTTCAAATATACCTCTCAAATACTTGTCATAAACCTATTCTTTCCGTGCTAAGAACAAGTATTTGAGCTAGTTAATGAATAGAAAACAAAACGAAAAAAAAAAAAAAAATGTAAAAAAGTCATCCTTGATTAGAAACATCTTACTGCTAAAATATTTTGAATGTTGTGTTAACTACGTTTGTCATACTGAGTGCAAATAACTTGAAATCAGGTACTCATATTCATGTTCAATTTATGCAAGTTTACCTTGAATAATTTTACAATCTTACACAGGGTGTCTATCGGTCACGAAATCAGAAAACGGTCATGAAAGTCAAGAAATTTAGCTGTATGGTCACGATTTTTTTTATCTGTACGAATATAAGTACAGACTGGAAAATTTTATTGTATAAAACGTCAAAATTCGGCGCCAAAAATGTCTATTGTCGGCTTTAGACGCTACCAAATTGTAAGCAAAGTACGCTTCTATCGCATGCATGAAAATTCGGCCTAATTCACATTCAAATTCGCTCTTGAGACTGTCCTTCAGCTGTCATCATTGAGCAGTAGCGATGCAAATCGCACCGCATCGCCGAATCCACCTACGCATCTAACCAGTTTATTCAACTGTGAGAAGATACCAACCTTTTATCACTCTTAAGGAACAGCCTTTGAAAGTAGAGATAAGATAAAGATAAGTGCTGAAGAATATAGGTACTGTTATTAGTTTCTGAATATTACGAAATTTTATGGTTTGGTAAAGAAAAGGTCACGAAAAAGTCACGAAATTTCATTTTGGAATTTTAGTAGCTCTGTTAAAGAAAAGATATAGATATTTGTGATTTAAAAGTTAGAATGAAAGGAGTATAAAAAATGTAAACAAAACACTTTGGAAAATGCATATACTTGCTGTGTAGCACAGTGCGCAGTATTTGCAGTTTGCAGAAGGTATTATATTCTACACTGTATATTTTACTTTGGTTGTAATTAAGATGCTTAAACAGAAAAATGAAGATCGCCATGCATTATCTTTCTTTCGTGCAATCATCGTGAACTGATTCCTGACACCAAGATAAGAAAAAAGTATAGACCAACTTGGTGCACAAATGCTTCCTTTCGGAGTTATACGCTAAGTGAACTTTAAAGGCCTATACCTCCAAAACTATGGGACCTATCGTAGTCAAGACTTCACGTAGGAACTAATACTTGGGGCGTTCAAAAATGATTGGCACTACAATTAATTTGTTTTCATAGGAACCATTTATTGAACAAACGATTACAGTTTATTTTAGAGGTATTCCCCGGCAATGTCTATGTGCCTTTGCCACCGTTCTGGAAGCTTCCTTATTTGTGTAGCAAACCATTCTTTGGGGTATCTCTTTGTCACTGGCGGACAAATGCGTGGAGTTCATAATTTGTGTTGAACTTTTTACCTCTCATGCCCTCTTTCATTGTGTCGAATAAAGCATAATCGCTAGGAGCCAGGTCCGGCGAATATAGAGGATGCGGCAGTACACTAAGCCCTAGTTCATGCACTGTGGCATTGTCGTATTGGAGAAGAACGCCACGGCCCCATTTTCCTTGTCGGCGGAGTCTATGCAGTGAGCTGCAGTAGCTCTCACTGTCGATGGACGTATTGGGAGGGAGCCATTCCACCAGCAGTATCCCTTCCTGATCCCAGAAAACGGTCGCCATTTGTTTCAGCACGAATAGTCCCGTCCGTGCCTTCTTGGGACGAGGGCTTCCAGTATGCCTCCATTCCATGGACTGGTGTTTCTTTTCTGGAGTCTCGTAGAGGAACCAAGTTTCGTCGACGGTGACCAGACGCTCAAAGAACTCGGTCGGATTTTCACTGTACTGTTGCATAAACTGCTGGCAAATTTCCACACGCTTTTGTTTCTGTGCAACGGTGAGGTCATGAGGCACCCATTGTGCACACACCGTGTGCAGCTTCAAATTCTCATGAATGATAGTGTAGTGGGAACCCCATGATAGACCTGTTTCTTTTTCTAGTTCATCAGACTTGATTCTCCTGTGCTCTATTATCAGATCATTCTCTCGCGCGGCATTGCTTGGTATGCGTGCAGTTGCAGGACGCCCAGTGCTTTTGTTTTTTGCAGCACCGTCTTTGCCTTCTGTAAATTCGGATACCTAACTGATCTGCGACTTAGTGCGTGTCCCCACATACGGCTAATAATCTGTTGTGGATGTCTGAAGTATTCACTCCTTTCCTCAGAAAAACCACACTGTCCACCCATGTGTGTCTGCTTCCATACTGTCTTTTCGCTGTCCACCAGCGTCCTGGCAAGTTGGAACTGCTGCTGCTACAATGTGCTACCTACGGAAAGAAACAAAACCATTTAGTGGAGTTTGATAGTACTATAGTAGATATACATCTTAATGCATACATCAACAAACATTTCAAACTGCTACTTGGCACCAGTTATAGGGGGAAGTGCCAGTCATTATTGAACGAACTAAATATATGCACTATCCAAAAATATATGTTTCAGAATCCTAAGGTACTCACGCAACGGTTCTTACAGAGGGAGTTTGGCTACGGGCGTATAATTAAAGTTCTCACCAGCTACCTCTAGAAAAATTGTCACGGAAGTACCACAGGATTCTGAAATATGTATTTTTGGATAGCGCACATATTACTTCCTAAGTGAAGGGTTGACCCGCCTACGGTAGGTCCCATAGTTTTGGAGCTATGGACCTTTAAAGTTCATTTTTTCTTGTTTTCGGCAGGCTGTAACTCCGAAAGGAAGCATTTGTGCACCCAGGTTGGTCTATACTTTTGTCTTATCTTGGTGTCAGGATCACATCCCAAACGTTGTTGGTGTTGTTTTGAAACACCCTGTATATTGTGTATGAAATACAAACTGATTCCTAGATTACTGTTACTGCATATGAAATGCTTATTCTATAAGCATAAGAAATGCGTAGATCTACAATAATTTCTGCTTCAAAACGCTTACTTTCTGTAAGTTAGGCTCTTTTCAATTGAACAGATGGTGGGTAACCTTCTGCTTCAGTTTTACGTTATTGTTCTGTTTCCAATTTTTTGAGAAGTAGAATTAGTAACTAAAAATCATATTCACTTTAGCGTATGTAATAAGAAGAAGAACGCGAAGTTGTAGTGAATATAACCATTCAATTAATAATTTCTCTCCGGAAAATAGAATAATTAAGAAGAGATTGTGTGAAAACAAGAACAGAAGAGAAATATATATAGACCATCAAATTATATTTGAAAGGTGGTAAAGTTAGCTCATCCTTCAGAACCAAATTCAAAGTCAGATTCTCTCTTTTGCTGCTATATGGTTAGTGTACGTACCTTTGGCGGTGGAGACTCGGGTTTGATTCTCGGTGGGAGTTCATGGTATTTGGATTCCATATTTAGCTCTATATGCATGTCTCATATTACTTCGAAGGTGAAAGGGACGTTCAGTTCCAAAAGCCAAATGAATATTACGAAAACTTAACCTTTTAATTAGGTAAACCCCCCTTCCCCCCGAGAATGGTCACAGCAAAACTTACCGAAAATTTTACAATTCCAGTACTAAATAACAGAATAGTAGACTAATAAGGTACTTATATTTTTCCAACATTCATCTTTATATGTTCGTTGTTGACAAATTTTAGTGATTATCGTCTGCAGTATATTTCGAGGAAAATTGTACTACTTCCGCCAGTATATTCTTAAAAATGAGTGTTTTGTCAAACTTGAGAAAAGTCTTACTAAACTAGAAAAAATGAAAGGAAAGATGAAATTGATTCACGAAGTTGTTGCCAGGAAACACTGAAATGAGTGTTTAAAACGCAAATCAATCTGTGCTCATTTCGTTGTGTAATTAACTAAGTAAATATGAATAATTGAAGCAGTCCTTGCTAGGCATTACATATGCTAGTATATCTTCACATGGTGACACAGAACTATTGTTTTTCTCTTTTTAGGCATAAAGTGAGGGAATTGATAGATTTTATTCAAGATGATGATAAACTTAGAGAAGAAAGGAAAAAGGCTAAGAAAAATAAAGACAAGTATGTCGGCATGTCTAGTGATACAATGGGTTTCAAGTACGGTAAGATTTTTTTTGTAATTGTACATGTAATAGTAAATAGTTAAATTCTGTATCGGTGATAATACAGTTTCATTTAATTGTTTACTTCTGTGGTTATTTAGTCAAAAAGTTGAGAAAGGAGTTTTTCTTGTCCGAAATCATAATGCATAGAAAATTAAGTTTTACACTTTAGAAAATATAACAGCTGAATAATGAAAATATAAAATATTTTAAACGCTGAATCTTTACATACTCACTGTAGGAAAGTACTTTATCTACAGTAGAGTCGTATCAGAAAGACTTGAGTACAAAAGTTTCAATTAATTCTGTTGTTGCAGTCGTCAGATATTTCATGTATTTCGCTTGGTATATTTTGTGTTAAATTTATTTTGTATCATACATAGGTGTAGAAAGGTGGGAAGATCCTCCTCCGAGATGGAAGAAAGATGACTTTCCCGACTGGGATCCAAACAAAGGTGGAGGGAGTTCAAGGTATGCAGGAAAGCAGACGAAGAATTTTCATTTTCATAACAGGTGGGCACTTGAGGATTTGATTAATTGTGAAAAGAAATATCTTCATTTTTTGCGCTTTTCGGAGCAAGTCTCACTAGTAAGTTGTCTTATCTTTTCTTTAATCCAGTTGTCAAAACTGTGAACTTGTAAATCTAACTTTGTTGAAGGCTTATTCACAAATTCAACTCTAGTGTAAACGTCTTGCTTTTGATATTTCGCTGTGATGTTCTTGTGATTTTTCATGCATTGTCTGGGTATTTGGCCTAAAGTAATACCATAGTAGTTGTGACGTTCATGCTGTTTTTGTATTTCGCTTTTTGGGGTACGCTTTTGTTATGTCATTTCGTGTGAACGTCAGGAAATTTGTGCTTGTTTGCCTGATGGGGATTGTTTAGTCTTCTTGTAAGATTTTAATTATTTTTGCTGTATCGTAATACGGGTTTACATAATATGTTCGTCAACTCATAACTAACGACAGAGCATTTTTCATATATGCTTTCATCAAAATGCTTGTATTTCATTCAAGTGCTTTTGTCGATCATTGTGAATTACTAATCTTAATATCGTACTGTATAATTCATTTGGTGCCTTAACTTTTGATGCATTTTATGTAGTAATATCCGTAATTTGCGCGCAGAAAGAATCTAACACTACTACTCCGCTCCGAAGGAAAACTAATTTTGGATTATATTATCTCATCGTACTGATCAATAATTTGAAAGCTGAGAATAGATTTCTATAGTTATACTGGAGCGCCCACATCTTTGTTTCAGAATCAAATGTTCGTGATTATTATTATTATTAAAAAAACTTGTAATGTTTTTTCTGTTGTAACGTTTTGACCTTCGTTTTGCTAAACAGAAAAAAATGCTGATAGAAATAATGGGTTCATTTGAAATGGAACAGTAGATTGTGGCTCTTAAGATTGTCCATGTATGTCAAAAATAGGTAAGATTTTCCTGAACCAAATTTGGTTTTGGCTCCCTCATGAGAGTGTGCAAGGGTTAGAAATTTTTCCTTTCATTTTGTGATTGCGATAAAATTCAATACCTTTAGTATCTAGAAACTGGCACAACAGAAAAATCGTTTTTTTTTTCTTTTTTTTTTTTTCTTTCTTCTATCTTTCTTCAAAATCATGAAAAGGTTAGTATTCAGTTTTAGAATCCTTACACATAAAGACGCAAGATTTTTCTTAAAGCGATTCTACTTTTGAGAACGGCAACAGAACGGCTGCTACTACTCAGAAAATCTTTTAAAGGCTCAAATCAGGTAAGTTGACATAATCACTTTTAAAATAGTAAAGCACGTCAATTAGCTTCTTTAAATTGATAGATAATATACCTATTGCGCGATGTCATCATTCACCTGCCTTACTCACCCGTCTCCCTTAGCCTAAAAGGCATAATCATGGGGACGTTAAATTGAAACATTTCATTTTAACTTAAATGTCCCACAATTTTGTCTCATTAACGTGAACCCGTAGTTTCTGTCAACATGGTTTTGTGCATGTTGAAAAGAAGATTGAAGCATAGTTACAGGTTACTGGATGTGAAAATACAATAAGGACGAACATTTATTTCTGAAACAAAGATAGCAGTGCCTCACTGAAAGAAGAGGAAGGCGTTCTGAACTTACAACACTTACCGTCTAAGGAAGGTGAGTGAGTTGACCGAATGAAATTGCAGTATGTTTTTCTTTGGATCAGAGAGGTGAGTGGTAGATTAATGATATTCACCTAACTCCATTTACGTGAAGTAGCTTGCGTTTAACTACTATTGTGGTTACTTTAAAAAATCAAGGAGCTCTTATTAAAACTTTTCCGACTCGACCTCCGTGTTCTCTGAAGTCAGATAAACTCTGTGCATAAACTATCTATATTTGAAAAGCTATTGGTTTTTCTCGTAGCGACAATGAAGATTACTAACATAACTATATAATTGATTAAATGTTCCTGCAACGCATGTGTAAGATTCTTCTTTCAAATCTCTTACCACTTTCACCCCTTTGGAGGCAAACGAGACACACACACTACTTAAAACTTCACGTAAACAAGATTAAGTGAATATGATTAAACATTTGTTTTGATTCCTTGAGCGTTCGGAGGTAATTGAACTGTGACAAGTTTCTTAATCATCATAATGTAAGCGGTTTATGTCGGCACCTGTACAGATTTCAATGTAAATTAAAACATTGTTGTTTCCAAAGTATTGAGTGAAATGTTGAATCGTTTTGTAGTCCTTGGATGGTTGAGAGAGGTTGCGAAATGTCTAGTAAGTTTCGGTAGAATTAAAAGGCAGCATTGGCCAAAATTTATTTAATAAAAATTCATAGTGAGAAAGTGCTATTGGACATAGAATCAAACTTGGGTCTCCGTCCCTGGATAGGAAGCGAACTGGGTTGCGTAATGGCTTCGCATTCGAAACCCAGATTCTATTCCCTATTCAGTTGTACTACTTCGCTTTTTGATTTTTATTGAAATTTTCAGAAATAGAAAGTATGGTGTAAAGAAAAATTGGTTTATTTTCTTACTTTTCATAGTTATATTTGGTTAATTTTTCGTATCTTCGGAAACTTTCGTGTCTTGGAGCTTCGTCTAATTTCCATTATCATTTATTTCTTCATGGTTCAAGTGAAGGTTTGCAAATTTTTAGGCAAGCATAAGAAAGAAAAAAATCACAGATTTCATCATCTTCAAATAATCTTACGAAGTAACTGCTTATCCAGATACTGCTAATATTTCACATAAATTTCTTACATAACATAGGAAACAAGCAGAGTGACTTCGGAATTGCATCCTATACGTAATGTTTTGGAAATCCACATGATTCAGAAATATCCAGTAAATGCGGTTTTCTTTGCGTTATTGATTGCAATGTATTGAAACGCTTTACAGATGAAACTCTTAGTTCCTCGAAATTCGCGTTTGTTCGTATAAACGTATGTTGTTAAACTTAATCCTTAATTGCCCACGCTTGTTGTTTGTGATAATAATTCGTAGTTTCATAGTAAAAATAAGTGAGGCAGAGTGTCCAAAAGAAAGAAAGAAAGAAAAAAAAAGAGTATCAGAACAGAACAATGAGATCGTTTGAGTAACACATTGCTTTCGCAAAGAAAATAATTGAGATGTGTAGAGGTTAGAATTCACTGAGGAGAATTTTCGTTTTATGTACTATATCCGAAACACAGTGCAGTGGACTCGCAGTTCACGAACCCTTCTCCTCGCAAACAAATTGGTTCACGCACAACTTTTTGTGGAAAGTTTTTCCCTCATTAATATTTCGGGATATTAAAGCATATGCTCGCCTGTGGTAACTGGAGTGAAGAGCAGAAATTTATGGAAATGCATAAGTTGTAGTTAATAGGACAGCTAACAATTTTGAATGATAATGCGATATCTCACTTTGGAAAAATTCCATAGCGAAGAAAAAGATAAATCTCTTTAGATTAATTTATTATGCGCACATCTGAAAAGGAATCCTTTAGAAAAGTGCGAAGGAAAGAAGAGTTTCGTACTGTTATGTAGAAGGGAATTCTCTTCGAAGCAGTAATTTCTTTCTCATCCCTCAGGCATTCACCTGTGTCAATTTTTATTTCATGTAGTGTCGACTTATTTGTCTTTAATATTATTTTAATTTTATATTAATCACAGAAAAATACTTAAAAATGTAAAAAAGACAAGATTATGTATCTTTTGGTTAGAACGGATTAATTGTATTTATATTTCAATAGGGAGAAAATTATTTCAGTCAGCAAACAGCATTACGGAACGGATTAAACTTGTCAGTGGTGGATCCACTGTATTATAACAAGTTTAAAATAGAATAATACGTCTTTGGATACTCTGTCTCATTGATTAACTGTATGTTTTGTTTTAATGTAGTAACTGTTTTTAATATGTTTGTAATGTTTCGTTTGTTTTCATTACCCATTACTGTAGTATAAACTAATGAATTACTGATTTCATTTGCGAGCCTTGTGAGGGAATGAAACATCAGCATTTCAGTACCTGAGCTGATCCATAATTTGTGATAAAAGTTGAAAAGGTTGTCTTCTTTGTACTTTGGGAATAATAAAAGTTGTACGAGATCACGTAATGTAAATCATGGTTGTAAATTAGGTCAACACTGGTAATTTATGTTGAATTATGTTTACTGGTGACACATGTTTCTCTTATTGAAGTCTTGATCGAAGCTATGTATTTAGGTATTCATTTTGTACGATATTCTCCAGATGCTGAAAGGAGTCCATGTTGAAATGGAAAATAATAATGAATTTAGTTCTAATTGCAAGATTTCGGTTGTAAGCGTGCATTTTTAAAGATTGTTTTAAAAAAGTACATTAAAAGTCGAATTTTTAAAACAATTTATAATATGGAGAAACAAAAGTAAGTACCTTCTGCATTTTTTTTTGATACAATTTCTCTTCAGAAGGATTATATTACAATGGATATCTTAACAATCTACGAGGGCTGTCCAGGAAGTCCCAGACGTTTTAGCTTATCGCGGCAGTGGGCGGGGCTAGAGCCGCCATCTTGGTGTTATAACGTTGCCACACTCAGTACGCATCCAGTTGTGACGCTCTTATTGTGCTTTCTGCGACGTTACAATGTGCGCTGCAATAGAAAATCCCGCCTCTTGTGAGGTGAGTTCTGTAATTTGGTATTTGTTAAAAAAAAAAAAAAAATCATTGCCAACTGTGAAGTGTACGAACATGCAATGATGAGTGAAGGCTGAGTGAGGCAATGGTGCATTGATTTTATAAATGGCCGTTCCAATGTTCACGATGAGGACCGCAGTGGTAGTCTTAGCCTTGTGTCTGATGAACTGGTGAGGCATATCGACGACAAAATTCGTGCAAATCATCGTTTCACGGTTTCCCAGCGATGAAGACATGACTCACTACAATACGCTTTGGTACTGACGCCGAACTGCATGCCGGTGTAAGCCAGTGATTGAAATCGCAGGCGGCAGATTTTTACCGCGACAGTATTGAAAAACTTGTGCCACGGTATGATAAGTGCCTTAATTTGCATGGTGATTATGTGGAAAAATAGCTTAAGAGTTTACCTTTCAAATGTGTATATAATACAATTTGGTTTATTCATTCTGTTACTTTTTATTATTTTCAAAACGTCTTTTACTCTCTGGATAGCCCTTGTATTTGGAGGGAGCAAAAATAAGAGCAAAAATTTATTCTTAAGATTTATTATTTAATATTTCTTCCCTTAATGCTTAGCTATTTAAATCTCAAGGAAGGTAATGTAAAAGAAGCGTATAGTAAAAATCAGAAATATTTATATACCGTAAGGATCTATGGTGATAAAGCTTGCATCGTTACACGAGAATATCCATCGTTTCATTCCTTAATTTTTACTTACCTTGCTAATAATTAAACGGCGTGACAAACATCTTGACATTTGAAGGCGGCGATCCAAGTTCCCTTTAAATGTGCTAGCAAATGAGAGACCAGCGGTATTGCCACGTTTATTTTGCACACATCCACGTCAATCCCCTGTCACCTGATCGCGCTGTAGTTTGTCTGCTTACCCATAGCCACACCTCTTTACCACTTGGCAACGTCACGCCAAAGCTTGTGTTCTATTCGTTTAGCTGAAATGCCAAGATGTTTGTCACAGGCCTTAGATTGCTTCCATCGCATCTCTCTCTCTTTTTTTTAATATCTCTCCCTCAATTTTTTTAAAAAGAATATGCTAACTTGTTTCTTTCCTTTGTAACAGTTATCTAATATTGCTAATTATCATCCCCATTTAATTTTCCAACTCCTTTCTATTGCTATTTTACTTCACCTAATTTTCTCAATACTCACGGTCCTTGTAATTCTTTGTTGTTAACGGCTAGGCTGTATCACAAAATTGGAACAGTGAAGGTGTTAACGTTAAATTAACTGCCCAAGGAATAGCGACCTTATTTTTTTTTATTATATGTTCCGAATTTTATTTCTATCCAACTCTCTCCCTAAACCTTTTTAAATAATTAAAAATCGAGTTTGCGGAACACATTATAAAACTTGTCTTTGTACTTACTGGAAGGGTCCAAAGAATCAGTTATTCACTGTAAGTGTTTAGAAATCTATATTTATCACCCATACGAGATATACAGCTGGTTTTCTTATGTACATTCTTGAAACAGTACCTGACGATAATTATGTAAGTTAAACCGTAAGAAGTAGTCAGTTGATTTGTCAAGAACTGATTTTTAAGGATTAATTTACAGACTGGTGTCCATAAAGACTGGGTACATAGGAAAAAGCTAATTTAAGTCAATTTAATGTTAATGACTAATATTTCCAACATGATTTCCGTGCTTTTCAATGCATTGATGCGCTTTGCAAGATTAAGGTGAACTCGATGGAGTAGGTCTGAATTGCTGTCGATTTCAGCTCTCTGACTGGTAATACGTTCTGTCAGGCGGTCTAATCTTTATCGAGTAAGCGCTCTCTTTCAGCATATCCCAGAAAAAGAAGGGGAGAAAGGTCTGACGAACGAGGGGACCACTCCACATGACCTCTTCTACCAATCCAGTGAGGAAAATTGTCATTCAACCAATCTCTTAACAGCTGCAGGAAAATGGGCTGGGGCCCCATCCTGCTGAAAACAGTCTTGGAAGTCCCTCACCCATTACATGTTCATCAAAGAAGAAAGACCCTAGCACAGGAGCTTTCCACAAACCACGCCACACTATCACTTTTAGGCTGCCCTGCTGTTTGGATGGACTCATCCAATGTGAACTGCCTTGAGACCAATATCGAAGATCTTGTCAGTTCACTTCACAATTAACATAAAACAGCTTCATCACTGAATCAACACACAGTCTTCAGTAAAATTTTCATCCAGTTTATCTGCAAACCATTCACACATTTTCATGCGTCGATTGGGGTCATCTTTATTTAAGTGATGCAATATCTGTAACTTGTACAGATGAAACTTCTCTGCCAGGATTGGTTGTTTGACCTTGGAACACCCAATTCTGTTTATGTCCGACGAAGCAATTTCTTTGGGCTAGCATAAACCTTAGTCAAGACAGCCTCTTTCGTTTCGTCTGGTCTTTGGTCGTCCGGAACGGGGTTTGTTTAACACACTGCCTGTTTCTTTAAACTTGATTAATTTCCCTTCGGCGGTAAAACAAATAGGTTAACGATGATGGTGTCGAAGGTTAAATTCTTCGGCAATTTTGCGATACGATCGTCCTTCTCGTCCACGTAAGAATACCAATGCAATGGTAAGAATACCAATATTATATCGATAATTTTCAATATATATCCGCACTTCCTTCCTCCAAGTTGAATTTTCAAGATGAAATGGTAAAATCCATTCCAGGCCCGAACCTCATCTATGTTGAAAATTTTTATTGAGAACAGTGTGGAGGTTCAAGAGTTGTTAAGTTACAAATATAGTCACTTTCATTTTTATATATGTAGATAATTTATCGCACTAGAAAACAGGTATTTGTTTACATACAAAATTTTGTATGTATATTAGAATATAAGAATATTAGATAGTGATTAGATGTCTTAGTGCATGAGTATTAGTGAAATTTGCCTACTACTCTTTCGATTAAGAAGTAATTTGGTTAAAATTAACAAAATTTTACCAGATCAAAGAGCACATTAAGAACTCAGTTTCATTCAAGCAGGGTTTGCCCAAGTGGGCCCAGCCCGAAAAAAACCACCGGGTTTTTTCGGGTTGGACCCACCTGAAAAAACCCATCTTAAAACCCACCTGGGTTTTTGACTTTTTTGTTAGTGTATTATTGGTACAACTAAGGTGATCACATTGAAAGTTATTTTTATTAGATTTTAAACTTTCTTTGGGCGAATTATATGCTTTCATGTTAAGATGGACAACAATATTCAACATAAGACCTTTATAAAGCTCTAAATGCACTGAATGAATAAATAAATAAAAACTTCACCTTAGCTTGAGATAATTGTAGAACAAATTAATGTGCGGATTATGCTTATAGCCTATTTGAAGTAAAGTAAGCGATTGTATATTTTAGAAAATACTTTCCGCGAATAGTGTGTTTCCTGACTCGGCGCCGCCGTGGGACGTTATCCCTCATACGTTGACGGGTTTAAGGTCATAGATGCCGGTACTAACAGTAAATATGTAAATACATTACTAAAACTATTAGTACTATTTCTTACCTTTGATGGTAACAAAAGTATTCAGTAAAATTTGGTTTTCCAACAACAACAGTTAAGTTCAGTCATTTGTTGCTACCCTTCAAATAAGCATTCTGTAGAATAAACAACAGCAATAACGTAAAAATTGTTGTCAGAATTAAGAAGCTTAATGCTTGGAGCTCCGAAGACTACGTAACGCTTACTATTTCAAGTGCTGCATTCAAACTTCAGTATTAATGGAAGTTTCGATGTACAGTAAAGCAAGCTGCATTTTCAGGGAAAACTCGTCGTGAAAGAAGTGTTCGGGAAATTCCCGCAATTGAACTCACAAAGCATCGAAAGTGAAAACTTCAACAATAAAACTATTTATTTTACGCTGGAGGATATTTCATTTCATTTTAGACATTTTGAAACATTTACTTTATAAAATATGAATTATAGGCCTATCTTTGTTAATCGTTTTAAATTAATTTTCGGAAAAGAACGGTCTTGCAACAAGTGCTCGGATAATTCCCGTAATTGAATGCACAAAGCATCGAAAGTGAACTTCAACAATAAGACCATTTATTTTACGTTGAAAAATATTTAAGACATTTTGATGAATTATGTCTTTGTTTTAAATTAATATAGATATTTGGTATTCATATTTGGCGAGCGTCACTGAGGCTCCTGAGATGACTCGATCTACATTTGTTCGTTTGTCTGCCTTTACCACACAGTGTTCAACTTTCGGTCTTTTAAATTTTCAGAATACAAACCAGAGACACTCTACATTTTCTGATTAGATTTTGGCAGCATACCAACGTAAAATTACAAAATGTCGCGGTTTTTTTTTTTTCCAAAATAGCTGATATCCACTGGCGAAAATCGCGGGGGGATGATAGGGACATATCCCCTTCAATCTTGGAACTGTCCTCCTCAATAATCCGATTGGAAATGTGTCTTTTAGGAAGAAATGTCATGATTTGTGTCCAATTGCCACAAAGGAAACTAAGATGAAATTGATACATCACAGAATAAGCCTCAAATCTCACCGCCTCCTAATGTTGAAGACAACTCTGCTCCCCTATCCATGTTGTCCCGGAGTCCCACACAGGGGACATAAAATATGACGGTATTATTATTGCTTTACAACTTTAAAATCAGACTGGCAACATTGAAAACTGTTTACAGGGAATGATCATATTTGGATCATCCTTCATATATTTATTTATTTATTTTATTTAAATATATATATTTATTTATTTTGTGGGAACGGTTTTACCCGTCCCCCCAATGTTGAACACAAATTTGCGCCGCTGCTGATATCCACGCTACAAAGCGCAATTTTAGGTCTTTCAAGTTGAAATTTTCAAAGTAGAAGCACGAGAGACTAAATTAGCTGTATATATTTTGGCGGCATAAAATTTCAAAATGGCGGCCATTTTTCAAAATAGCGGCGGCCATTTTTCAAAATCCATGCTACAAGGTGCAATTTTCTGACTTTATAAGGTGATATTCTGAGGGTACAAGCACAAGACATTCTAAATTTGCTGTATAGATTTTTTCGGCGATCCAATATAGAATTTCAAAATGGCGGCAATTTTTTCAAAACAGCAGTGAATAGAAAGTTGTTGCAAGTTGTGACAATGACACTCATGAAATGTAAATCATATTTTAACATTTTTACCCCAAAGAGATTGAAATATTTCGAAAAAACCCAATTAAACCCGATAAAACCCAATTAAACCCGAAAATACCCGAAAAAACTCACATGGGCCCAGGTGGGTTGGGCTTTTTCAAAAATACCCGGGTTTTTTCAAACCCTGCATTCAAGAGCCCTATTTGTTGCAACAGAAACGCTTCATGGTGTTAGATGTGTATGCAATTGTAAAAGTTCTGTAATTAATGCACAACCAGGAGTAAACGACTAAAAAGCACATAAATGAAATGAGTTCCGACTATTAATTTTCAAGAATAACTACAACCGTTTTATTTTCGGAAGCTTATTTTTTAAATATTCACAATATTGGAATTTCTCAATTTATATTTTTTACGCGTTCGAAAAAGAACTTCCATTACTAGTAAAACTAACCTAATACAAAGATTTTTGTTATTTTCCCAATTTTTCCGGAAAGAAACCGGGAAAACTTTTTTACCAACTTGTTCAAAATTTACGGAAATTTTACAACACTAGTCAGGGTTAAGGAATACTACAAATATAAGGATTGAGTAATTAGGTTTGCGCATATATTCTCGAACACACACACCAGTCGACGTACTTGCAGTGTAAAGCACTTCCGTATTGTGTGGCCAGATGAGATTTTAGGGCTTTTCAAATGTAATGCTGAATTGTTTGTTGAAATTACGCATTCCGTTCTAGCAGCGAAGCTCTCTGAAACCTAGATCGAACACGAAGTCCCGTGCAACAAAGGCACTCGTGCTTACCATTTAGAACAGCGAGCTCTATGTAGTGCTGGAAAACGAACAATGCTTAGAGCTGGGATAACGTTGTCAAGTTATTTACATCCTTGCTGCGTAAATTACATCAACGGGAAGCTGCACACTAGTCTTGTTCAGTCTTATTTTTTACGTGGGTGTTACCGCCAGACAGCAACAAGAAGAGAGAGGAATTGGGTTTGCGGCCTACCATAACAGCAATACCATACATAATGCTTCTGTTTAATTCGTCTGAAGTGAGTATAAAGTGATGTGTGCGGAAGTTCTGCTGACAGTTTTACTGTTTGCGGAAAGACACCTTTGAAACCAAAGCTGTAACCCCAATGAATAAGGTGACGTGCAGTGTGTACTTTGATTGTAAAATAAGAGCCTAGGACAAGCACAGCACCCCTCATATATGTTGCATATAATGTGCCTCTAATCTTAGTTTATTGTTGAATCAAGAGATTATTAGTGCGCTTTGCTAATTCCCATGATCTGGAAAGAATCATCAAACTCGTAACTTATTGTTACTTCTGTATAAAAGTCCAGTAATACACACAGCCCAGTATTTCAAAGAAAAAAGATGCCAACTTTGTAATTTCCTCATATTCCGTCGGCTATGCGACCAGTGCTGTACGGAACTTTCTGTTCCGGTCCCACCGAATTCTTATACAGTAAGGGACGAGGGCGATAGTGATTCATTGTTTTGTACATCTTCAAGAATAATCAAGTAAAATGATACAAGTTTAATAAACTAAAGATCACATTATTTTATTTGTTTTTAGTAGTTGTATCTACTGTTATTCACTGTCTCCTTGTCGGCAGGGTTATTTTTAATGGTTTGTCTAAATGTGCACTTTTTGTAATTCCACTAACAACGATAGAATTTTACACATGCACAAAAACAAATCAATCTCACTTAGTTATAAGGTGGCAGCTCAGAAACGTTAAACCAGCTGGATAAGTTCGTAAGACAGCGTTACTAAACACATTTTTTCCAGTATTTCTAAAACTAATTGACAGGAAGGTTTAAGATTCGTACAAACATCCTTCTGTGAGTGTTAACGTTTTACGTGGAGCTTGAACTTTGGTAATATTATGCTTTAGTAGTATGTAAGTGTTTGATAAATCTGAAATAGCATCATTCTTTAGAGTAAGAACACTTATTAGAGGTAAGTCATTTGTTTAAAAATTTATTTTCTGCGCTCTATTATTACCTTCATTACAAGGTTATTTATCAAAGCATACTTCTGCCTATGGATAGTGAAATCAGTTTATTAAATTATCAGCATATTTATTTATTTTTTTGTGCAGGTCGACTTCAAATGGAAATGTTTTGGGTTATATTAGCTTGTTCGTTTCTAACTGTTGTTAGTTGCATTTTTGTATTTTAGTGATGATGGAGATAGGTACGATTCTGATAACGAACGAGAGCGAGAAAAAGTTAGGAAAGCAAAAGAGTACAAAGATACAGATAGTATGGATTCATTCGATAGAAAAGAGAAGCCCCGCACTCGCACAACACCGAAGAATATTAAAAAAGTGGATCTTGGCGCAGCGGCTAACTATGGAAAAGAAATATTACAGGTAAGATTTTTCTTCTGTGATTTTAGCTTCTGTAATTGGAGCGACACTGGCTTTGTCTGCTGGGTCCTAAATATTTTCTAAGGTTTTAATAACAAAATTATACATGAAAAAAATTAATTTTCACGAAATGAGGGGGATTTAAATATATATTAACAAGAAATCAGTAAAATCAAACTGTATATGTATTTTTTTTCAAGCGGTATCGCAAATTGCGATGCATCTGTGCATCTCTCATTATTACCACGGAAGCTAAAATAGGGAGACAGCCGAACAAATATTATTTCAAGAAACTTTTTTTGAAGGGTCAGTTAAAAAAAAAAAAAAAAAAAAAAGCCTGGACTTTGGGTTTCAAAACAAAATGCCACTATGTTTTTCCTTCCCTTTGTCTGCTTATTGCTATTGGGTCATTCTCCAGACCACTTCAGGTTTCGGGTCACCCCATTCTTGTATCTGTGTGTGTGTGTGTGTGTATGTGTGTTAAAAAAAAAAAAAAGCCTTGAAGAAGAGGCGCAGGTGCAGAGAAAACAAGTTCAAATTATTTGGACCTAGCCGATATATAGTGTAGCATGAATGAGGTTTGGATATGGTTAGGAAAATGCAGAAGTGCGCAGTAGATCACTGAAACAGTAACGACATTCTTCAGCACCGAAAATGTAGAAAAATACACTCTTTTTCTCTTTTCTTGTCGCTTTTCATTTGAAGGACTGATATACAGAATGCCTATTTACGCCCCTTGTAAAAACCAACATAAGGTATTTCGTATTTATTTTATTTCTCTTATGAATTCATAATTACTCATTATAGTACAGAAATGGGATATAAAATCTACAAATTGCGGTATAAATTGAAATTTTTATTAGTTTGCCGCACAAAATGTAAATCGTAAAAACCGCTGATATACAGATGATCAGAAAAATGGAAACACCTGTAGTTGGCAACACGTCAGATGTATGGGTTGGCAGTGGTGTCGTGGCGCCCGCAACGCCGGACCGCTGGTGGTGGTGTGTCAGGTCGGTTTCCATACTATGTCAGGCGCAGTGGAACAGCAGTGTCCAGTGGCTGCAGCAGACGGAGGTAATGTAAAATGGGAGACCTCTCAGATTTTCAAAGAGGGCAAATTGTTGGTGCGCGGTTATGTGGAGTGAGTGTGACGGCAGTGGCTACTGTGTTAGGTGTGACGCGTGGGACAGTGTCGAAGGTGATGACGGTCTACACAACACACGGGAAAACCACATCGGGGAAGCGGAACAGTGGGCGGAAGAAAATCATGACTGACAGGTCACGCCGGGTATTAAAGCACATTGTCACGCAGAACCGTCGTGCCACTGCGGAGCAAGTGACGGAGGAACTCAATCAGCACCTCCCCCCACCCTGTCTCGACAATCACAGTCCGCCGCGAATTACATGACATGAACTTACGGGGTCGTGTTGCACTGGCGAAACCGCTCATCAGGGACCATAACGCTTTCGCATACCGCAAATGGTGCCGCGACCATGCAACTTGGACCGTTGAGGACTGAAAACGTGTGATATGGTCGGATGAGTCATCCTTGAGTCATCCTTCACCCTATTCCCAACCACGGGCCGTGTTTATGTGTGGAGAACGCCCAAAGAAGCTTATGATCTGCACTGTCTCCGCCCAACTTTGAAACATGGCTGCGGCTCGATGATGCTGTGGGCCGCCATATCATGGTTTTCATTGGGTCCTGTGGTCACACTTAGTGGACGAATCACTGCCAACGATTATGTCGCAATTTTAGGAGACCACTTGCATCCTATGGTCCGGACAATGACGCCATCTTCCAGGATGATAATGCACCCATTCACAAAGCTGGCGTTGTTGCAGCGTGGTTTGAGGAACATCAGGATGAAGTTCAACACCTCCCCTGGCCCGCCCAATCCCCAGATCTCAACATAATTGAACATCTGTGGTCCGTCTTGGAAATACGACTCCGGCGACGATTTCCACCTCTATCCTCTATCACAGAATTGGCCGATGCCCTGCACGAGTAATGGTGTAAAATTCCACTTGCTACCATTCACGACCTCTATGCCTCCATCCCACGTCGCATCAAGGCTGTTCTGAAGGCCCGACACCATATTAATCTGGTAAGTTGCAATTTCGTTCAGGTGTTTCCATTTTTCTGATCACCATCTGTATATATATATATATATATATATATATATATATATATATATATATATATATATATATATATATATATATATATATATATATATATAAAGTTGATATAATGGTTGGAAACCATAATAGTATAAATAGTTTTTTAGTCAGACTTGAGATACGTTCACAAATGACAACTACACACAAAGTTCTTGTGGTAAAGAGAATACTAATGAGAATAGTATTTGGCAGGCATATAGATATTTATAATCTCACTTGTCTTAAGAAACTTCATGGAGTCAGCCAAGTTTAAACTCTTCTTTCTCGGAAACAAGATTTATGCATTGATATCGTTGTGGTTTTCAGCTATTCATATAGAAAGGTCTTTTATACAATAGTACATTGTTTTATACAGAAAAATACCCTTTCCGTATGTCGTTGCTTATTACAGTGGATGTCAAAGACGAAAAAAGACTTGTTCATACGAGCTAGTATTGCAATTTTCGAGATTTATTATGTAACTCAAATTGACGTAAGTCACATAGTACTTTACTATACTGAAAAAATTCGAGTAAAATTTTGAATATTTACTTTATCTTCAGTGTCCTTATTTTTTCGTTTACAGCTTAATTTTCGGTACTTTTGTGCTGGTACGTGGCGTACTGGCTAACGCTCTCGCCTTTGGTGCGAGTGGTCCCGGGTTTGATTCCCGGCGGGGACACTCGGTCGAAAAAGTGTAAAAGCTTTTTCAGGCCAACTATCTGAGGTTTTTTTCTGGGTTTTCCTCGTTCACACCAGAGAAATGCCGGATGGTACCTAACATAAGGTCCCAGGCCGCTTCCTTCCCACATCCTTTCTTCCTTCCTTTTCATCGGATAGTGTGCTTGCCGAGGGACGTCATCCCTCATATACGTGACGGGTTAAATGGCCTTAGATGCCGACAGTCCAGAAATCTAATTCCTAATTTTAATCTTGTAGTGGTACCTTATTCTGAGGGTATCTCTAGGATAGAGTTAATGTATAGGTTTGTGTTAGGTTAATAATTGTGAACGTGCTATAAGTACAGTAAATCATTTAAATGTGATACAGGGTTTTACTTCCTTAATCCTTTTTTCTGCATTTTTCATTACAATGTTAAACAAAAGAAGAATGTAGAAGCAACATCAGAAGAATATAACCTTTTCCAGTCCTTTTTTGCCACCTGCCGAGAAACTGAGCGAGTCCAACCAGGACTTTTAGTATGTTTCTTTGCTGGAGTCCGTTCTACATAAGAAAAGGCGTTGGACAGGCTTCGACAGTAGAGCAAGCGAACAATTTATTTTATTATTATTGTTATTATTTTGAGTTTAACGTCCAACGGTTATGAACCGAGGCTGAGAGAGACTGTGATAATGGGATGGATAATAATGGTGGAATGATAAATGAGATTGGAACTGGGGAGAACTTCGAGAAAACACATACACTCCGTAAGGGAACATACAAACGAGAAAAAGAAGTGTCAGACATCGATAACGAAGCGGAACGTCCAGTATCCCACATGGCAAATAATCACAGCTGATAACAAGACTCAGGGTAGGGATTAACGAGAGATTGAATGCACTAGTATAAGTTGTAAACTAGGAAAAGGAATTAAACAAAAAGCACATTGAATAGGAAGATAATTCGCGTGATTCATTGATTTGTTGGTTGGTTTGGGCTTAGTGTCCCTTTTTAAAACCAAGACTATATGAGACATAGAGCTAGAACTTAACGTAGGATCCGAACCTTAACGAACTCCCACCGATTAGCGTACGCGCCTTTGGCGTGGAAGAGACTGGTTCGATTCCCGGCGGGAGCTCATGTGGTTCGGATTCCACGTTAATCAGTAGGTCCACGTCTCATATAGCCTCGCTGCTGAACGGGACGTTAAACTCAAAATCAATCAATCAATGAAATAGCTGGTTGAGTGTGTAATGCTTGCAAATCACTATTTTATTGCAATACTTAGTGTTGCTAGTTGTCTGGAAATGTGCATTTTAAAATAAATTATGACGTCAAACCTCTTGGAGAAAAATTCATTTCCTGTCATCAAGCAAGTACTTGATATACATTATATTAATACTATTTTTGAACGCTTAACAACTATACAGAAATATTACAAAGTTTGTCTTTGATTTCTGTTAACATATAAATGTTGAGGTGATTATTGGATACCCGTATTGAAGTATATTTTTAAGCTAATGGATAATGTACTTTTATTTCCGTTGGGAAGACTTTTAAAGTAATAGGAAGTAAATATCACCACGATTTTGAGAATGTAATACCTTAGATGTAGTGGATAGCACAAAAAGAGTTAATACATCGTGCGCTAAGCGAACTACATTCGAATTTTGTGAATAAACACAGCTCGCCTAGAATTCATAACACAGCGAAGTACTATAATTTGTAAGTTATCATTAGAAAGTTCATTGGGTTCAACAATAAAATAATTAATCTAGACATACTTGAGAAAAGGCGAGACATTACTCCACATCAATATAGGGCTCAAAATTCATTAAACCTGATTGACATTCATATCTGTAATAGTATTAGAGCTCTCCCAACGCAGCAACACAGCAAGACAATTATTTTATCTATAGCGATTACTCAGTTTGATCTCTCTCTCTTTAAATACCAAATCCCGACTCTTAGAATTAATTTTTAGAACCTATCAAGTTACCTTGTTTCCTGGGATTCTTATCACAATGCTTTCTTTTGAATCCTTACAAAACGTCTACATTGTATCTTCCTGTATAAAGGTGGTGTTTCTAATTTAATTCGTTAATCAAAGCAAGTTGCACGTTGTCAAAGTAAGTTGAAGTACCAGTTATGAATTTATTTTGGATTCTTTACAATAGTATTAATCAATATTTTCCTTTCAGAATAATAGTCCAGCAAAGTCTGTGTCAACTCAGCAGAAACAAGAGAAAAATAGTGATCTACTAGGAGAAATTTTAGATAAATCTAGTTCAACAATTGGAGATGATGATTTCAATCCTCGAGCATCAGAAACTGCTAGTGTAAATAGTGAATTTGGAGATTTTGAAAGTGCATTTGGAAAACCATCATCGAATAATGCAACGCAAGACAGGTATTATTTTGAAAGTGCTTTGAAGAGTGTTCTCATTTAGAAAAAAAAAAGTTAATCATCTTGGATGTAGTCGTGATTAATGAAAGTATGCCACCTCTCATCGAGTTCGGTGCAGTGTATAAGTAAAAGTCGACGGGTTGCTCAGTATTGAGTTGGTAAAGCAACCACTAGGAAAGTTCAGTGAGATTTTTGTTTTCTTTCTATTATGTGAGAAAGATAGTTCGTTTACCGGACGGTAGAATTGCGACATGTGTGTTACACGATATTTTTTTTTTTCTGTAAGAAAAAATGGACTAAGTGATTTCTCATATGAGCTTTGTTCAGAAAGCATATAGTAATTTTACTACATGGGTACTGCAGAGCAATCCAAATTTGTCATTCTTCATATTAGCAAACCGCTTTCCATAAAGTATTCGTGTTTTGGTAGGGAATCGATTCATTGAATGAGAGATTCAAGTTGTCCTCCTTTTCCTTCCTTTTATTTTGAAGATTTTTAAAAAATAGTAATTTTCACTCTTCATTTTATTTTTCTCTGGATATATCGTACAAGTTAACCGAACTCATTTGATCGGGATAGAACGTGGCATGTTAGTAGATATTTTACATGAGAGTGGAAAGTATGTTGTGTAGGTTTTTGGTTCCCGAGTTGTAGGCGATCAAAGTTCCAAATTCATTGGTCATCACAAAAAGATAAAAAGTACTGTTTAAATAGCAAACAAAGGTCAATCTTGGACAGATAGAAAGTAAACATCAAATGAAGTATTTTTTATGACTGCGTATTTCATTTTTTCTATACAAGATAATCCAAAAGTGTGAAAAACCCTCTAATAAGTGGACGAGGATACATCATAATGACGTCCGCGATCTTGTACGTAAGTAGCTTGAATGGAAACCGTAGCTGGAAACTGAATGGTAGTTATTTTTGTTCTAGCGCGAACCATTACGAACTTATGACTTCCTTTATTGTGTTCTCAACAAAAGAGGTTAGTCATAGGGCAAGGACCTCGCAGTTATATGACCTGTTCAGTGTGTTCCCATTCCGGTCGGTTGTCAGATGCATTATAGTTTTCAGTCACGGAAAACCTTGCACATAGTGTCAGCTATATTGTTGGAACATGCGTCCTCAATTATTCGTTTTTCACTGCACACCCAACAGATTTCACATTGCCCCCACATGTAGTAGTCCAGTGCCTTCATATCAGCGGAACGAGGGGTCCATTCCACAGCACCTTGCCGACCAATCCACTCATTAGGAAACCGCTAATCGATGTACTCGGAGACCTAGGTACCGTAATGAAGTGGGGCGCTATTGTACTGGGAAGACTTAGGGAATGACCCATCCTGCGACAGTATAAGGACAAGATGTCGTCTTCTAACATGCGCCTATAATCCTTCGCCGTTAGGGTCCCTTCGATGAAGAATGAACCTACAAGGCGAGATCCCCACACGCAATACCATACCACACTGTCACATTGCCGGGAGTACCTACAGATGCGTTGGATATATCGTACGTCCAGTACCTCACGTTCTGTTTACCTCGCCCGATACGTATAGTATGCCTCCTCAGTAAACATACGTCAGAGACGCATGTGGGTTTCTTTCGTAGCTGCAAGAGCTCCTTCGTGGCTAAGCGGTTAGCATACGCGCCTTTGGCGTAGGCAACCCGAGTTCGATTCCTGGCGGGAGCTCTTGGGGTTCGGATTCCACGTTAATGAGTAGGTCAACGTCTCATATGGCATTACTCCTGAAAGGAACGCTAAACTCAACTCAGACTTTCGTAGCTGCTTTACAGCCCATTGAGCAAATTTCAGACAGTGTAAAATGCTGAAGTTGCAGCTTGTAAATGTGCCACTTACTCTTTGACCTAATGCGCATGATTGAGGTGTACTGAATGATGGCAACACTGCCACAGTTGTTGCCTTGTCTGCTGGTGAGTGTGGTCTACCAGTCTTGAGTCGATTTACCACAGGTCCGGTTTTGTCTAATTTCCTCAACATTTTGAACACTTCCCGGATGATAGCCGTTAAAATCGTCTCCAATCATCCTAGAGTTTTGTTTTCTCTCTGCATGCGTCAAGGCCATCTTCTGCTAGTAAGTCACCTGCAACGATCAAAAGAACAGTCATAACTTTGTAATGGTTAACACTAGAGCAAATAAATAGCAGCACTTTTTTTTTTTTTTTTTTAATTTGCTATTAAAGTGACATCATATACTGTGGTTTCCATTTAAGCCAATTGCGTAAAATTCAAGATGGCGAATGTCACTGTAATGTGTCCGTAAACATTGTCCCCTACCTACATTGTTACTTTGGTTATATATTTGCAGCGTTTAGCTACGTATTAGGGCATTTGTACACTTTTGGACCCACTCTGTATTTCGATCAGAAATAAAAATATGCAATGAAGTCTTTAACATAGATGCCATCTGGCACGTTTTAAAATAATGTGGGAATCCTAGGGCACATGATAGGTGTTAATCAATCTTAAAATGTACCAGATGTAGAAATGTTATATTCCTAGTGTAATTTCGGCAAGCAATCCAGTTGGCTTCGACGGCTGGTCATTGCAAGTAATATTTTCATGAAGTTTATGCTGCATTTTTCTTAATACTGGAACGTATCCTGACCAAACGTTTTCCAAACTAAAATAATAGTTTAAACTTAAATAAATAAAAATTAAAAGAAAAACTTGGAGTGTCCTAATGAAGATGTACATGAAACAAATGAGGGAATAAGGAAAGAACTGAAGAGTAACGATTTTGAAGGGACTTAAAAATTGGGTAAACTATATCACAAAAGAACAAGAAGTTCAAAAAACAATTGTAAGACATGTAAAGAGCATAATTCTGCCGTTCTAAGCGAAAAGACCTTAACTCCACATTTTTTGAAAATCGAGATATTGGTATGGGAGTTCGTAGTACAATTCTGCATCTATCTAAAGCGAAATTGACGTAGTTTGACCAATAGGTAGGGAGTAATGACGTCATGAGTGTTTCCCTTATGTTCAAAACTGTAACTGAAAGTAAGCAGAAAGACCTTAAGTGGCAATTCATAAGCACAAATATTTAACTGTATTACCACACAAATTTTAGATCGTGAAAATATATTTAATAAAGTTTTACTGAAATACAACAAATTTGAACGTACAGCGTAAGCCAAAACGCGTTTTGCTTATTTTCTCGAAAGTATGCGAAATGGAGTTAAAGCATTTTTTCTTAGCACGGCAGAATACAGACTGCATACAATTAAACGTGACATGTCAAGAAACTTGAAGTTTTTCGAATTAAGTCATAACGTTTAAAAGTAAAAGGGGAAATTTAATATGACATGTGTCACGGAAATTTTAATTTTTTGTATTCGTCAGAATTCGAGGCGCATCCAGAAGGTAAATACCATTTTGAAGAAAGAAGAAAAAAGATACAGTTTTGTTCAAGACAAACTTATTTTACATGAGAGAGCACACCTTAAACTTTTGTTCGACATAGTTTCCACCAATGTTCTAGCGGGTGACCAACTTGTCCGAACCTTCCTCAACGAAAGATCCCGCCAGTGTCCGGCAAGTACGCATCTTTTCATTTGAACGCCACCGTAGCACTAGTGTCGGCGTCGTTTCACTGGTTTGTTGCCTCTCCACTGACAATAGTACGATTGAGTTGGCGCGAGTGTGCTGTGTCTTGTGATCGTTTACAGTGTTTGAAATAACCCTTAAACCCACCGACTGTCAGATTTGTTGTATTCGGTTTGTGAATGCAAGGAACGTTAAGCCTGCCGAAATTCATTGTCAAATTGTAGAGACTTACGGTGAAAATGCAATGATTGATGGTATGGTGCGATAACGGGTGAGGCAGTTAAATGAAGAGCGGACAAATGTCCACGACGAACCACGAAGTGGGCGGCCTTCTGTTGTGACTGATGAATTTGTGAGGAAAGTGGATGAGAAACTTCGTGAGAATAGACGGTGCACAATGACAAAGCTTTCAGATGAGTTTCCTCAAGTTTCTATAATTGTTTTGCATGACATTGTTACCGCCCACTTAGATTATCGCAAACTGTGTTCTCGCTGGGTTCTGAAAATGCTTGCAGAATTTACAAAACCAAACGATTTGCAGTGCTTTGACATTTTTTTTACCCGTTACAGCGAGAAAGGAGAGGAGGTTTAAACCAAATCGTGTCCGTTGGCAAAACGTGGCTTCGCCATGTCACCCCAGAATCGAAACAACATTGAGTGGAGTAACGCACACAGGATCTCTCACAAAGCAAAAGTTCAAAATGACAATGTGAGCACAAAAACTCATGTGCACAGTGCTTTGAAACAGGAAAGAGGTTTTGCTGGTTGACTTCATATCCAGGCGTGAAACCATCAGTGCGGAATGATACTGTAAGACTGAGAAAACTTCGGCATGCAATCCAAACTAAATGGAAAGGAATCCTCAGTAAAGGAGTTGTGGTACTCCATGACAATGCTTGTCCCCAATACTGTTGGTGCCACCCAAACGTTAATCAGACAGTTCGGTTGGGAGCAGTTTAACCACCCGCTCTACATCTCCGACTTGGCGTCGTCTGACTACCACTTGTTCCTGCTCCTGAATCGCGAGCTTGGCAGTAAGCGCTTGAAAGTAACGACGAAGCAAAAAACGCTGTGGAGGTATGGTTGATTTCATTGGCGGGATGGTTCTTTGAGGAAGGTTTGGACAAGTTGTATGACAAGTGCTTGAACATTGGTGGAAACTACGTCGAAAAATAGTTTGTATGCTATTTTATGTAAAAATAAATTTGGCTTGAACAAACCTGTTTTAATATTTTTTCAAAACGGTACTCACTTTCCGAACACGCCTCGTATATGACGATATAATAATTATTAAACATAAGAGAATATACAACAATTAATAAATATTATACAAATCACGGAACTACCTGACATTTATTTAAAAAAGCCTAGATATTAAGCATATGTAGATATGATGTATATAGTGATCCTACTTATGTTTTGATCAAAAAGTCGCACTTTTTATCATTAAAAGCCACTTATATCTTTGAATATCTTTATCCTTCTTTTGTATCAAATTTGATTTTATTGATCGGTAAGTGTAGAAACGAATAGTTGTATTTCTGTGTGACGTTTCCAATCATTTCCCGATTTTTCTTCTAGCAATTCCAATGACGAATTTGCAGATTTCACTAGTGCATTTAATAGTGGTCCAGGATTAGCGGCAAATAACTCGAATTCATTTAGTTCAACAAATGCAAATCAAGTAAATAATTCGGATTCAGGTAAGGATACTGTCAATAGTATATGCTTTTTCAAGTTTATTATGCATAATGGAAAATGCAGCACAATAGTTTATAATTAAAGAGCTTTTAGCAAAGTCAATCTGAGTCCAGAAAATGATACTGACAGCGTGTCTGTAGCTGACAATTATTTTGAAGATCTAAACATGTATCCATCTCAGCTGCTCTTGTTTATGGTACTAATATGATTGACCGAAAGATACTGTACTTGTGCAGGCCACCTCTTCCTCGATGTGAATCGACGGTCAATCGAGGTGAAAAGAAACATCTATTATCTACTTTCAGCATTGAAATTATATAAGACTATACCTATGTATGAAAATGGAATCAGAACTGCTATTGGGGTTTCATTTGAGGGAAATAACCCCTCCTAGGAATCGAACCTGAGATCCCGCGCATTAGCCACTTACCCGAACAGTTACTGATTAGGTATTGCCTTTGGGGCTAATTAGCAAAATAGCCTATATCCGTTATTGTTGTATTAAAGATTTCTTATCAGTATCACAATGGGAGAGTTTCTTTCTTTTAAACAGTTTCAGTTTTGGATTAAACTTATTTTTGTTAATAGTTTCTGAAATGTTTCAGATTATATACTGCGTTAATTGAATATATACATAGTGTTTTCCTGCTAGTAATGTAGAGTGGAATTAAAAACAAAACTGAAGAATGCTTTCGAATCTAAACTTTCAAGAAAACTGTCAGATTTCCAAGATTGATTTCAGTATAATATAGTTGACTGTGGCTTCTAGAGAACACCTTAAAAGTAAACTATAAAGATTTACAGTCTAGTTGTGATTTTTCCAACTGGGTGCTCTATAACGTCACCGTTTGCTGCTCGCATTCACGGCAAACTATACACTGTAAAAAAGTACAGATGGAAGAGAGGTGACGTTGATAAAAGACAATGATGACAGACCATAATTTCGATGTAGTAGTCGATGGTTTTGCAAATAAGTTCTCGTGGATTCATGACTATTCTACACTGCCAGCTATTCTCATTTGTTCCACGTGTTATCTCTTTCTTTTCCCCAGCCGTGAAAACATTCTCCTACATTATACAATGACAGTTGAACATACCTTATTTGAATTTTTCGTTTTCAGTATCAGACTATCAAATATAATAGATGTAATGTGATACCTAAACCATTTATGTGTCCACTGGAAATGAACTCAAAGTCGCACGCATATTTTCCAGTGTGCTGTTAAGAATTAATTACGTTGTGTACATTTTAAGTCCATTAGTCCATAGTTTAGCAATGATAAATTCAGTTTGTTGATATGTCTCGTGTTCTTTGATTGCAACTTATTATACCTGTAATCATTGTAGTGGTTATGCACCCTTTTGTGAATGTTTTGAGTGAAGGGTTTCCAATACGAATGATACGCATACAACCTAAATAAGAGTTCGTAATGTAAGCCGTTTGAAAGACTGTTTTATAAATTCAGAAGGATGCATTAAAGAATAAGACATATCGTTGAATATTCGCTGATTATCCTGTCAACAGTATCAAAACTTAGGTAAGGTGAAATGTGATTTAGTGGGAACTAGTATGAATTACCCGTTTCGCTGGTTTAAAATAAGAAAAAATAGTAATATATTCCGTTAGTCAGTCACTTCTTACTATTACTAAGCGCTCTCTGATATCGGTTATTTTCGATCATTTTTAAATATCTCCCCAAAGTTGTGGGGCTGCATTTGGATGTGGGTGAATGAAATGAATTATACGGGAGAGTCTCACAACGCTTATGTTTATAATTTTAATGTATTAATGTATGTAGTTATTATACCTTTGTAATTTATTGCCATCCATCGTATCCCCACTAAATCCATTTTTTACGTACTTTTCTTTAAGTCAGAATGGTTGGGGGATGTTCTCAGATCTTGCAGGGTTAATTAAACTCATTTCCCGATGTCATAGAATGATGACATTTTGCATAGCGACAGAAGTTGGTTGACAGAAATATTTATACATTTATTAAGTAACAGTAATTTTAGTTGGATCGTACTGTCCGTGTTGGTCAAATCTTGCAGCTTGTCTTATCTACCTAGGCCTTGCTAGCTGGAGGTGAGGGATGGAATGCGGAAGGTAGTTTCCGGGGTCGCCGAGACGAATAATGACCCGATGCCGTTTGAGTCCAGTTTTATAGCCCATCAGTGTAAGGGGTGGAAATGGGAAGGTGGTGACAAAAATAATCGAAAACTACCGATATTAGGGTCCAGTCCATAGTTCTTGATGTCACTGGATGAATAGTGATACTCATTACTACGTAAGTTCAAATTTACTCTGCATCGACATCGGGATTAGAGTTGAGATAGGTAGGGCGTGACAGGTAAAAATAATAAAAAAAGGACCAATATTAGTGTCTAATTTAATCCATTTCTAAATATTTATTTAAGTCAGAATAGTTTTAGTTGGACCGTATATGAACTTTACAACCTCAACTTAAGTCATTTCCCGATTCGTTATGAAACAGTATAAATCGAATGACAATACAACGACAATCCATTCTAATTTTTACATATTTCTATATATATTATTAAATTATTATTTCTCGCTATTAGTACATATACAGGGTGTTTCAAAACAACACCGAGAACGTTTGAGAGGTAATTCCTGACTCCAAAATAATACAAAAAGTACAAACCGATCTGGGTGCACAAATGCTTCCTTTCGGAGTTATAGCAGTGTGGAAATTGAAGCACTTCGAATCCTGGGGTGAGTGGGTGGGGGGAGTTAGTGTGTACTTAAAATATACTTGTATTAAGGGAGTACTCTTGCAGACTAGGCGGTAATTTCTCAACACATTCCAAAAGAAACTTTTACTCGGAGGAAAATACCTCTGTACCACTGGTGTATCTAGGGGGCTATCGACCTCAAGCCCCCCCCCCCACCCTGAAATAAATTTGTTAGCTTTTTGCATACCACGTATCTACAACAATAATTCGTACCATTTCTAAGAATTTCATTGACTTTTCATATTCTTATGCTCTTTGTTCAGAAATCATACTGTATTTGTCAAATTTCATTCCATGTAAGAACTGCGTTCCTTTTTTCTTTTCTTTCGTCCATTCTACTCTTCTGTTTCTTTTACTTAGTTGTTACTTTCTTTCGTTTCTCCTATCATACTTTTGACCATTGTTAGTTGTGATTCAAGTCGGCCGTCGTCAGTAACCAAAACAAAGAGGAGCTGATAAGCGAAACTGGTGTTCCACACCAACTTGCACGGATATCAACATATTGGGACTTAAGTTATTATAGCAAAGGAATATTTACATCGTTTAGTTATAACGAAAGTTAAATGTTAAAATTTAAAAAAATCAAGAGTGAGGAATAAGTTACCCTATAAATTAGGTAGGCCAAGAGGATGTTTCCTTTCTCTTCTATAGATAGAACAAAAGGTTAGATACATTGCTAAAGTTGTGTGTGTGTCATATAAGATTCACCAGTCTGAAATACTTGCCATTAAAACTGCAATCAGTATATTTCAGCTTCAACTTGTCTCAACATTTTCTTTCAGGTAAAAACAGATAAAACTGAATATTTCCATTTTTTCTAAAATGAAATCAGTGAAGTTGAAATGAGATTAAAAATATTCAGCATGTATTTGCAGGAGCATCATTTCAGATTTGTCTTGGGGGGGGGGGGTAAGATTCTCCACCGACATACAATTTTCACGTTTTTCCTTAGTTCCTTAGTATATTAGTAGACACTCGATTAAAATATATTTAATTCTCAAACTTCCGCAATTGCCTCCAAAACAAAATCCTAAATATAATACTGCCTTGTACAGTATGGAAAAGGTTATGATTTCTCAGTTCACAGTATTTTTCTTTATATATATATTTAAAAAAAAAAAAAATGAAAGATAAGTTTTTTTAATGTACATAGCGCATAAAGGTGCGTGGGTACCCTCTGTTAGAGCGTCTCCATTAAAACTGTAAATTTGTACTCTGTCTTTTTGGAGTAAATTCCATTTCGATACGATTCCTTAGCAATGAGTTGAAAAACTGATGATTTCTTATTTGTTTATATATTTATTTTTTGTAATTACACATGAAGGTTTGATGTTATTACCAAGTCCCCCCCCCCCCTAGAAAGTACAAAGTTAACGAGGTTCCAGGGAAGTGTTCAGAGGTGCCTGGGAATTTTTCCCCTTTTCCCCCTTCAATTACCACACTGAGTTATAGGGTGCCGCAAACACGAAAAAATCAATTTTAAAGGTCTATAGCTCCAATACTGTAGGACCTACCATAGTCGGATCAAGACTTCACTTAGAAACTAATATGTGCCCTATCCAAATATCCGAGTTTCTGAATCCTGTGTTACTTCCGCAACAGTTTTTATAGAGGTAGTTCGTGAGTACTTCAAATTATATGCCAGCAGCCAAACTCCCTCTATAAAAATCGTTTCGTGAGTACCTTAGGATTCTGAAATATGTATTTTTGGATAGGGCACGTATTAGTTCCTAAGTGAAGTATTGAACCGACTACGATAGGTTCCATATCCATAGTTTTAGAGCTATGGACCTTTAAAGTTCATTTTTTCATGTTTTCGGCAACCTATAACTCGGAAAGGAAGCATTTGTGCACCCAGGTTGGCCTATACTTTTTGTCTTACCTTGGTGTCAGGAATCACCTTCCAAACGTTGTCGGTGTTGTTTTGAAACACCCGATATATTGATCAGTATCGACACACTATGAGATGATTCCTCAGATCAAAATCAAGGAAGTTCATATGAACCTTTGAAAAAAAATGCATAGTGTCAGATCTAAGGCTTTGGAGTTTACGTATCTAGTATAATATCCAGGGTATCTTCGTAAATTAGTTTTAGATTTCGGAAGTTGATAAATTTGAAGAAATGATAGTGTGAAAAATCTTAACAAAAAAATAAAAAAAAAATAAATAAATAAATAAAAAAATAAAATAAATAAATAAATAAAATAATAATTTTGAAAACATCCTTCCCTTACACTTAAAAAAATCGTATTAAGAAGTTATAAAAATTATGTTGTCAAGAAAATTAGTTTTCAAAAGTTGTAGAAACTAACCATTTCCGGTTTCAACGTTGAGCGCAATAGAGGAAAAACGATAATAGATAGTGAGAAGCTGTTTCCTGCAATCGATTAAGCATTCTAATACATTTCGTCTCTATCCTTAACAATCTGTTAAAAGCAGAAGTAATAGAAGTCCATTACAACTTACGGATTCAATATTGAGAAAATATCACTCCATACAAACATAACTCCTTCACACATGGTGTACCGTGACACTACTACTTGTTAAACTTACTCACATTATTCTAATCATGCATTTGTATACGGTTGCATAAAAATACTCAGCAGAAATTAGCGGAACTGGGCCAAAGTTAGGTCACAAGAAGATGATAATGGTGATCACTAGTTAACGCTCGAGGGACATCTCGAGCGGCCATACAAGCATCTGTTTGGCCAGGTAGCGAATTGTACAAATGCTGAACGTCTGTATGGGATACAATATCCCTGGCTCACTGTAGATTTTGATTTTGCTGTGCGATGGTTGGTGCCAGAGTTCGGCTGGGGGGAAGGGGGAATAGACATTGCTTAGGTGCGGAGACCTAGTAGGTCAGGGTAGAGGATGTAGCTCGATTAGAGTACGCTGGATTGTCCTCACTGTATGTGCATGTGCATGTGTATGTGAATCACTACATGCCCGGATACAGTCTGGAGAACTGGATTAATAATGTTACAGTTGCACGACACACTACTTATACCCGTGAATTAAAACCAAAGGTATGTTGTCCCCATACCAAAATCGCAGGTATGTGTTTCACGTTGCGAGTGAGAACAATTGTGAGATTTTCCCCACTTACGTAAACATCTGTTGAGTATTCGTATGCTCACATACGGGCCACAACGGCCGTGATTGCGTTGTTGATTGCCTTTTTATCAGTTTTCGCGACCCTACCAATCCTGTGCAGAAGTTTCTCGGGGCAAGGAAAGCCACCTCTGTTATGGGAAGCTTCTTTTCCAATTGCGTACATAGCAACTACTGACACGTCACAACTCATGTGAATAACAGTTCTGCAGAGCAACCACTCAGTTTCTTGCAGCCCAACTATACGGTTATGTTCGGTCACTTAATTGTATAATAGCCGTTCACTGACGTGGTCCTGATATTTCGGACACAGATTTTGATCAACATACAATCGGTAATTATACAAAGTATACTTGTATTGTTCGACGACTTTCAAACAAATATCAGCATGCCTTTTACGTATATTTTGGTCAACCAATGTGGTTGGCGATATGCTGAGGCCTTTAAACGAATATGTTCTTTACAGAGACACAATTCTGTGATACGAATTACGTTCGAACCAGATAGCGTTCTTAAATGCGTTACCTCCAGTGTTTTAATTTCCTTAAGAGATATTCAATGTAAAATTCATCTCATCTTGTTCAAAAGGAAAGACACTATTAAAATTTGGAGAAAACAGTATAATAAAAGCTATGGACATGTTTTTGGATTAAAAATACGTGATTGCTAAGTGACATCACAGTATGTATAAAACATATTTCTCAGCTGAAACACAGCTCGAATTCTTTCCTCCATATTTCATAACATTTCTTGTGTTTTCCAAGTTTTTATATTGGCCTTTATTTTACTGTTATTTAGGAAGAATGAAACAGCTGAGAGAGAAGGAAAAAGAGAGAAAAACTAGTTTGTATTTCAAGTAACTCAAACAAACGATTATAAAAAAGACTTTTATTTTTTAGGAGGGAACAAATCAAATACAGATCTATTGTTGGGCCTAGGATTGAATACTGCACCACTGCAACCAGCGCCTAATGTTCATCCACTTTTAGGGAATAATCAAAGTGTACTTGGAGGCTCAAATATGTTGGATGCAACTTTTACCTCTCCACGTAAGTACTTGTATACAGGATTTTCTTCAAAGTAGTGAATACATTGTGTCATTATGTTTATAAAACGTTAATTAGATCTGTTTTTTAAAAAAAAGAAAAATCGCGATACTTCCATAAAAAATTATTGTAGATTTGCTAGGTTCTTTTAAAAACTCAGCGAACGGTCTTTATTAAGTGAACCTTCTATCTTCGTCTCATTATCTCTGTATACAGGAAGTGGAAAAAGTACTTCACAAGCTTCGTTTCCCAGTTTTTCACTGATTTTAGGGTATTACAGAAAACGAAATAAATAAATAAATAAAAATACAATTGTTAGTTTGCCTAACCTGATATATAAAAGAGAAAATCATCTTGTGTTCGATCGAATCACGGAAAAAGTTGCTGAACCGTTTGAAATAAATATTTGGATATAGGATTGGAAACTACCTCGAATTGGTTTTTTATCATGTTACTTTGATTAAACTGCATACCTTAAATGGGGAATGGGGGCAGTTGAGTATCTCAGAAGCCCTCACACTAGGAAGATGAACCTCGGTATATAAGTTCCTCATTAAAAATAAGGAGACATTTGTTTCATCTAACTGAAGTTGGATTTTTATTGTCACTTTGACATAATAGTGCATCACTTTGACTAAAAAGTACATCTTAAAGGAAAAAAGTTCAAAATTCATCCCTGAAATAAAGAGTATTTTATAGGTTTTTATCAGAAAATTTTCGTTGAAATGCGTATCCAAAGGAGGGAATGGGGTTCAAATATTTTGCATAAGTCTATTTTGTTCCTGCGAAGAACGGGCATTTCAGGTAGTTTCTTAAATAATATAAAACACTGATATAAACCACGCATTTTGTTTTGAGATTGCATTTGTTTTTGTCCAGGTTTTAATTGCCTACGTGATTTCTTTTAAGATTTAAACCTTAATAAAGTATCTACAGCAGTAACACTCCCTGTACGCAGTGTTTTCTAAATGTTAAATAAATCCGAAGACGCATTTCACTATAATTTGATTTCTTCAGTATTTTGAAGAAAAAAAATATTAAAAAATAAATAGATAAATGACGGGATTAATGAGCACCCGTAAGTCTGACTCGACGTGCGTGGAAAAAGTAGAGCATTTCCGGAAATACCGTTGCTTACACGAAAATATTTGTATGAGATATTTGTAGCGTGTATTAAGACCTTTCATTTTCCAAAATACCACAAACGTAATGAAATTCAAAATGTAGTTATACAGAAATTGCTTTCGCAGAATGTTCATTATTTTATATAAATTGTCCTTTTTTCTCTCACTTATTCAATTGTTAGGTAAGCATAAACATCTTCTGTAGTCATTACTTAATGAAATGGTGGGATGCATATCAAATAATAATCAAAGTTCAGTACTCGTTAAAACATCCAAATAGTAATCCTAACACAGACATTTTAGTTTTTTTTTTTTTTTTGGGGGGGGGGGGTCATTTCAGTACGTAACATTGAAAAACCTTAGGTTACTTGATCTCTTTCACTTGTAGAAATTAATGGTTATGGTAAATAAGTAAATGCTCTTTAGTTTCTTTGTTGTGCTATCTTTCTAATACAAGTGATCAAGGGGCACGATAGCTCAGTGGTAGAGTGGTACGGGCACGGTACCTGTGGTGCGTGGGGTCCCTGATTCGATCCCCGGCCAAGTAAGCTTGTAGTGTACAACATCGTGTCTGGATTTTCTCGGGGTGCTCCCGTTTCCTTCCACGTTATCATTCCAACAAATTTTCCATCATTCACTTGTCTTAATCATTCGTCTTTCTTAGCCTAAAAAGCATAATTGTGGGACGTTAAACTGAAATATTTCATTTAATTTCATTTTACTACTTGTGACCACATTACTACAGGGAAACCTAAGAGCGCTTATTTAGCCACCATAATCATTATTTTCTACAGCAAGGTAATTTTTTTAAACAGAAGATACGGACTAAGGATGACTAAATATCATCACTAAAACAATGCGTTAGGAATACTATTTGGATTGCTTGTTGAGAACTGAACTTTTATTATTCTACCTAGTGCTTTGCGCGTCAAGTTACGATTGGTTGATTTAAGTTGATTCCTTTTTAGACCGATCTATATGAGAGAAGACCTGTGCTTAAAAGTGGGATACGAACCACTACGAAATTTCCAGTTTCCAGCTGCATCGGGTTTTCCCTTTATTTTCTGTTTTATCTTCGTTTATTTCTTTACCAGAAGGAAGTGATATACATAGTTAGTTGAGAGTTTAACGTTTATTTCAGCATTGAGATTTACGAGACAGAACTGGAGCGTAATGCGAAATTCAAACCACATAAACTCCTACCAGGAAACGGACCCTGGTCTCCTGTGAAGTCGCATACGCGAACCATGTAAGCATGAGGGAGCTGTAAGCAAGCAAACATTATTTTTTTATTTGTTATAGAAATGCGTTGAAACTTGTTTCTGGATACCAATATCAATACACCATTAGTAGTCAGATGGCAAGAAATACTTTGTACTATGCTAATATTTTTACATTTAGAAAATATTCTCCTATTTTTTACACAAACTAAAGTTAACTCTAAAGTGTGTAAAGAAATTGTAATAAGATTCTTTTTTAAAAAAGAAATAGTAGTAATGTGCACTTTTAATACAGCTAGAAATAAGATTTATTTTCTTATTAGTACTAGTGTAGTATAGAGTCCACCAAACGAATGCTAATAGTATGAAAATTATGGTATTTAATCTGTTTCTATCCGTTGAAAGAACTGAATCGGTCATTGTTAAAAAGGAATAGATATATATTGTATTTCAAATGGAACTTATCCCCTTTTAATAGTAACCGATTCAATTCTTGACATGGTCACATGATCTAAAATTTGATGATAAATTATTTACGACAGTAATGTTGTAATGAATTACAATTTAAGATTTACTTTTTTCAGTTGTATACCAGTGTTGTTTTGGGGAAATTTTTGAATGAAATTTTTATTTTGTAATCTGTGTAACAATTTGATTAATGTGAAATTATAAAGTGCATTTAATATGAAGCCAGTGATATTATCTAGCCTAGAAATTAACCACAATGATAACGTTAAGAAACAGAATGCGGGTAGACTTTATAAAAAATCAGCTCAAAATAATTTTCTTTTAAATAATGTTTTGAATTATATGATTAAGAACTGTTGGTGCTTTTCAAGTGGAACATTTTCACCTTATCCAACTTGCAGCTGGACCTCTGGAGCCAGTGAATCAATTGAATCCGATGTGGACTAGTGATCGAAAAGAAATGGAATTGGCTGTAAGTGAAGTGGTAACTGTGCTGAAATCGAGTTCGAGGAAAGAAGAGGTGATCGCAGCTGTAAGAAGACTGTGTGATATGCTCCCAGGTTCAGAAACCTTCCAGAAATTTTCTGGTTTGGATAAAACCCCAATTCCAGTGCATATTTTTTGTGAACATTTTTATCGACCAGTTGCGTTCGTAATTTTTGAATTGCTTTCGCCAAAGTGGGTTGGATATACCACAGGAAAACATATGTGTGATTGGGAACAGTTGTTTTTGAATGGACCTGAATTAGAAGCTCTTGATACTTTAGTGGGAACAATACAGAAAACACCTGTCAGTTTTAAATTAGATATATTAGTAGATTTATTAGAGAAAGTTTTGAAATCGGGTGTGATCAGTAATTGGTTAGTAAAAACTTGCAAAATAGACGGGGACAATTCCGTGAAAGGGAAACAGGTGGAGTATGATGAAATGGTTCAGTTGTTGATATCCATTCCAGAACGTGTAGCTAATAAATTAAAAATTCATAACAGGAAAATCTTTGAGGTGGATTACTATTGTAAACTTCTTGTATATAATGTTATTTGTTGTTTACAATTTTTGATGGATGGTATGAAACAAGGTGTAAGTTGTTCAGTTTATACTTTGTCATCTCTATTGAGTAAAATATGCTTAGTGTACAGATCATCAAAAGCCATGGTTATGTTCATACATATTGTTGAGGAATTGTGTAAAGATGATTTTGTTGCTCGAAGACTTGTGCAGAATATGTTTTCTCGGGTAGGTGCCAGAAGTGTTGAAAATACTTGCCTGTTAATACTACAGAATACGTCAGGAGCATCTGCTGTACATAGGTTACTCGGATCGGTTGTAGAAAATAGCATAGACTGGAAAAATGTATTGTGTAACAAACTACTTTTCTTTCGTCATTTTGAAAACGATAAAATTTTGAAAAACTTGTTGGGTTATCTTGCGGTTGCTCAAAACAACCAGAATTTTCTTGCATCTAGTCTTTTAAAGTTACTTGCGATTTGGGGAGATAGTAGCGCAATTCTTCATACTACAATTGAACAGCATTTGTACATAACTAAAGCAGTTCTGATCAGCGTTCAGTTGTTAAACGAAGATAATAGAAAGCGAATCAGGGACGATATTCAAAGATTAGTTGTAGGGGGAGTCCCAGTTCATTTATCTTCTACTCTAAAGAACATTCGTACCATGGGAATGATAGCATCGGAATTGATCGTAAATACTTTAAAAACCACCGAAAGTAATTTGAAGTTTGAATATGATGATGATAATGACCATATTGTTTCCCAGCTAAGAAATCTCATGACTTCAAAAGAAGATAAAGAGAATTCTGAAATATGGAATTTAGATAAATTGAAATGTGATTTGGGTTTAGTGACAAAGGAGCTTTGTAAAGAAAATACTCCAAGTAATGATAGTGAAGCAAATGTACAAGAAGAAAAAAGCGTTGAGGTAAAAGTAAACGAAAAACAAGCTGACTCCAGTGATAGAGAATCAGTTCTTGATAGTGATGATGATTTAGAACCGTATGACATGTCAAATGATGTAAAACTTGAGAAAACGAAAAAGCCTGCTTACCTCCGAGATATGATGGAGGGCTTAGTTGAACAAGAGGACCGGGATTTGTTTATAAATAGTCTAGAAGTCTGTGAAGAACTTGTGTTTAAACAGTTACACGATGATGATGAATCGCTTGCGATTGAAATTTTGCGTATTTTGCTTCATTTGGAGGATAAATATTCGATGGACAACTTTTCTGAATGCTTATTTAATTCATTGGTTGCTGTAACAATTACATATCCATCACAGTGTGCAGAGTTCCTATGTCAGCAAGTGTTTGAGCGAAATTACAGTGTTCGCAGAAGACTAGATATATTTTATGTGTTACAAGCATCTGCTCAGGAATTGGCAAACGTACGAAAGACACGAGGTCAAAAGGATACATATACGATTGTGGACGCAAATATCAGAACACAGAAGGACAGAGGAATTTGTCCCTGGAAAGAGATTATCGAACAGAGAATAGAAAGTAATACGAAACGATATCATAGCAAACGAAAAGTTACGAATCTTCAAAAGAATGAATTTGCTGCTGTTGTCGGGCATTTTTTCTTCCCTTTATTGTACAATTTCAGCAAAGAATATAGTATGTTCGATCGAGATGTAATTCTTCTTGTGGGACTTCTGAATACCCTTGCTGTTGTTATGAAATGTGCTGTGAATACACCGAATGTGTCAAAAATTGGACATTGTTTATTGGATTTTGTTTGGAATTTCCGTTATCACAAAGAACCAGCCGTGAGACAGTCTGTTATCAGTGCTGTTGGAGCTATTGTATTGAGTGTACCAGCATCGTGTGTAGTCAGTGACATCCAACAGCAATTTTGGGAATGTTTTGAATGGTTAATGGATATTTCTGAAAACGATCCAGATCAGACATCAAGGGAAATAGCCAGTATAGTGATGTTTCTGATGAAAAATGCAGCTCAGAGTGAAATACCTAAAATAGATGTGAATTAGTAAGACAGAATTTACGGTGAAGCTCTGCTCCATTTTAGAGTAATCACTGTATTAGTATATAGCATTCGCTATTTGATGTAACAAAAAAAAAAATTTCCGTATGAGAGTTTCTTAGATTTGCATTCAATTCAATCATCTCATTCTCAGCTTTCAGTGTAAAGAGAGTGCAATTAAAAGGATAGAAATCGTTTTATTTTGTACGTTTACAATAATTATGCAGTTAGTATTGTTTATATATGTTTATTGTAAAAATGGCAGAGCTGTGATTTGAACGAAAAAAAAAAAGTCCTTTCAATTGCTTGATGTTCAGTTCAGTTGGCACTTAAAAAATAAAAATAAAAAAAAAACTATGTACGTGCTTTCCTTTGTATCTGAAGAGTTTTGCATTAGTTTCAATACTTATAGCATGCATTGTTCTCCATACTGAACGCATTTTTTTTTTAAAATCTTATTTCGTAGGTTATAATGTCTTTTCGTTGATATTGTTACTTTGCTATTCTAGTATTCAGTTTTTTTTTCTAATACAATATTGCAGGTAACTGGATTTGAATGTCATTTGAAAGCATTCATAAAATTTGCGTTAAATACAGTATTTTTTTTTTAAAAAAAATAAGATAAATGGAAACGTTTAAACGTTACACAAATACATGTTTGTATAATGTTGGTACTTGTACAGTTTCTATTGAGAAAATTATTATTTTGCTTGCTTGTATAACTATTCAAAAAAAAAGTATAAACGAATGCTAGAAAAAAAGTTTATTAAAAGTTATAATCTCTCTCTCTCTCTCAGTATTTAAATATATTGATAATGTATTTTAACTTTCGTATTATAATTTAATGCGTTCGATTCAGTATTTAGTTTTATCCTTTCAGACAGAGGAGTAATACTGTTATATTATTTCATTTTCATGTAATGGCGGTGATACTAGGACTGCAGTGGCTCAATGATTGAGCGCTCACTTGTGGCGTGGGGAGCCCTGGTTCGATCGTAGTTGTCGCCAAGGATGGACAAACACCGTGTGCGTGGTTTTTCTTCGGTACTCCATTTTCCTCCGAATTTCTTCATTCCATCATTATCATCCGTCTCATCATGAACGTCTCTCTTAACTTGGGTGCATAATCGTGGACGTTAAACTAAAGGCAGAGATAATAAGGGATTAGTGCAAAACACGAATACAGGATATAGCTGAAACGGTAGAGACCTGCCATCTTGCAACCGAAATACCGAATTCGATTCTTTTGTTGTTGTTGTTGAAGAAGTACTCCCATTTCTAACTGGATATTTACTAGTAATGTAATATTCCTTATTTTGATTTACGCCCTTTAACATACAAATCTTGCAAATAGTATTTATTGTTCAGAAAGCCCAGAGCAAGCTGATAAAAAGAAAAGTGTGATCATGATTTCTCTATTCAGTATTTAAGCGTGTGCGTTGACTGCGTTTCCAGGTTTTAGTACAATCTGTTTTTTTTTTATGGCATTGTGATTTCTATGTATCCTTTAAAGGCTTTGAGAGACCAGAAACACGAAATCAGTTTTGGCGTCTTTAAATATTCTTTAATTCTAATGTTGGAATACTTATATTGATGTGACCGCAACACTTGACTTAACGAATGTTAAAGGTGCCAAAACCAGTTGCACTTTGTCGATTGGCTGATTAGTTGATTTGTATTTGTTTTTAGCCAGCATCGAGGCTATATAGAATAAAACAGTGGCGTATTTAGGATTTTGTTTGGGGGTTTACATAAGACGTGAATGAGCACTTACGTTTTTCCTCTTGTGTGCCGACAAATATTAATGAAGTTGTGTATATAACAAATTTATTTCGGGGGAGGGGGGCTTGAGCCTGATAGCCATCCCCCTAAATACGCCACTGGAATGAAACCTACAGTTTAAAGTGTGAACTGAACAGCTGTAGTGCTGTCGATGCTTTCCCAATGGCGATCCAGCCGAGGGTTTCGTGCACCAAAGGCTTTCGCACTAGTCACCAAACCAGCGATAAACGCTTTTCTGGTCGGTTAAAACAAATAACGTATTATATTTGTGTACTACCACAAGATAAAATACATTTTTACATTTGTGAAATTACGGTTGACTTGTAGACTATGCGAGTTCAATATTGAACCAGATCTATAGCTCCCGGCTGCAGTAGAAGGAAAGTGAGAGCGGAAACTTATTAAGTACTAAATTTCTACCATTTTTTGTCTTACAAGCAAAGGGCGCGATATCGAGACTCGAATTGCGCAATAAGAGTTACATATGCTGAAAGAACATCAGGTAGTTAGTAAGTTACCAAATTATTAGCTGCAGTCCGCCAATAGGGAAAAAGTTATGGGACTGTAAAGTTCAGAGCCTGGCGTACGAAAACCACACAAAACTTAGCATTTGGCTTGTTCCTCTTTGTATTGACAAGAGATAATGAACTCGAACGTATTCCCATCACCGAACATGATGTTTGACATAAGAAAATCTGTATGAGAAGAATTGTCAGTGTTACCATCCATAGAAATTACAGCGTTGGCAGAATAAGAATACCTCGAAAAGCTTGCAAGTAAATAGTACGTGATCGGGACTTGCGTTGCACAATACGGGTTATAAAGTATATTCTGAAAGAGCATCAATCATGAAGTGACCACGTTATTAGCTGCAGTCCGCCAGTAGGGCAAAATTATGGGGCTGCAAAGTGAATATGAGAGACTATGGCAAACAGAAAGAATAACCTGCTTGTATGTGCAATAGCAAATGGTATTTGTTTGGGAAGGGGAGATAGCTATGTAAATGACAGTGTTAAGCCACACAATTGATATGAAGAGCAGAAAGTATCGAGTGATCCAAACAAAAACAGTTAGTACAATATGCACATCGGATGATAGCCAGCGACGCGCAGTGATAACACATTTCTGTGGTGAGGGAGTCAAAACAGTACTGAATTGGTGACTGGAATGCTTTCGGTGCGATGTCCAGGTATCCTGCTTTATAGAAAGCAAAGTGAATCATGTTGCGGAACAGGGGAGCGCAGAATTGGTACAGTGTGAACGACTGGAGACGCAGGAAATTGTCACGGTGCCAGATGTTCGTTTCCTGCAACAAGACAATTGTGTCAGTGACGAACTTGACAAAGTTCTTGTAAGGACAGAAAAAGTACACGTCCAAGGGCTGCACCAGCCCTGTATATCCAGCCGGGATCAATTGCTTCCTGAATGTGACATTTGCAGGAACAAATTTATCGGAAAGCTCGTCGTCTTTGTTTGGGGTCCGATTCGCGATGCTCGACATTTGTGTTCTCTCTGTCTGTCGGTATGCCTCACGATAAATGCCCAACGAACAAACCGATTCGAACCCGAATGCATTTTCACAGGTTTATCGTGAGGTCTACTTTGCGAAGCACCTTCATACTAGTGTTCTCTTGGTAGCTTTTGTAGTTCTATTTAAATAATATTCTGTAATGTTAATACAAGTATATTATAACTACTTTGATTCTTACAAACTAAATAACTTATTATGTAAAACGTAGTTCCGTGTGAACCACGAAAACATGATGTCACAAAACACCGTTGTGTTCACTCTTTCATTCGCTGCAAACCAAGCTTTTCGCGGTATTCTTATTCTGGCAACACTGTAATTTCTATGGATGGCAACACTGACAATTCTTCTCATACTGATTTTCTTATGTCAAACATCATGTTCTGTGATGGGAATACGTTAGAGTTCATTATCTCTTGTCAATACAAAGAGGAACAAGGCAAAAGCTAAGTTTTGTGTGGTTTTCGTACGCCAGGCTCTGAACTTTACAGTCCCATAACTTTTTCCCTACTGGCGGACTGCAGCTAATAATTTGGTAACTTACTAACTACCTGATGCTCTTTCAGCATATGTAACTCTTATTGCGCAATTCGAGTCTCGATATCGCGCCCCTTGCTTGTTAGTAGAGTAATACGGATAGAGATGGCATATTTTCTTGAGTCCCTGAATTGGTTCCAAAATACCGCTTGACACTATGCATTACCATGTACACTGATGTCCAAAATTATTGTCACGTGTCTATAAATATTTTGTTGTAGCAATATAATTTGATAACAAATTCGCCCGGTATTTCTTAAAATGTTAGTATGTGTATAATCGGCAAAAACAGTAAAACCAAAATAAAATTTTCTTGTTCATTTAGCAACATTTTGTTTTACTCATTCTAATTGTCGTATTTATAATTCTTTTCCTATGAAATAGTATCAGTATTAAAAGTACCCTGCAAAATCATTACGAAATTATATTCTTACAGGAAGACAGATGCGACAATCATTTTGGACATGAGTGTACCTTCTATGGGGATTAACGTTGAAACCAGAAACGGTTGATTTTACTAATTCAGTTTGGATAGAAGATTGACGGTGACTAAACCTATTCTTGGGACGCTGAATTTTATTTCAAAAAACTGTATCTCGCTATATCATACAGTTTTTGGTCAATGAAGATCGATATTGAAACTGGAAATACTAGGAAATTTCTACCACTTCCAGTTTTAGTAGAGTGTTACAGATAGAGATGGTATGTTTCCTTGAGACGCTGAATCTTCCAAAAAAAAAAAATCTATAGTGATAAATGTTAACAGAAACGATTGATTTCTACCACTTGCGGTTTGAATAGAGGTTTATTGGAGATAAGACCTATTCTTGAGACGCCGAATCTATTACAAAAAACATTTTAATATCTTGTTTACCGTTTTTTCTCTTATACCTGTCGACAGACAAGCGGATGGGCATAGCCGTTCTGTAAGACTTCCGACACTTACGTATAGTTTGGAATGGTATTACATATACGTGTTGTTTCAAATTGGTAACCTGTGTGTTGAGTTCCCTATAAATGCCGTAAATTTCAAAATTAATTCGAATCTGGAAGGCTAGATGTAGTTTTATTTATATCAAAAGAATAATCACGATTTTGGAAATAATATAAAGACTTGCTCAATCTTTTAACTTTACTTTAATCATATTGTAGCAGTATTTCCTTCTGCATGTCACCAAGTTAAGTGTACAGTACTTGTTCGAGATAATTCCTAAATTTCGAAAATTCCCAAAGAAATAACTTACGGCAATTTCTAATTGTGTATTCATGAATCAGTTACACGAGAATAGTTTATAGTTATTATAATTCAAGTTCACAGTTTGGGTTGTGGTACTATTAAATACCTAAACCTTAAAAATGTATTTTGCCAAAAGAAATATAATGGTGTGAAATGAATACCTTATCTAGCGAATACTTTCGTGAAGTGTCAGTGTGGATGGATTGATCTTGTTACAAAATCCAGATAGTCCACAATTCTTGAAGAATATTATTGTAACGCTACCAATCGAAAGGTAAAATCAGTACAGCATCACCTTCATTTCTGAGTACGAGATGTATTCTGTTCCACGGAAATAATGTAAGCGGAAATATGTTTGTATGCAAAGTAAAAAACATGTAAGTACATCATAGTTTTTCCTTTCCTACATTGTGTTCCTTTGCAGTATATTATATAAGATTTGACTAAAGTTCCAGGACTGATGCTGGTACTCAATAACTGCTAATGACAGAAAATTGTTTATCGTGTGAGATTAACGCTTTGATATTCTTTTCCAGAACATGTGAAGATTCGGAAAAGAGAACATCTATGAACTTCTAAACTTAATCATCAAGACACACTAGTCTCATTGTCATGAATTCGTAGATGAAACAGAGCTTCCTCCTGGCAATACGATTAAAGTACGCGTCTTTGGTGTGGGAGAACCAGATTTGATTCCCGGCGAAATCTCATGTAATTCGGATTCTACGTTAAGTTGCAGGTTCACATCTCCTATATCTTCGCTGCTAAAAGAGGCGCTAAACTCAAATCAACTTAAACCTACATGGAACAAAAAGGCAAACTTAAGTTAACGGAAAATCAGCAATAGAGACGTACAAGATGATGATGTGTTTACTGGGAGAATGCCCTATTTTGTGGCCATGAGTTTGAGTGGACTTCCGTACAACCAGTCGTTCAGAGGATAATGTAGAGCATGTTTACGACGTGCTGCAGTCAGACTGTTGCATGACCATCTGCAAGATGGAGAATGTGCTGCACATCAGCTGCAAAATCCGACTGATCCTGAAAAATGATTTGGGAGAAAGGAAGATTTCTGTCTTATTCTTTGACTGAAGAGTAAAAAGCTCAGCGTTTAGATTGCATGCTGCACAGAGTTTAAGTCCGTGGAGTCGCACCGTTCATTGCTGGATCACATTGTTACAGGCATCGAAACCTGTTGCTATCAATATAAGAATCCATGACAGTGGAAATCAGATGTCCTCAAAGGCGGACATTTATAAGGGCACGGATGTTCTCTTCACAAAATCTTCACATGTCGTACAAAAGAATATCAAAATAATAATCTCTCAGCAATTTGCTGCCAACAGTTACAGATTGCCATCATCAGTCTTGTAATTTTGCTATCAAATCTTGTAGTTAACAAAAAATGTATACTAATATTCAAGAAACGAGCACCCACCTCAAAAGATCTATGCCTTTATCCGAAGGTAAGATTGCAATGAACCAATATGTTTCGTAACAAAACACAAGAAGATTAATGCCAATTTCAGGTGAGCATCACTGAGGTTGACTCAAAAAAGCAACCAACCAAATAAACAAACAAAAAAAAGTTTGTCAATTTTTGTATTCGTTGATACAGTTACAGTATATTTGAACTATATTATGCCCCACAAAATAAATGAAGAACTCCCTGGTAATCCTATGACTGAACTTTCCGATACATGTATCCACAGGTACAAATCCTGTTGGAAGTATAAATCCTCGAATGAAATCCTGAGTAGTGGTCCGTACCACACTTAAATAGTAGACCCTGTCTTCCATGGCCTAGGTGTTACGTAAAGAGCTAAGGCAAAATGTAATACACAGATAAAATACTGTGTACATAGCTTACATATATAAAATACTATGCACTGGCCAGCTTGTCTAGATCTATTCTTTTTTACCGTAATAAAATTGTTGAAGAAGAATTAAAATTGTAAGTATTACTATACGAAAGCCACTGCCTTAAACTCAGTAGAATAACGCTCTTTGTAAGATCAAGGAGTGCTGGGTCTGTTAGAGGAAAGGTGGGTAGTCGTTCGTATTCATCAGATGATGTTAGCATTCCGGCTTCCACTCAGCGTCGAGAGTACAATTGGAGAACCACTTTGAAAAAAGAAGTAGCGAACTTTGGTCTAGAAAGCATTAACGGCATTGGAAACCGATGTGCTTACTACACATTACCCCAAAAAGATAAATGCTGGTAGCCATTGGCTCCCTAAAGGCCATTATGCCAGGAGTTTAGTGTAATGCAATACGAAATAGGTTTCGTTAAGATTTTTCGATATCACTTGGTAAGACGAATGATTAAGAAGTGAACTGAACTAATTATGCAAAATAATTTTGCCACATTTTTTCCCCTCAGTTCTCCAAGCTCAGTGTTGGGTTAGGTACTAATTTTTTGTACCTAGGTACAGGTACTGATCAAAGTACCTAGGGTACTTTTCTAGGTATAAGTTGTTATCCAGCAAATTATTATGATATTTAATTCTAGTAATAGACCATGGGGGGCTTTATTGTACATTAGATAAGGACAGTAGAGTTTTGTAGATTAAGAGTGCATATCCATTTTGACGCTTAGTGAACATATTTGTATTTTCTGGTTCATTTGTCAAACGTCTTTCGATATAAAAAATATTTTCTTTGGGAAATGTGTGATAAGGTTTGCAAGAAACCTTATTCAAAGAAAAGTATTGTAAATCAACCGGAAAACACAAATATGCTCACTAACCGAGCAAAATTTATCCATTTCCTCTTGCTCCAGTAGTTTCTCGCATTTATATCTGAAATTTCCGGATTTTTCTTTGATTTTGTACTGCTAATTATTTTCACAACAGCTATTATCAGTTAATACATGTAACTGAAATACTAGCATTTAATGAATATAATTTTTGAGTAGGGTAACAAATTTTGATTCACTGAAAATCAATGTCTGCGAGACAGATCAAAAAATTTCTTTCAAAGAAACAAGGAAATCTGCAATATTTGTTTTGTTCGCATCCTGCCTAAAAATGTACCTAAAAGTAGGTACTAGGTACAAGAAAATCGTACCTAAGTATAGGTACTAGATACTAAATATACCTAGGTACGGGCCTTAGGTACGCATTTTGTACCTAGGTACTTCCCGACACTCTCCAGGCTAATATACCTAGAGATTGAAGATCAGGTGTCTCTCTTTTGTGTATTTATTTCTTCTGGAATGTAAATTTAGCCCAGTTGTTTGAAATCTGTTATGGTTTCTAATGTTCGAAGCGTTGTATTTTCAGCGTCGACGTCATATGACATGTGATGACAACTTTTAAATCCTTATCAGGAATCGGATCCGGGACAAAAAATACAGAAAATGCGCGCTATACTTAAATTAGCAGGAATCGCCGTAAATGTGAAAGAAAATACTTTTTACTGTAATTATAAGATGCACTCTGAATATATTAGACTAATGATGGCAGATTAATGCACAACGGGCCAGGATAAAATAAAACCATACTTGGGGGTATTTTTCGCGCCCTCTCTTGAGGTGGCGGTTCATAATGTGCATAAGTCATAAATTTACTGAATTTTCGTTCTGTTTCATGTGTATAGGCAAATTAGGGCGTGAATTACGAACATTTTAATGTAAATATAAAATAGGATTTTTTTTTTTCTAAAAATCGTTCCCGTACAGAAGCCTTACCTTAGTTCGCGACCAAAAGGTTAAAGAAAACATTTTCACAGTTCAAAGACTAATCTCGATTCAGATATTATACATTATAATGACCAGTTAAACTCTTCCTGTTACGTGGGGCTCCGCGTAGCGTAGCCGCTAATGCTCTCATCTTCGGTGCGAGCGGTCATGGGTCCTATCTTCGGTGGGGACACGGTTGAAAAAGTATAACAACTTTTTTCAGACCAGCCATTCTGAGGAATATATTCGTGGGTTTTCTTCATTCACACCTGGCAAATGGCGGGATGATATCTAACATACAGGTCCCAGGACAATTCCTTCTGCATTCTTTTGTTTCTTTACCCCCTTCCCCGGATAGTGTGCTCGCCGAGGGACGTCATCCCTCGTATGTGACGGGCACAGGCCATCATTGTATTAGATAATGGTATTAAATGATAACTGAACTTGGTTTGGTTTTAACGCAATGTGAGTAGATTGTATATACTCACTGTGTTACCTAATTCTGTTTTCCTCTTTTATTTTTAATTCTAGCTCCAGGCTCAAACTTGATGAGTTCTCTACCATTGCAACCTTCCAATGCAGCTTCTCAGATGCCAGTGTCTTCCAGTCAGCAACAGCAGGTACAATTTTTTTAAACACTTCTTTGGTTTTTCTATGTATTTAAAATGGAATTCTTAGGAATTTTTTAAGTGATAGATGACTTTTCTGACTAAGTCACTTATATAATAACAGGGGCAAGCTCGTGTCACTTAATGAGTTCCCTCGTGGCTAAGCGGTTAACGTACACGCCTTTGGCGTGGGAGACCGAGTGGGAACTCATTCGGAGCACACGTTAAGCTGTAGGTCCACATCTCTTATAGCCTCGCTGCTGAAAGGAATGCTAAACCCAAAATTAAGTCAAATCCTGGCACTTTATGGTGCCCAATCCCAGAATTATTGTCGCATAGGCTTGCACCGGTAATTACCGATTCTGTAAAGGATAAAATCTTTCAACGAATTCAAAACTACAAACAAGTATCCATTATAACAAGGATAACAATACAGACCTCAACTCAAACCAGCACCTCTATTTGAACGAAACGGGTACTGTAACTAATTATCTTACTGTTTTGGAAGTAGTTATGTTAACTCATTTTTCGCCGCAATTTTATCCACTTTGGAAAATGGCTGAATTTTATAGATGTTGTTACTATAGACTCATGTATTAGAGAAATGTTTAAAAAAAATCAATATATATATACAAAGGGTGATACGAAAAACAGGGTGTTCCATATATGCAACGTTAGCGTAATGAGGTAACAAAATTTACCGACTTTATTAAATGTGTATATTGATATTTGCAATAGTGTTATGAAGGCAAATACACACGATCTTGACATCATGCCGTTCCACATGCCTATCTTTGCCCATTGTAATAATTTTAGGAAATGGGGGCACGCCATAGATTTTTTGGAAGTGGGAAGTCCCTCAGCGTTTCCCCTCACTTTTACCCCTGTATATAATATGTACTTTCCTGGATCTTCTTCGGATAATGTTCCATTCAATAATGTTCAAACCATTTATTATGCAAATAGATACAACTACTATCATGAAATTAATTCCACGAACTAAGAACTGTTCAGCTATTGATTATGGAGATCGGAAATCATCTACACACTCCTGGTGCGGGAACAATGCAAACTGTATATTCAAATCTTGTTTGGCCGTGGCATTTTCGGCATCATCTTTTCTCTTGTCTATTTTTCTCAAAAATGTTGAACAACGCCAACTAGTGAAGATCCAGAACTGAACCGGTTTGGTCTCCCAGTAGCACTGCCAGTCATCCGAATTGTTGAGTTCAGCAAGTCACGTGCTATTGATCGCCGAAAGGACTGTACCGACATCGCTTCATCTTCATGTATTATCTATTAAAGCTTCCACCCATTTACCACTGCTACATCAATGAAGTTCACAAAAATTGACCACCATAGTTTTCCGATACGAACGCGTATTCTATAGGTTGACACCAAATTTTCTAGTAGGTCGACTCCTCCCATATTGCGAACTACACTGAATTTTATATACCATATTTCGCTGACGTTGCATATATGGTACACCACCAATATTTTGCATGTGACATCAACGTGGTAAACGAGAAGTGCACATTTCAGCTTACTACGAATATAACAACAACTAAAGAACTGACTAACACGAGTCACTTGTATTGCCAGATACGGAATACAAAAATCACTGGACGCTGACCTCTAAATTACAATTTAAAAAAAAAAAAAAAAAAACAATTCCAAAGACACTGGCATATATTGTAAATTGTTTACTTCAAGAACATAAGGTCCAAACCCTACCAGAACCAACAATACAACATTTTAAAAAGATGTATTAAAATTGAGTAAAAAAAAAAAAGAAAAAAAAAAGAAAAACAATCTTAAGTGTTGCATATATGCAACGTCAACGAAAAATGGGTTAATACCTAGGTAGCGGGATTGTGCTACCTCTGGTGGGGCCGTCGTGACAAGGTGAGAACTACATGCTTACTCCCAAGTCTGCGGCGACATGGCTAGTGCTTATTTGATTCTGTATAAGATTTTAAACATGAAAATGATTGTTTTTAAAATGTTCAAGATTGTCAGTATAGTATATATCAAATTCTTACCCGGATCTTGTGCGAGTAAATGGAATCTTTGCTTGGATTATTTTTGTTTCTGGGGATTCAATTCATTGAGAGCTGATTGTGATCGGATTTGATGTTAAAACTATAGGCTTTATGTTCATATAGACTGGATGCTAAAAGAGCACGTTCAACGCCATTGAAGTAATCTTGTATCCGATTAAAAATAATGTTTCTGATTTCTTAAAAATTATTTTATACGTATAGTAAAACTTTACGTAAAGTTCAAAAGAGAAATGTGAGAGCAAAACTTAGGTGTTTCATTTCATTTACGATAAAAGTAGAAAGATCCTTGGTGGCTCAGTGGTAGAGCGCCCACTTGGAGATGGGGTGCCTGATCCCTCGTTCGATTCCAGTTTTTGCTAAGTAGACGTTCTAATAAACAAAAACTGTGTGCGTGGGTTTTCTTGGAATTTTCCCATTTACTTTGACATTCCACTTATTCTTCTATCATCATCACACTGTCTTAGTCTTTGGACATAAGCGTGAGGCGTTAAAAGAAAATCAGAAAAAAAAAAAATTCAAGATGTAGTGTGAAGGTACTCTGATTTGCAGAAATGAAAATCCATACATAGCAGTGATAAGTACGGTGAAAACCTACAATTCTCATAGGATGTATTTTCATTAATGAAAATAAAATGTTCAATTATTGTTGCTTTCTTTTCCAGGTTGGCAGTACATGGAGAAATTCCGGTGGACTTGATATCAGCATAGAGAACCTGACAATCTCAGGTCGGTCAAGCAAATCAGTTCCTCCTTCCATGAACCAACTAGCTGGCAGTACCCCAACGTCTCCCGTAGCAACCCCTTTGCACCCTGCACCAAGGCCTCTTGGTATGTAGAAAAATATTTTTTTTAAAGTTCTCTTCTGCCCAACTGTGTTTTGATTTTAAACACCTGCATGAAGGTATCCTGTTTTGTTCAGTATTAGTCGAGCTTTACATATAAATATCCAGATATAGTGTTGAAAAAAATTCGAAGCAGACATGGAAAACAAATTATCAAAACAGATAAAATCATCATCACACAACACAAATGAAAGGAAGCTATAATTAAGTGTTTCTACCTCATCAGTTGGAGGGGAAAGTAGTTAAAAAGAAGTAGCGTTGGCTTGATTGAAAGTATGTGGAAGAAGAAAACATTTCTCTGATTGGATTGGTAAATAAGAGTATCAGGGAAAAGAATAGTTAATGGTGTATATTTATATGTGCGTTTTTTCTTTATCGGTCGAGAGCGTGGCTTGGTGAGCATCGGCATCAGCGACTGATATATTGATTAAAACTCTGTGCAAACATTCAATATTGATGAAACTTCTTGTGTTTTCTTAGAAGCTGAAAGAAGATAAGTATAGCTTAAGATTGAAATCGATTAAGATTAAAAAGGAAATTCTCCTACTACGAAATTCGGTTTATTAAGAGACCGTACTATTCGGTATTAATAAAACTTCTTTCTTCTTTTAGGCGGAAGAACCATACGTCTTGCGTGAAATTGAAGTTGTTAATGGTGCACAAGATATAGCATATCTTTTTAGCAGCTTAGCGGTGGAGTACTGGGTACTATCAGAATGGGTGTCTTTATTACAGTGCCCTTTTCTGATTGTTGACTATAAAAAAAAAGCGCTCCAGTCCTCTCATCTTGTCTACTGGCTACCGCGTTTCTTTTGTCCATGAGGTCTTGCGTTTGTCCAGGTTGAAGAGTATTGAACGCACTAGAATGGTCGAATTCCACATTAAGATGTAGATCCAATTCTTGTAGAACCTCAGTGCTGGAAAAGGACGCCAAACTTCAAAGAACAAACAAAAGGCGCCAGTTGACATCAGCGAATGCACCACTAACTGTAAGGCCGTTCTCTATTCCTTGAATATTAATAACACTGAATTCAGTTACATGTAGCGTGTGTTGTCGCTGATCGATTTAGGTGTTTTTAATGCTTGTTAACGTGACGTCTGTTCTAAGTGTTCACATTAAATTTCGTTATTTTCCTTTCCGGTACTAGCTACAAACATTTTTTAATAAATAGCATACAGTATACGCGAAAGCAAACCCTTGTCGAGTCCTAAGTACGTGATTTGTAGAGACATTCACTGATTATTTATTTCTAAATAAAAAGAAAGAAATTATAGGAAATTATCAATGCAGATTTAGATGAAATCGATCGACTATCGACCAGATATTTACCATTCACCAAATACTTAAATAGAAGTACAACACCCCAGTACATTATTTATTGATTTCAGAAGGCCTATGGCTTGGTAAGGAGGGTAACATTGTAAAACATTCTTACCGAAGTTAATATACCAAAAAAGCTAGTTTGATTAATAAAGATGTGTTTAAGTGAAACCCAAAGTAAAGTTCGAGTAGGGAAATACGTGTGCATATGCTGTAAGGAAAATTACAAATGCCAACCAGAGTCTTGAAGTGAATAATTTCATTAACCCTTTAATGTATGATTTTATTTTCTGTGAAAAAAAAAAAAAATGCAAGAGAAAAGAAAAATGAGTAACGGAAGTACTGGTACGCTGAAAGTGCCATCTAAGCGGAAACTGTGGAATTACAACTAATTTCGAACGTTCTCAATCTGGTTCAACATGCATTAGCAACTACATACCGTTATGTAGGAAAGCACAGATTACATTTATATCTGTCCCACTATGCATTGTAGGGTTAAACGCCTGCAAGGGCACGTGTTCAAACAATACAGAGAAAGCTAAATACATTGGATTTCCTCGTGACCGTAATATTGCAAATTATAGATATGTTAAAATATCAAGTAATACTTGCGACAAAGTGGACACTTTTCAGATATCTAGGATCAACATTAACGGACTAAGACAGAGTCCATGAAGAAATTTAAGTGTCGACTGAAAGCAGGAAGTTCATGTTATTATTCAGTCCAGTCTCTTCTGTCTGCGAACTCCATCTAAAGAATTTGAAGCTTCTCATATATAAAACCATAAATATGTCTTTTGTGCTTTATGGTTGGGAAGCATGGTCGTCTACTTTGAGGGAACGCAGACTGAAAATATTTGAAAATAAAATTCTGAGGAGGATATACTGACTTAAAAGAGACGGGAAAGCGGATTGGCGAAAACTTCATAACGAGGAACAGGATAATCTATACGGTTTTCTAACATTGTTAGCGTTATTAAGTCTAGAAGGCTCAAATGGGCGGATCATGTAGCCAGCATGGAAGAAAGTAAGAGCTCTTTTCAAAATTTTAATTGGAAATTCAATCGGAAAACGACCATTAGAAAGACGTAGGGGCATATGGAGGACAATATTAAGATGAATCTCGCTGAAATAGGAATGCAAAGTAGAAACTGGATCCAGTTGGCTAAGAACAGCATCCAATGGAGATCTTTTATGAATGCGGCATTGAACCTTCGAGTTCCATAGGCAATAGAGTGAGTAAGTTACCCTTCGGACTATAGATGAAGTTATACAATACCAGAGACAAGAGCTTTAAAGAATTACAGAGCGAAATAATGTACACAAGTTATGCCAGTAGGTATTAGTTTTGAAGTGAGTAGCATATTCCTCATTGACGTAGTCCAACCTCAGACATCACGCATGATTTTTCAGCTTCAAAGGAAATGCAGTTTCATCGACACTGAATATTGTTTACGTAAGTTATCTCAGTACATTAACTTGCTGCTGTAGTACATAAACTAATTAGGCAACGCTTTCGACCAGCAAGAAATATACATAAACTATAAAAACTCTGTTAAATTTAGTATTGAGTTATGCGTTAGTGTTCTAGTATTTTCTTGTAATCTGTAATGTGGTATTTCAGGACGCATAGTCAAGACTTCGAGAGATAAAAGTAGTCTTGGGTTTATATAAATATTGTACAAACGTGTATCCGGAAACTCGGACTTTAGGCTTTGAAAGTAGGACAAGGAAGTAACTGTAATCACATCCAGTTGGACCCCATATTTGAATAATGAATTACATAATAGTTGGAAATTGAGAAAGTTAAGTGGTTGAAGTAATGAGACTATTTGGTCGGTTGGTAAGAGTAAAGAGGATGGAGTGAAATTTGTATGTACATTTGTAGAAAGTGAAAACTGAAAACTCAAGGAAACATATTCACATCAGGTACTGTGATTGTCAAGCAGCGCCGTGCTGTTTACGCAGTAGGAATATTGGCCGTACATTCCAAGCTTATAGTAGCAGTTGAGAAGTAGATAAAGAATGGCCATGTGTAGCCAACAGCGTATTGTTAGTGAAATACGGAGAAAAGACATGCCAAGTCATCGTAGGTTTTCTTTGATCCAGCAGTTACCGTGATTAGAGCTAGAGGATAAGGTGTGCCTGTTAGAGGCTAGGTGGTCATTTTGCAGAATTGTGAAACATACACGAGAAGTATACGTGTAGCACGAGGTAGGTTCACACACACACGTTAATCCGATTCGGAGAGAGGCATATGTATGCACGCCTTAACCGACTTATCAGACGAGCTGTAACTGCAGATAGCACAGCGACCATATAATAGATTACTATCAATGTCACGTCTAAGGTTCCAACTAGGATCTCTCAGTCATTTGTTGAATGCAGTACTTCACCAGTATTGTTCTGCCAGATTTTTCGCATGCCCGCGGCTTAGTTGTAGAGCGCCTACCTCTGGTACGTGTGGTCCCTGGTTCGATCTCCGGCCAAGTGAGTTTCTAGTAGAAAATCCATGCCCTTGGATTTTCTCGGGGTACTCCCTTTCTTCCCACATTCTCATTCCACTGATCCTTCCATCATCATTCACTTGTCTTAGTCATCCGTCTCCTTTTATCTTAAAGGAAAAAATCGTGGGACGTTAACCTGAAAGATTTCATTTCATTTCCTCATGCCTCGCGAACGGTGTCAGAAATCAAGAAATTTGAGGAATGAATGAGTCAACATTCTAAGTGATTAAAACCAGTTCTGCATTCTATCGGGTGAGCGGCACTTTGTACAGTTTTTGGCTGCAACTCGTAGGACCAACTCCAGACATCATGATGTAGGGAGCCTAGTCTACAATAACTGTTTACTTTGGTATTCACACAGAAAACATTGTCCAGTGCAGTATACATCCAGAACATTATTCAGCTCGTTTGTGATATCGTTCCTGCACAATCAGGGAGATGTATTCTTCTAACAGCCATATTTTTAAATGTGTTCCTTTCGCCAGAAGTGGCCTAAGTGGTACATCATCTTTGTATCAGTCACGAAAATAAAAATGCAAGAAAGTAGGCGAGACAGAATATCTGAGGAACGTGGAATACATGGTGTTCGAACATTAAATTTTTTATGTTCATCCTCGCTAGTCAGTTGGTAAGCTACTTGGAATAAGAACGAATACACTCTGGTCTAGAAGGCCAGAATTATAGGAGTGATGTGCTGATTACGCTTCATCTGGTCTTTGCCTTTTAAATGCACGCTATCTTTTGTTCCGTGCACTTTACGGAAAGAAAATTTAAGTTAAAATGCATAGAAGGCTTTTATTTATTTTTCTGTATTATTAACTTGGTGTTGATCACTAGATCCTTCCGGGTTCAACAAGAAAATCAGTTTAGGTTGGTACAAGACGGAAGCACATCAAATGAGTCATAGATATATTACCAATAACAAACAATACTTTGTTGTACTGAATATATTAAGAGCTTGCATTTAAGTAATAAAATATTCAACGTTGCTTTTGATGCGTACATTATTTACACCTTCCATTTAATTATCTTGAAGGTATAAGTTACAAAACACTATTGAAACCTTCAAGGCTTGAGAAACGTAATTTATTGCTTTTACTGTACTTGACCAAGTAATTGTGAAATTAGGTTTAGTAATTGTATAATCCGAACTCATGAAAATTTTCACATTTCGTCAGAACTTAGGGGCTACTTTGAAAAATTATCATAGTCATTCACACAGATTTTACACGAAACTTCAAAAATTACTGAAACAAAAGCATTTTAAATTTTGAAACTATTATTTTCATCGCTTATTAATTTGATAAATAATTTCAAAATTTCTAGTTTTTTTTCTTTCTTTAGAAATACAAGTTTTCATGTCTCTCCCAAAGTTCATATGAACAGTCATACTAGTTAACTATTAACTGAAACTACCGAGTTCTACGTCGAAGCAGCACGGCGCTCTCTGGCGGAAAATCCCTCTAATTTCTATCAATTGCCACTAGGTCGATTGTGCAGAGCCTTTTGTCTTCACAGTCCGCACTACTGCAGTCAAGTAAAAATGGCGGTCCAGCAGCAGAAAGTGTTCTAGGTCATTGAGTTTGCTAAGTATAACTCGATGATTACAGTGCAAAGACATTTTTGTGTGAAGTACCAAATCGAACCTCGTAATAAATATAATTCTCGCAGATGGCATAAGCATTTGGTAGACATGATCTGCTTATGTAAACATAAGACCTCTGGGTCGCCATGTGTCTAAAAATAAATTCGCGAGAAGCCAAACTGTTTTGGAACGCACTCCTTCAAAATGAACTCGTTATTCAAGTAGGTAATTAGAGCTGCCACAACAGTTCGACGAGTGTTGAGACGTCAGTTGATTATGAAGCCTTACAAGTTAATTATTACATGTTCTGAATGTTGTGTTTACAAAAGGAGCAATTTGCTGGCCAGACATTGGATGCTATTGAAGAGGACAGTAATTTCACTGGGCGAAACAATTTTCCAAAGTGGCAAAGAAAAAATAATGTGTGAATTTGAGGTCTACAGAACCCACATGCTTATGTTGAACAATAGACTAGCGCAAAAAAAAAAAAAAAAAAAAAAAAGTTTTGTGCAATATCATGTTCAGCCGTATACGGCCGTATATATACCCATGAAAACAGTTAATGGTGGAAACTACCTTGGTATATTACAAAAGTGGGTATTTCCGTGGCTGAACGAAGGTTTAGAAACCATTTCTCAACAAGGCGGGGCACCCTCTCACTGCTATCGTCAAGTGTAACAATATGTAAATGAAAACCTTCTGAACCGTTGGATTAGTCAAGGAGCTACCGATTTAACATCTTTTACGTGCGTCGATAGTTTTATGTACCACCATTATCAAAAGACCTAAAAGAGCTGATAACTATTGCTGTAGTGTCCGCAGTGGCGTGGTGTGACACTTTCACGATTGTTACCGGTTGTTGTTGTTAGAAGTATCTCTAGTTTTTCAATATCTGAAAATTAGTACTTTTTTTTCTTTTAGCGTATCAGTCATTTCAGACTAGGCATTGGCAACGATTTTTTAGAGGGGGAGACAAATCCCACTTCATTTACTTTGATCTTTTTGAAAAGTGTGTCTTTTCAGGTTCTTCCATTTTTTACTAAATAGGTTCGAAACCGTCTCTCAATGATCTTAAATATTCTTCCAAGTCATCTATTTTTTTTTTTCTGCAAAAACTTACATCATGAATTTCCTTCTGTAAGATATTGAACAAGATTCCTTATCTTGATCTTATAACATAAAACAGTTCAAGTAAAAAAATTGAAATCGAAACTTTGAATGGTTTGGTAGAATTTTGCTGCACGAACTCTGGTTTGAGAATCTCATTCGTCGATGTTTTCGTCATGGATTTAGAGAGTCCTAACAGTTCATCTTTAAAGCTATACAGCACATCACTTATCCTACTTCTATAGTTCCACCTTGTGTTTAAGGCTGTTGGGATACTTCTGTTGACTACACAGGTCGGTAGCCAGTCCAAAAATGTAGGGGGGGATGAAGTTAGGGGGGGCAACCTTATTACAGTTCATCACCATATTATAGTTCATTTGCAAGTCTACCGTGAAAATTTTAGGGGAGCAGCAAAACTAGGGGGACACTGCCCCCTAAACCCCCCTGGATACGGGCCTGTGACTACATAGTCCAAAGCGTTTGTTCTTTTTGAAGACTTCGAGAAAAAAGAAGCAAGTCACGACAGTTTTAGAAAAAAAAAACTTCACCCTTTTGTACAGTCTAACACAAAATTAAGCGTATGAGCATGAGCATGACAATGAAAAAATACACTTCTGTATATCTTTGTTTAACAAGAGACTGCTGCTTCCTACCTCACCAACCATAACCGAAGCTCCATCGTATGTTTGAGCAACAAGTTTTCCATATTGAAAATTAGTCAGACTGTCAAACACAATTTGGGACAATCAAACTACGGTATGATGAAGACGATTGCACAGTTCTTTTTCAACACATCAAATGGATCAAAGTGCAAATTCAACTGGTAGGCTAGAGGCTAGAGCAGGAAATTCGCTGAATCGAAAGTATTCTATACTAAATTAAAAACAAAAGTATTTTTAACTTAATTAGCATAAATCCTAAATAATAGGCTAATAAATATTCGAATTACAAGAAGCGCCGGGAAACATCTTTACTTCTCTATAATTATCATTACTATGAAATTGTATACTGTTAAGACAATTAAATAACTTTAATACGGAAATTGCAGCCAAGTTTCCATACCTGGATTAGGAAGCAAACGAAACAGTATAGCTGAATCACACTACCAGCTCAATCCTCTATAGCAAGAGGAGAGCGAGTAGAATAAACATGCTGATGATATTCTAGATTCTCTTTGTTTTGACAGGGAACGTTCCTATTTTTTTCTGTTCTACTCAGCCGAACGGTAACATAAGGGCCATTCCGAAAGTCCAAATATGAGCGCGCAGGATGCTTCTGGCTGGCACGCTGAAAGGTGCTTCTGGAGTGAATAACCGCTATCGGGATTCGCGTTACCTCTGAAATCTACGGTGTCAATAACAGTATGTTCCTATTTGGCGCTGGCAGTGTAAATGCGGCATAGCCGTCCGAACTTAAAATGTTGATGATGAAATTTAGAGACATATAAAAACAACGAAAAACAGTCATATTTTTACCGTTACCGCCGGTAACAGCGGTAATATACACTACACGCCCCTGAGTGTCCGTGAGAATGCGCATGCTCGCCGGGTTTGGAAAGTATTTGATTACCACGCTATGATTTTCATGCCAGTGGTGGAGAACATATTGAATATCTGTAGATAAACTGAACATTCATAAATTCATGTGCAAACTCCAAGTTTTATACTGTTTTTATTTTTTCAAAAACTCATCTTTTTGAATTTCCCACCAGCAGAAAGTGTTTTACGTCATTGAGTTTGCTAAGTATAACTCGGTAACTCGGTGATTACAGTGCAGAAACGTTTCTGTGTGAAGTACGAAACGAACCTCGTAATGAATGGAATACTCACAGATGGCATAAGCATTTGGTAGACATGGTCTGCTCATGTAAACATAAGAGCCCTGGAACGCCACATGTGTCTAAAGAAAATGTCGCGAGAATCCAAGCTTGACAGTTGTGTAGCCTATGTATCATATAGGATTTCCAGTCACTATATATATATATATATATATATATATATATATATATATATATATATATATATATATATATATATATATATATATATATATATATATATATTTATTTATTTTAATGTAAGGTATATGTGGTATGAACGAGCGAACTGCAGTATATTAATTATCGCTGTAAGAATTATATATATTGGATGTATATTCCAGAAACTGTGAAAGCGTACATGTTAGTGTCTCCACTCTTGTCCTAAGTATAGCACTTGTGAACAAAATACAAGTCCAGAGTGGGACTTGTTTCTGCTCTTATCTATATCCTCTTCTAAACAACCATAAACAAAAAGCTGATTTGGTGCTAAATTGCTGACATATGTACTCTTACTCAAAATAGTTAATCACTAGAAGTATGGTTTTACTCTAAAATAGCCTTATAAATGTAAGGTACTGTAATAAATAATAAGAACATACACATTGTCTGTTATTTTGCGGAGAAAGGGAACGAGTTCAAACACGCAGTTTTCAGATCAAGACTTCTAAAAAAATTCCCCTCATTTTGTTAGTGGTGATTGTTGTTCCTTAATATTTAAACTTTAAATACAGGGTGTATCAAAAAGGACTTTACAATTTTGAAGATTCATATTGATTTATTCATTTATCTTGCAGATATGGTTTTGGTGTCATTTTGTAGCAAAATACATCAAGTTTTGACTCACGTAGTACATTAGTTCAGGAACAAGCAACTGCAAGCATTAGCATTAGCGGTAAAGATGGCTGCCTTCACTGGTCCCGAGCGTGCTAGCTGTGTGTTTTGGTTTGAAGAATCCAAATCAGCGACACCTGGGCAACGTGATTTTCGTACAAAGTATGGGAAAGATCCTCACAGTAGAGGCCTATTGTTTATCAGTGGCATAAGTGTTTTATTGAAACTGAATGTTCGGTAAGACACAACAAATCTTCAGGTCGTCTCCGTACGTTTGAATACGTAGAGCAAGTAGTGAGACTTCAGATGGGATGTGTGCCACATGGCCAATGAAGCCAAATTGAACCTCTTTAGGAATAAGGTTAAAAAAAAAAAATGTATTTTGCTACAAAATGACACGAAAACCATGCCTGTAAGCTAAATAAATATATCAATATGAGTTTTCAAAATTGTAAAGTCCTTTTTGATACAATCTGTATTAAGGAACATTTGTTAGCTAATAAAATGGCGGGAGGGAAGGGGGAATTTTGAAAGTCTTGATTCGAAAATTGCGTGGTTGGACTTTTCCCCTTCTCCCAAAAATCCACAGACGTAATACTACTATAATCAAAATACACTTAATGAAATAATAAAAGTATTACGTGTAAGAATGTGCGATGATAGGTTTTTCTGTAGCGCCAGTTCAACACAGTAAAAGTACGTGTATACTTCAGGTTTTCAGTTGGAAAGATGGCTTGACTCGGTTCTGAGAGTTGCTGCAGTGAAACAAAACCAAAGAGATTCTTATATACTAATGAATATCACCATTGCTATAATCATTCATTCAGGCTCAGGATATTTAAGAAAACAAATCAGGTTTTTTATACAAAGCACTGACAGTTTTCTTTTGTATGTTCTTACATAACCCAAGCCCGTACGGAAGGACATTATGCATATCTAAACAATTATATGCCCATTTGCAACTCGTACTATCAGAAAAACTCTATAGAAGAATACAACTGCTGCAAACTTGATCTTTAACGTTCATAGTAAAAGCTTTTAGTACTATCTAATTTTATACTTACACAATATAAATTGTAATACAAAATGTAAATAAGTTTTTCCCAAAATTTCCCTACATCAGAGGTTAGGCAACTGGAAAAATATTGCTACAACACAACGTTGATTCTCATCTAGTCATGGCCATTAAAAATAGGTTACTAATTGAAAACAGCTATTACGTGAATATGAGATAAAAACATTTTTCTAGAGAATAAACAGAAGATTTGTACTGCCCTTGCTATTGCTCCTTTAGGCTGTAAACGAGGTGTTCTCACGTCGCACCACGGAATGCACTTTTTGTATCACATTGGAGGTACGTCCGGGCCTCCGATATCTACGATGCCCACCCTAGAGGGCTTAGCAACAGCAGAGGGGTGCCCGTTTTGTTGCAGTTCAATACATCGTTGATCTATTTCTTTGATACGCGGAAGCAGTCATACACAGTTTGCTTATTTGGCTAAAATTATAACCAATATCGGAAAGCGCATAAATATAACTCTTTCAAAAGACCGAAAGCTCTTAATGATAAAACCATTAATGTTTTACAAGCCGATTATATTTAAAAGCTTTAAACTACAAGGCGCTTAATATAAAATGTTACAACTACGTGTAAGTTTAAAAACTTTTTCTTTATTTGTCATTTCTTAGAAATATCACTTCCGTGATGAGAGAGAGAGAGAGAGAGAGAAAAATGAAGACTAATTCGAAATCTTGTGCAAGGAATACTATGAAACTAATATAAGTAATTACCTTATTGTGTTCTGCCATTGCTCCCTCTTCTTTCCTCTGCTCCTTCTTCTACAGATTCATCTTGCTGTATCTCTGAGTGGCCTCATGCTTAGGTAGAAACATGACCGTGTATTCTTTATGTGCCATTAGTTGTAGCAAGTGTGTGTCTGATGGTAGTAATGAAATACCCTTGAACAATGTAGTTAGTTCATGATGCATTTTTGCAGGTACTACTATGTTTTTAGAATAATTACTGTAGTAATGTATAATGTGTTCATAGGTATCCTATAAGAATTGTAGGGTCAGAGTATTGTTCTGAGATGATCAATTTAGTTCGAGATCGAATTTCGTTTCGTAGGTTTGGATTCAAAGCGATAACATAAAGTTTTTATCATCATCATTCACAACGTATGTTAGCTTCCGTTGTTATAGTCAAGAAGGATTTACGGAGGGCACAGTCGCTTAGTAGTAGAAGGGATTCCTGATTCGATCCCAAGCACGTGAGTTTGTAATGAACAACATCGTGTCCATGTTTTTTCCGCATTTCCTCCCAAGTTCTTTCATAATTCACTTTCATTAATCATTTGTCTCGTGTCGTCTATTCAAGACATAATCATGGGATGTGAGACCACTGTGGCTCACTGGTAGAGCGCTCACTCCTGGTTCAATTCCAGCTTCCGCAGAGTGAGCTTTGTGATGGACAAACAGTATGTGTGGGTTTTCCCGAAGTTCTGTTTCCCTCCATTTTCATCATCCTACCATTATCACCTATCTCATCATCATCTCCCTTAGCTTCGGTGCGTAATCGTGCAACTAAAATTAAATAAAATTGGGATATTGTAACGTTACCCACTGTTCGAATTATTAGAATCTCGTAGTATAAACCATATAAAATTATTTGCTATTTACGACGATTATTTAATGTTTCTTTCACATAAACACACTATATTTCACAGTAATTATCAATTGCTTTACAGCAATGTGATACTCGTCTATATTATACAATGTCATAGTTTGTTATATTAGATAATTATACATAAACAAGTACATAGTAACCAAATTGTTACTTTAGTAAGCGGGTCGCTGTCATAACAACAATAAACAAACATTTTCTAAATAGCGACAGATAAATCAACATTATTCGTGACATTAATTGCATCATTTTTTCTTGTAATATACAGCTAGTGCTTGTTAAAATAGTATTTTTACCCTGAATATTAAATAAGATAAACGAAGTAAATACATTGTAAATACACGTTATCGTTGTAATATAAAGTGGTAAGATATATATATATAATATGTATCCAATGTATTTGATTTTGATTTCACCGACGTTTGTATTTTTTAAATATTTGTTTGCTTTTGCAGTTGTTCCTGCTGCTGCTCCTGCAGTGGTTAGAATGGGTATGCCTATGATGGGGATGAATCCCCACGCGGCTCAGGGAATGATGCCAATGGGAACGACACTGATGTCACCAGGAATAGGTATTCCACAGATGCAACCTATGCGACAGGTATTTCCAGAACAGAAGTGAAGACTGTGATAAATAAATAAATAAAAATAAAGACTAAAGGAATCATGTATCTTTACTGCTTTCAGGATTAAGATCAGATCAGATCCTTCAATTGAAAAAAAAAATAATAAAAAATATATATAATAAGTACGAAATACAGGTCACAGAAGAAAGAAAATAAGGCATTAAGAGCAGCTAGCCATTTTTTTTCGTTTTCCATCTTTTGAGTACTTAGTTGAATGTGTAGAAGCAGCAGTAGTGCAATAATTTATTGTTTGCTATTTTCTTTCCAAAAATAGGAAAATGCAGACGTGAGAGCGCGTACGGAATCAATGAATTCAGTTATTATGATTTACTTTTTAAGAGCAAATAAACATTATCATGTGTGTGTATATATATATATTTTCATTCCAATGTACATTTTTATTTAAAAAAAAATATGAAATCAACTTGAAGCATGTAATGTGAATTACATTGTACCGCTCATCAATGAACTAGCGTATTAAAGAAAAAACGCAGAAATATTTTACTGTATGGAATACAGTGAGTATTTATAAGAAAAAATAAATTTAAGTTTTCATTCCAGCAGAAAATGTCGGGATAAAAACGGATGTTATACTGAAATGACTTTACAGAAGTATTTTCATTTACATTATCTGCACAAGATACACATATGCAATAGATTTTGTACCTTTTAGTACTCTAGTATGCTCACAAAGAAATATTAATAGTATTTTTTTCTTGTGTTTAGTACTAGCTGGAGTACGATCAGTCAGAAAATGTCAAATTTATTGCTATATATGTACATATGTTATATATGTATTATAATTTCCTGGTAGAATATTTGCTTCTTCTTTTTTTTTTTTTTCTTTTGGGAAAGAGCACTTGTATTGTATAAATTACATTTTCTATTTTAGAATAATACTATTGATATTATCTAAGTTCATCCCATTATTTTAAAGTTCATTATGGACAGTAATAAAGGGAATAATATTTCTCATATGGTGCTGGTTAATTTTTTTTTTTCTGTTGTGTTGAATGCTTGTTGATTATAAAAGAAACAAGTCTATCTGCGGCAATAGTTGTCACAAATATATTGTGTCGTAATGTCAGTATTTCTGCTGCATTCCGTCTCTTAACCCCGATTTTTTTTTTTTTTAAATACCTTTTGAGGCGGAATGCAAATTCCAAACGCAAGACCTGACCTAGTGCCTTAAGTGTGTATTCTTACTTCTTTTTTTCTATTGAGGGAAAAACAGTGCATTGTCAGAGTATTTACAGAAGGCTGGATGAGTGAGATTGAGGTTATATATATATGTTGTACTGTATTATCCCTCAAAGATATTAAGTAAGAACAAGAAAATTTTAACTGCCTCCCCAGAAAATTTCTTATTAACATTCTGTGTTGATATTTCTGAATGTGGTGAAGAAGCTGTGGATAAATATACATATATATTTTTCTCAGAAACATAAACAACTAATTATCATGTATTGTCGAAAAAGGACCCTCAGTAGAAAAAAATCGCTGAAATTCTTCGTTTTTATGTTCAGACATCGACTGTATATATATATATTGTATTAAAATTGTGGATACCCGTAGTAATTTCCTGTGTATGTGATTTATTAGGATCGTAGTAGTTGTGAATGTGATTTGCTTGCGTTTACCCTATTAATAAACTGAGGTTCCTTTTTCAGCGCCCTTGAAATTATGATGTGTGTATGTTCGGAAAACTGAGAATACAGCCTCATTTCTCTGGCATGGATCTATATTTAAAAAAAAAAGAGTAATATTTGTGCATGAAGTGGTGCAAATAACGTCACAAAAATTGCTTTTCAGTATTTCAGAATGGTAAATGAAAAACAAAAAAATATTTGTACTATATGAGGTGACTGGGTTGTGGAGTATGTTGTTATTGTTAACATTTTAAAGTTTTTAACAATAAATCTGCTTCAACAAAACAGAATAACTCGCATTTTGATTTTTAGAAATGTTATAATTTATACTTCGAAATACCTTATCAGAACTGGAGAAAAAAATGTATGAGGCGCGTTCGGAAAGTAACATCCGATTTGTCTCTGTGCGTGAAGTAGTGGGGGCAGCGTTACCATCTTAGCACAGACGTGTACGGTAGATGAGTCTGGTAGAGTGAAGGTTGTCTGATTACTAGCTTCACTTTTTTAACGTCTCAAAATGTGTGCTGCAATAAAAACCCCGCCAAGTGTGAGGTGCGAGCTGTTATACGTTTTCTTACGGCAGAATAATACTAGGCAGCAGCTATTCATCTGGAACTTTGTTGTGTATAGACCAAGTGGAATGAGTGAAGGAATTGTTCGTGAATGGGTTTGTTCATTTAAAAGTGGACGAACAAACATTCATGAACTTGTTCAGAAAATTGATGGAAAAGTTTGTGAAAATCAACATTTCATAATCTCGGAGCTTTCTGATGAATTTCCACAAATTTCCACGACTGTGTTGTATGCGATGAAGAGGAACTGAAAGATGCGATCACAGACTGACTCAAGGCACAGGCAGGAGATTTTTATGCTGAAGGAATTTCTAAGCTAGTGCAGAGATATGATAAGTGCTTGAATGTTTATAGAAACTACGTTGAAAAACAGCAAAGAAGTAGTTTTGAGATGTATAATTCTTATTTAATTTGGTGTTTCTTTTTTAACCAATCGGAGTTTACTTTCCAAACGGTCCTCGTATGTTGGCCAATAATGATAATCTTGTATTTTAAATTGTGTAACATAAGGAAGTTTTGGAGATGCATTTGCTAATTTCTCAAGAAATAAAATTATGATGTAAAACGGATTTTTTAATATTTTTATTCGTAACGGAAGATGGCTGATTAAAACAGTATTTATAAAATGACTGTTCAATCGTAAGTAGGCGTGTTTCAAATATTTGGCTACAATAAAGTGCAGTAAAAATGCAAATTTTCATTTATTGAAGATATTCAGTGTATTTCCGTACGGGACAACGGACAATATTGTATTACATACAGGTGTGTGAAACACTGATACAAAACTTTTGTACGATAAAAGTCATCTTTCGGAAAGATACTAAAAATAAAATTTTTGGAAATATTCTCCACAGATATTGTTTACATCACGTAACAGCAAATAATTTGGTGTTTTCTAAATTTTTGTGAAATTCTAGGCCTTTAATCTTGGTATATACTAATCCGACAAATCATATAAATGCAATGACTACATTCCAATATATGTATCAGTTTATAAAATAAAGGTATTATTTTTTTTAGATTAACTAATTGTTACTTTTAGCGAAAAAGACGTAGAGAAGCAGAATTATTCAAATTATTCATTGTTGTTTTATTTTACAGTAGTTTAAGAATTCTGTGAAGGCTGCAACTAATAAAACAAAAATGACGTAGCAAATTAATTAATAAATAAAAGTGGACAAATTTCCAATTCAGACTTTTCTGAAAAATTTTCATCATGTACGAATTCGAATGTTCACTTTAGGCTTCAAAGATACGGAAGTAAATTTAACAATAACAGCGTTGGAGTAAATTTGTGATAATGAGAATAAAGATATCCAGCTGGCCAACTTTAAATTTTATGTATTAAGATTTATTACATGCGTCTCATAAATGCATCTAAATATTTATAAACGCCATGATTTTCAACACCCTGTCCCTCCACATTTTCGCCAATGGTTTATTTTTAGGTAAGCAAACTAACATTATAACCACATCTCATGACTTCCATTTTATTTTTGCAAACTTTTAAGTGCTAAATACGGTCAACTGAAATCATAATTGTTATATCTATCTTGCAGCACGTTTTTGAAATTTTCTGAAGGTGGGGCAGCGTGTTTTTTCTTTCTTTCTTTTTTTTTTTTTTTTTTTTTTAATTGAGCCATTCAAAAGTGTAAGTTACAATCATGCGCTAGTCAATTCCTTCAGTAGTTATATGTACTATATATAATTGCATATTTCACAAAAATTGAGCCCAAACTACCGAAATTAAAGTTACTACTTAAAAAATAATATTTACTGAATCTATTGGCGTTCTTGCTTAAACAGGAGATTATAAGTTCGAAGCCCGAGGCCAGTTATCCTGATAAATTTTACCGCATCGCATCTGACAAATGCAATGTTGAGTACAACATATAGGGTTGGGAAAAAGGTTAAGTAAAATTCTCGAAATCACTCATGCTCATGCAGTTTGACAGCATGTAGCAGAGAAACAATACAATTTCCTACTTTTGTGCCCTTGAACTTTAGTACAGGACCTTAAAAACTGCAACACACATTAATTTTGGAGAATTCCACTCAAACCCATTTCCGTACGACGATTACTGGATTCTATTGTTTTAGTTTAGTAACAGGTGATGCTTAGATCTCAGGTTTAAGTTATAGAAAATCAGATCCCATAAATCCAATGAAAATTAAGCTAATCTTATTAAAAACTCGGCGGTTCATCTTTTCGTATTCTGAATTTTAATTCATGAGAAAGTAAACAGTAGCATTCAAATGCATTTAAATGCTCAATTATGGTTTCAGGAGTTATACAAAAACTTAAAAGAAGAAAATCTCCAATTGTTTGCTTCTACACAAAAGTATAAGGCTTAGTGGTAAAGCTTTCATCAGAGTACATAGTCATTGATCGCAAACATTTGAACTTGAAGTGGATAATATCGGGTTTCCTTAGGGAACCCTTACTCTTGATTCACGAACTCTATCCTGACTCTATTTTACAAGCCATACCTGAGATGTTCAGGGGGAAAAAAAATATGTAGTAGAGGAAACCCGGGTCTCGAAACAAATTAGTTAATTTGCAAAAGAGTAAATTAATAACAATGCTATTTGCGATGGTACATTGTAATTTCATCTGCGTATGGGGTCAATCTTGCTAATAGAATGTTTGAAAGGATTTTATAGGATGTTGACAGAAGAGAGATGTCTCGATAATTATTACAGTCAGTTTTGTCGCCTTTCTTGTGGATTGGAACAATGATTGATTCTTTCCACTCTTGTGGCAATCTTCCTTCTTGTAGATAAGGACAGTGTTTCTTTCAGAAAAAAATCTCCGAGGGGGTATTTTCAGGGTCTGGGGGGGTAACGTTGGAAACCAAAAGTTCAATGATTTCACAATGCAAAGTACTCTCAATTGAAAATATAATCATAGGGAAGTGGTGGAGCGTATGGACGATTTAAAGATAGAATTTTCAAATGAAGAAAATAACAGACACGTATAGAATACTCAGTTAGTACTTGACATATCTCACACAGACAGAAAACTCTGATTTATTCGCTGTGTTAGTTTCTCTTTAAGTTCAGCAGCAAATCCTCATCCAACACTTCTCCCGTCCCATGTACTCCAACATCTCACAAGCTGTGTCTTTGCTGCAGTTATGTTACACGCTCACTCTTTATCTGAAGCCAGTCGTTTAAACTTTGAATACACGGAGCCATCAAATTTCTTACAATATGTTCATATTTACTCGTATGAGCCACTTCTTCTTTCACAAGAAAATATAAACTGCGCAAGAGAATTTTTACAGCCTGTTTGTTTTCTTAGATTTCAGTGCTGCTTTGTTGCTGTAAAATTGAATGAATAGGTTTATTTTCATGTAAAATTCGAAGATTTTCTTTCACCATCGCACTTTTGTGATATTCAGAGGAATCATGCTTGTGGAGTTTCCCTGTAGTACCAGTTGCTTTCCTGAAATTTGTGAACGGAACTGTAATGAATACGCCTTTAGTTTCCTGTGCTACATTTAAATCATTTTGATATCTTGAACACACACTACAAAATGCACCTCCCCGATTTTCGTCATAAACTAACCACTTGTATTTATCTGTCCAAGAAGTCATGAAACGATATTCATGTTTCGATCTTCCTTGTACAGCAGAACATCCGGTGTTAAAAGAAGTTGAAGGAAGAGGTTCCTGTGGGTGAGATGAGGAAATAGTGGGACTGCCTTCTGGTACTCTTGAACTCTCTTCGAGCGATGACCCATGCTTTATTTTTTTGGTAAAGTATGACAGTAAAGTACCTGCTTTTCGTTTTGTGCTCATCACTGTGATTTTCAATCTGTCACTTCAAGTAAAATAAATAAATAATAAAAAAGAACATCAAAAATGTAATTTGAAAGTTAGTTACAGCACGCAAAATCGAACAATCACGCAATAAACACTATTGTCTCTACCGTCTCCTCCCAGCGCACATTTTTCAGGTTTTACAAGAACAACAGAAAATTTAAGTTTTCTTGTGGAATTGTCAAACAGTCTGCATTTAAAGTTTTGAAGTAAGCCACACAACACTTCACACGCTACCAGTACGTTGCAGTTATAGAACTGTCTCAAAATTGTCCACAGCGAAAGACGCCAGCCAAGTTCTGTCCGAACCCACTTCTCTCTCTTATAGTAATAAAATGCATTTAAAATAAATATAGAAAGATAAACAGGCAGGGAAAGAGGCATGTTTTTAGTATATATATATATACAGAGGAGCATTTCAGGCCTGGGGTTAGAGGAGGGATAAAGCGAACCGTCTATTCCAGCTACGAGCCGATTGCCACCAAGCAACTATCACTACCGCCATACGACCTAACTTCATTGTTTCTGCCCAATAAAATTTTGCAAACGGACAGCTTACAACCGTTGTCTCCATTATATATATATATATATATATATATATATATATATATATATATATATATATATATATATATATATATATATATATATATATATATATACTGGAGTTTCTCTTCCTTGTTTTGTGATCTACGGTCAATATTTCTCTTTTTACTCAGCACCAAGAGGTTTTTGAGTGCTAGGGAGAGGTAAGCTGCCTTTATGACCATGTTTTCTAAAATGTGTCGTTTGTTCTTATACCCTATGTACCTCACTCCCTCAGGAACCTTACGAGCCAAAAAGATAACTGAGAGAGGTTGGAAGTGTCCCTCCCGTGTACACCCTTAATGTTTACGGGAGTTCAGTTGAAAGGACAAAACCTGTTAACCGCTTCACCCCCGCGTCTAGCAGCAAAGGAAGGAAAATCTAATGTGTATTTGGTGCTTGCTCTGTTGGGGGTGACCGCCAATGCAATCAAACTGCTTTCTTAGTTTGCGCGACAAGAAATGAAGTTCTTGTGTAAGCTGAAGAGTAATATATCTGATGATTATACATTTGTTCTTTTTCCCGTTCACAAACGTACTCAAGCCAATATTTGTGTTGTTTCTTTTTTCGAGTACAGAAATACACCAGGTTTCTGAACATTCTTATATTCTTTGAGAATGCGCCGGGGGGGGGGGGGTAATACCCCCCCGGCTCACCCCCTGAAAGAATCACTGGATAAGGAGGATGAGTTTGTGTCTCTTGTTCCACAATTTTTCGCCTCCAGGTAAAATTAACTCAGCCGGAATTTCGTTTATACCCGGAGATTTGTGTTTCTTTAATTTCTTTATAGCGATTTCTACTTCTATTCGGTTGTGTTCTCGAATATACGGTTCTGCGGTGTGTATCTCCCTTTCTCCCCGCACATTAGTTTTTGGCTGCTTGTTAAGCAAATCGTCAAAGAAATCTTTCCATCTATTCAAAATGCTATCTGTATCAGTGAGAACTGTTCCGTCAGCTTTCTTTAAAATGTAAGCACGATGTTGATAGCCTTTCTTAAATTCTTCATCCCTTTATACATATCCCAAATGTTTTTATTTTTACTATTATCTTCAAGTTCCTTAATTTTAGCTTTCAAAAAATCGCGTTTCTTTGTTCTAAAAGTTTTGGAAGTTTCCCGCCTGATGTCTATGAAATTTTGTGTAGTTATTTCATTCGGCTTTTGTAGCGAACGTAATTTTGCCTGTTTTCTCTTCTCTACTAGTTCGAACCATGGTTTGTTCCTACGTATTTCCGTGTGTCCCAATTTTTCTTTTGAGAGAGTATGCTTCATAAGCAAAGAAAAGAATTCAATTGCTGGAGTATTTTTCTTCATAATCTTAAGATTACATCTGTTAACTAAAGAGTATATGACATGCGTCAGTTTTCTGTAACGATTCCTGTAATGTTATTATCATCATTTTGCTCAAATACAAGTATTGTGGTGTCATACATAATTGATAGTTTCATTAGGACATACATTTTTTCATAGTTTTGGGGAAGTCATTATTTGTATTATTATTATAAAACAATTTTAACATTGATCTTTGTGGATGCCTAATTATAAACATACCAATTATAAATATGCATGTATTCGGATTTCAGAATGTGTTCACGGCAGTGATTTGTAATACTGATATGTACTACTACTTCATCTACATCGCCTAATATATAATATACTCTACAACAGGTCCACCTCAGAAATCAGATTCATCTACCGTAATATGAGTTTCATCTCCCTTCTCTAGAATAAGCCAGAATCTGCCCACCTCCCAATGTTGAAGACAAGAATGGCGTATTTAGGATTTTGTTTCGAGGGGCTATGTCCAACACAAGGAAGGAAGTGGGCAATTGCCCACCTGAGTTTGAGAATTAAATTTATGCATAATTAGAATTAAATTTTAATTTATGCATAAATTGAAGTTATAATGGTAAGAATTGCAGACCGATAAATCCTATATGATATGATACAAAAATTTAGGAGTGAATCTAACCCTTTATACTATTCATACAAGGAAAACGAAGCATCCTCTTGGCCTTCCTAATTTCCCGGGCTAATTATTCCCCCGTTTTGATTTTCTTTAATTCAAACATTTTCTTCTTTTAAAAATAACTAAACGATATAATTTCCTTTGTTATAATAACCAAAGTCCTGTTATGTTGATATCCGCGCAAATTGGTGTGGAACACCAGTTTCGCTTATCAACTCCTCTTAGTTTTGGTGTTACTGATGACGACTGACTTGAATCACAACTGACAACGGTCGATAAAATATGATAAGCGAAATGAAAGAAAGTAACATCAAGAAAAAGAAACAGAAAAGTAGAAAGGACGAAAGAAAGAACAAAAGGACGCAGTTAATTACATGGAATGAAATTTGACAAATACATTATTATTTCTGAACAAATAGCATAAGGAAATGGAAAGTCAATGACATTCTTAGAAATGGTAAGAAGGATTATTATTGTGCGTTAAATGCGAAAAACTAACAAATTTATTGCGGGGTGAGCTTGAGCCCAGCCCGATAGTCCCCTAAATACGCCACTGAAGACAATTCTGCTCCCCTGATCCTTCACAGCATTGTTTTTCAAAATATGGGAATGGTCTTACCCGTCCCCCCCAATGTTGAAGACAGATTTGCGCCGATGCCATCTTACTATAACAATTGCAAACTTTACCCTTTTTCCTCCCTTCCAAGAGAAACATAAAAAAACGCTGAACCACATCTTTAATTATTTAAAGTGAAGTCTAAATACCTATTTTATTTTATTTATTTATTTTTGTCTCTAACTTAGGGCCATCTTCTAACAATTGCACACGTCACTTTTTTCCCCCTTACCTTCTAAGGAAAACATCAAAACCGCTTAAGTATTTATTTGATTATTTTAAACTAAAAGCCTAAATACAGTTTTCATGTCTCTAATCATGAGACTACGAGGTATGGCCGTCTTACTATAACAATTGCAACCACCATCCTTTTTTTTTTCCTTCTAAGAAAAAAATAAAACACACACATGTCTAATTATTTTTAATGGAACTTATATACCAAATTTCAAGTCTATCTTGGAGAGATATGGACATTTTACTATAATAATTTCCTCCCCCATTCCGTTTCTGTCGAATTTTCCAAAATCCTTTCTTAGTGGTATCTTACGTTACAAATCCCATGCACTATCAGTTTCTAGCTTAAAGAGGTCTGGCCTGGTCGTTGATTAGCCAGTAAGTCACTTAGGTGTATATTTTTATGGGAGAGAGAGATATTATTTTATACATAGAGATGATGTCCGTATCTCGAAAGAGTAGACACATGAAATTTAGAATATGGACTTCCTATTTAAAATAATTTGACACCGTGTTCCACCGTTTTTTGATCATTCACCTAGAAGGGAAGGAAGATCACCCTCATTTTCTCCCCCTTCCTGTCGAATTTCCTAAAATCCTTTCTTAGTGGTACTTCACATCATTGGAGCGTCACTATTCATTTCAACCACCCAGAAAACCCACCCCTTGGGTTGTCTCCCACTTTATTTTTTCCAGATCAAAAGTAATGTCTACCAAGTTCGTTTGAAATTGCTCCAGACATTCTGGGTTCACGCTGGAATATACACGCTGTACATTCATACACATATATCCAATCTAGCTAACATGTCCGTTTATGCCAAAACTTGGAATTAAATGTCATCGCTATGGACTCGACATTAATCTCAGTCGTTTGAGACATTTTTCATCCCTTCTCACCCTCCATCCCGATGGGTGCTAAAATTGGACTTTAACGCTATCAGGAAGTATAATTGTTAATCTGAACAACATCGAGAACTATGGATCTATCTCCTATCGTAGTTTTCGATCATTTTATGTTACTCTCACTCTCCTAGGGGTACTTACCCCTTTTGGAGATTGAACTTGAACTTAAAGGTCATAGATATTATACTACCTGTAGTCTTTACTATATCCGATTCCAATAGAATAAAACGAGACATAAAATTGTTCTTGATATCGTGAAATCGGCTTAAAGAACTTTGTCGCTTCCTATTAGTTTTTACTCTGAGAATATTGGTGTCAATATCCTTCCGGTTCAACTCGTAGAAACCAATATTCGTTTCTTATTTGTTACAACAGAGGAACAAAGTCGAGAATGGGATCTATCCATGCAGTACTGGATTCATGTTTTTTTAAATGCTTTTTATCTAATTTCTTTTCTCTCTCTCTTTTTTTTTTTTTTTTTTTTTTTTTTACTATCGCGATCAGTTGAAATCGGTTGATTGATTAAGTTTAACGTTCCTTCCAGCAGCGAGGCTATATGAGACGGGACCTAGTGATTAACCAGGGTGTCTACTAAAATTCCAAAATGAAATTTCGTGACCTTTTCTTTACCAAATCATAAAATTTTCTAACATTTTGAAGAGTGAATTTGGGTGCGAATTAGGCCGAATTTTAATCCATGCGATAGAAACTTACTTTGCTTGCGATTTGGTAGCGTTTAAAGCTGACCACAGACATTTTTGGTAGTGAATTTTGACGTTTTATAGAACAAAATTTTCCAATCTGTACTTACATTTCTAGTTTTAAAAAAAATCGTGACCCAGAAGCTAAATTTCGTGACTTTTTAGTGACTTTCATGACCATTTTCTGATTTCGTGACTTTCGTGACCGATAGACACCCTGTTAACGTGGAATTCGAACCACGAGCTCCGCCGGGAATCGAACCCGGGTCTCGCAGCTGAAATTGGATTCCACCACGTCTGGTTTGAGTAGATGGATATACAAGGGTCGTTCAAGGTTGGCCGGGACTTCTATTTCTTCACAGGAAACAGATAGCACAAGAAGCACCAAACTATGTCAGCTGTTCAAAGTATTCTCCGTGTGCGTTGATGTACAGTTGCCATCGTTGTGGCAGCTCCCTGATTCATTTGGCGTAGAAAGAACTTGGTGGTGGTTGTAGCCACTGGAGGGTATCGTTCCGCAGTGCTTTATCTGTCGTGAATTTCTTCCCTCCCAGATGGTCTTTAAGCGGTGCAAACAAATTATAATCACTGGGGGCTAAATCTGGACTGTAGGGGAATAGGGCAGAACTTCCCAGCGCATTTCGGCCAGAGTAGTTGTTGTCACATCGGCCGTGTGAGGGCGGGCATTGTCATGGAGAAAAATGACATTTTCAGATAACATCCCAGGTCTTTTCTTGCGAATGGACTTTCGCACAGCACCACTCAACAATGTGGAGTAATACTGGGTATTAATTGTGCTCCCTTTATCCAGAAAATCTACATGGACACATTCCCTTCATGCGAATGTGTCCATGCGCTTCATTTGTCACCAGCTCTTGTCCTTCGCGAAACTGTTCACTCTTGTCCGTGACATCGCTTGTTCACCATACTGTGCTTGCAATCTTCTGAAAATATCAGCTGGTTTAACTTTCTCCCTCACAAGAAATTTGATTACACACCGCTGCTCCACAGTCACAGACACACTACTTGCCGCTATGTTCGCTGAAACTGCTGCGCATGCGCCAAATACCTCATGCAGGGCGCTAGTTACTCGAGAAGGAATACATTACGTCACCCGCAAGTTTCATCATGATCCGGCTATTCATCGATTATTTACGTACGAAAATCCCAGTCAACCTTGAACGACCCTTATATATCAAGATGAAATTTATTCAGGGACGCTGGAGCTATATCTAAAATTTCTCGCTATTACTTAGCGTTTTTGCTCTATGGAGATTAATATTAAAACCGAAAGTTATAATGGATTTCTACTTCAGTTTTAGGACAAAAATCTTTCTTCAGAAGGACAATCGAATGCAGAAAACCTATTCTCGTTATCTATTGCTATTTTTGATCTATAGCGAGCAACTGTAAAACTGGAAATGGTTGAATTCTCTCTGTTCCAGCCTGAGTAGAGGATTGATGGAGGAACTGGAATCTATTATTGAGACACCGACGGAGGGACATAGTCGTTCAGTAACAGAGGACACTAACGTTTTTTAATGTTTGAGGGCTACTTTTTATTTCAGAAGTCATTGGCGATCTATTTATCTATTCACTAGCCCGCTAGAGAGAATCATCAAACGATAACAGTGATCGAGACACAACCCACCATTGGTTACCTCTCATGATTTGCCGGTCGAGGCATTGGTCACCTCTATCCTATAAAATTTCCATACTCAGGGGCGATACATTTAAATTTAGAAATATATATATATATTTTTTCGTTCTGCCACTTCCATGTTGAACAGTTTTGCTACGAAAAACTTAGTCTCTATAATGTACAGATGGTTATAAAAATAAACACCTGTAATTCGCAACACGGAAGATGGGTAAAACTTGAATACTCAGGATTAGCTGATCGTCTGTAGTACTTCAGACGGGGTGCAACGAAGGTGATTTGCAGCGGGAAACCTGAATGAGTCTATAGAGGCCAATTATCATTGCACAATTAGGTGACGTAAGTGTATCTAATAGGCGACCAGTATTTCAATTTTCAGGAAGGATCTACTTTACATTCAGATTTTCTGGTTGCTCTGTTTCTATATTCAAAGATTCATAAAACTAACATATTAGAAGCAATGACGACATTAGTTTTAATTTTCTGGGGGATGGGGACAAGCGGAGGAAAGAAAGAATTGGGGGCGCATATATATGTATATATACTTCTTTTACACATCCCGGTAAACGACCCCTGGTTCGAATTTATTTTTTTTAAAAGCTCCTCTTTCCCCCAGCCGATGAGGGCTGTATTTGGAAGTCAATGCCTGTGGGAGTATCACCATCTCAGCGACCACGAAAACTATGGATTTGACACTAATATCGGTCATTTGGATTATTTTTACGTCTCAGTACCCCCCCCCCCCCTACCTGGGTGACTCCCGGCCCGCAGCCGAATGGGGTAAATTTGGAAGTTAATGCGATAGGAATTTCACCATTCATCTCAGCGACCGCGAAAACTATGAATTTGACACTAATATCGGTCATTTTCTACTACTTTTACATATCTTGGTAAACGTCCCCTCTGGTTCGATTTTTTTTAAAGTCTAATCTTGGTCTGGGGCCTGGACCAAGGTAGCCGTGACCAAAATTTGGTAACTTTCGGTCCACTCGCCTGGTCCCAAGGCCGCACACAAGACAGAAACAAACAAACTCTTTATTATATATATACCGGCAAATACAGTTTTACATTACTCAACTAACATTACAATACGTATCTGGACTCAGCCACCGGGGCGAAGACACTCACCTCAGTTGCCCCGTCCCCTGTGACGTTACTAATTGTCTTTAATTAACCGATTTAGAAACGGCTTTGATCTAATCTACTAAGTATTAGAAACTATTTAATTTAATTATGACACATTTTTATACAATTTTGAAAAAAAAAAAAAACTATTCATTGATTGCTTAACTTTTTTAAGTGACATCCTGATTTAATCTAACGCTCTTTTCAGGTCTATGGTAACCAGAAATTACTGCGATAAACTCTCTCTTAGTGGATGGCAAACACAGGAACAACCACAACTCAGATTAATATTGCTTTTTTCACTGAATAAACTCCCTGAGTTTAGCGCCTATGAAGGCTAGGTATGTCTGCCCAGATTGCTTCTATGGACATCGATTCCCATCGACATTATTTCTGGCTTCTTAGGCAGGTCTTCAATTGCGCTATAACGTTAGGTCAGTACTGAAAATTTTGTGCTCCTACAGGAAATCAATCCCAATGCCATTCTTATTAAGGTGTCCGCTAAAACCATGCGCTTAATCAGAAGAAAAGCAGGGTGTCTACTAAAATTCCAAAATGAAATTTCGTGACTTTTTCGTGACCTTTCCTTTACCAAATCATAAAATTTCCTAACATTTTCAAGAGCAAATTTGGGTACGAATTAGGCCCATTTTTTATCCATGCGATAGAAACGTACTTTGCTTGCGATTTGGTAACGTCTAAAACCGGCCATAGACATTTTTGATGGTGAATTTTGACGTTTTATAGAACAAAATTTTCCAATCTGTACTTACATTTGTACAGTTTAAAAAAATCGTGACTTTCGTGACCGATAGACACCCTGAAAAGGAAGTATTTTGAGAACCTCATGAAAAGTAACCATGCTAAAGAACTAGTTTTGTGGATGAAAATAAAAACAACAAGATTACAGACTTCATTATATAGTTTTATTTCAGGCACTTTTAATCGTGACTTTTCTTGCAGGACATGAATGCAATTATTTTTTTACAGCATATAGTCTCGGGGAAAAAATCTGAAAAGAAAAAGGAAAGAGACTATTTTATTGCGTACACAAAATTATACGTATACAAAAACGAAACATATTCACTCCTACTTTTATTCTTATACCTTTCCACCTTTACTCAGTATGTTATTTCCACTTAGTTTTGCCTATTTGATCACCTCTTTTTGTAACCAAATCCAACTTCTCGAGGCACTGCACACGTAACCAACTTGATTCACCCTCAATCTCTCTTTAAAACATGAGGCTGAGGTAGTGAAAATGCGGATTACAAATACAGGCTGGTCCAAAAACTCATTTATCAAGATTAAATGTCAATATACCAGCTAATACTACGAAATTTTGTTATATACTCGTGACATCAAAACATTTTATTAACCGTATTTTTGATCCATTCCGCAAGATTGAAAAAATGGCATCTCCACCACTAAACAGTGGGTATTCACAATCGAAGAGTCAGGGTGTCTACTGATATTGGAAATACTTGAATTATACTGGAATTTAATTTTGATACTGGAAATACTGGAATTTTGATCCACATACTGGAAAAATAATGAAATTGGTAATTTGTCAACAATACTTTTTTGTAATTGTTTTCAGTCATAGAAACAATTTTGTATCCATTGAGATTGTAGATGTTTCCAAAGCAAGAGCTGTCTACATTTTGTAATTAGACATTTAAAGCAATGGGTGGAATGGAGGGCTGTGAGAGGAGTTGGGAGGCCCTTTAAAAATGTTCAAAAAAAATCATTGTATTAAAAAAAACCAAGGCTAACTAAATTTACTAAAAATAAAATATTCTTTTGATGGTAAAATTACAAACCTGAAATCATCAAGAGTGTGATTATTCCTAATTCATTGTATTAGGTACAGGAATTTTGCTGACAGTTATACTGTGTAATGCTACGGAAATTGTATTTTGGAAAACGCTTGGCAATATTCTGTGTCACGTTGCCTTCTCTTATTATTTATAAACGAACTAGCCACGACGTAAAACACAAGTTATATTTTTTTTTAGCATGGGTCGCCATTTCTTATAAAAAGAAGAAAAAACTTATCAAGGAACTAATTTTACTTCACGTATTCAGGTTCGTTGCTTCTAGACTTGTGCTATTATAATTTCGCTGCCACATGACACTTTATATTAAATCTGAACCTCAGTCATTGAAAAAAAATACTAGCGGTCATTCCTGAAGGACGATAAAATATCAGTTATTTAACACTTACTGTACAGGCTATACTGTACGCCGAAAATCTTACCGTAGTAAGTTTACACCTGTAATACTTTGCAGCTGTGCTGTAATACTTAAAGAATGCAGATGAGTCTTTAGTATTTTCCGATTTTTTTTATAATACTATTATTTATAAGTGCAAAAACCACATGTTAGCAGCACTATAATGATATCAATACCCGTTTGCTATTTTCACTTTGATTTTCCGTTAGTTTTTATTCATAACTTTGAAGATTAAAATTCACAAGGAATGTTGTATTTTAAATGTTCTATTTCCTTAAAAGATATACTTATCCTGTTAATGCGTTATGAGTTTTAAGGCTAATTATTAGATAAGTAACACGCTCCAATCTCTCTGCCTTAGTTGCCGCACAATTCTGGACGGTGAACAGTTTAACTTACCCTCTTTCTTTACGGAAATACTTTTCAAAGCACAGTATACAAATTATAAAACTAATTTTGACAATTGAAAAAACACTAGTTAAACAATATCAAAAACACACCAAACCAAAAGAGTAAACCATAATCAGAATTACATAAACAAATGAAAACAGACAAAAACATTATAAACAGAATGTTCAAAATATTGTAGGGGAAAAACTGAACGCTACAACTGAATATACTGGAATTTTGAAAATGAAACTCAGTAGACACCCTGAGAGTACATTCGGGGAGCCGAAAGTCCAGAATAAGTGTGATGAACATTCCAAGTGAAGTATAATGTCAAAGCTGACCCAAACAGACAATTACAAACCTTGTAAATATATTCAGAATTTCATTCTGGATGACTACTTGATGGAGGAAGGCTGTCTTGATCGAGAGGCCAAGAAAATATTGCCAAAGTCCGTGAAACCTTTGCAGAAAGTCCAACGAAGTCCACGAAGCGTGTATCTCAAGCGTGGGGATCGCAACCAGCAGTGTGTAACGCAGATTAAAGTCATATCTGTTTTTTTCTACTAAGTCTAGACCCAGCATCTAGTAACATGAACACATTGGACAGCAACTGAAATATGCTCAAACAACGCTCATACAACTCGAGGAGGAAGTGTGTGTCATCTGATTTTAGGGTGAGGCAAGTTTAGCTGAATGGTTTTGGAAACTGGAAGGACTGGCGGATATGGTGATCAGAAAATTTCCATGTTGCTTCAATTCTTTACCTAAAATGTACGCCTGTGTGATGTGCTCTGTTCACAGAATTTTGGAACCTGTGTTCTTGGAGGGCAATGTGTCATCCTACAGGTACAATCAACAGCAAAAGTATCCCCCCCCATTCAGTTGGATCCAGTACTTTTGCTGCTATCACAAACACATGGACAGATGCAACCCGATTTGCCCCTAACATTTCAACCGGCAAACGACAGATGGTAAGCCTGTAGAGCACTGAAACAGGCTTTTGCAGTGGATTTGATGCACGAACAAATTTCAGCAGTTTGAAATTAATCTTGTGTTGGGGCGTGTCGTCCAATGAGTGCTGTATATATTATTATTATAATACGTTGTGTGCATAATTTATTTCACCACATTCTGTGAATAAAACATGGTAGAAATTAACTGAAAATATCAAATTTGAACGATTGAAGGATATAAGCGTGTAAATCTTTGTTTCCATTCGGACGACTTCCCCAAAAATCAACTCAGACGAGTCTCTTCAAATTTCATTAATAACTCTATAATGGTGATTAATAGAGCTCGGAAGTTGAAGATCTAAAAATTGCCTAAAAAGGACCTATAAAAAAAACCTAAAAATAAATATCTAAAAATAGACCTAAAAAAGACGTAAAAATAAAAATTTAATTAAAATTACTGTACATATTTCGAGGATATAATGCTCAAGAAATACAAGCTTCTGGTAGGTTAACTGTCTGTCCTTCTTCCACAAACTCAAGTACAAACCAAAATAAGAAAACTTCCCTACCCTCACTCCCCCTTGCTGGAGAACATTGTTACACCTCCTTATCTGACTTGATTCTTGCAGATTTTGTCTTATCAGTCCAGTCGTTGAAGAATGTCTTATCTTTTGAATTTTCTTTACTAAAGAGGTGTTTAAGAGGTAGTAATGATTCGAGTTAATGACCACTAAATTTATTGTCGAAGGATGAAGGGCAAAAAAAGACGTTAAGACCTATTAAAAGCTTAAAAAAAGACCAATAAAAAAAAACCGCCGAAAAAGAAAAAAAAAGACAAATAAAATCCACCATTTTCTAGCCTACAATGACACAAAATGAACATATGTTAAACCTCGTCTTCGGGCACTCGTAAAAAAAAAGAGGATTTTTCCTCAACTTCCGGGCCCTAGTGATTAAATTACTTTCTACGAAAATATCTACAATGGATAGTTCAGTTTTCGGGACTATTTTGTTGATAACTGATAAACAAACATTTCCTTAAGAACTCTTAACAAATGGCATAAGCCATCTCTTATGAAAAATGCAAAAAGGGTAGTTCAATTTTGAGGATGACATTTTATCGCGCGAAGTTTCCCGAAAATGTCTTATAATTTAGTTCCTTATTTCACAAGAAAATGTTTCGTTAATAACTGCAGCATAACATGATTTTAGTGTAAGGAATAGAAGCGGGAAAGTTAGTGCTCTGCCCCGTACCTTTTATTTACTTTTATTGAAGTCGTATAAAAATCCAACTTATTGTCATTCCATTCCATTTCTTTCAATTGCAAGTTCAAAAGCTACAATCCATTAATATATTTTTCCTTTTAGAAAACAACGAAATGATGCATGATAAGGATTAAGAGTACGAATTTATATATATCCTCTACATCCAGTCATTATGAACTGGATGCTCTGAAATCCACAGTTTACTCGTCGTATTCGCAGTAAAGCATACAGAAGAAAGTAAGCTTAGCGTTGATAGAAGACAGTGGTCATTGGCATACACATCGTTGTTGTGGCTTTCCAGATTCACTGCTCTAGTCTTCATGAGTAATGGAACGGAACACAACAGAAGTTTGATTCCATCACATTTTTCCCCACAACTAGTTTGCTCCGATTGTTATAATCGTATAGTCCGGGCAATTCGAAATGCTTTTTAGACTTCGCAATTCGTGTAATCAACCCTTTCCTCCTCCATCCTTACTTTCCTTGATTTTCGAAGGTTTTAATTTTAAATAGGCTGGGTGAATACTAGATCCGCAATGGAATCAAAGCATAAGAACAAAAACTTCCACCAGATGAACATCTCACAGGGAACGATGTCCAGGCTACTCAAGGACGATCTTGTATTCAAGCCTACCGACGATCAACGGACACTTTCTGACGCCGCGTCTGAAGGAGCAAAGGAAGCGTAGAAGTAAACGCCTGCTTCAGCGGTACGCGCAAAATCAGCACAGATTCTGTTCGCCGATGAGAAGTTGTTCACTATCGAAGAGTGTTTCAACCACCAAAACGATAAGGTATATGTGTCATCAGCTCAGGAAGCCAGGGACAAAGTTCCGAAAATCTAGAGAGCCCATCATCCCGCGTCCGTTACTGTGTGGTGGGCAGTGAGCTTTGCTAGCACCACACATCTTCATTTTTGTGAGAAAGGAGTGAAAATTTGTGTCCCGAGTGTATCAAAACACTGCTGGAGCCTTTAGTGAAGGACTTGACCACCACCCTCTTCAGAACACCCATATGGAGTTCCCAGCAAGACTCGGCTCCTGCTCACAAGGCAAAATCAATCCAGGAGTGGCTGGCCCACAATGTGCCTAACTTCATATCCACTGAGGACTAGCCTTCTAGCAGTCTTGACCTTAATTCCCTGGATTACAAACTGTGCACAGTGTTTGAGGATATTGCCTGCAAGAAGCGTCATCCCACAGTTGTCAGTTTGAAGCGCTCTTTACTGCCTGCAGTGGCGTCAATTCCACTGGAGACAATGTGTGCTGTCATAGACGAGTTGCTCGCCAGACTCGAGCATGTGTGTGTGCTAACGGCTGACATTTTGAAATATGATTGATGCAAACTGTTGTCAGACCATGTATACTTCACATACTACATGCATATTAAATTCTCTTTTCTCTTATTGCTTGTGTTGAGTGTTTCCTTGTAACAGTATTTATAGATTTGTTCTTTTAAACGTGATGTACATAATCCTAGTAATGACATAAGACATTCCTAAAAATCACACAGGCTTTACTTATAATCATCCCAGAATTAGGCAGGAAAACTGAGTGAGCTACAATTTCTATGCGTGCACTCCTTTCACTTGCTGTGTATATTTAAGTTGTTATTCTTGGACTGATCTTTCATAACGTGTCTGATGAAGGCGATTGGTGCTTTGGGCAGTTTTGTTTTATTAATACTGTGGAATATTCTCAAAGCTATAGTGAACAAGCTTCAGATATTATATATAAACAGTCTGACAATTTCTTACATAATCTCCAAGTATCTCTCTAACATAGATCACCTTAACCATTTTTTCCATATTTAGTTCAATTGCCTTCAACTCTACGGCAGTTTGTAAGGAAATAGATGCATTTTGTAATATTGTACAAATCATAGCTTCTATATTTGCATCGTCCTCACTTCAGCTATCTTCAGTGTTTAATTAAGATGATTTCATAACATCATAAATATGCAGTATTCCCAAAAATGTTTTGATCTCTTCTGCGCCTAATATCCTTCTCCTTGGTTCAAGCATGTGTTTTTCTTAAGCGTATCTAAATATTTGTGTACTTTACTCTCTGGTCTCTCAGTCTATTACATCGTCTGTAAATTACCAGAAATCTCTCTAGAGCTGTTTTCGTATTTTACGATATCTGTTTTACAATAGATTACTCTGTTACTAAATTGTTCTGCATCTGGTATTTGTTGTTTGAACGAAAACGTGCCATATTTTCCTTTATTGATTTGAGGTAGTAGATCGAGAGGGAGTTGTCTTCAAAACACTTTCCGAGGCAGGATTGTCTTAATTTTCCGACGTGCTACATCCAGATCACTTTCTGCGCTTTGTAGTGCTGGAACCGTTATCACTATTTCCCAAGAGATCATTACCTGATAAAAAAGAAGTCTTCCCCTATACTTTTATTATCTGAAGCTTTCTGTATGCCTATATCGGTAAACAAACAATTTAAGAAGTCGATGTAAAATAAGAGTAGGCGCGCGTGGGGTAAACATTTTTCATATGCAATAGTAATCTTTACAACCAGTTCTAACTAGGGAACACATGTACGAAAAAAAAAAAAAAAAAAAAAAGTTGCGTAGCAAGGATTCCATTTAAAAATTTTAGGTTCTAGTCGGCTCAAAAAGTAACCTGTCGCTGATTGAGTTGATTTTTTAGTTAGCGTCCCGTTCAGCAGCGAGGCTATATGAGACGTGGACCTACTGATTAACGTGAAATCCGAACCACATGAGCTCCCGCCGGGAATCGAACCCGGGCCTCCCACGCCAAAGACGCGTACGCTAACCGCTTAGCCACGAGCTCAAGTAACCTGTCGCATAGTAGCGACATGTGTTAGTACCCGGCACAAAAAATCGCGCGCAATGGTTGAAGTGAATGATTATGAAATAACTGGTAGAATGAGAATGTGGGAAGAAACGGGAGAACCCCAAAGAAACTCACGCACCACAAACTCACACGACTTGCGATACAATCTGAAATCCCTTGTAGGCACTGTATCACTGAGCCAGCATGTTTTCAGTATAGTGCCTGTACGATGTACAGCATCAGAATTTGTTTTTTAAAATACATATCAATAAAATGTTTATACGATAATTTTGCCCTTTGTACGAGGGTTGTTCCGAAAGTTCGTGGCCTGAGATCAATATGCGGAATCAATAGGGGGGTTTCCTTAAGTTACTGAATGTGGTATTTTTCACTTTCTGATCTGCGATCCGTGCTAAACTTCTTTCCGCGTAAATTCTTCTTAAGTGTTGGAAAAATAAATAACAGGGGAAATTTCAAACGTTTCCTGGATATTTTTCCATATATTTCCTGGTCTTCATAAAATTCAGTCTTTCGTATTAATGGTATATCATTCTCACCCGCCATTATAATACACACCGCAGATCGATTTTTATAGTGGTGGACAAATAGCGTGTGCGTAGGTTTTCTCAGGGTTCTCCTGTTTCCTCCTACTTTCTTCATTCCACCATTCATACATTTCTCATCACCGTTCCCTTTACCCTAGCCGGCATAATCATGGGAGATAAAACTTCAAGATTTATTTCATTTCGATTTTTAAAGCGAACAAACACACAATAATTCAGCTTTGGCTTTACTTACATTAACAAAGCCTGCTACAGGCTATCTTCACGTGCGATAAGCAGACCTGCTTACATAGAATCGGCACAGTGTTGCCAGTCAACTAACTTTCAAAAAACATCCCTGGAGCTGAACGTTTCGTAAATAATCTTTTGAGGAAAACTTTTGGTACTAAACCAGGTACCCAAACGAGTGAATAAAACAATTATACAATGTGGAATTTCACAACTGCTACCGAACACCGAATAAGTACACTGAGATGTCGAAGACAGGTTGGAGAGTTATAATCAATTTTGAATTTGTATTTATAATGTTGCAAAATAATAAAAATAACGATTAGCAACTTAGCAACAAATGATAACTAAGGGTAACAACTGACAGCATATCAATACTGCATCTTGTTCACTAAATTATTTGAAGAACGGTTTCTTCTATAAGCATTTGTATTCCACCATAGTGTTGGGAAGTGACCTTAAAATATATGGGTAACTGGACAATAAGTCCGTACCCTATGATAAGGAAGCTGGAAAACGTTTTACGGAGTTGATAACTGCTCCTGGGTAATATCGTTATACAGACTTACCAGTTCACTAAATAAAGGCAGTTCAAGATTATATATGTCTTTAATTATACTAAAGGTTTGATATGTGAATCTAATACTTAACATATACATTCAAAAAGTAATGTAAATTCTGATATAGAAAAATATAGCACAGATGTCCAAGCTCGAGAGCCGGAGTGAGCACGAGGCTCATTGTGAATAGAGAGAGCTTGAAGGAGTAAGAGTCTGAGCTAGCGCGAGCCTCAGAGTGGAAAGCGAGAGCCCGAGTGAGCCCCGGTTGCAAAAAAGCCATTTCCATGATATGGAAGTTTATAATACTACAAATTTTCAAAATTAAGAGTCTTCATCCCAGCGAAATTAAAATACCGCTAATTTTACAGTAATTATGTGCTATCTTCAAATAGATAAAAGATAATCGAAATGTGGAACAAGTGCGCCCTAGACAATATTATTTTACATGAGAAACCGTTATCACGACTCATTTATCTGCTTTCGATTTCGAGCCATTTTGAAAATCGGCATTTATTTTCGTGTTTCTAAACAGCTGAAAACGGAAAGCCACTAGGTGACTTGTGATAACGGTTTCTCATGTAAAATAATATTGTCTAGGGCGCACTTGTTCCACATTTCGATTATCTTTTATCTATTTGAAGATAGCACATAATTACTGTAAAATCAGCGGTATTTTAATTTCGCCGGGATGAAGACTTAATATGAGTTCACAATGTTTGTAAATATATGTTAAAAAAAAAAAAAAAAAATCTGTCTCTCCACGACTCTTAGATGGTTGCCACGCACTTGTATTTTATCTACTGAACGAAGTTCAATACGTTGACTGAAATATTAGCTTTTGAATTAATTTTCTTCAATTTATTACATGAACTCAAAGTTAAAACTATGAAGGTGATCACACTACTGCGCTGATCATTTAAGTACGGTTTAAGCTTTACTCTAAAGTCAATTCTACATTTTATAATAACATCTTTAAAAATCAGTAAAATTATATAAGAAAAACAATATTTAATATTGATTTGTCAGAGATCTAGTTGAAATCTATCTTATTAAGTACAACTAAACTTTTAAACTTACTTAAAAAAATCAACAACTCAATCATCATCATCATGCTTTTTCTTCTTCTTCTTCTTCTTTTTCTTCTTCTTGGGAGGTTCTTCCACTTCTCCATCTACTTCATTAACGTCTTAAAAAAAAAGAAAAAGAAACAATTAGTTACAAGAGCATTCGATATCTATTATGTTACATATTAATACTTCGTAGGTCTAATGTTAGGAAGTAAAGGGATTGCCATTAAACAAACAAACAAACAAACAAACAAACAAACAAACAAAAAAAAGACTGTACAAACTAAAACAAAAATATACTTCAAATTAGTTAACTGTAGAAATTTCATCCGCTTTCTCCTGTTTAAGTTCGCAGGTGTCCCTTGTTAGAAAATCTGTTTTGAATTGCAATATATATAAAGTTGTTCAATTAAAGAAGTTTTAGTAACAATTGTATCGAAGTTTGGCACTGTATTATTGGGGAAACTGTAAAGAAAGGTTATTAATAAAAGTTTTTTTTCCGTCAGTTTTTCCGATGTTTTACTTCAGTTAATTTCAAAGCTAGAATGAAGAATATACTGATCGAAATAATTATATTTTAAGCAGATTTCGGCTATCCAATAGCTTGTTCTATTTGAAATTCAAATTACTTAAAAAAAAAAAAAAAAAAAAAAAAAAAAAAAAAATTTATGCATTAAATTCTTACGTATAACAGGTCAATCCAGTCAAGAAGTATAGGTGCTGGTATACAACAAAGTGCCTGAATAGTGTTCAGCCATTATAAGTTTAAAATGAGATGCATATATATCTGATATAAAATCTAATTGTACGTGAAGATTCCACGTTTGAGCTTGAGCTTTCGCGTTTTACGTCCTCATGGAACACCAAGGTTATGACGCGCAAGACTCTCTATTAACATGAGTTTTGAAACACGAGCGGGGCTTAAATCTGCTGCAATTAGTAGTTTCTGTGTACAAACAATGTCATATGCTCCTGTTTGTAAACATCACCACATGTATTTACGTCGAAGTACTACACACCAGGTGGGATTACTATAAGTAGCAGGACAATGAACTATCGGCATCTCCTGCAAGTCACAGGACAGCAGCAGTGCCCCCGCCGCTCTGGGAGGCCTGTATATTGGACAGCAAACAGCGGACCGGCACCAGTTTTCTGGTCTCCCTACTCTTGCTTGCCTGGAGCACTAGGAGCCTATCCTCAAAGCCTCCAGTCTGCTTCTTCGAGACTCTTGGTTATTCCTTTTCTCCTGGCTTAGCCTGCTTTGGAGCTCTGTCACTTTTCTCCCCCCTCACTGCTTGATTCGGAGCATTGGGGTTTCCTACGTCACTCAGCTTAGCCTGCTTCGGGGCTCTGTACAGATCCTGTCGACGACCGCACGGTCAAGAACTACCTAATTTCTACCTTACAAATTAGAGAACGTATTTTATAGTATTTTCTGTAAATACTGTTATAGAGGATTTTATTAAAAAAAAAAAAAAAAGTATTGGGAGTCGATTCCGAATTCTGTTTTTATTAATCTAGCTCTACCAAGAAGTTTTACAATATTTTAGTATGTTCCGTTTCCCACCGCACAATCTCACCTCTAAAAATGCCGTATTACAGAGCCACGCCACGAGTCTCGGCTAAGGTCTCACGTAGCGAAACTGTTACCAACACTTTCATTTTTGTTCGCATGTCCTTGGGTTCGATTCTGTATGGGGCGCATGTAAGTCCTACGTTACACTTTAGTCAAAACGTATTGGTAAAATAAGAAAAACAAATTAAATTGCTCAGTTTTTCTTATTTTCAATTCCAGGTATGCCGGCTAGGTTAAAGAAGGTGATTATGAGAATCAATGAAATGGTGGAATGAAGAAAGTGAGAGGAAATGGGAAAACCCACGCACACGGTGTTTGTTCACCACAAAACCCATTTGACGTTGAGGTGGGATAGAACCAGGAATCCCCACATTAGAAGCACCGCAGCCCCCAAAGAAGATCAACATCGCTAAAATGAAGAGAGCAGAAGATGCAAAACTAGTCGATGTTGTTTAATAAACTTATCCATATGTGCATCCGAGAGTTTTCTGGCATACACATTTAGTTCATTTAATTAAGTATAGAATTCTCGGAAAACAAGAAATTAAATACAGTTCTACTCTTTCAAAATTGGAATTCCCTTTTTACACTATTCATTTTCTTGTCTAACTCAACAAATCATCAAGGGAACAAATACATTAAGACGTAAAAAATATTTAAAACAAAATGAACTTACCATTCGTTAATGATGAATTAACAAAAGAATTTTCAAACACAGCAGAATCATTCTCCATTTGACTTCTCTTCCTTTTCTTAGTCTTGTTCCTTTGCCTTTCCAGTTTCTCCTAATAATGAAAAAAAAAAAAAAAAAAAGTTATCAATGTCATTTTCATATTCCATTAATATTTATAATCCTGCTTCCAACTCCAATTCTTACAAATAGTAAGTACCATGAATGTCACTCTTAGGGGTATATGTGTTTGTGTGTGTCACTGTATTTAACAGTGCATCGTTTTCATATACCATAAATAAATAAATTAAATGATCTACTCCAGTAGCCTAAAAATAACTGCATTCGACTGGCAACAAATGATGTACTTTTTAACGCCATAAAAATTTGTTTTTCCTCAAAAACTACGCATGAGAATATACCATCAAGCATGTCATTTTGTTCAGTTTCATGTGATCTATCAACAGCGGCGGATCTAGAATGTAAAAACTAGGAGGGAAGGCCGCCAGAACCCAGACTATGATAGGTATAGTAGCCTCAGTCTAAAGACAGCCACTTGCTCACAAAGGGATGCCGTCCCCGTGTGCGGTTTCTTTTCATACTGTCTTGTTTGGTTTCTCTCAGGCAATAAACAACCCAAACTGTTGCCAAATCTTTGTCAACGATCCTTTTTCTTTGACACAACTCCTTCCCTTACACACACACACAAACACTGCTAGATACATGGATGGAAGAGAAAGAGAGTAAGAGAGAAAAGGGGACGAGGGAAAGGAAGGCACTGCGTATAGCAACGTTTAGTTTTATCTACTTCCGAAGAGGTCACCAACTTCATGACGACTTCTTTGTAATAAATTCAAAGTCTCCCGACTGGCTATCGTCCAGGTGCGCCTTCTATATATCACGAGTTTATAATTTTAATTTGAAATCCGTTTGCAGGAACTTGGAATACCTGTTTCAAAAAGTTTCCAATAAAGAAATAAAAACCAACGCTTACTATAAACTTTTGAAAATAATAAATAATACTTCAGTTATTTTTGTCACTCAAAAAAATTGGGACCTAGGCCACCGGCCCCGAGCTAGATCCCCACTATCTATCGACTGATATATGTTTTATCTTTGGGCAATATTACAGATAAAAATTAAAGTTACAGAGTTCATCATAAATTTGGCTTATACCTCATTACTCCTCATGTATGCTGTCGTGTTCCTGGTGTTATAATAATAAGCTTGAACAGTATACAATTCAGTATTAGCTTCATCTTAACAGATGGGGTGGTTATTGTACAGGACGTTATCGTCAATCTTTGGGTTCACAAAAAACATTTATTTTTTATTGAAAGCTACTCATCAGGATTTATACTCACCCATGTCATTTTGATTAGCTCAATGAGATCTCTCGAGATATATATATATATATATATATATATATATATATATATATATATATATATATATATATATATATATATAATTTTTAGATATTATTTTAACCCGTTAAACGCTAATATACAACAATAACATGTATTTACTCTGTTAATTTTAGCTACTATTTAGGGCAAAAGTGCTATTTTAACTGGCACTAGCTACATATTAGAAGAAAAAAAATGTTATGATTAATGTCATGAATAATGTTGATTTGAAAATGTTTATTTATCCGATGCTAGGTAGAAAGGTTTGTTTACTCGTCGTTATGACAGTGATCTGGTTACTAAGGTAATAGTTTTGTTACTATGTACTTGTTTATATAGATCTGTCAATAGGTAACTCAATAAGATGTCGTATAATATGGACATGTATCGAATTGCTGAATTATCGCAAAATATAATGTGTTTGTGTGATTGAATCTAGTGTGTAATCCTTTAAACCAGTGATATTCAATCTTTTTTTCTCGCGTAGCCCTAGACACATTTCGCCATCCCATTGTTTACCCCTGAAGCTATTTAAAAGAAATTAAATCAAAATTAACTTATTAAATTTAATACGCATGTTCTGTTGATTAAAAAGGGAGTCAAATAGAGACCCTACAAAAAGACGATCAGTGTGCCAATCAAAAGACTATTTATTTACAGGGGGATGAAGTGGACATCCGAGAAAATTAAAATGGAAAATTTCAAAACATATGGGACACATCCAGTTCTACTGAGAAGGATTTTCTCCTCATACTCTCTCGTAATTCAGTTCGTACGCTGATGACAATGTTAAAAATTCAAAAACTAAAATAACTTTAGAACTAACCTGTTAATTGTTAATACTTTTAAAAACAACCAATGTATTCACTGCTCAAAATATTAAAACATAGCCTAAGGATGTAACAAACTATATATGTCTAATCCTCTTAGTAACTATATTCAATCTTAATATGTATACAAGAAACACTTGCATTCTTCAATAATTCTTTATTATAAACCTGTGCCCTATGCACTCTTTAAACATCATAATTCATCTTGACCATTCCACAGCTATTACATATTTACTATTCACAGGACATTCATAATAACTCATACCGTAAACATCAACTTAAACATCCATCATAATTCTGTATCCTATTTGCACAGACTATCTTCAGTAACTACATATCGGACATTCTCATATTTGTGAACACTTTTAGCCCATTTCTATTTCCAACATTAATGAGACGATTGAGCTTGCTTCCGTGACGCCAACTCCTCGATTCTTGGTCGAATCTTCGAGAATGCAAGAATCAGAGCTGATTCTGGATTCAATCAATTTATGTGCTTCGCTTTTATTGATGTTAATGCAGAGAAACCGTGTTCACACAAATATGTTGATGGAAATGGACAGTTATCGAATTTAATTTCCAGTAAACTGTCAACAGACATTTCCAGCAGACCCCCAGAAGCAGCATTACGTAACCCCGGTTGAATAGCACTGCTTTAAACAATATTTGTAGTAAGCAGTAAATAATCTTAGATGAATTTTAGTAGAAGATTTAGTAACTGTGGCATTGTTATAAATAATAATATCGCCAACCTCTTATTTGTGTTGAATGTTGGTGAAACTGGGATCTCACAACACGAGCTTGGAATGCCTTACTTTGGCTTTTGCTTCAGGTGACAGGTTTTTGAGGAATCCCCGTTCTGGCTTTGGCGTCACAAAGTACAGGATTGATCGTGATAACTTTTGGGAAGCCGAATGGTTTACACATTTAAAATCTGAATAGAAATTTAATCACATACATTACAGCAAAAATTTTGCGAAACAGTTTAAGTTTACTTTTCGAGGCTACAGTGAGCTAACTTTCACACGATAAATTTTCCTCTTTGGAAAATTAAATTTATGACTACCTTCAAACGTGAAGTTAACATTAAGCTAAGGGAATAGCTCTGAGAATAAGTACATGAGACCATTTACTCACGTGCATCCTTCTAGGATGCTGACTTTGTTGCCGTATCTTATACTTGTTTAATAAAATACACGCTACAGTTTACTATTTTATTAATTTTTAATCTTTAAGTGTTGATCACGAGACGGGTCTACATGAAGAATATAAGGGAGGGTTCCAGTCCTATTCCCGATGGCTTCTTTGGAAACAAGCTTTAGTGTTTTTGATTACGAAGGTTGCCTCGATGAATACTCCATTTTATGATGATTAAGAATAACAAGTTTCTGTGGAATTTCTTCGGGTCAAGCTCGAAGGAGAAAAAACAACGCTCTAAATGAGATAGCATCAAACTTAGAAATTCTTTTGCTTGTTTGTTTTTCGCTGGCGCAATTTTTTTTATCTTTAGTAGAAAAAAAATCAGTTTGTTTGGTATTGAAGTTTGTAGTTTTGATTTCTTGTGAATCGACTCATTCACAATTTATAATTATTGCAATCTTGAGAATGACACATCTCTCGGGAGGGACTAGGAACATGATTACACTGGATGCAAAACTATTAGATGAAGTGTTCAAATTGACCACCATTTGGACGATGACTGCCACGTTTCCTGCTCGATAAGTGTCCTATTATCTAATAACAGTATTCTCAATCATCCTATTATATATATATATATACGGAGCGGGGAGGTATCAAATATATATATTCTTACAGACTTTTTAGTTTCTTGTCTTAAAGGAATTAACTACTTATGTTTGGACATGCATTAGCAATTCACCCTATATAGTAACTACTGTAGTTTCTTACGAAACAATTCCACAGATATTTACGTAACCATTATTTACGTAAGATTGGGGTCACTTAACAAAGGAATATTTTGAAGAAAGAAAAAGACCACCAAGTACATATGCCCGTTTCCCACTGTAGCTAAGTAGATTAATTTTATGCACATACTCAGTTAAAATAAGACTATTTTCTTATCCTCATGTACTTTGCTTCTTATATTATGTTACATTTTGAATTGTTCAAAATGGCGATCGCTATTAAAGAAAATCCGCCTAAATATTCCTATTCATCTAACAGTAACAAAATATCTAAGGAAAGTGATAACGTACTTAAATTGGTCAATTTATACCGAAGTTATTGTACATATGTGGCGAGAGGGATAGATAATTATTTTTGTCAGCGACTATACAAGGACCACAAAAGCTTTCTCGTCAAGCCGAACGCCGCATTCATCAAATAACGCTGCAACTTCTAATATGCCATCTATTCTCGTAAAGTAATTCAATGCTTATGAGGAAACTAACATAAAAATTAAAAGAACATACACACCTGAAGCGCTGTATGCTCTTCGAGTGCTTCTTTCATGACAGCAATATTCTTTCTTGGAATCTCTCCTGTCTCATAGAATTTAAGACGTTCCTCTACCTGCTCTTTTAGTTTCTCTCCAAACACTGTTGATGGAATATCTACAAATATTAATACAAATAAAAAAAATATAATATAATACCTTCATAGAAATACGGTTTAAGATGAAACCTAGAAGTTGCTGTTTTTCTCTATTTAGCTTTCAAAACAATGTAAAAATATATACTTAAATAAAATATATACTGGTCTTCAGCGCGATCTATTATTTAGATTTTTTCAATAAAGTTGTGTTTCTGGAGATTTTTTTTAGCGCTGCGTAGTTAGAACGCCTCTCAGTTATGACAATATAGAACGGGCAGTCAAAGAGCACAGCAAGAAATTATCTTAAAGTTCTATAGCAATGAACGTTGAAACCGGAAACGATTGACTTACTTCCAGTTTGAGTAGAATCAACAGAGGAGATATAAGATATTATTGAGACACTGAATCGGATGGATGGATGAAAGAAAGAAAGAAAGGAAAAGAAAAAAAAACAAACTATTCAATATCTCACCGTTTTTGTTCTATGAAAATCATCATTTGAAACCGTAAACTAGGATTAGGATTTAGATTTCTGGGCTTTCGGCATCTAAGGCCATTTAGCCCAACACGTTTTGAGGGATGACGTCCCTCGGCGAACACACTATCTGAGGAAATGGAAAAAAGGAAGAGGCCTGGGACCTGTACCACCTCGGCATTTGCCTGGTGTGACTAAGGAATTCCCAGAAAAACCTCATTCAAGGTGATTGGCCTGAAACAGCGTTTTACACTTTTTCGACCGAGTGCCCCCCCCCCCCCCGGGACCGCTCGTACCGAAGGCGAGAGCGTTAGCGAAAAACCGGAAACTTTAACTACTTCCGGTTCTCGTAGTGTTGCTGATGATTATAGTATGTTCTCTTGAGACATTGAATCGATATAAAAAAAAAAATGTCACTATTTATTACAGTTCTTAATCTACGGCGCCCAACGTTAAAACCGGAAATGGTTGATTTCTACTACTTCCCATTTCAATAGTGTGTTAACAAAAGGAATTAAAGAGATTCTTGGGACGCCGAATCGATTGCAAAAGATCGTTTCTTGATATCTCTTACAGTTTTGCTCTGATACTTGTCAAAACACATGAAGATGGACGGACATTGTCGTTCTATACGACAACCGACGCTTATGCAAAACATAGGCTGGAAATATAATAATAATAATAATAATAATAGCCATTAACTGCCAGGTTTGAAAAATCACGCTTTGTTTTCAAAAGAATATTTTTTGTCAATTTTTTAAATTTAAATAACTCGCACTTGATTTATTAAAACAAAATCCCAATTAAATTTAAATGATGTTCATTTACTTAATTGGTAATCTACGTGAGTTTCAGATTTCTTTATTAAGTGAGGTTAGAATAATAGCGAAATCAAGGATTTTCCGATATTTATGTGAAGTGTTCCCTACACGTAACAGTTACTCATTAGTACAATATTGTTCACCCAACATCTAAGAGTGGTCGCGAGAATTGTGATCTTTCGAATTAAATTCACAATGATTGACCGAAAAAATATACCATATAGTAATATGGTGATCTTAATTTTTATTTAAGGATTTTAATTAGTAAACAACGAAAGTAAAATATGCAGTGTATACTATGTTACAATTTTTCAAATTGCGAAAACTTCATTGCGCTACACAGTGAGTATTTTTGAAGTATTTTTAAAGCCTTTTTAAAGTATTTTCTTGATAAACTGAATACAATTTTTCATATTTCTATCATAACTTTTTAATTATTCATTATCTTTTGCTTTAAATTTGTAAAATTATTCAAGATAAGAGTTGCGCATCAGCATGAAATGTACATGAATATACAAAGGATCGGAAACTAAGATTACAGGGCCGATATTTCTGGAGTTTCGTCTGTTATAGAGGAGTGTGCGGTAATTTTAATACATGGAGTTGGCAACTGTGCAGAGTTTCAGCCACCTACCACCTACGGCGATAGTTGTAGGTAAACAGAAATGGCGGCTCCTTTGGAAAACTGATCTCGCAAAGAAGTCCGCTCAGTTATTCGATTTCTGTGGGCGAAACATGTAACCGCGGCTGAAATTCAGCGGTAGCTGGTAGAGGTTTACAGAGAGACTGTAATGTCTCGTCAGCATGTGGCAGATTGGTGTCAAAACTTTGCGCCTGGTAGAGAAAAGGTCACCGACTCAGCACGGCATCAACAGATTTGAAATGAAAATGAAATGAAATCTTTGAGTTTTACGTCCCACGTTTATGTCGGTTAGGCTAAAGGAGACGGTGACGAGAGATGAGTGAAATGGTGGAATGAAGAAAGTGGGAGGAAACGGGAGAACCCCGAGAAAACCCACGAGTACGGTGCTTGTCCACCACAAAGTCCACACGGCGCGAGCTGGGATCGAACCAGGGACCCCAAGCACCGGAGGTGAACGCTCTACCACTGAGCCACCGCGCCCCCCCTCAACAGATTTGAAACACAGCTCGCGTGGAGGAGCTGATTCAAGACAACAGGAACATCACATTACGGCACCTGATGGCAGGACTGGGAATGTCGTTCGGAAGCTTTTGTCACATTGTGCACGATATTCTGCAGTACCGGAAAGTTTGTTCGTCACAACGTGGATGAACACACAAGAAGAAGATTTTTATCAGGACGAAATCTTCAAACTGATCCCACGATGTGACAAATTCCTCAACCGATAAGGAGACTATGTATTATCTGTTGGTTGTATGAAATAATATATACATGTTTCATTATGGGCTTTGTAACCTTACTTTCTGATCAACCCTTGTGAATGTTTGATTTCAAGTTATCTGCACTCAGCATAACATAAGATATTTTAGTAATAAGATGTTTCTAATCAAGAATGGCTTTTTTTAATATTTTTTCATTTTTCTTCCTATTTATTGACAACCAAAATGAAATGAAATCTTTAAGTTTTACGTCCCACGGTTATGCCGGTTAGGCTAAAGGAGACGATGATGATAAGTAATGAATGAAATGGTGGAATGAAGAAAGTGGGAGGAAACGGGAGAACCCCGAGAAAACCCACGCACACGGTGTTTGTCCACCACAAAGTTCACTTGGCAGGGGCTGGGATCGAACCCGGGACCCCAAGCACCAGAGGTGAACGCTCTACCACTGAGCCACCGCGACCCCCACTTATTATTGACAACCAGCTGAAATACTTGTTCTTAGCACGGGACAAATATGTTTATGGCAAATATTTAAAAGGTATATTTGAATCCCCTTTTCCACTCCCCTGGAATGGATATTTCAACCAAAATGAAATAAAAACCCAGCCTGGCCCAAATTTTTAAAAAATTTATTTGAAATAGTGCAGCCGTTATTGTATGCAAAAATTTTACTGCACCCCTTCTGTTCTCAGCAAAAGCATTTTAATCAAAGTATAGGACTAATGATAAACATCCAGGTCACCTCAAGTGCTAACCACATTTTTTTAAAATTATTTTAAGCTAATCAACTAATTTTGGTACATGTGACAATTTATTTTCAATGAAGAGTTGATATCCCGATTTCCATCTCCGTAAAATGACAGAATCGTGAAGTACTCCTTTTTCGGCGTATCTTTTTAACTTCCCAATGAAAATGACAAAGAAACCCAGGTTTGAGTTAGGTGCTATATTCAGTCAGCTGCTTTCTCGTGATGGTAAGAGAGAACATCGATGTTATTTCAGTACGTTACGAAAAACATTATAGAAATTGCCTTCCCCTTCACCTAAGAAAATATGAATTTTTCTAAAACGCTAGGTCGCATGTCTGTTCATTTCTCATAAAGCGTTTATATACGAAGTTTCATCTTCCGAACGTGAGGGATTCGTAAATTACTCTATTCCTGGCATACATTTTAAACATCTATCCTCCCTTACAATACGCATTTATCAGACATGATAAAAACTCCGCCTCGAGCAAAATGCCATGTTCAAAAATTTATTTCGAACGGTTCAGCCGTTTTCTCATGACGACGAAACGGATAGCGTCAATTTGAATGTACAAGGGAAAAATGTAGAAATTTCCCCCTTCTTGAAATGAAATGGAATATCAGTTTTACGTTCCACGGTTATGCCGGGTAGGTTAAAGACGAGGACGATGATGAGAAATGAATATAATGGTGGAATGAAGTGGGAGGAAACGGGAGAACCCCGAGAAAACCCACGCACACGGTATTTGTCCACCACGAAATCCATTTGGCGCAAGCTAGGATTGAACTAGGGACCCCACGCACCAAATTTCCCTCTTCTGTCTTTACAGATGGAATTCTCGAAAGAGATGGGTATACGTGTCAAATTACTTTTAATGTTTTAACCTAGTTTCATCTTCCTAACTTGAGAGGTTCGTGAGTATCTCTAAATTTGGCATAAAGCTTAAATCCCAGTTCCCCACTACAATATGCATTTTAACCAAAGTGATTTGATTACAAAAAAGCTTAAGGTAGGTACAAAGTTCGAAATTCTATAGAAACGCTTCATTTATAGTAAAGAGCTTATATGTATTACCACGATATGTAAAATGTTGAACTAAAAACTGAGAGTACACTTGCATTATTAAGATACTGCCATCACATAACACGGATAAAAATTTTAGCTTTAGATTAACATCCGATTAGTGTCCAAGAATGGTCAGAAAAAATACTGCATTTTATTTCAGTTTTAAGCAAAATAAATTTAATTTAAATTATTACTTTAAAAACAAAATCATCAGATTTAAATCCGATTTAAAATGAAATGAAATGAAATCTTTGAGTTTAATATCTCACGTTTATGTGTATTTGGCTAAGGGAGATGATGATTAAAGCAAGTTTATGATTATGAAAGAATTGGTGGAATGAGAAAGAGGGAGGAAACTGAAGTACCCCGAAAAAAAACATAAGCACAATGTCCACCACAATCTTACTTGGCCGGGGATCGAACCAGGGACATTACGCACAGAGATAAGCTCTCTACTACTGAGCCACCATGCCCCCTCCATGTGGTTTAAATCAATCAACCCTATCAACTACTACTACTACTGAGCCAAGAATTCCTGTTTCGACCCAGGCCATGTAAGTTTGTCATGAACATCGTGTTCATGAATTTTTCCTGAGTTTTCCCTCTTTCTCTCACATTCTCATTCCAAAAATTATTTTATGCAGATCATTCAGGTGTATGGTAATGAATTTTGTATCCTTACCAGCGGTTTTGCTAGATGTGCTAGACCTGTTTGTTTGTATCAGTTTCCCGTGAAGCCCTGAGTGTCAGTTTCCACTGAAACGTTAAAGCACAGTTTGATCAAGTCTGTTCCATTCCTCTTGACAATCTTTCCAAAGCATCCGTTGTGCGCGATTGTCAACGCCCAACGCTCGTTTCTACAGCAGGAAACCATAAAATTAATAAATAAATATAAATCCACGACTGATGCATGAGGGGGTTTCACAGGAATATCTCTAATTTAGTTTACATGAGTATCGTTTCATGTGCCACCGCTTCATGAACGCCACCACTGACCGCTGAATAATTGGATGTTTTGTCCTGGTGAATAACAATGCGAAATATGTCGCTGCCATATAGGAATATACCATTATGACAGTATAGTGACTCCAAAGTGTTCGTCTGGTAATAATACGTTGCACTGGATTTAAAAATTTTATCCACTCTGCGTAGAGTAAGTTTGTACCAGTAACCATCAACAGCCAGTAGGGGTGGAAAGCTTACCGTACATTAATTTATCTAATGAGAATGAAATCTGGAATCACGGGGATCGATCAAGATGGCTTTTGTACCCTACAAGAAGCGTTCGTCTTCTTCTTCATGATATGTGAGGAACAAAGCATATGAACTCAAGATTTATGCTTCTTCATCGAATGTGAATCTTGCGCAACTCTACGATTTACGGTCTGATATACTTCCCTTGCAGTTATTCTTTGAGACAGGTTCTCACGTCGCATCAAGGAAGGTATTGCTACTCCGATCAGGGACGTACGCAGGGGGGGTGTCACGGGGGTCCGGACCCCCCCCCCCGAAATTTCGACTTTTTTAAAATTTAGCCTAATTTTAGGGGCAATTTTAGGAATTTTAATATAAAATACCTTCATATTTAGTTTGAACCCCTCCCCCCGAAATAAATTCCTGGGTACGTTACTGACTCCGATATCTATGATGTCCAAATCGAAGGGCCCAGTATTTGCTCCTTTTGATGCGACTTTCTTTCTTTGACAAATGAAAACATTTCGTTCCTGTTTACTTATTTGGTTGTAACTATACCTAACGTCGGAATGGGAAGAAATGTAGTCGTCCCAAAGGCCATAATTTTCAGAGCCATATGACCACTCACACATACCACATAATTTTCCCTGCAACTCAACACACAATACTTACGAACTACCAACAAGAAATTCTCAGATGTGCTCACGTGTGCTGCTATCTAGCAATGGAATTCATTACCATAAGCCTGAAACGACCTTCCGTAAACTTCTGCACATCTATGCATTACTTTTAGAGCTTTCGTAACGATGAAGACGGTTAATGGATTTTCTTAATTATCATTAAAGAACACTCACCTGTGAAACAGTCAATCCTGGAAGCCAGAGAACATTTATTGGCCAAATACCGGGATATCCGTCCTTTATTTTTAGCCCCGGCTCTACCAATATATGTAGAATTGAATATTATGCCGTACTTTGGAGTATTACTCCTTGTCTTTAGAGCTCTAGAATAGAAGACACATGAACATGTAATATCAAGATGTACTATACATATCTAACATAAATAAAATAAAGAGTTCGTTTGTATGTGTGTGTCTCTGTGTGTGGCCTCTGTATGTTATTTTTGTGCAAATTCTACCAATAAAGAAAAAAGTTTCTGTTGGATTTCAACTTAAAACCTGACGAATAGAAATATTGCGCTCTACCAATGAGCTAACATGAACACTCTTACAAAGTCATTCTGATAAAACATGACTTTGAATTTCCGGTGTTCGATGACAATGATACTCATACATCCGTTGAAAATGTTCTATTAAACTTGGGATATTCCAAAACCACGGAGTCTCGATGTAGCAAATATTTCCACACTTAAACACCAATTAGTAATGAAAGAATTCCAATTTACTTTCATTACTCAAATTAGTGAAAATGTGGATTTATACTGTTTTTTTCTTACAACCCTATCAAGCTTTTATGTTATGTTTCATATTTTTGATGATGGAATTTTCACTTCCTACAAAAGTGAAATTCCCAAATTCCGAAAATTCGACATTCCGGAATTTGAATATTGAAAGAATGACTTCCTATTCGATCACTCCTGTGTAATTTTTATATAATAACTTGTATTTACGGGCAAAATGTGCTTTTACAATATGCACAAACTGTTCTAAAGGAAGAAGAAGAAAATATAAAGAAAAATAGATGTAATTTCTTTTCTGTTATTATGATTGATGTTCTGTTGTGATAGTGATATGACATGTTTTGTAAGTCGTCATAGCAACGAAAAACATATAATATATAGAGAATCCATCTTGTGATATATACATGTACAATATTTAAAAGTGTGTAAATGTTTAATTTATTACATACTACAATAAAAAAAGGTAATACCTAAATCAAGTATTTAGATGGATTTTGATAAAACAGTAACCTAGATTATATAAATATACGGACTGTGGGCTATAACGACATATAAAATATGCAAAACAAGCATTAAGCTCATTACAAACTGGTGTTTTTCATAGTAATACACATTTAGTGGCCTTTATACCTGGTTCTTATACAAGATATGTCACAAAACCTCAGGTTTATCAGTGAATTAAATAAATGCCAGATGGAAATGTCTCACATTTCGTGATTATAATACCACTAATAAGAATGTAAATCTCATGCTGTAATGAAAATATTGAGAAATAACTTTCATATAACAAAAGCTACAGACAAACACACAACACACACTTATGTATTGCTATTAGACGTTTTACTTAATTTATATTTAAAATTCACATATAATATACCGACTTTCTTTCAACACCCATTACATCTCAGTCGAATTATTTTATATAATTATTCATGCATTGGAGAATATATCATTACATACTAAAAAGTTTGTTCCCAACGGGAATGGAACTCACGACTTGACGATTAACAGACCCGCGCTTTACTACTGAGGTAACATTAACGCTTCTGTCGGGTGCCTTCTAAAGAAACATACCCGAATCTGCAAGACAATGACATTTATATCCGTTGCAAATACTGTTGGGTTTTTCTTCCCCTTTGTCTTTTTCATTCTATTAAGGATACGAGAGCTATGTTCGCCGTCTTTCCTTTTATTAGAAATGTTCTTTTACGTATGCAAACGTAGGTTACAAAACCAGGACAAGTCAACGTATACATAGCTTCGAAACACTGTATCATTACTTTTTTCCACATTTATTAACACTGCAACATGTCTTATTACAGTTTAAAAAAGAGCAACACATCCGCACAATTTTTCCCGACTGTGAAGGTTGGCTTGGAAGCTTGAACGTGGTATGTTTGGTTTACTGTTTCCGAAGATACCCGTAGATGGACGTAGAAAATTTTCAACTCATAAAAGTCATAAACAACTGCACATCACTTTTGGAATAGGAAATTTTTGCATGGAGAGTAATGGGCAGATGGCGGCAGAGAAATTTTCATTGCTGAACTATTAAAAAATTCGAACTTCAATTTTCACGTTGTGCACCCTGTGTCAAACCAAACTCTTTCATGTGGTGTACCCCGTGACACTGCTAAATTGTTGACGGGCTGCAGGAAAATTTCCATTGTTGAACCATTAAAAAATTCAAACTCTAATTTTCATGTTGTGTACCCCGTGTCAAACCAAACTCTTTCATGTGACAGTGCTAAACTGTTGACGGACAGATGGCAGCAGGGAAATTTCCATTGTTGAACAGTTAAATAATTCAAACTTCAATTGGTGTACCCGTGTCAAACCAAACTCTTCCATGTAGTGTACCGTGTGATACTGCTAATTTGCATTCGTGATCATGCTTTTATTATTTTATGGTACACAACTATTTTTCGATTCTCCTTTCGTGATGCCTTTGATCCAATAAACAACACTCCCTTCTGCGTTTCACAAATAATTCGGAAACTACCTACCTGTTTCGTAACAACCTATTTATCTTACTAAATTACACAATAGATGAAACTTTACCTGAACAAAGCTTTTTCTGCACCCAAAATCTGCACCGTTGAGGCAGGGAACTTAGCCAGATTAGTCAACGAGCCTGCATGAGCGATCAATCTAGCACCAACCTGTTCCCCTATAAGAGTTGACAAATTCGGTGCTACTCCATTCATCTTCGTTTGCAAGTATTCTACAAGCATTCTACGATAATCAGACAACTCTACAACGTGGGTTGCAAATATTTCAATATTCATAAGGTCTATTGGCGAGATATCCATGCCTGAAATACAAAATATACACCATGATAAAACGCAATTTTGTATTAATGAGTGACATCAACAGAAGAACTAAAGCAAATTACTACTACGAACACGGATTTTTTTTTTTCGAGTAAGATCGGTTAATGTCATTAATTAGTCTGTAAAAATTATATTTATTGTTCGCACACAAATTTCAAAGATCGAAACCTAAAAAAAGTAATATTATTGAAGGTCAGATTTAATATCCCTTGTGACTCCTGGCAATAATGAAATGCGGCCAAGCATTTTGTAACGGTAATAATATTAAACTAATTAAAAGCCACCGTAAGGACGCTAATGCTTTTTAAAAATAGTTTTAGGCCTACTGCTGACAAAAAAAGATGTTTTAATTTGTAATTATATTATAAACAATTCCTTTTAATATTACTTCTTAACTATATAAAAAATATGCAATTTATCTCACAACTGACGACTATTAAGTTAATTTTCAGAGAATATCTTGTCATTTATTGCACTTGTTTTGAGCTGTTCTATCTCTCTATATTCTTGGTAAGCAACGAAAATGCGTCTTCATGACAAGAAACTCATAAACATCCTTATTATAAACCAAAAACGTATCAGTCTATGAATAATACTATTATGTAAACTTCAAAACCTCTAAGAGTTACGAGTTGTATAAATATCTAGGCAAAATTAGAGGGTCGTTATATAAAGTCTAAGTCTAACGAGAAATATTAGAACTAGATATTTTCTATGCAATACTTTTAGGCCATATTTATTGAACCTTCCTATCATGTCACACCAAGATTGGTATTAATACCGACTTTTATTCTGTTATTACAGGCCCTGAGCAAAATGTGACCAAACAGAGAACTTGAGGGAGAGAGCTGTTATTGAATATCTCCACAAGAAAGGTTTAAAGTCACAGGAAATCCATACCGACACGATTGCTACGTTAGGTGATAGTGCTCCTTCATACGCCACAGTGAAGAAATGGGCAGCCGAATTTAACACGGAGAGAACCTTCATTGAAGGAGACATTTGATCAGGAAGGCCCATGGAAGCACTAACTCAGGAGAACACTGACAAAGTGCATTAAATCATCATGAATGATCGGCGAATGACCATCAGGCACATTGCGGAGAAAGTGGACTTATCTACTGCGAGGTTGACCGAATTTATCACCCAGCATCTGGGAATGAGCAAGGTTCCGCGAGATGGATGCCAAAACTTTTCACACCTGATCAAAAGCTCACCAGACGCGACATTTCAAGGGACAATCTTCATCTCTTCCGGACAAATCCAGACGCCCTTCGCACTCAATTCATAATAATAGATGAGATCTTGGTATACCATTACTAACCAGAGTCCAAACAAAGTTCCAAGCAGTGGAAACACCCCTCACACCCCCTCCGCCACTGAAGAGGGCTAAGTCAGTGCCCTGAGCTGGAAAAGTGATGGCTACAGTTTTCTGGGATTCGGAAGGGATAGTGATGATGCATTATCTACCAAAGGTGCGAACCGTGACTGGGAGTACTATGCAGGTCTTTTACGACAGCTGCGTAATAATACTCGCCAGAAACGTTGTGAAGAACTGATAGCAAATATGCTTTTCCATCAGAACAATGCCCTAGTCATAAGCAATAGTAGCAATTCAAGATTGCGGCTACGAATTTGTCTCCACCCACCTTAATCGCCTAATTTGGCACTTTCCGACTTTCATTTCTTTTCGAATCTCAAAAAGAAGCTGGAAGGTGCTTATTTTGATACTGATGATAACGTCATTCATACCGTAGATGAAATTTTACACGCCTTCGACAAATCATTTTTTACCAACGACATTAACGCATTTGAACATCGATGGGCAAAATTTGTTGACCTGTCAGAGGTCTATACTGAAAAGTAACATCATCAATAAACTCTCTGCTGCTCCGTTCGCAGGTAGGCTTGGAACTTTTGTAACAATCCTCGTATTTAGATATTCTTAGTCTTGGTTATAAATGCAAAACGCCCTGGTCTGTCAGTTACGCTAATTTCCAATACTTCACAGTTACGCCAATAGTTGTCACCTGGCTCCTACATGACGCCAAGAGATGTCGCTAGCGTGCAAGTAATTTGCACGCGAGCAGAAGACTTGGGGGAGAACAACTAATACAGAATAATGTACCGCATTTGCCAGTGTATAAGACGCACTTTGAAGGGGGGAGGAGAGAGAGAAAGTCCAAAAATGGAATCCGCCTTATATACCAATACAGAGACTTCTGAAAATTTAAGTTTTCTCGATTCTATGTTGTTCGATGCCTCTTCCTTCCGTTTCCTTACGATATACAGCAGACTCCAGTTGCGTATAGTTCAGCGACTCAGTAAATGGAAATTTGGTTGCAATGCAAATACACAATTTCAAATTACACATTATATATATATATATATATATATATATATATATATATATATATATATATATATGTTAAAAAAGTAAATAAATAAATAAATCCGGGGTTTCTCATCTACTATGCATCTACATGCATATGATATATGTGTGTGAGTGTAGGTAGGGAGGTTTTGCAAAACGAACTAATTTATTCTAATACAGAAATGTTCCCTACCAAACAGCTACGAAAAAAAAAAAAAAAAAGAAAAAAAAATCGAATTATAACAGGCTTCACTTCATCCATAGAGCTTTACTCGCTACCATAATCTTAACAAACTTCTAAAAATCTGTCACTAGGTACGTCGCGTACACATCAAGTCACAGCAACTACACCTTCCAAAAATCGAAACAAAAAAGTAAATAATTTATGGGTATCAGTGGAATCCCTGAAACATCTTCTTTTAGAATGGGGAACTACTGGCTCCAGCTGCAAGAATCGCCATCTCTTTCAGGTATTTCTTATATAAAGGTTTAAAATAATGGGATTTGAGAAGTTAAACTCAGCACTTAAGATTCTCTGACTTTTTTGTAAGTTTTCTCAGCTTTTCATGAAATTCCCTCACTTCTCCAGAACCTTTTGCGAGTACGATGGATTCACTGACTTTTCCAGGTAGGAACTCTGTAATATGCTTTCTCGGACGCGCAAACTTCACAAGTGTTACTTTTTACTGAAGGGGCGAAGCCTAATTAAACGTTGATCTATGCTAAGTATATAGGAGGTGACCAACTTCCAAGTAGTCAGAAGGAAAAAATGAAATGAAATCTTTGAGTTTTACGTCCCACGGTTATGCTGGTTAGGCTAAAGGAGACGGTGATGATGAGTGATGAATGAAATGGTGGAATGAAGAAAGTGGGAGGAAACGGGAGAACCCCGAGAAAACCCACGCACACGGTGTATGTCCACCACAAAGTAGTCAGAAGGAGTGGAAGTCTGATGAAGACACAGCTAGAGTGTTGAAACTGTTACGTAATTGTGCTTTTTAAAACTTTTTTATCACATAGCCTTGCCATAATTTATTTATTTATTTATTGAAATAGTTGGACTCGGCGCGTCGACAGTGAGGTCTTTTGCACCTTTCCGCGTCAATAAAAATGGGAAATAAAAAAAGAATAAAAGTGTATTTTCCCAGAAAAAATATGAAAAATACTCTCACAAAGCAGTAAGCACCTGAGCATGTAGGAAGGGAAGATTTTGACGATCATCCAGGCATCCAAGCCAAGTAGGCATATCAACTGGTAGTCCAAGGCGGGCCCGCTCGAAAGCAAGAGGAAGGCACTCCAGGAGAAGATGGTGGATAGTGAGTAATGCACCACAAAAGACACAGGAAAGCGGATTCTGTCCAGCAACAGATAGCCTTGGGTCAGATGACTATGCCTGATACGAAAGTGTGCTTATTTTCTTCCTTCGTGTCGTGGAGGACGAGGACTCGTAGCCCAAACATCAAGCTGAGGCTTGACAGAATGCAGCTTATTACGTATGCACTCGCCCCAGTCTGTCTGCCAGCGCTGAAGAGAGTTGCGATAAGTGTGTTGTTGATTTTAAAAATATGTGTTGTGTGCGCTTTATTTCCAATATACGCACTAGCTGTTGGACACAAGCCTTCGGGCTCCTGTACACTACAGATCATAGTCGTGTTTAATTAAAAGTTGTAACTGTTAACATTTAGCAAGTTCACTAACCATCTCACACTCCATACCATATATTCAAGAATTTCGTTCTACAACAATCCCGCAACTAGCGACTCTAGTAGCATCAGACAGGAAAGAGGATACCTATAGGCGTGACTGTTTCCTACTAGAAATTAGCATGATGTACTGATGAGACGTTTGCCATTTATTATAAGGATTATCACTGAGGCTCCTTGTCTGTATACAACCAACATTACAAAACTCTTAAACAAAGTTGTATACCACCCCAGGATAGCATGATGCACAGGCTGACACTTTATATATATAAATCGGATGATACATTTAAATACATAGATCATGGCCACACAATACCTAAAATTAAAAAAAATCTTACCCATTGAAGATCTGCTGGCTTCCAAAATAGTCTGAGCTTTTTCACTATCCATCAAAATCTCTTCCAACTCTCCTACTCTATTTTCATCAAATGCCTTACGGTCTTTAATCAATATAGCCACTTTGGCATACATGTAATTATCGGGACAGATTTGAATTAATTCTGGAAAATGATACGAATACCATTCACTGAAACGAAAAAGAAATCTAGTTATTTCAGCACACCACATTACGGCACTTTTAAAACAAGAAGTGAGAATAAAATATAGTACACTAGATGATAACCGAAGACATGAACTGAAACCTTAACCCTAACGTTAAAGTTTCACGATTATGCCCTTTCGGCTAAGGGAGATGGATGATTAAAGCAAGTGAACGATGACGGAATGAGATTGTGGGAGGAAACGGAAGTACTCTGAGAAAACCCATGTACATGATGTTGTCCACCACAAACTTAACTTACTTGGCTCAGGATAGAACCAGGAACCCCCACGCACCGAAACTAAGCGCTCTACCAATGACCCACCGTGGCTTCCATATAACCGAAGACATATCTGACAGAAATATAGCGTACGTATAGTTTCGTTGAACGAAGTAAGAAAATATTTCAGTCATTTCGAAGAACACAGCCATTATTAAGGATAAAAAGAGAATAAAACAGGTGAAGTTACGAATCTACGAAGAATCAGTAGTTAATAGAGTGACAACTAAAATATATACTAAATCCAACTCAGTGTTAAAGAAAATTGTGTATATATATATATATATATATATATATATATATATATATATATATATATATATATATATTATGGAGGGAAGGAAACGTCAACTACTGGTCATTGTGAACAAAGATAAATGATTAATTCAAGTTTTATACCTATTTTCATCCCAATATGGAAACGGTACATTGTTTAAATGTGAGATCCAAAGCGCAGTTTGTATCGGAGGAAACTACATCCACTAGGAAATGAACCAATTACCGCCTACACAGGAGACATACGGGATTATCACTTGGTCACGATGGAGTATTATAAACCTTATCTTTCAGGAAAGTTGTTAGATTTTTTTAACTTAATCTTTGTTCCATGTAAATTCATAGAAATCTTACTTATTTAACGTGACTGAAAGAACTATCAAGTTGTATAGTGCGTTTACTCAATAGAAGTGCAGTTCCGTGAATTTTTTTCAAGTTCTCATGCTGGCATGCTGATTTTTACAACAGCAATCCTTCCTCCCTCCAAACCTCTTTCGGCCGTATTTGCGGGGTTGCAACGTCTTAACACTTACTGTGTTTGTTTCTTTCTTCCCAATTCTACGGCTAATATGATACAGATGTCAGGCAATGTAAGAACAAGGAAGCTGGCTTTAGGAACAGGAATCAAGCACTAACTTAAAGGACAACATTCGGAATCTGCCAACTACGAGTCCACGTGGAGTTGACAAATGACTGTCAATTGATTAAAATGAGGGTTTTGGTTGGCCATTTAGTTATCAGGGGTGTTTTCCGCAAAATCCCTTATATGACGACTTATTTATGGCATAAGCCATCACACGTAGAAGGCGGCATTCTTTATATACGAACTGCACTTCGGTTGAAGAAATGAACTATATACAAACCTACACCGGGATGAACAATAGGAAGCATACATTTTAGAACCAAAAGAATACGAAAAATTTATCGAACACTAGTATTCTCCAGTTTCAATATTAAATTTTACTCTTAATACAGAGCGTTCAAAAAGTCTCTATACACCTGAATTGTCACATATTCAAAGCAACGAGAAAATTATTTTACTCAAAATTTATTATATTTTATGGTATAAAAGCACTATGTACAGGGCGTAGCATATACACACACATTTTCGCAGCAAATGTTGGAAATGTCCCCCATGAGCCTCCAAACATGCTTGCACACGTTTCTTCTTGTTCTCAAATACTCTCACAAGTTGTTCATATGGAATGCTATGAGCAAAATCTCGAATAGCTGTTTCGAGTTCTTGTAGCGTGTGGGGGTTCCCTTTATAAACAAAATTCTTTGCATAACCCCAGAAGTAAAAACAATCATTATCCAAAACATCGTCAGACTTGTCCATAACAAACCGTGTAAACCATTCACAATACTGCACTCGTTTTACACTGTCGGGAGGAAGTAACTGCTGCACCACTCTCACCTTATACGGGATAAGACGCAGTTTCTTACGAACCGCCTTTTGTGCCGTACCAACACTTATTGCTTCTTCCTGGGCAAGTTTTCGAAGTGTTTTATGCGGGCTACGTTGCATTGCATCCGATATGTGTAGCATTTTTTCTTCATCGAGCACTGACGGTCTACCACTTCGATCATAGTCCATTACCGTTCCAATGTCTCTAAATTTATCGATCATTGCCGTTACAGTGTGACGATTCGGAACAGGTGTATCCGGAAACCTAGCTGCAAACTTATCTTTGACTGTCTGTTTGTACTCACCTTGTTCACGGAACACATGTTCAACCAGGAATATTCGTTGTTCCAAAGTTAACACCATTGTTTCAGAGACCGCTAACTAGATGCAACAATCACTTCAACGTCACTTTGCCGACTGGAATCTAAGAAAGGAACTTCACGTAAGGCGATACTATAGCAGTGTTGCAAACCTTCGTATAAAATTTTATTTCATGTGACTTTGAATGCGACTTTGACTTGCCACGATTCAGGTGTATAAAGACTTTTTGAACGTTCTGTATAATACTGTATTAACCATGTTAAGTTACTCTTATTTAACAAGAAGCAAAATAAAAGGACTTACCGTGCTCTCATGGCAAACGTATTAATATCTTTGTCCAGCTGGTCAACAAGAGCAATACTTTGAATGATCATGTTATCTGATCGATGAACATTGAATTTTACTTTCGATCGAGAAAAACTATGACCTAAACCAAGTTGTGCTTTAGAGGCGGATACAGCGGTAAAGCCCTTGACTAAATGATGGAAGTGAAGACGAATGCCTGAAAGTATATACCAAATAATAATTATAAGTCACAGAATACACACTTAGCCTAAGATTTGTCCATACATATAAACAAAATTTAATCCGTGCATTAATAATACGTGGCACATTCTCTCGACTTAATTGTATTGAAAAGGCATTTATTTATCGAAGTTGGTTGGTTGGTTAAATTGGATTTTAGCGTTTCTTTCAGCACCGCGGTTGTGAGACGTAGACCTACAATTTAAGGTGGGATCCGAACCATATGAGTTCCCGCCATCAATTGAACCTGGTCTCTCACACCAAAGACGCATATATACCAACTATATAGCCATGAGGGAGTTTTATTCGTCCAAATCCTTGGTTCAACATCTAAATAATGACTAGGCCAGAAAGTGGACTCAAAAAAGAAAGAAAAAAATTACATTTAACAAGTTTTATGTGCCAAAATACTTAATCACTTTCCTTTATTTTGCAAATACCACAACTGACTTCTTTTTCTTCTTGGCTACTTGACCTAACTTCCAACCATCTGACATTCCTTTCATCATAGTCTTCTATCTATTTATTTTTAATTAGATTTTTCTATATTTCAGTCGAAATGGATACATCATAGATCTGTAACAAAAGAAACACTGATCAAAGCTTCAACACACGCTGCATTTTAAACTATAAGGTGTTACAGTTTCGGATATCTAACATATCCTTCATCAGACAGTATATAGACATTATAGAAACTATATAGATAGTGTCTGATGAAGGATATGTTAGATATCCGAAACTGTAACACCTTATAGTTTAAAATACAGCGTGTGTTGAAGCTTTGGTCGGTGTTTCTTTTGTTACAATATCGAATCCAAAGTCATGGATAGTGTTATCATAGATCTGATAGGAATTATAATCAGGTAGCAAGATCTTGCGTTCGTAATCTTTATACAACCGGGCTTTTCACTGAAGATGTCTTTGTGTCTTATGGCGGGGTATAAAAGTTTGGTCTTTTGAACTTCAGCTAAGTCAGTATATGCAGCTACATGACTTTTTCTCTCCTCTGTAATGACTTTTGTCGCTTTCTTCCCAGTCGGACGGGGTTCGAACACCGGTCTGTGACTTAATTGCGCTGCTACCACCAAGTCTGTACGGGAAAGTTCTCTTTTCCCAGCCTTTCCATTCCTGTACTTTCCAACAATGAAGTAGTCACAGTGTGAATCACCCTTAAGACTCTTTATACAATCTTGCCCTTTCTACACGGTCACGCCGCTACACTCAATTTCCTCTTGTAAGTTGCGTAACACTAAATCTTCATCCTCTAGTTTGATATCTTTGAAATAAATCTCTGCTACATAAGGTCATTTTAACACCAGCACTCCCCTTTCATAATTGATCATTACATTGATCTTAGCGAAAAACGGAGACAGCAGATCTTTTAGCTACTATGAGAAAGATTTCAGTGAGGAAAGTGAACAGAAATTGAATCAAGCAGTAGTAGGGAGAATACAGATTCGAAGAAAGTGAACCAGTAATAAAAAATAGTGGTAGTTGTAATGCACCGTCAGTAATTAATAATGGGAAGCAATACTTAGCAAGTAATACTGAGATCCCAAATTTCCATTTAATATTTCAAACCCGGTCCAATATTAGTGTATGGAATAGTCCAAAAATGAGCTCAAGTATAAGTTCCAGTTATATCGTTCCATTATTACCAATACAGTGCTTCTCATACTTAGAAAATTTTACAGTCGGAATTTCTGAATAATAATCCTAGTTGAGGACTATTTCTGTGATACAAAAGGTTAAGCAACAAGCGAAAACTCAGTAAATCTTTCTACGGGATGCTTAGAAACTAGGATTTGTTTACACAAATCCAAAAGGCATAAATACCTCGAACGATTTCAGGAACTACACCAGTATGCTGACAAGAAATTCCTAACGCTTCTGAAATGGCACTTCCTAATTTTGGATCAATGACTCCGAGGATTACTTTGTGTTTTTTTGTTGACTGAGGAAGCGTAGTCTCTAAATACAGTTTCAGGTCTTCAGGCAACACACCTGGAAAAATAACAGAAAAAAGTTAATACTGTAACTATCTAGCTACTGAAGGAACTAAGCTGATGCATGAGTACTTACCATTAAATTCAACCCACGAAAGCGCCAAAAACATTTATTAATGCGGAAATTTTCAATGTGAACTCCCATCTTCATCAGCAACTTATCAATTTATATATATATATATATATATATATATATATATATATATATATATATATATATATATATATATATAATGTTTTAATCGCATTTCATGAGTTTCATTATATAATGAAAAATAATTTCAGGAATGGTTAAGCTTACCTGAAACACCCTGAAAACAAAATATTTTAAATCATGCCACGATGGATAATCAAAAATGTAGAAAATAGCCAGGTAGTATCTACAAAATGCTATTAAACAACTAGTAAGCGTTACAAAATTGTTTCTTATAGACTAAAAAAACAAAATGAAATATTTAAGTTTTACGTCCCACGGGGGTAATGCCGGCTAGCCTAAAGGAGGTGATGAGGAAACTAAACGGAAATGGTGGAATGAAGAAAGCAGGAGGAAACGGGAGAACCTCGAGAAAACCCACGCACACGGTGTTTATCCACCACAAAGTTTACTTGGCGCGAGCTGGCACAGAACCGAGGACCCCATGCACCCGAAGTGAACGCTCTACCACTGAGCAATCGCAGCCCCTCTTAAGATTAGAAATTTTGGAGCACAGCTTATGAAATAATTGTGGGAAACCCAAATTCATATACTATGCGAAAAGTCTCAAAAGCGCTGTTAGTTCATGTTAGCATACTCTGCAAATACTATCGTTTTCACTTCCTGAATTTTTGATGTTCTTCATTGTCTGTAATTTATTCACTAAATTAAATAAATAAATAAAAATAAAAAAAAAAGCTGGGGGTGAGCTTAGTGAAAAGCCTGTGATATATTGATTTTTTATGCAGTCAACAAGCAACATTCTTCATGCAGGTTGACAAACACCTTGCACGCAGGTTAAAATTTCATTAAAAGAAAACACTAAAAACATCAGAAATGATAATTTAACACATGACCAATACACTGAATATTATATACGGATAGATTATTCACAGATGACAACATGTCAGATAAAAACAAATGAAAGTATATAACCTAACCAAAATACCATTGCGAAAAAAAAATCCTACTCAATCCAATTTTGAATACACGTGTTATTGCTCTATTGAATTGTGAGCAACCATATTTTCTAATATATTATTTTAACTCTAAAGCTTTTATTTTTACAAAATTTGAGACATTTTAGAAATTACCCTCTTGCCCCTACGCAGAATTTTTGAGAACGATGGAGCATGTCGCTATATGGGTTAGTTATCATCAAGACTGTCACTAATCAGCTTAGCAGCCCAGAAAACTGAATTCGACACTAATATCGTTCATTTTATTTTTCATCTCTTCTCACCCCCATGACGATGGCGGCTGAACTTTGATTTAAACGGCGTCGGGAGATAATCAGTCATCTCAGCGACCCCGAAAACTACGGATTCGACAAAAATATCGGTAGTTTTCGATTACTTTTAAAAGCCACTTCGTTTCTACTCCCACAGTATTTTATCCTCCAGATCATAAGTCATATGTACACAAAGTTTGGTTCAAATTGTTCCAGAGTTATGCTGGAACATACATCCATTTATATATACGGATATCCTAGTAGGAAAAAACACTAACGGCCAGAAAAAAATCTTTCTTGTAGGTTTATTGTCACTGTACACATCGGAGTTTTTGCAAACAAATTTGAAAATTGCTATAAATTTGATGAATAAAACTACACACTCCTATGAGTTCGGCTGCAAAAAATGAGTAACGAAAACAACTTGAGTAACTATTACTGAAAAATAGTGTATGAAAATTACTTTGATAATTATTCGAAAAACTATAACCGTTTTGTTAACTTTTATTAAAACCATTTTCAGGTAAAGTAACGTTAAGAGTTTTTTTTTTTTTTTTTTTTTTTTTTGAATGTATTAAAATAATTTGAAGTTTTATCTTTCCGTTTCTGTTTGGAATTTGTATTACATTTTAAGACTGCTAATTTGTTTTCCGTCTTCTAATAAAAGAATTTAAAAGTCCTTATGCAGAAGTTTTATAGTTGTTAGAAACTCTAGTGAGAATTTACTTCACACAGACAATATATATATAAAAGGAAGTTGCCGGAATATAGTTTGCTATCAAAGCTTAAAGAAAGGAAGGAACAAATTCAAACGAAAAATAAAAAGAAAGAAAAAGAAAAAAAGAGAAAGAAAACGTGAGAAATTCAAAGGCTTAATTCTCCAATAAAGGTAGTCAATGTTTACTTGAGAGTTTCTACAGATAAGATCTAATTTTACTACTAGTTTGCCATGTACGTAAAGTTTTTTTTTTTTTTTTTTTTTTTAAAGCGCATTGTACACGCCAATATCTTTTCCCCACAGAAATCGTAAACGAAGGGAATAAACAAAACATTAGTCTAATGCGAGAGCCATCCATATGTTATTGGTGTACGACCAAGATTCTGCAGATAGCGTTACTGCCGTATTGGCAGAATTTCGGATTGCCGGCACTTTCTGGGCCGGCACGTACAGAGGTTGGAACAATCTACCTCAGAGATATTGTCAGACAGTGACAATACTGAAATGTGCTATTTGCAGGAAGCGACCTGGTCTTCTTACACCTGCCGTTCTCCATTTCGACTACAATGTGAGACAACAAACCATCTTGGCACCTCCAGTTAAGAGCACCTTGAACATCTTCCATATCGTTTCATGATCGCGCCCAGCAACTTCCAGTATTGAAGATGGCTCTCAGAGTGGGTAAGCATTTTGGTACCAATGTCGAAGAAAGAGCTGAGAAAGAAGCTCCTCACACGCAAGACACATTTTTCAAGAGGGTTTTGTAAAGAGGTGTGACAAATGCATTAGCGTCCTTGATTCTATTTGAAAAATAAAAATAGGCTTTGTTCTTTATTTTTACAGTATATTGTGTTTCTTGCATGAACACTGATGTCCATAGACGCTACGCGAAACTTAATTCCCGACTCTTGTATATAGAGAAAATTATCAAAACAATGGAAATACCTATAAACTACAATTTGTGTCAGTGCTGCGCTGGATGATAGTGAATACGTAGGTAGTATGCGAGGCGATGTTGTATGGATTCATGTACCTAAAATGTCAGATAGCAGTGCAAAATAGATCTCTCCAAGTTTCTAAAAGGCAAATCGTGGATTTGCTGGAACAAGTGAAACAAAGACTGCCAATGTATTAGATGCATCAAGAGCTACAATGTCTAGGCAATGTGAGGACAGAAGCCAAGCTGTATGAGATCGATCTCCGAATATTGAAAAGGACTGTCACAAAAGAACTAATGTAACGTAAACGTCTGTAAAATTCAATCTGCATGTGGACCGACCTGTTCCAACAATCAGTTAGACGTGATCTGAATTATCTCAACATCAGCAGTTGAGAAGCGCTTCAAAACCTATGATTATGACCGCCAACACCATTAAAAAAGACATACAATATGGACCATCGATAATTGGGAGAGAGTAATGAAGTCTGATAATTCATCTCCTTTCCAACAAGAGGCTGGGTTTATGTATGGCTGATCGACGGACGATCTAAGATGTGTAAATTCTGAACTGTCTATTTCCTAGCATGAAATATTGGGTGGGCCGAAAGCAGCCTTACAGTTGTTTCACTATTGGTTTCACGTTTTATTTCTCCAAACAATAATTCCAAACCAGTATTCTATATCCTTCATTTATGTTTTAGAAATGTTATTAAGCTATTTCTCTCGACTACTGCATGGTCTTCTGGAGGACGACCGCAATCGCAGATTGCAGTTTTGCGAACTGGGCATGACTAAATCAGTATGTAGCCAGACGACGAGAATAGGCATACCTGCTCTCACTGGGCTGATGACAATCCTCATGTTCTCAACATTTCTCAACTGAGCCAGCCTGGCATCATAATGTGGGATGTATTGTAGAGTGAAGGTGTTGTCGGGTCTACTTTCTTTGACAGAACTGTAGATAGAGCGAATTACCTAGAAAGGCTTCGTGACGTAGTTGTGCTCACCGAACTGTTCTTTCAGCAAAATGGAGCAGCTCCCCATTACGCTTTGGCAGTAAGGAACTACCAAAACCAAACTTTTCTACAGTATTGGTTCTAAGGAACAGTAGGTATTGAATGACCACCACACTCACCTGACTTAACACCAATTTGTCTTGTGTAACCACCATGTTCACGACATTCATTTTTTCGAGGTGTAGTAAAGAAAAAGGTTTACGACACAGTGGATGAATTAGGGGAGTACAGCTCGGAAGCATTTACTGAAATTGATTCATATACAGTTTTGTGTCGTACTATGCCTCAAGAGTACATCTCAGAAGCATTTAGACGCCTAAGCGAACACGCTACGTTCTTGACACGTTGCTTATGGGAAATTCAAGCAGGGCATGTAGTTATAGTAATCATAAAGCCCTTATAGGAGAAACCTTTCCTTAGGTTGGAAGATGGAAAGACAACAGGATTTCGTCTAAGTAGGTGTCTCTATCCGAGTTGAATATTTTAACACACGATAGGACATGGAATAGCTTTGTCTTGTTTCTGTGGTGTTGAATCCCAGTTTCCTCAAACCACAGACTTTTTAGTTATATTCTTAAATTAACTATCAAGCATATGAAAAAAGTGCAAAAACACACAATCCGATTAACGAATCTTAAGACTAACTCAGATGTTTCTAAATGTTAATACGTATAGTAATATTAATAAAAAAATGAATGGAATACTTAGATGCTTTCCTCCCTACCACAATCAAAAGACTAAAATCTTACCTTCAGACACATTGTTGACACTATCCAGCGCTGCAGCTGCGGACTTAAAAGGAAAAAATCCAACCAGTTTTACTGATGAATGAAATCGTCCGAGATCTTTAACAGATTCTTCAACTTGTGGAAGAAGCATCCCTGCTTCCTCGAATTCTGCCACTCGAAACACCGCATAGCCGGATGCATGTTCAAACAGAATATGCAAGTTTGACTAAAAAGGATAAAGAAACATCACATTAGAGGAATTAGGATGTGTATACATGAACAATAATTATATGTTCCTAAGAACAGCCAACTGATAAGCATGTGTATCTCTCGGTTTTATCCTAGGTGAAAACAGACGTAGTTCAGATTCCATGTCAAGTTGTAATCTTGTTTCATACAGCCCTGACGCTGAAAAGAGCACTTAAAACCAATAATAATACTAATAACATCATTCTTCCCATACTAAAGTTTCAAGATTAAAGTATATTGCGCTGGAACATCTTTTCGATTTAACATACACTGCATAGAAAGAAAGTTGGTTGATTCCAGTTCAGCATTAGAAAATTACGTGAACCTACAGGCTAGTTTAACATGGAATCCGAACAACTGTAATGCGTTAAAATTTTAAGGTTCTCCAAGCAGAAATCGAGCTCGGGACCCCGTGCACCAAAGTGTTCATCCAGGCCACATAAGATTGAAGTGCACTAAGTGAAGGAAGTAAAAATTGAAATCAAAGCACTGCCTACACAAATTTTGGTTAAGAGTAATGAGCTGTCGGCACAGAAATGATAATTTTTCGGTTAAAATGAGGGGGGTGACTTCATATGAAAAAGGAATATACACAATATTAATTCTTAACGGCGCTGTACCATCGCGCAATGTAGATATGTACTTTATGGTCACAAGATACATGCTAAAAGTGCAACAAAAAATACTATTATTACAGGAAGGAAAATACTATTATTACTGCTTGTATTTTATCTTTAATTTTCACAGCAGAAAGTCTTTTTTCTGTAAAGAAAGTTATTTTTTATGTTTGATACAAGTCGAAACACATCAAGTTAAAAACAAATGTGTTGAAAAAGTCTCTACGCAGTGGACATAGGTACTTGTTATTGTGAGAAAAGTATCGAAACACGGTTTTGTTCTTATGCAAATGTTACGTTATGTTAACTGACACAGATATGAACAAGCAGGGTTGGCAAGAACCATGTTTTTTTTTCTTCGAAAAAAAATACGGCTTTTTGGTTGAAATCCGGTGTTTTGGTTGAAATAATTTGCTCTATGTATTTATATTGCATATGGACAGAAATAAGTTTGTTTCACCTTGATGTTATTATGTATCAACGGGATTGTGTTGGAAGGGCTCATATAAGCTTAAAGCCGAATCCAAACCGTTTCTCGGCTTATATCCGAGAGAAATTATCCTCCATTTGGACTCGAAACCGGAACTAATTGGCTACAAATACGATGAGTTTGCCGATTGACACACGAAGGACTACTGATAAAAATACATTAAAGTGGTCTTTACATACTTGTTAATATAATTACCAAGAGTCATTTCAGAAGGACAAAAAGATAAACAGTTGCTCCAGTGAAACCATTATACAGAATTATATATAAATCGGGAAATTCCCGCCGTGAAACAAAGTGTCTTCGCCGAGAAGGTATACCAAACCAACCTTTGTTTCTAGTGCAGGTTAAGTTTAAGGTGGATCACCAGCCGGAAGTCATTACATATTTTAGCTCATTCCCTTAACTACTGCACAATGAAACGTTACATATTATAAATATTGTACTAGAAGATACAGTTATGTTTCAGCTACAACACAAGACACTGATTCATTTGGTTGTTTCTTCTGATATCGAAAAAGGTAACAAATAAAAGAAAATATTTGATTCGTTTTATAATGAGCACATAAGATGCCACTTGCTGCTAGATCTCACTAGAAGTGCCCAATTTTATGAAATGTTTATTTGAATGTGTAAAGCACTTTCAAGTAACAATCTTATTACAAAATAGATAAATTGTTTGACCGTTTTTCGTGTTATATTTCACATTTTATTTAAATATTAATTTACATTTAAGGAAATAGATTTTGAGAACAAACTTTCGCAGAACGCCATAATGCGTTGTTGCCAAATTTGTACGTTTAATTCCTGGATTCTAGCTTTGCAGTTCGAGAAGTGGAACTTAGCTGTGAATTGCGGTAAGGATCGAAAACTAATTTCTGCAGTAAGTATCCAAGGGAAATTCCATATTACTTCCTTTATTATCTGACATGAGTAAACACTCGACACTACCTGGGAACGCTGCACTATTCAAACAGTTTTTAGCATAGTACCGAGAACACCTAGTGATCCACCTTAAAGAATTCAAATTTTGCAAACGTAAGGAGCTACGCCATAGTTGTTGACTGGCTATCCGGATTCCAGTGCGGGTACCCTACCTGCGCGAGACTTCACCCCTGGAGAGGGTAATATACTTAAAAAACGTTATCGGGACAAAAGACAACGTTTTGTGAAGGGTACAACTAATAGTTGTACAAATCTTGCTACTTCAATATGGTAGAAATAGTGGTAGTGGTGCACAAACCCACAAGTAGGGTTTGTGTTACCCAAGGCAAACAAGAAATTCGGAGCCCGAATATATATATATATATATATATATATATATATATATATATATATAGGGTCGGATCCAGGATTTGCTGGTGCACCGAGACCAAAATAACCAATCACACTGGAACTCTGCAAAGTGACAAGTGACAATATTCTTTACCTCTGACAACGCTGATGCAGAGAATGGAGCAAAGTATTTTAAAGATGATGCTATATTATTTTGCTTAGTAAATCCTTTTTCTTCAACTTTCAGAAAATCGACTTAAACTAGTGCTTTTGCAAAGCTTTGCTTTCTTTTAAGACCCAAACGGAAACGTGTTGACAGAAACTTTCGGAAAGTGTTGCTATTTTAACTGCTAACTTCTCATTTTAAATAGTGTATATTTACAACGCGGGAGGGATCCCTCCTAAATCCGGCCCTATATATATATATATATATATATATATATATATATATATATATAGCCCTTTTAGGCACCACACACCCTCCTTGCTTCCTTCTTGTTTCGGTCCTGGTGCTGCAGAATAGTCCGTCATAAAAATGATAATTTTACAGTTAAAATGAGTGAATGAGTATAAAAGAGGACTGTCCAGGATATTAATTTCCACTGTGGGAGCACTTCTGCACGATGTAAGAAGCCAGAGGTCTACTTACCAAAGCTATTACGCTAATACTTCTCAAACTACACGCTACGAGTTTGAATGTGACAAGTTCTTGTAATTTGTGTTCCTCAACAGTTTGTGAGTTTTCAATAGTCATATATCAAATCTACAAGTTACTTGATAAATACGTACCAAACAAAGTACTACGCCTATATGAAATACTATCAGTCCGTCTATTTCCCGTATTGCCAGTTAATTCATTTGTAAATAATGGCAGCAAAATTGCAATGAAATTTTTGAATGTGGTAAGTGAATCAAAAGATATTTAGTTCCTGTATTAATTTAACATAGAAAGATAAAGTAAATGAATGATCAAAACTATTCAAGTGATGAAAAAAGTTCAAATGCAAGTTAAATATTCAAAAATGAAATTGCTTGAACGCTTTCCTTGGCGTGTGTACCTACTTTAATTTTAGCTTAGAATCAACTTTTTTTTTTCTTTCATCATTGTCAGTACTAGAAAAATCAAAGGACATTTTGATTCTGTACAGTTGCTTTGCCACAGTTTGCACCAAGGTTGGCTGGTTTAAACCAGCTTAAAAAAAAAAAAAAAAAAAAAAAAAAAAAACTGGTTTAAACCGAAAAATGTTCGTAAAAGTGTAAGTGTTTCTAAAATCTTAATGAACACAAATTTGTGGGTTATCACGTTTCACTCCTGTATATTATTCATATAATATTCAGACCTAAATTCCTCATTCAATACTCAAAAAGATTATACTACAAAAGCAACTTTTTTTATATAAGTTTATAAATGTTTGTTTTGTGATTTTTTTTTTTGTAGTTGTTATTGTTATGTAATTGCAATCAAAGAAAAATTCTAAATATTGTTTCGTTTCAATGTTTACTATTGATAAAATACATCGAAATGCCGTACTTTTGTATGTGTGTGTGTGGGGTGTCATACAGACCCCACGAGAGGCATTTAGTGAAATGAGAAGTATCTTTGGTATCTATTTATGTATAAATGAGTCTGAGCCAAAGTGGACTCAAATAATTCGTATCTTTATTCACTTTTCTTACTGATATGCAAATTAAGTCGTTGTATTTCTTTAATTTGCACCAATAAAAGTCGTTGTTAACTAACTTGAACTAAATTAGTTCTTCTGTACTCCGTAGTACTTTGAAATTGTCCATATGTAATTCTGTATAATGGTTTCACTTGTGCAACTGTTTATCTTTTTGTCCTTCTGAAATGACTCTTGACAGTTATTTTAAGAAGCATGTAAAGATCAGTACAACGTATTTTTTATCAGGATTCCTTCGTGAGTAAGTCGGCAGACGTATCGCATTTGTGGCCAATTAGTCCTGGTTCCGAGTTCAAATGGAGGGCAATTTCTCTCGGATGTAACTCGAGAAGCAGATTTTATTCCGCTTTAAGCTCATGTGACCCCTTCCAGCATAACCCGGTTGTTGCATAATAACATCAAGGCGAAACAAACTTATTTCTGTCAATATATGATATGAATATATAGAGCAAATTATTTAAACCAAATAAACCTGGTTTAAACCAAAAAACCGGTTTTTTTGGTTTTATCAATAAAAACCATGGTTTTTGCCAACCCTGGTTTGCACTCATTCCCAAGACTCTTTTCTTATTTCAACTAGAGAAGACGAAGCTATTCATACTTGTAAAGTTACACAAACGCGGTACAAGCCTTCAATCTCTTATGGATATTTACTCGTAAATTACAAGCTAACTGCGCCACACTAGTATTTTGTAAAACAAAATCACTCACAAAGAAAATCACGTGCTCTTGTAACACTCGTCAACAGACTTGCAGCTAGTATTTTACTCTTGTTAAATTCGTGAAACACACACTCGTATATTTGCATTAGTATCACAAGTGTATGTACAAGTATTACTAGTCAACAGGGTGGAAAAAAATCATGATTTTTTTCAAAAAAATCATTTCTGTTGATTTTTTTGATTTAAATCGATTTTTTGATTTAAATCAAATCTTTTTCTTCGTATAATACAAGTCGCGAACTGAAGAAAAAACATTACGAATTAGTATTAAATGTTAATTATGTCATTTAAGTGAAAGTATTGGGTTTTAATTTTGAATTAATTCCCAATCGTTATCCTATTTCAGTCCCAAACAATGTTTCTTAAGTATTAAGGAAAAAATACAGCAATGTATATCAACATGACACTTTTCTCTTCACGAAAGTTACTGATACAGTATTTGGCAGGCGCATATTTTTAAACAATTGGAACTAGCTAGCGGCACGAAATACATATAAAATAGATAAATTTCGCCTAAAATTAACTAACTCACTCTATGACCTATGGAACCCGGAGGTTCAATGCCATGTTCACAAAAGCTCTCCACTAACTTCTATCCTTAGTCAACTGGATCCAGCTTTTACTTTGTATTCCTATTTCTGCGAGATGCAACTTAATATTGTCCTCACATCTGCGCCTAGACCTTCCTAATAGTCGTTTTCCGATTGGACTTCCAGTTAAAACTTTGAAAGCGTTCCTACTTTCTTCCATTCTCGCTACATGTCCTGCCCACCTGAGCCTCCAAGATTTGATGACCCTAACAATATTTGGTGAATGGTATAAATTACGCAGTTCCTCATCATGAAGTTTTCACCATTCCTCATTTCCGTTCCTTTTGGTTCCGAATATTCGTTTCACGATTTTATTCTCAATTACTTTCAGTCTGTGTTCTTCCCTCAGCGTAAGCGACCATGTTTCACAACCATACAGCACAACAGGCATAATTATCGTTTTATATATTTTAAAGCTTCAAATTCCTCGACACAACTCGCGACGATAGATTTTGAACTGAATAATAACACGAATTCCCTGCAGGAATTCCAAAATAAAAAAATCAAGATGATCAGTTCCAGAAGAAGAAACACTTGTGATTGTTAAAAATATGCTTTATGTGACGTGAAAAACAGTTCAAATGTGAGTTGTCTGTGCATTTAAGACATCTATACATAGCAGGCACGTTTTTATACTTTTCTGTTGGCTATTTTATTTCCTCTGACAATTTTTCCTGCACAAGCGCGGCAAATTTTCTGCGATCAGATCGCAGATCGCGGCATGTTCTGCAATGGGGTCAAGTATCCACTTTATCAAAAGTATTATTCGATATTTTAACGCATCCAAAATTTGTCGTATTACGATCCCGAGGAATTTCTATGTATTTAGTACATAAATTTCGCCCAAAATTTTAAAATCTATTTTTTTTTTTTTGTTTCGGAGAGGGGATCGGACCCCTCTAAATACGCCCCTATTATCTGGAAACAAACAAATAGACGTGTACACAAAAGAGATTTCATCTTAAATGTCCATGGTGATTTCCCCGTTGGAATAGAAATTTTAAAACCCTGTGTTACAAAGAGAAGAAAGCAGGGTTCACCCATAACCCGTTCAAACGGGATTTTCCCTGATCGTTCCCTACATGATACTCGTTTTCATACTGTGCTTACATATATTTGAGTCTCATTGTATTATGATTATTATCTTCCATAATCGAAATAACAGAAGAGTAACGGGATTTTACTTACATTCACTTTAAATTAATTCATTTCGGAATTTGATTTAAATCAACGATTTTTATTAAAAAAATCAAGTGATTTAAATCTTGATTAAAATCGTGATTTAAATCAGACTGATTTAAATCAATCCACCCTGCTAGTCAAATAGATTTGAAAACTTGGCACTAGTACTTAATGTTTACAAATGTAATGTTATTAGTTTCAAGGCCTGTGAGGGTTAAAATGGGCCAATTCCATATCAAAGACGACTCTGTAACAAATTTCCATCGGCGGAGCATTTCTGCAAGATGTAGGAAGCATGAATTTTATGTTTACAAGTATAGATATATTAGTGAGAAACCATTATAAGTGCTCCAATCTATGTGATTTTAAGTGATATCAAGTGTTGTTTTTGTTTCTTTGTATAATCTACCTTATGCGCATATCCTCCGTCGCTGACGCGCCTGGATCCTGCGGACACCCACTACTACGCTCGCACTGTTAGATAGCATTCTCGCTTATAGTGGCTATCTTTCACAAATTAGTTTTGCACAGTCGTACTGATAGTGTACGTCAGGACCTGACTTTATACCCATAAGGGGAAGCACAGCAGTTTGCACACATATCTCAATCTATACGATATTATTTGGGCATGAGCCGAAATAACAACAGTTCAGAACGTTTTAAAGAATCATTCGAAGCAACGAGAGAGAAAAATATGCTTCTGTTAGTCTGATTGGTTATTCTGCACCTGCACCTACACAACACCTCCACCATTAAAAGAAATTCAGACCCAAAAACTCACCCGTGCACTGTTTTTCTACGTATCACATCGTTGACAATAGCGGAAATTCTGACTAAAATTTCAGGTTATAGTGTTTATTATTCAGACACCTAAGTTCTTTTCTTAATTGTATGTTTACACTAAAACACATAACGTGCCCCCTCCCCCTGGGGACAATAATGTTTACATACTACATAAAAATAAATAAATTGTGTTTGAGAGCATTTCTTGTTTTATTACTCACAATTCATATATGTACTAAACGTAATTACTACTAACAAGTGAAAATATTATACAAACCATTTTATAAAAAAATAAGTGGAAACCACTTTATCACGCGCACATGTGGAAACTTAAGCGCACCGCAACCATTACTACTGCCATCTGCCGTGTACTGTACGAAACAATCAATGCCTCACAATGGTACCAAGTACTATTACGACATTAGCACATGATTATTCTAAAAATTTACGTTTTCTACTGAGTAGTAAGTTCTTTCATAATTTTCTTCTTATTGTCCAATAAAATGATAGCGTTGTGCGACATGACAATACTACATTTAACTTAAAAGAAGTTCAAGGGAACCACCAGAAATAATTGTTGAAAGATTTGCATTCCTTTACGATTTGATTATAGATACAGTGTCCGGATAAATGCCATAGTAACTACAGTACAGAAAGCACAAATCAATTTGTCAACAAAAGCACGAATGTTATCTGAGCTAGCGCAGAGAGAAGATGGTAGATCCGTGCGGTAGCATGGCAGTTCATCAGCAGAGGTCAGGCGCGTCAGGGGCGGTGAGTATGTGCGTAAGCGAATATACTGGAAATACACTGTAATCTTCATTTACTAGATGCCTTACCTATCGGATAGCTTTATCGTCACGTATTGCACAGCAAGATAAGATTATATTAATTCTATGCTAGGCTATCAACTTACATGTATGTTAAACTCACAAGTATCTTAATATGATTTTCGCAGTGATATGAGTTTCCATAGTACTTTTAATGTTTCACACTAATAACGCTACACTTAAAAAAATAAGTTTTTTGCACACTGTACAGAATTACAGCGCCTGTGGAAAAATAATGTCTAATATAGCCATTTTCATTTGCGTTTACATGACCCACTCGGGTCAGTAATGCTCCCGGAAGTACGTGTTTTTTTCGCGCGCTAGTCTAGCCAGCTGTTTTACGCTGTTTTGTTACAAAATTTATATAATGGGGGTCAAGGTGGAACAAAACGAACCCTGCGGGACTTTTAACCCGTTCCTCCTCCTCCTCCTCCTCCTACTACTACTACTTATCTGCACAAAAGTAAGTAAATCACTTTTTTGAGTATTATTTGCATCTTATTTTAATAAACAAGTGTTATGAAAATTTTAAAAATAAAAAAAAGCTTTCCTTGGGCTGGGTTTGAACCCATGCCAAAAGCAATTTCCATTACTAGTATATAGCGCTAGCACGCTTGACAGTAGCAAGCGTTTGATTTCGGTTATTTGAATGCTACATGGTAATAAATGGATAACGCCAATCAATTAGAACTGTGTATTTCGTTCGTACTTCCGGGAGCATTACTCTCCCGAGCTAGTCCTTGCGTTTACCTAGGTACATTTTACCGTCGTCCAGTATTTGTAATAGTTTTACTCTAATAACCCTACGTTTCTAAAAAATACATGTGTATTAATTACTATTTAAACAGTCAACTGCAGAAATGTGTTCCCTAGACATAAATTGTCTCTTTACAGGTGCACAACCAGACGTTTTTTTTTTTTTTTTGAGAGGTTATCCGATGATACAAGACACTACGTTTATGTAGTACTGAACCAGTGTTATTCTTCACCCGAAAAGACGATAGTGATTGTTGAGTGCTCCCAGCTATATTCTCAGACAAAATTATAGAATTCGATTGTTTTTATGAGAAAAGAAAGAATGCAGTTGAAGTGTTAGATCAAATGTTTATGTTACATCAATCATTCTCTATCAAACAAGCATAGTTTTAGTAAGAAAGTGTACAAATTTATGTCGAGTTACGGTGAGAGAGGTTCCTAACCCGGGAAACCCTCGCGTGGGTGCGTCCCTGTCTCTATATACGCAAAGTGTTCACTTTTCCCTGTACATTTTCCAAACTGTTGTACTATTAAACTTTAATTTCACCTTGGCCCTTTTTCTTCTTATGTTCAGTGCTATATAAGGTCAGATTTTAAAATGTTTTAACATAACATGACGGACCGAATAGAATAAAAGCGAATTACTTACGTGCCTTAGGGATTATCAAAGTTCTGCGAACACAATATTTTAAAGTCGTAGATGTGTCATCCAAGTGTTTGACGACAAACAAGACGTTTGTCAGGTAATGACAAATGTTACAAGAATACTGGTAGTAATTTACTCCTTAGAACAAGGACACATCTAGTAGTTTTATAGAGATAATTCATGCATCAATCAATTCAAAATGACGAAACGTTTCGATGGACATCAATTTTCACTACTTTCAGAAAGACATCTCTAGTCTAGAATAACTAACTAGAATTTAGAAGCAGAAAGCAGAATTGAGAATTTATAAATTTGCTATTACTTCTGATTTCAATAGAGTAAAAACGGGAAGAGATAGCGACAAACGTTTTTTCTTTTTAAATTGATTCAGCGTCCCAACAAGAGATTTCATCTCTTTCGTTAACTTTCTATCCCAACCGGAAGTAGTAGAACTCAACTATTTTCAATTTCAATTATATTCGTCATAGAGCATAAATGGAAATAGATAGCGAGTTTGAAAAGAGAAATTTCGAGACAGAAAGTCCATTTTCAAATTCGAGACAAGACGAAAACATGACAATTCTTGTATCGTTTTCTGGACCAGACTAGAAGTACCATGAACATTCTTGTGTTGTCTCAACTCTTGAAAATATTTATGTTCATTTTTAAAATTAAAAATTGCCATGTAGACTATAGATATAACACGAAAATGCTACTTTCTGTTTCAAAGCTCATTGAATATCCAAGGAACAGAAGAAAAATTGGTAAATATTATAATGTTTGCTTGTTTGCTTGTTGTGTACGTACATTTCTTTCTCCTCCTATGGCGTGGGAGACCCGGGTTTGATTCCCGGCTGGAGCTCATGTGGTTCGGATTCCAGGTTAATCACTAGGTCCCGTCTCATATAGCCTCGCTGCTGAAAGGGACGATAAACTCAAAATCAACCTAACTCAACTCTTTCTCCTCCTTGGTATGATTAAATTAACATATTAATCTACAATTTACTGTTTGATATAACTCATTTCTTCAGTTCTTCAATACGATTATAGTAATGTAATAAATACATTACAACTGTGTCACTAGTAGCTCTATATAAGTTTTAGTACTAGTACAATGAAATGATATTAATGTTTGTGTTGGAATAGAAAGGTTACAATCTGAGCTTGATAAATTCCGGATAACAAGTCTCCATGCAGACAAGAAATTCGAGTACGGCACGTTGCTAGTTTACAACCAAAATATATATAGACCAATATATCAAATTAGATATGTATTATTATGACGATTGGTTTTCAGAATTGGCATTTAGGTCAGAATTTTTCAGCCATTGGTATAACTATACTTGAATTGTAAATTCACCGTAAAAAGTACTTATCGAATTGAGTTAAATCTTCAGTGGACAGACGAGATAATTAATTTGAATAATAACATTCTAAAATTGATATTAAATATGTTTTTGTAACTTGAAATAGATAACCCCATGTACAGATTACTAGATAATATTGTATCTAACACAGAGAAGAAAATTAAAAGTTGCGCAAAATATGTCACAAAAATCATTTATTCAAAATTCTCCCTTTTTTTCGTATTTGAAAATATTGTAACCCTACATGAAGATTGGCTAGTCATGTATGATTTCGTCTAGATATTCATAGAATATGTCGGTTCTCATACAAGATTTAGTTTTCCTTCACTGAGAAAAAAATAGTACGTGGCGTACCTAAAATCATATGTTACATTTGTAAATTCTGTAGTTTTTGGACTTAACGTAGAGCAAAAGTATAACTGAAAACGAATATATTATATAGTATTTTTTTTGTACAAGTATTCCATCTATACATACTTTCTGTATGAAACAATATAGACGGTCAGACAATGTAGACAGAAACAATATAGACGATGAAACAATATTGCGTAGCCCAAAAAGATCTGCTCGTCGTCATTCGCAAACTGTGCATATGTCCGATAGCTCATTCAGAAGAATATTGCACGAAGACCTCCATTTTCACCCATATAAGTTGCAGATTGTTCAGGAAATTAGGCCTCGCGATTGGGTTTCACGAGAAACATTCTGCCTAACAATGCGTGATCTCCTTCGCCAAAATCCAAAAATGTTGCACAGTATCCTGATGTCAGATGAAGCTCATTTCGAGTTATGTGGTTCAGTAAATAAACAGAATATGCGTTATTGGAGTGGTGTAAACCCACATGAACTACACATCAAGCCCTTGCACAGTTCTCGTGTCACAGTGTGGTGTGAAGTTGCTTCCTTTGGGATTATTGGCCCTTACTTCTTTGAGGATGACCGCGGTGTGGCTGTAACTGTCACCAGCAAACGCCACCTAAAGATGCTGCAAGACTTCGTTCTACCCCAATTAGGTATGGTCGATGTGGATGTGCAACAATTATGGTTTCAACAAGACGGAGTGACCTCTCATACAGCCAGAATTTGCATGGATTTCTTGCGACAGACATTTCCAGGTAGAGTAATTTCCCGTTTTGGTGACATTTCCTGGCCGCCTCGCTCACCTGATCTTTCATGTGCAGACTTTTTCCTTTGGGGCTACCTGAAGCAAGAAGTGTTCCGAACACGTTGTGCCACCATTCCTGAGTTGAAGGATCGCATCAGAACTGCCGTGGGCAATGTCCCAGGGAATACGTTACGCCGAGTTATAGAAAGCTTCCAATGCCGCCTAGATGAATGTGTTGTGCAGAGGGGGCATCATTTGACAGGAGTCATATTCAAAAACTAATCCACGCAATGGACAATGACTTACATATTAGTAAATGGCATACCTTTAACTATTAATTGACATAAGAGGTAATAAATAAATTACAGTTACTGCCTGATGATGTGTATTTAATATCCTACTATGAACGCTGCCGCACCGTGTATATGTATTGTAACCAACTTGAGTTCGGTGTTCGTGGTTCTGTCCTCCGTGGTCCTTCCAATAAGTATTCTCCTGATACCAGAACTTACCTGGATAGGACGATGAAGGACCTCTCCAAGAAGGGGTTACAAATTGTTTCCGAATCGCTCGTCGGTCTCAATGATGATATGAGCATTGGGCGCCGAGAGGCTCGGATGTCTCGTCCCGAAAACCTCACGGACGAGCAGACGGTCATCCAGATCACAACGCACACAAACAACGAAAACACACTGGATTAAATAACACTATACTTATTTATTAGAATACTAATATTAAAAAAAATAACGAAGAGGAATGAACACAACAATTAACACAGAATATGTATAATAATTTTCATCACTAAAATCACATTTCGCCTTTTTAATGCACTGTAGCCCTCATATATATATATATATATATATATATATATATATATATATATATATATATATATATATATATGAGATTATAATTCAGATTTCACTGCAAATGCTTCTCTCACACCATTGACGCACTTGGGGGATTAGCACTGGGGGAAAAGTTGCCGGGATAATCCCACGTAGAAATCCAGTTCTGCGCCAAACAATCCTGAAGCGTAAAGATGAGTCTTCAGCAAATTAAAAAAGAAAGTCTTCAAAGTAGAATGCTGATGTTGGAGGGCGCGTGTATAACTTTTTGGCGCACAAGGTTTATGAACCTGGGACTTCACTAGTTGGGGCTAGCCGTAAGAAATCGTCCTTCACCGGATAATAGCTTATGCTCCTTAACACAAAATCATACTTTATTCCTGACGCAACGTGCGTGGTGGCTGCACACAATACCGGAGTCAAACCCCTGAGCACCAAAGCTCAAGGTACGAGCTACAGTGGTCGACTGAAAAGTGTTGGTGGTTCATTCTAAAAATCACTTAGTTAACCCACTTGTATGCACATACAAACAGAATACGGAAAATAATTTATGTTAATTTTAGTCCACTGGTCACGATGCACAAGACACTGCGATAACTTGGGCGTGAGAAAGTACAGATAACGAGCTGGAAAATCAATGTAGTTGCTGCCACTCTGGTGCTCGAAAATCTGGTCAGTAGTATTTCCATAAGTGATTAAAGAAAGCACTTAATTCAGTTCCAAATAACTGCAGAATATATACTGTGCATAATAATAAGTCAGGGAGAAACACTGAAAAGGTTCGTAGTTCACTGAAATGTTCTCACCAAAAAGCAATGTTTTAAATATATATATGAAAAAGCAATGAAAGACTTCTTTGTCCAGTTGTGTGGGAAAGAAGCAATTCCCACCGAAGAAAGAACTGATTTGCGTCGCAGAATAAAGTATAAATCGGATAAATAATCACTGTCTTTACGAAATATACAGAGCGTCCACAAAAAATACTTCTATAACCTGGTAGAGGATATAGTATGTAATATAAGGAAGACTGTTAGATATCAAAGGCATGATGTAACATCTAAGGGCAGTGCCTACGTAGCATACTGATAACGTATGCTCCATGCTGATTTCTGTAGTAAGCAAGAGGATTCCGTAAATTTGTGCAATATACTGCTGTCCGGAGAACGGATTTTTGTGTGTTGCCTATGTAAATATGTTAGAAAAATGAATCACCGTAGAGCAGAAGTAACAGCAGTATATAACAAAGCACAGGCTTCGATTTATTTGGTTCCTTGTCAATTTATTAGTATTTTCATTTTTTCTAGTTTCTCCAAATGCCGAATGATCAATGCTTAATTTCTCTGCAAACTCTCGTGTCATTTTCCGCTTCGGGGATCAGCTTCAATTCATAGTACCCAACAACCGAACGACGTTAGTGATCTTTATTATCCTCCACGCGTAAGTTACCACTACAGAATTTATGAAGCCAACCTTCCGCTGTATATTCGCTCACATTATTGACTCCCTTAGCCTAAAGGGTATAATCGTGGAACGTTAAACTGAAAGATTCCATTTTATTTTATTCCCTTACTTTAATCCTCATTTTCATTAGTGTTTTTACTCTCTGTGCCACCAAATTTAAATATGCTGTGCGGTAGATTTGGTGAAAATCGTCGTTTGACTTCCTATACCCGCACAGGCACGAAAGTACACGAATGGAAAGATATACATATTTCATATGACGTATATAGTATATATACACACAAAGTGCTAAACATGAGTTTTCGAATCATATTAATAAGGCATACAATAGTGATTTACCACCATGTTTACCCGGTGCTGACTTTCGTCAATTCTGACTCTTCACGACCTCATCCTTCCTGCTCGTTGATACTTGTTTTTTGTCTGAGATTTGAATTCTCAAATCTTCAATAATAATAATAATAATAATAATAATAATAATAATAATAATAATAATAATAATAATAATAATAATAATAATAATAATAATAATAATAATAATAATAATAATAATAATAATAACTGAAGAACGAGAGGAATGTAGGAAAGGACCACTGAATGCAAATAGCAACTGATAATAGACCAGGTAATCCCAGGCCCGTATTTGTATATTGTGCGCCTCTGTGCTCTAAATAATTTGCCCCCTCCCTCCCCGCACAAACTCAAACAAGGGAGCAAGGAGTGATTCTGTCATCGCCGGCTACTATATCTAAGGGATCGTAGCCGGCGATGGATTCTGCAAACATACCAGCTCTTCTTGAGTAGCAGTTTAGGCATTATAAGTTACAAAAGTTACAACGTAATTTTAATTTTAAATGCCTAATTCTCTCAATGATGATTATGATGTAGTGTTTTGCCCGAAGGTAGGTTTTTGACCCGAAGGGGAATCCATGGTAGTTTACTATTGCCTTCCATGGAATGATGATGACATACTAAGAACGGGACCTACAGCTTAACTTGGGATCCGAACCACTTGTGTCCCCACCGGGAATCGAATCCGGGACCCCTTCATTACAAGACAACGAGCTTAATCACTCACTCATTGGAGACATATTCTCTCAATATTGATATGTAATTTACTCATGTAGGCTTTAATTTACTGTCTGGAGAAAATGCATTCTATTAATTCTTAACCAACTGTTATGTCATTTTAAACTTATATTTCATAATTGAAGGGTGTTCTAAGGGGAGAAAAAAGAAGGAATGTCACAAAACTGCATTTTCGAAAAAAAAAAACGGCGTTTTAATATTGAAAACCTCGTAAAAATAATAGGGTTATTCAATTTTTGTCCGTTTATACATGGACATTTCTACATCTACGAATGCATGGCATATACAGTCAAATACTACCAAAAGTCACCAACAGATAGGACAAAGCACCCAATAAAGCACATACATGGACTTTCCTTGTTTTTTCCCCTTACCCTTCAATTTCATTTGGATTATGATTGAATTTCTTAAATATTTACTCTTATCATTGTAATAGTACAATATGGAATCAAACACTAGACAGTGTTTTTGACATTGCTTATTTTGAACTTATCACATAATTAAATATTATAGTGAGTTTAGTAAAAAGAATTTTATGAAACTTTATATGTAAAAAATTATATTAGTTTGGATAATGAGTGTGGATTCCTTCATATGTTTTTAAGCTACTCGGATGAATAAGAGAAACTCTTTTCAACGTATTTGCAAACTAACTTTTTTTCCTCCTGTATGCATTTCCTTTTCTCATGTTTTAGGTTATTTGAATAATAAAAACACTTCCCAAAGTATTTGCAAAAAAAAAAAAAAAAAAAAAAAATCCTCCTATATTCGTTTTCTCATGTTAGATTACCCAAATCAAGAAAAACAAACTCTTCCCCACGTACTTGCACCGAAACTGTTTTTCTCCTAATTTTAAATATTACTTTACTGTGAATCTTTTTAAAAAATCCAAAATGTTGCCGCCCTGGGCTCAAGCACAGAATAGCACTTACCTAAATACGGGCCTGGGTAAGGTAATACTGTCTAAGGTAATTAAGAAAAAACAATATTTACACATATATTACATAAACTACCAGTAAGTTTTTGATCCAATATCATAAATGTAGTTAACTGATGTACCGAAAACACACAAAATATATCTCATCACAATCAAATTTCTTGAACCAATCATGAAAATGTGGCGAACAAACATTACGTACGAAAAATGAAACCATCTTCACTGGAGACATAAACAGGTGAAGAGACTCACACTAACCAAAGAGACTTACTCAGTGTCCTTTGGTTCTGTCTAGTTTTAATTTCATTGTCAAAACCAGTAAGAAACACGAGGGTGTCGAGACTTTTGCACCTGGGAAATTTGCGCCCTGCCCCAAAATGAGGGGAAATTCGCCCGCGATGTACCTGTACCTGGAAGTTTGCGCCTTGTGAGATGAAAGAACCTGTTCGAGTTCACGCACCTGTCTGGAGGGGCGGACATTACACAGTAAGCAATCCTTCCCCGTAGCCGTGCCACCTGTGTTTTATTTTCATTGGCTGATTGTCACAGCTTGGGTTATAAGCCAAATGAATACTGTTCCGATTAACGCATCAGTGTATTTAAAGTGTAACTCCAACAAGTAAACATATTGTAGTTGCCAGCATAAATATCTCCCCCCCCCCATGTGTGTTCTAATTTCATTACCTGGTGTCCAGACCAACGCCTGGACAAATGCAACACAACTTACATGAAAGTTTTCTCGGCACTGACAGCAGTTGGTAGCAAAGTAAAATTGTGAGTAGATGACGCACACTGAGAAAAAAAATGTAGGTGGCATACTTAAAAACGTAGGTTACATTCGTAATTCCTGTAGTTTCCGGACTTAACGTACAACCGTATATAACATCCTGCAGCAAACGTATAGCTGAAAAAGTATGTATTATACATACTGTCTGCATAAGTGCAATGACGTCATTCGTGTGACGTCATCAGCAGTAACAAGTATATACGGAGGTAATATCTAGCTTTGTGACGTCACGATCGTATGTAGCATGTGGGTTAATAATGACGACACTCACTGACTATCAGGACGGAGCATAATTTCAAGAAGTATGCAATATACGTTCTGTACGTGTGTTTCTTGCGTTCCACCCCGAGGCAGCATCTATATTGTACTTGTGCCCCGTACGTACGACTAGATACAGTATGCGTCATGTACGTATGTATTATACAGATTTTCCTTATGTCACACACAGCTTGTCCCGATAGAGCATACAGAATATCCGTATGCACCATACAGAGTGCACATATGCAGCTTACAGACTGTGTGCATGCAGCATATAGATTATACGTATGTCGCGTACAGGCTGGCCATATGTAATGTATGGATTGGATGTATGTAGCTTATAGATTGTCCGTATGAAATATACGGATTTTACCTGTATCGCATACGTATTGCCTTGTTGTAATATATGGATTGGACATATTCAGGATCTAGATTGTACGTATAGTGCACCGTTATTGAAGTGCTGCAACATACTGAGAAATGCATGATACATTCTTACTGTAATGTTGTCACATATTGTTTTTCTCTGTATGGAAACAAAAATAGCTTAAAATATGGTTGATCTCCTTTGTGCCAATAATAATAAAATTAAAAATACTACACTTTTCAATCTTAGTTTGGAGCCGTGAAATTTCCAGAGAAATGTATTTACCTGCAGGGTGTAAGTTTGGACTTCCTGCTAATTCTTTGGAAAGCTACTGCAAAGCCAAGGTTGAAAAGTGGCACAAGCGTTAATTTTAAAATTATTTGCACAAAGGAGGTTAACCATATGTTAAACTATTTTAGTTTTCATACAGAGTAAATCAATATGTGACAATATTACTGTAAGAATTTATCATACCTTTTGCAATAACTTAGTTGCAGCACTTCAATAATAATGCAAAATGCACAGCCATGTACAATCCTATGTTCAAACTCAAACAAACTTACGTACAGTCATTTATTAAGCCGTTATCATCCATTGCTTGTACAGTCACGAAATTAAATATTCTTCAGTTGACAAAATTTGTTTTCCTAAAAACTCAACAATAAATTAACCTATTAGAGTACCGACTTTGGCAGGTTGTCAAGTTATAACTATTCGAAGAATAACAACAAAAAGATCCAAATAAATTCATTTGTTCCCGAGCTATTGGCAAAAGAAAATTTGTCAACTGTCAAATACTTTCTTTTCCGTGTGTACTATATAAAGACGACTTTACCTCATTCTTTTCCTTAATAATAGCCTCTTCCAAAATGCAGAAGTTGTTACCACAAGAGGCGTGAATAGGATTTTCCAGAAATAACTTCTCTGCACATTTTAATTAACAGATAAGTTATTTTTTAAATGACGCTATAATTAAAAACATGGTGTCAGCTGAAAACGTGTTCCCTCACAAGATGATTCCTACACAGTACTTGCCATTAAAAATGCAACTTCAGGGAGACAGGGTAGCTACGCCGAAGTTCCCAAGCCGATATCTAATAGTAAGTGTCGAATATGCTTAACCCTTAACATACCAAGCGGGGTACTCTAAGGACCCCAGAGAGTGATATTTAGTGATACTGCCGCAATCATAAGAATCAATTTATTCTCAATTTTTATATGTATCCTGCAACCCTTTGAGATATTAATTACATGATTAGATCAACGACTAGTTTCTTTAAAAAATACAAAAAATAAAAACACACTTGAAAATGTAAAAACTCCATTGTTAAACCTGTGTTTCAGATTTACGAACACAAATATATAAAATTGTATGAAGAACTGAATAGTGCTCAAATATACATAATATTTGATGTCAACAATGTTCATTTAACTTAAGTATGCTTCTAGACATCCAAAAAATAATAGTTGGAGTAACCCTCTGCAATACTATGTTGAGAAATTAAAATAATACTTGGGGTCTCTAGAAGACTCCAGCTTGGTAAACAACTTTGACGACTTAGGCTTGGTACGTTAAGGGTTAAACTTACCGCTGTTTTCGCTGTGTGACAACGTGGTGACAAAGGAGCAGAACTGACCCAACATTGACAACCAGAACGACTGTAACACAGCGAGACATCGAGAGGATGTTCTCTTCTGATATGGTAAGCCATGCGTCTTACGATCCAATGCCACAGCTCATCAACTGTAGCTGGCGGAGTTCACAGGTATGAGAAGCTGTGCAGCCATCGACCAAACATATTTATCCTTCCCTGCTCTACACATTCTGCAAATTTGGACTTTCCTGGATGTATCCTTCTTAGTTCAACATTTTAAGTAACGAGCAGTGTAATAGTCTCATACATTATTTAAAGAAAGAGCGATGATTCTCAGAACTACTCGGAAGTTTCTAGTTTACAATTTTATATGATATATATATATATATATATATATATATATATATATATATATATATATATATATATATATATATATATATATATATAGTAAACTCAACCACACACAGTACCGTTAGTTGCTTGGTATTGTCTATGAGGCAAAGATCATCGTATCTCATTGCGTGTAGATTTTTTGTATTTGTTTAACGCTAAAAATTGTTTGTCGCTAATCGAACCCAGTAACATATATATACCGACAGGACGTACGTTAGTCACAAGGTTACATGAGTGAAACACTAAATTATTCGATTGACACTTGCGGCCTTGTCAACACTAGAGAAAGGTACAAAGTGATTAAATAAATACGAAACATAGTTCATACAAAATATAGCGATGTATGAAGTCTCCTTTTCATACGATTTGGATAAAGGATACATCTGTAGAGAGCAACATAAATGATTTCTCTGGATAATTTGGATTAGTCCAGAATTCGAACAAAAATAATTTTGAAATTCGTTGTTAAGTCCAACATTTTTTCTTTCTTTCTTCGGATTCTCAATAAAGTTGACTACTGAAAAGCTGAGTTACAGATTTTATGTTAAAACATGTTCACTATACCATTGCCTTATTCACAGAACAATACATTAGTTATTAATGTATGTCTGAAATAATAGTGCTTCGTGCAGATGCTTTATCCAATCGGAATTGCACAATGATAAAAAAAAATGTTGCAAGATATAATGTTCTTATTTACAGAGAAAAAGAGTTGAAAGGACTTAACGCTAACAAACATTTTCTTTAAACAGACATACATTTATTCTAATTTATGGAAGAAAGAAATAATTTGTGGAGCAGTATATTTATTAAGGTTACATATTCGTACAAAAGAATGTAAATATAATCGGGTCTGTCTTTAGAAAGGACGTGCTTTTAGCCACAAATTACACTGCTTCTTTTCGCTGTCTTTCATGCAGAATCCTGGTTTTGTTTTGATGCATGAAATACCTGAAACAAAAGTCCAAAAAATATTTAAAATGTTACATTTTAAAATATTTAACATTTTTTAAAATTAAATGGACAAAATCTGTTCAGTCAGGTATGGACTTTTGGGTTTCTGGTAGAAAAACGATTAATTAAAAAAAAGTGTTTATTGATGCTGAACAACTCGAAATTTATTACTATGCAAAAGTAAGTGGGTACCCAATGGCGTTCGAGGTACTATGGGGTACCTAATGTCTGCATTTTTAGATATGTGGAAATATATGTCTCTAAAATGTAAAGAACTGATATCTGTTTAGTACAGAAAACCGCAACTCGGTAAGCCTTATGGATACCGAGGTATGGGAAAATAAAGAACAACACCATAGAAGTGTGAGGTTTGCGTACCAGATTGTGCAGTTTCGAAAACTTAATTACTGAGAGCTAACAACAACCTCAAAAGTAGTTTCAATTCAATACACTACACACATGTCCTTATGGGGGTTTTCGGGTACTATGGCATTCACAGACCTCCCATTTCTAAACATTCTAAAATATATCTTAATAAACTTATAAAGAACGTTACAGGTGTGTGTTTACCGAAACCGCAAGTCGGTAAGTTTAACAGTTACCGAAATATGGTGAAATAAATAGGAACACCATAGGTATGTGGGGCTTCCATACTTGACAGTACAGTTTAGAAAATTAATGAAAATATGACTAATGGCTATTAAGATATTGTCAAATAAAGGGAGGACCCACACAGTTATGGGGTTTTGGTGTTAGGTGGTAAAATTTCCGAAACCGGTCATGAAATCTGAATAAGCACCAGTAGCAATTTCATCCTAAAGTAACTGGGTATTTCCATGGGGTTTTAGAACATCATGGGTCTAAAAAGATTAAGTTTTAAAAGCTTTGGAAAATATAATTTGACATTTGTAAAGAGTATTAGAAAAGAGAATAGAGTTACCCAAAACTTCCAGCCAGTACATCTTACAGCTAGAGAGACACCGTGAAATAAAAGAGTATTAGATCTTGAAATTTCATAAAACAACTTTTGATCTTAATAAAAGTTAAATAAGATGGTACTTATATGGGTGAAGTGAGTACCTCACACTCGTCAGGGCAATTCCGATCGAAAGATTAATTCAGCTCGAAGTTTTCTTCGGGTAAATCCAAGCGTGATAATTCCTAGCGTACAAAAAGAATGAAAATTCTTTGTCAATATCTAATATAGCAACCGAGATATAAGTAATTATGTATTTTATGACGTCGTAAAAATGGAGACCCACATGGATTTGTACTGTTGAGTCTTTGCTGTAAGAAGAAGAAATTTCAGAAAATTACCGTATATACCTTAATAGACAATTAAATGGGTGCAGGCACGGTGGCTTAGTGGTAGAGTGCGTACCTTTGGTGTATTGGGTCCCTGGTTCGATCAGCGGCCAAGTCAGTTTGTAGTCGACATCGTATTCGTGGGTATTCTCGGGGTACTCCCGTTTCCTCCCACCTTTGCACTCCATCAATTCTATCATCAACATTCATTTGCCTTAATTTCATTTTAAAATTAAATGGGCAGTTAAGTGTGATCGTATCTCTGTGGATTAAGAGAATACTCCAGTGTAGTTTCTGCAAAACATACTAGGTAAACACCCCACCACGAAGTTACTGTGTCCTCACTGATTTAATTGTCTATTAAGGTATATACAGTAGGTTTCTGAATTTCTTTCTTATAGCAAAGACCCAGAAGTACAAATCCTAAAAGATCTCTATTTTTACGTCATAAAACATATGACTCGTTATATTTTGGTTACTATATTAGATATTCACAGGGAATTTTCACTCTCTTACACAGCTCGATGAACCTTTGGAACTGCCTGAAGAAAACCTAGAACTAATCTTTCCATCGAAATTGTAATGAGGTACTCACTTAACCCATAGAAGTACCATCTTATTTAATTTTGTTGGGACCAATAATTTTTCCGAAGTTTCAACATCTCATACTTTTTATTTTACGGTGTTTCTCTATATGTTAGATGTACTGGTTGGAAGTTTTAGATAAACATATTTATACTTACATATTTCTAATACTCTTTACAAATGTCAAGTTATATTTTCAAAAGCTTTTAAAATTTAATCTTAGTAGACTGTAAGATGTTCTAACACCCCATGGAAATATCTAATTACTTGAAGATGGAATTGCTACTGGTGCTTATTAACTTTCCATGACCGGTTTCGGAAATTTTATCATCTAACACGAAAATCCCATACTTGTATTGGTCCTCCCTTTATTTGACAATATCTTGAAAGCCTTAGTCATATTTTAATTCATTTTCCAAATTGTACCTTCAAGTATGGAAGCCCCAAGCCCCACATACATATCGTGTCGCTCTTTATTTTCCCATATCTCGGTATCCGTAAGGCATACCGAGTTGCAGTTTTCAGTAAACAAATATCAGTTCTTTACATTTTAGACAAATGCATTTCCATATATCTAAAATGCAGAAATTAGGTACCGCATTGGAACTCCATTGGAGTACCCACTTACTTTTGCATAGCAGGGTAAAAACGCCAGTGGTTCTCTCTTTAAGGTTGAAAACATACTATTTTGTCTCTTCTCTGAGCATCGTGAATCTGTCGGAGCTGTACCATAGTTGGAAACTCACTGATCCTTCCTATAATGACCATGTAGTCAGAATTCAAAAAGGAGTAGCCGTTGAAGGAAAAACAATATTTTAAAATCCTTGCACCAGTAGTCGTCAGCTTAAAATCAAAATGTTCCAGTAGTAGTCAGAATTTTCTACCAATGTTCGTCACTCAAATAACTTGACATAATTTATTTAGAAACGCACTGTTTATCAGTTTAAAATTAAGAATAGAGTATAAAGTACTAATGTTAATAACTGTGCATCACTTTTGGCACTCAAGAAAGAAAATAAAAACGTTTTTACATACTTTTTTAAAGCAATTTCAGTAAGAAAAATGTTAACTGAATTCAAAAGTTAACTGTATATTATTTTAACGTTAAGAGTACAATATTAAATACTATGTTTAATAACTATAGTGACTTTAAGCACTCAAGAATGAAAATAAACATGTTTGTACATACATTTTTAAAACAATTTGAGAAACAAAATCAGTTAACCGAATTCAAAACTTAATTATACATCACCTTAAGATTAAGAAGGGACTATAAAATACTGAGGTTAATAATAATGCATTACTGAAGAATGAAAACAAAAATGTTTTTAACTACCTAAATTGTATTTACATGTTGTTATTTCTCATTAACATGCTTTTTGATAACGCACGATATGGGCTAGGGGTGCGCACGAGAAATGATTTGAGACTGTCACCTCTCGCAAAGATGTCGCGAAAGTTGTCTCCTCTCGAAATCTGTATCTGTTTCTATTGGAAGAGCTATGTCTCGTCTCGAATTTCGTAACAAAAATTCTGTCTAGTCTCGTGCCGTGCGCAACCCTAATCAGGCCATAGACAAAAACTTCATTTCGGAGGGGTTTCGATAGGGCTTTGTGATATCCAAATTTTGAAATAGATAATCGATATTGAAATACTATTGAAACTTGTTCGAAATATCAAAAAATACAGCAATATCAAAATATAAGCAATATCAAAAATCGAAAATATAGAAATTGATAAAGATCAAAAACATCGATATATCGGTCAAAAATTTCGATATCGATAGTTTGATATTTGAAAATATTAATCGTTCGATCGAAATACCGCACATCCCTTGGCTCCAACTGTTACCACCTTAAAAAAGAATGTGAAAATTGCTAACTACCTAGGTAATCTGTAAGTACCTTAAGACGGGGTTACTTTGCACTTCAGGGTTAACTTCGCACAAAATACGAAAAAAGTTACACAGTCTTCCGTCGGTAAACCCATGAACTGTAAAGAGAAAGTTTCAACTGCCACCGTAAGATAGAACATCTAACTGGATTTTGGCTATAATGTTGGCGGTTAACATCAGTTCTAATCACCTGAAGGGTTTGTTGTTGTAGAGGTATGGAAAGCACTCACTGTAAATGCAGACAAAATTTGGAAGATATCACCTACAAGAATTTCCGTCAAAGTTAAGTCGGTTTCGTAGAATTCTACTGTGTATGATGGGACTTCCAAGCAATAGTTGAAACTGAAGGGTGAAACATTGTAAAGTCATAGAAAAAATAAAACTGGGAGAAGGCTGTTTTGAGCCTCAAATCGTGGTTACTTTGCACCGGGTCAACGTAACCTTTTAAATGGGAAATTCTTACTACTGGCACCTCCTCCCGTCTAACTTTAGGAAAATTTCCTCTTTAGGTAGATGTCGAAATGGATTTCTTGTTGGAAAATAAATTACGAACAGCGGCGGATTCAGAAGAATAGTTTGAGAGGGACTTCACACAGAAATACTTCGTTTATTTAGAAATCATTAGACTTTTTGAAGGGCTTGACGGGCATACGCATAGGAATGACTAAATTAGATTTTTTAAAAAAGAAATCCTGCAATTTGGGTGGGCTTCAGCCTGAAAGCCCCAAATCCCGTAAATCTTCCACTGATTACGGTTGAGATGATATTCTTGGATATAAAGAGCAACCAAGGCAAATCTGTTCACGGAGATTTCTTCTGTTTTTCAGTTGCCATTTTTGTGGGTCATGCTAAACTATCAGAATGTGGCTCCTATTTCGGTACCAGAAAATACACAATTTTCTTTACAAATATCGGTAATTCATACTAAGTACTGATACCGGTACCATAATTCCAACATCAATATTTGTAGACTGCATGCAGTTTTGTGTAAAAAGTGAAATGTATAAATACAGGAGAGAAAACATTGCAGACAAACATTATGTTAGTATGTTGAACATACTTTTTGTATGTGGTGCAAAATATCTTCATCTATGGGGTTACTTTGCACCAAAGTTTATATGAAATGAAATCTTTGAGTTTTACGTTCCACGATTTTGCCGGGTATGCTGAAGGAGACGGTGATGATGAGTAATGAATGAAATGGTGGAATGAAGAAAGTGGGAGGAAACGGGACAACCCCGAGAACACACGGTGTTTGTCCACCACAAAGTTCACTTGGCGGGGACTGGGATCGAACAAGGGACCCCAAGCACCAGAGGTGAACGCTCTACCGCTGAGCCACCGTGGCCCCTCATATAGAGTACAAGTAACAATATGTTGTAAAAAAAAAAATTGCCCGTCTGGAGGTCATGTAAGCTAAACACCAATACAATTGTTACAGATTTATTTACTAGCACTGTTTAATTATCTACGGTGCTGAACATCGCAACACCAATATCATTATGTCACATCCTTTCAAAACTATGCTAACTGCAAAGTAGACCTGCTTTGCTTCGTAATGTCCAAATAGTTTATTACTGTGCTCGAATGCAGGCAAGTAGCATACAAATTTATGATGTTGAAGGCGTTATTTTTCACAGCTATGAAGAAAAGACATGAAAACGAAAAATAAAAATAAATCTTTGTTTTACGTCCTACGGTTATGCTGTGTATGCTGACAGTCACAAATGAGTATTGAAAATTGATGATCTTGGAATACGATTTGGTGGAATAATGAGGGGGGAAAAATAGACATTGATTAAATATAAAATTGAAAAGAAATAAGGGCCTGACGCTCAAATATTTATCTATCTGGCAGAAATCTTGATCCCTCTAAAATATCATGAAGTACTTGACTGATTCTAAACCCAATAATAGTAATAGTAATTATAACAATAAACACAGACTATACCTAGATATAATTCACGCACCTTGAAGTCTAGAAATTAATAATTGCAATCCTCAGCATTCCAATAGAACTTTGGTTTCTCCAAATGAAGATTCGGACATCGGTTTTCTTCTCAAGCAATAATGGGGTACAATAATCAGTTGCAGTCCAAAGCCAAGTCACTAAGCATGAATATAAAAGATTTTGTGTTAAATATTTCAATGTAAATTTCATGAAATACAATTCATTAGTTAGTTACATACAAACTCTTACGCATGTAAGTCAGAATCTACTTGTAATAACTTGTAAATTTAAACAAAATTATACTACAGTTATAGGGACATCAAACATATATTACATAAGATATATAGGGTGTCTCAAAAGTTCCCTGACATAAAGTAACTCGGTTATTATCAGAGTTACAACAAAATGTAATTGGGAAACCGTCTCCAAATATGATGTTTCCAATGTAAGTTGAAGGAATTTTCGAAATCGGATGAGTCGTTTGGCTGTACACTCTTTATGCGTCCAATGTTAAATGAAAATGCAACGTTGCCATTTACCTGGACCCACAACATAAGTGAATGAAGTTACTGTCTTTTACGTTAACATGTCGATGGCCCATTTCAAACAGTAACTTCATTCACATATGTTGTGGGTCCAGGTAAATGGTAACATTGCATTTTCATTCCACATTGGGCGCATAAAGAGTACAGCCCAAACGGCTCCTCCGATTTAAAAAGTGTTCACTTTAGATTGAAAACAACATATTTAGAAATGGTTTTTCCTCTTACATTTTGTTGTAACTCTGATAACAGAGTTACTCTGTGTCAGGGGACTTTCGAAACACCCTGTATACATCATACGAAGTTCCTTTCTAAATTCTACACGAGTGTAGTTTAATTGAATGTGAGATGGATGATACATTAGGCCGTTTGGGAATACTCACACAGATGGCCGCCATTTTGGATTAAATTTGTTTGTTATAAATTGGTGGGTAATGTGATACATATATATGGCCACGGGCTAGAATTTTCTCAGTATGTCAAATATGCAATCAGATTCCATGGAGCTTAATTTGGTGAAAAGTTATTGCCAATTGAACGTTGTATTTACCTCTTTCTTCTAGATGTAGAACCATACCGTTAGAACGTGAGGAATGTATCGAAATATTCAAACTGTGGGGCGGGAGGAGTGCCTGTGCAGTGGTTACCGATTGCAAACAGAATCATCCACAATGTGGCTGTGTTACATGTTGCAGTGTCACAGTAATTAACTAAATTTGAGGAGACGGGCACATTCGTGGACATACATCGTAGCGGACGATCGTAGACAGCTACAGATGAAGCAACGCCTACGGCAGTGCTGACTTCCTTCTCGATGTGGCTCCAAAGGAGCACACGTCATTTATTAATGCAATGTGGGTTGAGTCATAGGGTCTGCGCGTGTATAAGTGCATCCGTACAAGGTGCAAATGAAGCAACATCTCCACGAGAACGATCTTGGTCGCCAAGTGCAGTTTTGTGACCGAGTTATCGAGTAATTATGGTTAAACTCTAACATTTTTATGCAAATACTCTTTTCAGATGAAGCTGACCTCTACGTAAATGGGAAGGTTAATAGGCAGAACATGCACAATTGGTCACCTGACAACCCCGCGTGCAAGACCCCTCCAACATGACCAGCGCAAAGAAAATTAATTATGGTGTTGGCAGATAAATGAGGAATACGTCTAATCAGTCACTTTTTCATTCCATAAAATTAACTGCGGAATAATACCTCACGCTCGTACAGGGATAGATATTGCGAGCTGCGATGCCCGAGGATGGTACATTCTCGCAGTTTTTTCAACACCATGGCGCTTTCTTCATTATGGATTCGTGGTGCGTCACTACTTGAATAATTCCCTAAAACATGGGTTGATCGACGAGAGGCAGTTGAATGGCTGCCCGATCACCGGACCTAACGCTGTTCAATTTCTAGCTTTGTGGACATGTTAAGCCTATGGTTTGTGCAGTAAATATTCATAATTTTTATCATCTAGAACAAAGTATCGCCATCGTCTGTGCACGAATTTGACCCTATATCCTACTTTGTGTCCACATTAATTGGAAGATGCTTCTGCAAATGTTTATTGCTCAGAAGGAACATATGGAACATATACTATAACCAGGGGTAAAAGTGGACCTGAAAAGGTGGGGGGACGGTAGGTAGCGGCATCACTCCACGCCGTTCCTCCTGCCTATCTTTGCCCATTGTACCATTTTAGGGTCTGGGAGACGCCGTACATGTTTTTCGAGGTGAGGAACTGTGTCCCCCGCGTTCCCCCTCGCTTTTACCCCTGACTATAACAGGGAAATGTGTTCGAAGTGGGAACAATCAGAGGCGGTGCGTTTTATTACGATTTTGACTCGACATATCGGCTATCTAAATGTTCAAATGCAGTGAAGTGTGAAGCCTACAAGATTGCATTTCTATTTACATAATGTCTGAAAACCACTGGAAAGCCTCTTTAGTTACGGAGAAAAAATGGAGAGACTGATCCATCCATCGTGAACAACTTTCTGAAAAAAAAAAAATAAATAAAAATAGCCCCTTGCCTTGTATCAGAGAATTATACACGAAAGTGCTCAAAAACCGACTTTTAATATTAACAATTTTCAGCGGGTAAACTCCTGGACCACACACTCGAATGAGGGGTATTTCAAACTCCCGTAAGATTCGCCCCCACTGCAATCCCCTAAATCCGCCCACGCTCAAACCACGACGCTTATAAGACTTCAGACAAGACGACACATACCAACATACGAAAGAAACAATTCAATATGGCACATCAAAATATAAACTAATGAACGTCTTTGAAAACACCTCATTTTACAAACAAAAGGTAGAAAAAGGTAAAAAAAAATGTCAGTATTGTCAACTTAGAAGTTACTTCTACATGAGAAATAAAATCTTTGTCAATATATAAAAATGGATTTATTAAAGGTATTTAGCATTTATTCTTCCCTGAAGGTATATCTTGATCACTAAAAAACCAGAAACGGTATGTCTCTATCACTGAAAAAAAAAAAAAAAAAAAAAAACAGAAGGGTATGACATACCACTACATATAGTCTCACTTGGTTCACTGCCAATAACATTTCACCAGAATAAGTTAAATGATACCTGATTGCACATTTGACATCCTCAGAACATTTTAGTGCATGGCCATATATCACACTACCCACTTATCATCCGTATTACAATTTCGAATCTAAGATGGCGACCGTCCGCGTGATGTAATCCGAAAGTATCCCTCTGAGCCTAATGTGTATCTCTTATCTCGCATTCAATGAAACTACATCCCTGTAGTTTTCAGAAAGGATGACAAGGGACTTCTGATGCATCCTGTATATAATAGTTGTATCAATAATGAAGTTGGAAGTATGTGATCTAGATCGTTGTTTCCAATTTAACCTAATGTCTTGCTGAAAATGGAATATTTGTTGAAATCTTAGTTTTACGTGCGACGGGTAACCGGCTAGGCTAAAGGAGACGCTGATGATGATATAATGAATGAAATGGTGGAATGAAGAAAGTGGGAGGAAACGGGAGAACCCCGAGAAAACGCACTCACACCGTGTTTGTCCACCACAAAGTTTACTTGGCGCGAGCTGGGATCAAATCAAAGACCCCAAACACCAGAGGTGAACGCTCTACCACTGAGCCATCGAGGCCCGACAGGAATATTTGTTGAAGTCTACTGTCTTCTTCACTACTAAGGTTACACAAAAATCAGCCTATGGTTTGATGGAATTCGAACCAACATTATATGTATACTCTCTCAGCGAGAATCAAAGCTGGTACCAAGTTTACATATGCGCGCGCATTGTATGTTACTTATATAGCTCACAGAGCTATGGGCGAGCAAGCAAGGCACGTGCCCCGGGCGCGTGGTTGGAGGGGCTACTAAAAGAGAGGTTATATATTAGTACTTTTCCGTTTTGGTGTTTAATACTTTTCATCAGAGTGCGAAATCATGAAATCAAAGTGGGGGAGACTGAAGGACTGAAGAGAGCGAGAGAGAGGAAAGAACAAAAAAAAGCTGTGCAGTTTTACACTTCAAAGAATTGTAGTGAAATGAGAAGGTCAGAATTCAAGATGACATTCGGATGCTTGGCACGAAGAAAAACATTGCAAGCAATTAAAAAAAAAAACTTAAATAATGTGATATATTTTGTAGGCTTTGGATATGTATGTTTTAGTTGGCATCAACAATTATTGGTGTGTTTTGTCACAATTGACAGTTTAGCGAGAGACTAGGCTAACTGACAATTTTAACTTTCTGAAAGAAAAGGAAACAAATGAAAACAGCACGTTACAAAGGATACGCCTGATATTCATAGTTTGGCTTAGTATACAACAGGGGTGGATCCAGGATGGACTACTGGGGGGCGGTCGGTTGTAATGCCACTACTTACAAGCTATCGCTACTTTTAAGAGATTCAACTCTGGGTGGATTTTATTTTATATTAAAATACACAAAGTTTCCTCTTCTTGGGGGCGATAGACCCTCCCTGGATCCGCCCCTAACTCAGGACAAGCTACACCGACAAGTGGTTGAGGCAAAGGTCAATTAATGACATTGGTATGCTGTTCCGTCAAAATCTCAATCTTGACCTGGATGTAGGTTAGCCTGGTCCTCACTGAACCCCTCAATTGAATGTTTAATATGTAAATTAGGCACTCCTACATCACAAACAGTAAATATAACCTACCTTATTCTACGTTTTTAAATGCATTTCTACAACTGATTGTAACTTTAAAGGTTCTCGTGAAGATTAGCTGGCGGAGGTTACCTAACATAGCCATGAGTTATCAAATTAACAGTTGTGCATCGTGGGTGATGATAATGATCCTGAGGTTAGATGTTAAATTGGACTCGAGAGCGGAACAAGGGCTGATGTTATTCGTGTCTCAGACAGGGCATAGAATGGAACGAATATGAAAATAAGGTTCCTGTAATAGTTTTCCACAGGGTTTGTAAGATTTTCGAAACACTTGGCAATTTTTTTTATCAAGACTTGACATTTTTTAAAAAAAGAAACCAAGACTTGGCAATTTCAAGTTTCATCCCCCTCCCAATCTTGTAATGCTCGCTACGCCGCTGTAAGCAATGCATATTTTCGACAATATTCGTTGTTCATCCGTTTCCGCTGGGTTACAACGTGGTAAGCTGCATATGGGACTTTTAATAGTGTTATTATAATGAGAAAGAATTGCAAATTATGTTGATGTTCCTAAAAGAGGGAAATTGAAAGAGAAATTAAAAATAAATAAGGGAGAGAAAAGTAATTACTTGAAAATAAAAATAAAGTCTTTGAGTTTAATGTTCCACGATTATGCTGTTAGGCTAAGGGAGACGGTGATTAAAGCACGTTAATGGTTATGGAATATTTGGTGGAATGAAAAAGTGGGAGGAAACCAAGTCCCCGAGAAAACCTACAAGCACGTATATGAAAATGAAGTAAAACATACACTGGACTATGCTTTCTTTGTCTAGCAGAGTCATAGTTTGGAATCGAAAATGTGTTTTGAATCCTTGCATTTAGAGATTGCGAGTGTAAGTAACGAAATCACTTAATACATCCATTAAGATTTCGGAAAGCGAAATCTAAATTTAGGTAAGCTAACTCCATGTACTAACTGCTTGCATCCGCTTCGTACATTGTTCGAAGGGTCACGAAGCAAATCACCTCATTTAGTCTACACATACCTAGTACTAGTGTTAATTACCTGCTTCGTTTGAGTTCGATCATTCTAAACTATTTTACTGGTAGCATATATTCGTTCGTTTAGCCAGGATTTCGTAATGGAAGGGGGTGCGTGACTTGAAATACTGTGGTTACAACACCAGGGGATCGATCAATCTAAACTATTTTACTGACAACATATCCATATTGATTTGTTAGGACAATAAAATGAGGATATGTTAGTAAGTATTTTAATTAAAGAATTATGAAGAAATCTTGCGTAAAAGAATAGAAAAAAGTATTAACAAAGACATAGTCTTCCGAGGTCATTCGAACTCGGTTCTTCTCTTCTTCTTTCTATTTCTCTTATCTTAGTTTAATGCCGTCAAGGATAGCAACGAGATCTCTTTCGGGAGTAAAGACATCCTATAAAATGGATTAGTGTTGCCGCGAAAATCAAAATGGTTCATATTATTGGTAATTCTGGGCATTGCTTAAGTTCTAACTGACAGGCTACCGGTTTATCGATCGTCATTTTAGTCCATAGGGTTACCGGCGCAAATCCCGGGGGGATGAGGACATGTCCCCTCCAATCTTAGAACTGGGGGGGACTTTCCCCTCAATAATCCGATTTGAAATGCGTTTTTGGGGGAGAAATGTGATGATTTGTGTCCGATTGCCACAAAGGAAAGTAAGATGAAATGATGTCCCCACCCCCGAATAAGCCTTCAATCTGCCCGCCTCACAATTTTGAAGACAACTCTGCTCCCCTGATCCTCCGCAGCATTGTTTTTCAACTTCATAAATATTTTGAATATCTTTAAAAAAAAATTATGAGAACTGTCTTACGCGTCCCTCTCAATGTTGAAGACAGATTTGCGCCGCTGCATAGGGTTAACATGGAGCTAGATGGAATTCGGAATGTTCCGTTACAATAATATCCAATTTCAACTTGATCCCCCCCGTTTCCTCCACACAAAGCTCCTCGTAAGAAAGAGTAACCAAACGCTTCTTGTAGCTTTATATTTTTGAGGCTGATTCATCTGTTTCATCTTTCCTTAATATTTTTCATTTCTGGATCCAAAGGGGGGGGGGTCTGGACCCACCCCTCGGCTACGTGCCTGCTTCCCGTAAAAAGCTTCATTCGAACCCTGAATCAAACAACTCCATCTGTAAAGCAGTGCTGAGTTGATTTTAATATCCTTTTCTGCAACGAGGCTGTATGAGACGTGGACTTACTGATTAACATGGACTCCGAACCACTCCCGCCGGGAATCGAACGCGGGTCTCCCACACCAAAGGCGCGTACGCTAACCACTTAGCCATGAAGGAGCTCATCTCTAAAGCAGTGTAAGCAACAACAACAACAAAAAAAGAAACAAACACACACACACACACACACACACACACACACACACATATATATATATATATATATATATATATATATATATATATATATATATATATATACATATACATATACTAGAAGTTTGCGCAATTGGGGATCAAAACATTCTCAATGAAGTATGAGAAATAGTAAACGTCAATCAAAGTGGGCTTCTGCTTATTCTTTACTTCGTTAATACTTAATTCCTTCTAGAAATAGTGAAACAATACTATGAAGTCACAGTACTTAAACATAATCGAAAGAATAAAACAAGGAAACAGAGTAATTTCCGACTGATTAAACTAGTCATATATACTATACCTAACTGTTACATTGTATTTCTTACCATATTACGAAAGCGATATAACTTTTTTTTACCAGCGATAGAAGCTGGACGCAATCCAATACTGCAATTTAGACGCTGTAACGAAAGCTGCAAGTCAAACGCCTGACACTCCTAACTCTTCAAGCTGTGTAGTAGCTGTTTCAAGCGGTCTGCAACTTATGACCTTGAAACTAAGTGCTAGTAACCAAATTAATGCCAAGGTACGATACAAACACCCCAACTTGCCACAATGACGTCAACACAAGGAAAAAAAAAACATCTAATTTTTGGTTCCAAAATTATGAAACAATAATAATAATGTTTTAATTCTCAGTAACTCAAATATTAGTTAACTAGAGAACATAACAAGCAAAACAAAACAAAACAAAAAGAACTGACTGCTGTTTTTAAATTTCAGTGAGGCTGTAAAATATGTTTTGTTTCATTGTTAAAAAACAAAAAGAAAAAGAAAAATAAACAAAGAAATGAAATAAATTTTGTTGCAAATATCCTAGCAAAAATAAATTTTCTAGACACAAGTGGCTCCGCGTAGCGTAGTTGCTAACGCTCTCGCCTTCGGTACGAGCGGACCCAGGTTCGATTCCGGTAGGGGCACTCGGTCGAAAAAGTATCAAAAGCTTTTAAGTCCAGTCATCCTGAATGAGGCTTTCTTGGGTTTTCCTCATTTCAGACCAGGCAAATGCCGGGTGGTACCCAACATATAGGTCCCAGGCCGTTTGCTTCCTTCCCTTTCCCGGATAGTGTGCTCACCGAGGGACGTCATAACTCACATGTGACGGGCTAACAAGGTCATTGATGCCGAAAGCCCAGAAATCTAAATCCTAAATCTTCATTCACTACACAAGAAAATGTTCGCGCTGAAAACGGTTTCTTAGCAATTATGTTAAGCAGTCCTGTAGTAAATCTCCATCAAGTAATAAACCGTCACATATAAAAAGGAATGAATAAACACATAACATTCATTTTGAGTACATTGAAATGTAAAAAGTTACAAAACATTAATATTCAAAGATTTCTCAAAATTCAGATTAACCCATTCCTTTCTCTTCAACCATTAACTAGTTACAATAGTAAGAATTGTAGTCATAAATCACATTACTTGTTTAGTACTATATTAAAGCAAGTTATACTAAAGGAATATATAATTAATGGAATATTTAACTAAAGTGATAGTTTACTATTGCACTTACCCAGGCTTTTGTTTCCTTCCACTCTTCTTTTCCGTTTGTAAACAACCTCGTTTATAAACCAACTCGCAAGCAAACGACCGTTGTTTCATGACGTCATCTATGGTGCAAGAAAGAGGTGTCTATAGGAGGTCAGGACCTCACACACAGATGGACGTATATAACATATAGCTGAAGTATTTAACATACGTATACGTATGTAAAATACAGAAGATTGTTAGATGTCAGACATCCTGCAGCGACATGATGTAATATCTAAGCGGGTGAAAGGCAATACCTGTGTAGCGTATGGATAAAGTACGCTCCGTACAGATTTCCTTAGTAAACATAACGAATCCTTGTATTTGTACAATATACCGCTGTCCGGATAATGGATTTTTCTCAGTGCACGAAACAGTCCTCCATTCTGAGATGAATCCGTATGATTCGGAGCTTGTTGTCCAATGAACATCATATATTAATCTGAATATTGCTGTGTATGTTAGGTATTATTTCATTATATACTGTATGTTCAAAGAAATAAAAACATTGACCACTCATAAATCAAAAAATGCTTGAAAGTAGATGAAAATATGAAATCTAGAACAATTGCAGGAAATAAGTTTGTAAATCATTGCTTCCATTGACAGATAGACATTCTCCAATCATTTCAACATCTTTTTCTTTCTGGAGAGATGAACTTGATTCTCACACCGAGTATACATTGAAATTTAATTTGAAGCATTTGAAAAAAAAAATGGGCCTTGCTGGAACCGAACCCTGGTTTCCCAAATGACAGTTCATTGTGCTAACCACTAGCCTACAGCGCCACTTTACCTTACACAAATAATAATGATAAAACTATGTAATAAGACATTGACCATGTTAATTTTAAATTATTGTTGGGCATACGAATTATTCGTAAACAGTTAACAGAATACAAAGAGTAGTCCCAATAAGAATTAATAAAATTATAAGAACAATTCCAATCAAAGGTTTAAATATACTATTAACTTTAGAAAAGCCTTCACGCCTTTTAGTATTAGAAAATTCAATTTAGGTCCTGGATAAAATATAAAGAAATAACGAAAATAATCGAAATTTTAGGCTAATAATCGAAATAATCGATACTGGAGAATGATGAATTTCATAATCTAACAAACATAAATTGGAACGAGAAATCGATAAACACATCACAGGACTCTAAATTAAAAATATATATACAAACGCTCGATACATGAAGAAAAATTAGACACATTGAAACATGGATTATAATTTCCTAACATTATCCCTTTAAGTTAGCCTTTAAAAGGTTAAATACCGATAATCAAGATATGTGTGAATGTAAGAAAATTCAGGGCTCGAAACATATTCTGTGGAATTGTGATAACTTTATAGAATCGGAAGAAATTAAAGTGGAAAGAAAGAGGATCAAGGAGTTGAGTTGATTTTAAGTTTAACGTCCCTTTCAGCAGCGCGGCTATATGAGACGGGATCTACTGATTAACATGGAATTCGAACCACATGAGCTCCCGCCGGGAACAGACTCAAGGAATTGGACAAAAAGGAAATTTGTTTTTAATATACAAAATTTCTATAGGCTTGAAAATACATTAAAATATATAATGCAACAGTGTTGTAAAAAGAGCATGAAAGGAAAGACAATACTATCAATAAAACTAAAATTGACTACCAAGAAAATTCAATAAAAAGATATAAGTTCCTGAATAAACAATAATCAAGAACTGAACGAATATTTTCTCTTTAAAGGTTTGTGTTTGTCTAGTAAATAGTGTTTTATTTAAATTTCAGTGTTGTGTAGTACGATCAAGAGTGTTTGATTTTGGATTTATGTGTGTAAAATAGAAAATGGTTGCACATTTTTCCCAATAAGTAGGTGTTAAAATGAGAAATTAGCGAAAATGTCAAATAAAAATGTGTAAAAAGCATACCAAATTATTGAAAAGTATGTAAATGGTGAAAAGGATTAAGTGAACTGATAATAGTGATAACAGTAATAAAACAGGTGACAACCTAAAAGCAAAATATAATGAATAATATTGAAGTGAAAATTGATTTGTGCAAACGTGTTTTAAAGTAGTTTAGCTCGAGAGAAACAGGTAATAATCAGAAAGGAAGCAAGGTTAAAAAAATACAATGTTAGTAACAAGGCTCAAACCAACGATACTTGTTACTATCGTCCTCAGCAACTTATCAATGATTATTTTCAATCTATTACTCCTCCCTTTCAAAAGCCAGTTTAGCTACAGAACAACATTCTTCCTTCTCCATCTCAGAAAGAATACCGATTAAATAATACCTGAGAGATTACATTCCTCATGTCTCCAAGCAACAAAAAGACCCAGCGATTTTCAACCGAAGAGCACTGAACGGATTGCAAATACCTCCGTAATTTAGCTGCCCAAGAGGATATTGCACTACTTCCAAATCACATCAAGGACTTGATTCCATTAGAACTATCATCATTTTGTTACTCTTTTCTGATTCTTCTCATTCCCAAAGAAGATACAAGCACTCACCACCAACTTCAGAAGTTTTTACAGAAACAAATTCGTCTTCTACGTGGTTCCTACAGCTCCTGGGCAGTTTTACCACAAGTTTTTCACAAGCAAATTTCGATTTTTGCATCCAGAGCTATTCTTCGCGAATACTTGGCAAGTTTTCCGTACAGGACCATTTTCGCAGACCTTCAATCAGCGTTCTGGATTTTGATTTAAAGTAATCAACGATCACCAAGTACTCAACACAAAGAAGAACAGATGCCTTTTAGTACGTACGCTGTCCAGATTATTTCGGACTTCTTGTGTACGGATGGCACAAATCTTTCTCCATTCCATGGACAAAATAGATTCACAACAAGACGACCTTCTTTGCCCTAGGGCAAAGTAAGCACACGTATCTCAGACCAACTTGTAAAATTGGAGGTTTTCCAATGATGATAAATATCGCACCTTCCATGTTTATTATTATTATTATTATTATTATTATTATTATTATTATTATTATTATTATTATTATTATTATTATTATTATTATTATTTTGTATCTCCCGTGTTCCGAAAGTTATCCACGTGGTTTCATGATTATTGCTGGATCTCGTTACAGAGAAAAATTAAAGCTGCATCACGTTACCAACATGGTGAAGTCAATGTTACGTATTTTCACGAATATTTTTTTGACTTATACTTACAAGTTAGGGGAAGGAAGTTTATCTAATACTGATTCTCATTTGACTTTCTGAAACTAAATTAAAGTTTCGTCCTTTAGTTTAAAGTTACAAAAGTTAACTTAAATTTTTACCCTGTGTGTTCCCTCATGAGATCACATTGAATAAAGTACACTTACGTGGGGCTCTTAAACCTTTGTTTTTAGCATGGTTTTTCAAGTAGGAGAAATAAAACGGATTATAAATTTATAATAGTTTTTTATTTTATGAAACAATAATATACAGTAACAACATAAATTATAACAATATTATGATACTTGTTAATAGCATTATTATTTTTTCTTAATGAAAACTTTGCATTATGAAACGAAAGCATGTACTTGATTTCGTCTTTAGACTATGCAAACTGGTTGACTATGATAATGTTATAAATGTTTATAGAAAAATCTAAGAATATACAATATATATAATTTTGCAGACATCTATTAAACTTTAACTTTCCTGATGGTATATTAAAGTTCCTATATATATACATATAGATATATTTCAGTCTTACACTATGTTAAAGCAAAAGGAATGCATTGATTAATGCTTACATTAATGGTGTAGTTGACTTTGACAAGTCATTCAGACACTTCAAATATTCATTAGTTTTTTTTTTTTAATTTTCGATTTCAGTAATTTTTTTTAAAATTAAATAATTACATATTATAGAAAATATCTTAAGAAGAGGCACAACAAGCAATATAAAGTTGTATATATTATCAAATACACGTAAAGTAAATATGTCATACCTAAATTCTTAAATCTTAATATTGAGCAATGAACTCATAGATACTATAAGAAGAGAATATCTCTTATATATTTACACTAAGGCTAACTTAATCTAAGCTACAATATGACTGAAATTATGAATTAAAACTATAATTTGATGGGGTTATGGTTACGGAATTTTTTAACAAAAAAATGAATAAATATTAAAATAGCAGCATGTATAGTACATACGTGCATAACCCAAAATGTATTAGGAGGAAAAGATCATGGCATTTACACGTGTAGTTCTGAAAGACAACAATAGGTGACACTATTATCGTAAAATAATATGTTAGTAGACTTAACATTGAATGGAATACTATAGTTAATCTACCCATATGCTAATATTTTAATTAAATATAGTGAACATTCATGTCTAACCATGGACCAAAACAACTACAGAAATAAATAAATAACAACATTATTTGTTATATTAAACATATATAAAAGAACCATAGTTAATTATTATTATTAAAGGTAGCACAAGAGTTTACATGTGGTATTTGTTGGTTTATGAGTGTATAGTTGTATTTTAATGACTGATTTGTAAGTTGTACATGTATAAAGTAATAAACACAAATAAAGGTTGTGTTGACATAATTTCATATTCAAATAAGTATAAAACTATGATATTAAGAACATTGCATTATTATTCTTATTATTTAAAGGTTTACATTAAAGCATGCATCATCCCAGCTTGTAAAAAAGAAATAATGACCACAGTAAGCTTTGAATGACTTTCAAAATAAATTAAAAATTAAAATTAAAGCTTAATTTGTATGCATCTTTGGTTTACAAGATATTAATTTATTTTAAAATGTTTTTTTTTAATATGGTAACTTAAGTAAATGTTAAAATATGTTAAAAGAATACACTACTTAGAGGAAACAAGATAATATGGTATATTTAAGACTGTTCAATATGATAATATGGGCTGCTAATTTGATAAAAGCTTCAGAGCTATAGAAGTTAAATCAATATTTGCTAGAAAGCGTCAGAGCATTAGAATTTTACGTATCGAGTAATTAAATATGTTATGTATTTTTCACATTAATTTTCTAAAAGGGAAGTGAAATCAAAGCTAAAGAGATCACCCAGTAAGACAGAACACCCATTATACTTATGCTTTGAAGGTTATAGAAAGAAACTAGTTTTTTTTAAAGAGTGTTATTTACTTTTTATGATACTTTCTAAAGTGACTTTTCAATTATCGTACTAAATAACTCTAGAAATAGAATTTTATTATATAAAAAGAAAAACAACGTTCCATTATTCATTCCATACAAAATACGTTAATCAGTTCCTTGCTGTAGGTAAAAGTGATTTCATAAACAATAAAGTTTTTTTGTGTGCGAAAAATTCACTCAGCATATACATTCAAAAAATAAATTATATCGTCTACAATTTCAATACCCATTGACTTTAACGCGGTACATAAACGTTACATAATCTTAAAAATATTACAATTTAGCTTCAGAAATTCTCCATTATCTATCGTATTCACTCATATCCTAAAAAATTATAAATGAAATAAGGCTTCCTGTAAATTGAGTTGCATACCGTATATGTTATGGATTTTTGCCACCCTATATTGATTCATATCCGGCTAACATGATTCAGTTAGGTAAGTTAACAGTTAAGTGCTATTTCTTGCCCCACTTTGTGAAGAATGTCTGTAAAATATATGAACGTTACAATGGTTCAGAAAATTGCGATCTGGGTTCTATAGATAACTTCGAAATAAAATAACCAAGAAAAAAAGATTTTCTGTCTCCAAATTAAATTAGACTCTAATTTAGTTATAGTAAAATATTTACCGTTTGAACTTTCCATTTTGAGGAAACTGGAAAAAAGAAAGGAAAATTTTCTATAATAGAGAATTGACTTTTGTATGTACACTCATGTCCAAAATTATTGTCGCATGTCTATAAATATATTGTTGTAGGCATATAATTTGATAACAAATTCCCCGGTATTTCTTATAATGTTAGTATGTGTATAATCGGCAAAGACATATATGTGGCAAATTTCATGTCAAAAGAGCAGTAAATAAAAACAATAAAACGAAAATAAAACTTTCTTGCGCATTTAGCAGCATTTTGTTTTACTCATTCTAATTTTCGTATTTTTAATTCTCTTCCTATGAAGTTTACCACAAATATACATTTCCCGATTAATACATATAGTATCTGTATTAAAAGTACCCTGCAAAATCATTATCAAATTATAGTCTTACAAGAAGACAGTTATAGATATGCGACAATCATTTTGGACATGAGTGTACATAGTACACTGAAAACAAAAAGAGGAACAGAAATTACAAATACACAAGATTAATTATGCTTGAATTATCGCTTAACCTACTTGACAGCTCCATAATGGCTTTTTTAAAACTTTATAACAGTTAACAATTTGTATTTAAAATATTATTACTTTCTCAATTTGTTGCTAACTAAATATTATAATTGATAACAGAAAATGTTAACTGAAAACCTCCTTTGACTATTATGTATTTGCACTTAACATCATAGCGTCAGTTTCCTTTGATTGTGATCGTAAATTTGTATTAAGTCAAAAACAAAACCTGTTTTTCCATTATTTTTAAAATTAGTGAACAGTTAACTAGAAGCAACAAAATTAGTTAGTGTAACTATAATGTTTCATTAGAGAAATTCAACTACAAATATGGGAGCCGCGGTAGCTCAATGGTAAATTGCTCACACTCTGGTGTGTTGGGTTTCTACTTTGATCCCAGGTCGCACCAAGTAAGTTTTTTGGTGGACAAACACCGTGTGCGTGGGTTTTCTCAGGATTTTTCAGCTTTCTCCCACTTCCTTCATTCTATCATTTCATTTATGCTTGCATACGTTTTATTTTTAACTTAAAATTCTCAAATCATGTAACGCTATTATTTGAAAAGCTACAATATCTGAAGATGCAGCAACGGGGAAAATTGCACTCGTTGGTACTGCTGTATAAAACAGCTTACTTTTACAGAACCTTCTTACCTTCTAAAACACCATAATTGTTTAAGCGATTTCCATGAGAGGGACACAAGATCACGTTTTAATAGCCAACTTGCAATTCCTATTCATAGATCAACTTATTCCTCGAAATCATATATAATTTCAACGTGTCATTGGAATACGTTACCAACCTCGGTACGTGAGTCAAACTCTCTAGCATCTTTTAAAAAAGCAGTTTACAATTTATTGTTATCGAAGGAAGGTTGAATGGACACGAGACAGAAGAGCCAATAGAGAAGCTTGTCATAAAGATATAAAATTCAACATTTATTACATATTGTACTTTAGTGCAGGACTATATCATATTTTTGTGTGTGTTATGTGCGTGTGTGTGTTTAAGTGAGCGTCTGTTTCTTGTATTTTTTTACTTTCTAACTTTTTTATTTTGCTATTGTTAATTATATTCTTTGATTTTTCAATTTTGTATCATGTTTAGGTGGTAGATAAGGCTTCAAATAGCCTTAACCTCGAGATGTAAAATAAGTCGAAATAAAATAAATAAATAAATAAATAAATCACCACCATCTCTATTAGCCTACATGGCATTACCGTGAAACTTAAAACTAAAAAAAAAAAAAATAATAAAATAAATTAATATTTCAAACATAAATTTGCGAACGAAATATGTTTTTAACTGCGGATTGAATTTGAGTGACTTTTCATTTTTAAATAAATTATTCAACATAAAAAAAAAGCATATAATAGCGCAAAGTAATTATTTCCATTACTAGTTTATTATATTCCTTAGCACTATAACTAGTGGTGTAGATGGGAGACTTCATGGACTAGAGCCCAGGCCCGTAGCCAGCCCAAAAAATTAGGGGGGGGCGGTAGAAGTTAGGGGGGCCGATCCAATCATATTATACTTCATTACCATATTATAGTTCATTTGCAAGCCTTCCTTGAAATTTTATGGGGGCCAGCCAAAATTTAGGGGGGCCCGGCCCCCTCTTGCCTCCCCGTGGATACGGGCCTGCTAGAGCCCTCTCCAGGTCTTAAGAGGCAATTTATACAGCTTGTATACATGGTACTTAATTTGACAAACTCTTCATTTTTCTTGTCAATTCCCTATTTACTGAAGAATATTGTTCTTTATATTATTAAGAACTTCAAAGTTATGTCCAATAAATTCCTTAGGGGCTCACAATGACTCAACGGTGAAGCACTTATCTCTGGTGCGTGAGATATTTGGTTCGGTCTCTGCTCACACCAGGTGAGTGTAAGGGTTTGTGGTAGACACATACACCGTATGCATGTTTTTCCTCGGATTTCCTCGTTTCTTTCCACTCTCGTTATTCCACCAATTCATTTATTATTATCGCTCAAATAAATTAAATCGTCAAATTGTCAGAAGTAATCCTATTGTGTATTAAAAAACAAAATATGCTTGAAAAGAGGAAATAATAATTTGCAAAAAGTCTAGAAGAGGGGGCGAGAAATTACTTTGCTTTGTGTTTTATGTGTTCTTCACAAAGTGCTTCTAATACTTGTGTTTATAAGTAGTTCTATAACATTATTTATGATGTTTTAGACGCAATGAAATTAATATAAAATCTCTGCTTAGTTCGGTAGTGATTATGAAAATTTACAACTAATACTCAAATAAAGAAATGGTGAACTTAGAAAGAAATACGTCTAATAGGTGCATATTGTATATAATTCATAAGATATCAAATTAACTTTCGCCATATATCATATTGTATGATAATGATGTACTTTATAAAATAACCTTGATCATAAGATTCAAATGTTGATGATACGGGTAATCACACTTCTTTAACATTCAGAAGAGAGAGAAAAACCTTCTAATTTGATTATAAGCTTGGATAAAAAATGGCACATGTGAGGTAGTTCAATTGATTGTGTTACATATTATAATAATACATGAAATGTAAAACATAGCAATGATTAACAGGAGTTAAATACTAAAGTGAACAACAAATATGCGTTATAACCATTACCTTTAGAGTAATAGCAGTCATAAATACGATTTATATTCCCTGAACATTGTTGCCAAGAGCATAAGCGTTGTATGCCATCTGGTGAGAACTATAGACATTATCTTGAGCGAGACTTCTCTTGTAGTGAGATCCACTCCAACCTGCATCATGTGTATTGCTGTAGCTGTGTGAGTAGGTAGGGTGGCTAACCACTTCATAGGTTGACGTTGCCTCTTTGTTGCCTAATCTCTTCATACCCAGTAAAGCTATAAGAACCAGTGCAATTTTACCCAATACTAATGCTTTCCCAGCAACTACAGCCAAAAATCCGAATGCGATGGGGATAAGTACGGCCAGTTTTAGTTTTAGAGCCAATAATAACGGCATTAACATCTTGTTTCTCATTTTTCTTCCTGTAAAAACAAAAGAAAAAGTATTAAGCAATGTAGCTACTATTCTTTTGGAATAAATTCTATACATTAGATTAGGTTCAATAAACCCGTCATTTAACAGACTAATTAAGGCGAAAATGTGGGCGTAAAATTGGACGTCGTTTAAACTAATTGCATTACGATATTGCACTTGAACTTGTGTTATAGAATATAAACTAGCCTTTGGCTAGCTGGGGGCTCCGGCCCCAGATCCCCGAGTCTGCTCGGCCTACGGACTCGCATTTCTTATCTATCGGGCATTGCATCAACAGTGAATTTCGTGAACTTGCTCTTCATATTTCCTGAATTTGCCCATCGTCCCCACACACTGTCTTTGCTCGCCTACGGCCTCGCACCCCTTCACCCCACAATTCTATCGTTTCTTTTACTTTTTCAACTATCTAAAAGATAAGATTTTGTATCCCAAGAAAACGCCCATTTAAATAGAATGGGAATTTCTTCACCCCCCTTTAGACCCCTTAAAAATTAAAAAATATTAACTTTTGGCAGTTTTCCTGTCGGTTATTCCTGGAAGGCTATAATCATGCCAAATTTCATCATTCTAATCCTGATGGAAGTGCCTGAACATTTTGGGGTGTAGAAGACGTCCCATATAAATAACATGGGAAAGATTTTTTTCAGTTCCCCATAAAACCACTCTACGGTTGGAAATTTTCATTTCTGATAATTCACTTAGGTAACGCTAACGAAAACATACAAGCACACCGAATTTCAAGTTTTTATTCGAATTCTAAGTATCTAAAACATGAGATTATAGGTCCAAAACAAAGGCCCATTTAAATAACACGGGGAAATTCTTCATCCTCTGTTTAGACCTCCTAGAAGTTAAAAATATTCACTTTTGGCAATTTTCCTGCGGGTTTGTCCCGGAAAGCTACAATCATGTCAAATTTCATCATTGTAGCCCTATAGGAAGTGCTCAATAATTTGGGGGTGTAAAAGGTGTTCCATATAAATTTTTCAGTTTTCCATAAAACCACTCTAAAGTTAGAATTATTTTATTTTTACTGATTTACTTAGGTAATGCTAATGAAAACATACAAGCATACCGAATTTCAAGTTTTATTCCAATTCTAAGTACCTAAAACATGATATTATATGTCCAAAAAAAGGCCCATTTAAATAACATGGTTTTTTTTATCCCCTCTTTAGACCCCCTAAAAATTAAAAATATTCACTTTTGGCAATTTTTCTGTGGGTTAGTTCCGGAAAGCTACAACTATGCCAAATTTAATCATTGTAGCCCTACAGGAAGTGCTCAATAATTTATGTCAGCTCATGTAGTTTTATATATAGTTAAGGTAAGATAAGATGTAAAAATGTTTAATATAAATACCATGTACGTAATTAAAAAAAACTCCTTGTGACTGTGTATTAAAAGGGTCAAAAAATCCTCAAACTTCAATTGCTTATCTATTAAATGTTATTTGTTAATAATGAAATATCTAAACTGCCTTAAATGTTTATAATAAGCCAACTCTATCGGATCTAGAGCTTTCTCTAAGAGTAGATATAATGATGTTAAATTCTGTTCATTAAATCCGAAATCCATTGATTCGATATCCGTTTTATTTTTTGTTTAACGTCCCACAATTATGCACCAAGATTAAAAGACGGTAATGTTGATAATTAATGAGATGGTAATGGTGGAATAAAGAAAGTAGGAGGAAACGGGGAAAACTTCGAGAAAACCCATGTACATCGTGCAGGGACGCACCCACGGGGGGTCCACCGGGTCTGGACCAGGCCCGTAGCCAGCCCAAAAATTTAGGGGGGGGCGGTAGAAGTTAGGGGGGCCCGACCCAATCATATTATACTTCATCACCATATTATAGTTCATTTTCAAGCCTACCGTGAAATTTTATGGGGGCCAGCCAAAATTTAGGGGGGCCAGGCCACCTCCTGCCCCCTGTACATCCAAAAACTTCCTAACTCAACGTAGATTTGTACGTCTTCTTAATAAAAGTACCTAGGTATACTTATTTAATAGGGAGAGAATTGCTGTAGCATGAAAATTTGATCTTATACTTCATATATATTCTCACTTATAAAAACAATCTAGTTTTATCAGTCTTCCTGAAAATATAGATGGAAGTATTTTACAGTTACTTATCGTCTTTTCGGGTGCAGAATAATAGTCGTTCAATACTACATAGACATAGTAGCTTGTAGTATTGGACCTTCCCCGCAAAGCTTGGACCTTTCCCAACAAAAAATTCTGGGTGCGCTCCTGACACAGTGTTAATCCGTCCCGAAACTCACTTGGCGAAAGCTAGGTCGAGGTCTGTTAAATTGTAGATTTACTGTATTGGTATTTTAGTAATTGCTATTGCGAAATTAGATTGGACGATATTACCAGCAATCTATTGGCAATGGGTGAAAAATAATTCCTCAACGATTGATCAGTTAAGGAAGTTTCGGCCGGGTAAATGGAGGAGACTTTCTATATCCGTTCAGAGTAATACTAAAATATATTTTCCTTCAACTTTCTCCTGCTATGTGCAGTGGCGGATCCAGCGGGGGGGGGGGGCGATCGGGGCGAAGACGAAACATATTTATATTAAACATATTTAAACATATTTATACATATAAATAAAACCCTCACAGAGTTTGAAACTGTTAAAAGTAGTTCTAAGTAGCAGTATGACAACCCACCGTCCCCCCAGAAGTCGGTCCTGGATCCGCCCCTGGCTATGTGACCCAACATTATATTAAAAGTGTTACATGCTTGTTCCTAAGGAAATTGTGGTAATGCAAATTGCAATGTTAAACAAATTATGAACATTTAGGAACATTCAAAATTTACTCAAAGTATTCAAAATCACATTACTTATTATAGTGTAAGTGGACTCGCTATCGCGTGATTACATTACTTAAAATATAATCTATTACAGATGTCTTTATTCAAAATATACCCGTATTTATATCATGGTATTAAAACGAACGCATGAGAGCTTTGCGTCTTTGCCTTCATTAAGATTCACCAAGGTTCTCCGTTAGCTTCTTCGTCTTAATGATGGATTCGTTGTCAGTAATCGTCTTCTTAGCATCCTTCTATTCGTTTTGTGGTGGACAAACACCGTGTGCGTGGGCTTTCTCGGGGTTCTCCCGTTTCCTCCCACATTCTTCATTCCACCATTTCATTCATCTCTCATCATCACCATCTCCTTTAGCCTAACCGGCATAATAGTGGGACGTAAAACTCAAAGATTTCATTTAATTTTTTCCTTCTGTTCGTTTCGCCATAGTTTATATCACGTTCTGCTTTCATTAAGATTCCACAAAGTTCTCCGTTAACCTCTTCGTCTTGATGTAGGATTTGTCTTCAGTAGTCAATCGTCTTCTTAGTATCCTTCTGTTCGTGTCACCACAATCTATCACGTCTCTTAGAATTTTCATTTTTTTCTTCAAACAATATCTAACAGTTAATACGTATAATGCTAAAATAAATGTGTTATCACTAAAATCAGTAAAGTGAAAATCATTGCGTAATTTCTAAGTTTCACTGGTTGAAAATATAGTGGATTTTTCTTTTTTAGATAAATAAAAAATAACAGAATTCGAAATATCTACAGCTGTAAATTCATTTTAGACAGAAAACAATCAACAACACAAAAATTAAAATGGATTTTTCAAGGCAGTCTGTCAAGTATTGTAACTAAAGGAACCATTCCAGTATTAGCCTAGTGTCAGAATAATTGTTCATTTATGGTTTATTGTACTACATAATTTTTATGTGGAAAGTAGTAACTGAACAACAAATGATATGGGCTAGGCAAAAGAAAAGAATTAATTATTTAATCAACAATATATATATATATATATATATATATATATATATATATATATATATATATATATATATATATATATATATATATATATATATATATACGTGCGTGTGTGTGTGTGGTGTATGTATTGAGTAGGAGAGAGATGTTATTCACGTGCAGAGCACAAACAATATTGTCGGCTTTCATTCATTCAACACATTGCATCTTAGTAATTTAGACTCTTTTGAAAGTACCTTATTTTGCTTAACTATTTGCACACATATATATGCTTCAGTTTCTTTCTATTTTTTTTTTTCCATTTTAGGCTTTAAAACATATTTTCAATTAAAGAAGCACATCAACACTCCCTCGTTGCTAATAGTTACCATTATCTTGTTTGATGCGAGAGAAAACAGACTTATTTCCTGTGGAACCTCACATAGTTCGGATTCTTGATACATTAAACTTTGGATATTGTTCAAAGGGACTAAAATTTGAAACAAACAGATCGAATGAATACATACATCGGTGAGTAGTTTCTCAACTTTGTGTCCCGTGTTTAAATCTGGACGTCAGTCTTTCCATTAATTTTCAACTTGGTGTAATTTTGCCTCAAATCTCTATATACAGCGTGGCTTCTTCATTTGACTGTTTATTCGGAATTTAACTGTCCTTTTAGAACTGAAACTATTTTGAGCCCTGAGTTCTTTACTACACGGACTCCCACTGGAAGATGAGGGAAACGCTGTGTGGCTCAGTGGTAGACCGCATTTTTGCGTGAGGTGTCCTTGGTTCGATCTCAGGCCATGTGTTTTTATAGTAGACAACATTATACCCATGGGTTTCCTCCCACATTCTCATTTTATCCACTATTTCGTAATTATTCACTTCTGTTAACTTCTTATTGAATAAACTTATTTAATGGTAAGGTACTTGCTACTTTCAAATATGTGTAACTGGTGCAGACAGAAACAAGAATTTGAATACAGAGAATGGAACAGTAATTCCGAACATGTGTGAAGTATGCCCATTATAGGAAGCACTGCCTCAGTGAAGGAAGATCGGAAAATAAAAAATGTATTTATATATAATTTTTATATATATTTTAAACGATGGTTTCTCACCTCCTCCCCTTCAATTTTTCCCTTCCTATTCTACCATTACACGGTAAAAGTAGAGACGCTTCAAAAATCTTATAGACATACAAGACTGTTGGAAGCAAAGTATTTTTTTTCAAAATCTTTAACTTTTAGAACTCCTATAATAAATTATTCTGTAGTATGTGTAACGATAATCCATATAAATGTTGTTATTCTATGGACAATGGTCTGGTACGAAAGATATCATTTTCTTTTATAACCAGACCTGCACATTTACGTTGTTAAGTTTTGCGGCCAGACAGATTTCTAAACAGTTAAGATATAATCCAAAAAGACGTCATTGTGAAGACATGTTCAACTTAAAAGGAAGAAATATTGTAAAAAATATAAGGTAAATGTGAAAAAGTCTTCGGAAAATACAAAAGTTTTATTTTATTTTATTTTGTGTGTTATCATTGAACATTCACTGAGTGAATTGCAGTTGAATAATCATATATTCTGACGAACTAAGGCAAATATGTAACTACTCGTAACTGTCCAACAAAAATAGTTGAAGTTGGAATAAATGTTACACATGGAATAAAAAACAAAAAAGCCGCAATTTCTCCATTCCGTTTTTTTACATACATATTTTTCTGCACAAGAACGATATAAATAGTAACAGGTAGACCCCTATATATTAACTAGTAAATGAGACGAAAAACATAGACTGCGGTAGAGAAAATATTTAGACCAAAGTTATTTAGACACCGTGGGGAATACCGGAGAGTAATTAAATTTAGATATTATATAGGGATGCGCACGAGACGAGTCGAGACAGGATTTTCCTGACAAAATTCGAGTCGAGACACAGCTCTTCCAATAGAGAAATATACATTTTTCGAGTCGAGACATCACTTTTACAGTACATTTTCGAGACGAGACAGCAACAAATCTTGTCTCGTGCGCATCCCTAGATATTAAGTTCCAAATGGTTAATTAAATTTAGATATTAAGTTCTCTCTCCTGTAGCATAAAGAACATAAGCGTGAGACGTTACACTATTGATAATTGAATCAATATTTCCGTACTAAAGATATCAACAATCAAAACGCCGATAAATAAGGAAGGATAACTGTTTCTCTAGATATTAGATGACACAAGAAACATAGATGTATGTTTGGTTGCATATCCCTAAGGCTTTTTATGATAATTGAACACCGCTATAATATACATGAATATTCTACCTGGGTAGAGTGACAGCTATCCATACTCGATGTTGAGATGTTAGTATAGTCTGTTACATATTACGAAAGTATCGATAGATAAAGCTTTAAAAAAGCACATAGTTTTAAAAGGTTCAATTTTGAATCTCGTGGAGATGAGTAAATTTTGCAGTTTAAAAACAAAATTAATTTAATTTTCTGAGTTCCTTTTATTACATAGCCATTTTTGTTATCCATTTTTCATGTTGCCTTGAAAACACGAAGTATACTATGCAATAATAATCCAACTAAATTAACAAATCTACGTTTTGGAGGGGGCTACTCCACCACTCACGAGAAACCGATAGTTTAGTTACCCCTAAAAGATAGTGGCACTTCATGATTTTCATTCCCCTTCAGAAAATAGTTTGAAATTTAATACTTTATATTTACTGTATTATTCTCCACATACTGTTTCGACTACCTAATGGCAGATGACCTATTATTTGCCGCCGTTCACTCTACTATTTATGTGTGTTTGCTAGACAACTCTCAAATGTGGAAAAGAAATGCAATTGATAATTGCATTTTGTGTATTTACAATACTGAATCATTGTGAAAACAGAAGCGTTTTATATGCAATTATTTATAGTTGAAGTTCTGCTTGTTGATTACGAGTTGATTCAAGATATTTCTAGTGACTTTTTAAAGGTAACAGTGCGATAAATATTACACGGGGAAAACTCCATTTCCAAATATGTCACTGAAGACTTTTCGAAAGTAGAGAATATAAATATAAGCAGTTCACCATACTCTTGTGGTATATAGTGTTGAGTCAGAATTTAACGAGGTTCAAACCACTCGCTTGGAACTTAATTTGTTTGCATACTTGTTGAAGCACTTTGGTATACAGTTGTCTATAGTTAGAAAACCGCAAATAACCATTGACAAAGAACATTTAAGCATAAGTTATATTTGAGCTTCTTCTTCGCCTCAAGTAGTTCCGGTAGAAGAAAGAGAGAGAGAGAAAGAAGAGACGAGATTAAGTTAATATTTTAACATGTGTAGCGAAACCGTGTAACCTGATTTGTTTCAAGGTCAATATGACAGCCGAAAACAAGATTTTTTGACCACCCATCCATCTATACTGGACACTAAATTGCTGTTTACGGTATACTCACATGAATTATTTAGCAAATGGCGAAAGACAATTTTCAGACGTTCTGATTACCTAAAATAGGTTTACCAGTTCTCAAAGTTCATACTAAAGTTTATACCCTGCTTCGTTGCGGAAGTATTTTTTTAATTCGATGATTTATAGAAAAACTTATTTTTTTATTTAAAACTCTGACTTGTAGGGTTATTTTTATCTTATGTCTTTTATCCGTCCCTACACACATATAAGCATTTTATAGTTTTTTCAAAGTTTGGTTAATTTAAAGCTAAACTTGATTACCATTATCTTTTACAATATACTGTTTGCAGACAGAAAGAAAGCTAGATCAAGAATGATTTTTACAAACTCAAAAAAGTTCAGGATCTACTAATATTTCATATACGGTATTTTAAAAACACTCGTATGGCAAGAAAATAACTACTAGCTATGAAAAATTGAACAGCGATTTTCACATTAACTTTCAAAAGTGGCAAAAGTCAGACCTCTCTCCTTCCTAAATGAAGTAGCTGACTTTGACCCTGCTCCTTACATCAACGTTACAATATTGAAATAAACTTACCTTCTTCAAGACTTTCTTTCAAATTTTCAACACCCTCTTCAGGAACCTTGATATTTAGGCTGTAACTACGAAGAAACGTGGTAATTTTATCTAATAAAATGCTATACAATTTGTTGGATCTTTCTTCTTGATTTAACGGGAGATTTCTCTCAAGATCAGCTTCGGATAATGAGCGTGCATCACTGCTGTCAGGAGATTCTGAAATGTCTTTGGATTTTTCCAAGCTTATGCTGTCAGACAAAGAGATTGAACTCTTCTTCATGGCCCTGTCTAGAAATGTTACAGCTTTCATTGTTAAGCAGGATTCGAAGCTCTTCTTCTCACATTCTTCCAAAACACGGTAAACAATCTTAAATTCAGCGTCACTAATATCTCGTCCATTATCCACAGACGGCATGTGATTTCCGAAAGCACTTCCCGCCATCAAAATTACAAAACCCAGAATTAGTAAACTGTGTTGATAAATCTTCATGGTGATAAATAATACACAATAATAACAAATCAACTCAACCACTTGATTTTTCTTTTTATCGATAGTGTTAATTTGGGTTGGTTATTTTCTTTTTTCTTTTTGCCCCTTGATTGTAATGTCCTGAGGGCAAAAGCGTAACTAACTAACCTTCACAAAATGTCTACCTTTTAATACGACACCAAACCTCATTATTTTGATCCTCCCCTGATCATTTTCTAACTATCACGAAGTCTGTGTGAAATGCTATGTAGAGCATGCAGAAAAAGTGGTCATCAAAACGCATAAAGAACGAAAGGGTAGGACTATACGAACAAATATAATAGGGAATTTATTATTCTAGATCCTCCCCTTCATTGAAAAATCAAGAATGCCTTCCAAACTTTCCTTTTACGCTCCGTTGAAAGATTAAAAAAATATATATTTCCGAAGACACGCCCGGATCTTTTCCGTACACTCATACAAAATAGAACATTAACCTCAAAGATATTCCTTTATTCTTCTTTTTCTTTTCCTTTTTTTTTCTTTCTTCAACTTGTTGATGTTTTGGTATGCGGTTGCTTTGAGGCACACCCTGGAAACATGTTTTACGTATAAGAAAGTCATTTATGTCACAATGCATGCTCAACACCAGCATTTGGGAATTTGCCATACTTGTCAGCTAACCGACTAAAAACTTCTGCCCATAAGGAAATAAGAAGAGAATGGACCTAATTGAAACGTATTGATGAAACATAATAACCAGGTCACTATGTAGGGTGACGAAATGAGCACCTTATGACGAAGACATGCCAATTTGTCATTAAGACGATTGACAGTGTTGCCAACTCAACGCTATTACAAGTTCAAAATTATAGGATAGGATAGGATTTTAGATTTCTGGGCTTTCGGCATCTAAGGCCATTTAGCCCTTCACGCTTTTGAGAGATGACGTCCCTCGGCGAGTACTCAATCTGGGGAAAGGGAAGGAAGAAAGGATTGGGAAAGGAAGGAAGCGGCCTGGGACCTATAAGTTAGGTACCACCCCGGCATTTGCCTGGTGTGAATGAGGAAAACCATGAAAAAGCCTCGTTCAGGGTGGCTGGCCTGAAAAAGCGTTTTACACTTTTTTGACCGAGTGGCCCCACCGGGAATCGAACCTGGGACCTTCAAAATTATATTTCTAATTAAAAAGGTTTAGAGTAGAGTTGACAGCTATTGGATATACAATGCCAGAAGACTTGTGTATAGAACCGCCAAAGTATCTTGATTAATCAACATTATGAGGGCCAGGTGGCACAGTGGTAGAGCGTTGACCTCTGGGGCATGGGGTCCTTGGTTCGATCCCAGCTCGCGGCAAGTGAGCTCTGTGGTGGATAAACACCGTGTGTGTTTTTTCGGCGTTCTCCCGTTTCCTCCCACTTTCATCATTCTACCATTTCAATCACTTCTCATCATTACCGACTCCTTTAGACTAGGGATGGCCACATTTTTTCGAAACATACTTTTTCGAAAACGAAAAACGAATTTTTTTTGAAAAAAACGAAAAACGAAAAATTTTTTGGAAAACGAAAAACGAAAAATTTTTCGGAAAAGGAAAATCGAAAAATTTTTCGAAAAAGCGAAAATGAAAAAACGAAAAATGAAATTTCCGAAAATCGAAAAACAGATTTTTCGAAAAAGGCCATCCCTACTTTCGACTAGTCGGCATATCGGTGGGGAGTACAATTTAAATATTTCATTTCATTTTTTAATAAAACTTATGAATAAACTTGCCAATTTGGAGGGCCGGGTTGGATCTGAGGGAGGGACGGGAATTCTTACTTGTTCTGGCCTTATTCCAGTGTGGCTCAAGATTTTATGTGGCTCTGTTAGAAAAGTACCTCGGGAACCTGAGAGGTAAAGACAACTAAAGCGTGATTTTTATTTTTTCACTTCCTGTACAAGATGTCCGAGAAGTCCCCTTACCCCTGGGTTTGAATATCACAGAGAGCAATCTCAATGCAATTTTAATTAATTTATTTAATACACGCTCGCTTTAATTGACAACTTATATGTACGAACTAGGAATCCGAGGAAATTCTATGTGCTCCATCGTCCTGTACACACAGATATATGCGTCTCTATGTCGTCTTGATATGTGTGAAGCATCATCTTTCGAAAAGGCTTCCTCTATACTTCTGCCCAATTCTTCATCTGTCCTGTACCGACGATAAAAAACTATGATTTGATTATTCCCTCCCTACAATGAGTTGTTAGGTGTTGTAAGATTTGGGCTTAGTGGTGGCCATTTCGATCGGGATGGCAATATTGGGAGAACCACCCTACCCACTCACATAAGCCATGACTTCACAACTGAAATGCTCTACGTGAACGCAAGGATACCAGACAGTGCTGTCCGTGGGCGTGGAAGTAGTGTTACCAATACCACAATTAAAATTACACTGACCTTGTTGTCTGTTCTGCTTAAATACAGGGGTGAAGCCACGGTGGCTCAGTGGTAGAGCGTTCACTTCTGGCACATAGGGTCCCTGGCTCGAACCAAATTTACGCCAAGTAACAATTGTGGTGGACAAACATCGTATGGGTGTTTTTTTAATTCACCCATTTCCTTCATTTCACCACTCATTCATTCTCATCATCACCGTCTCGTTTATCCAACACGGCATAACTTTGGGACGTAAAACTGATTTGTTTTTTGAAACCTAGGAGTACAGAGGCTTCTCTAACCCTGTATATGACTAACAATTAAGTCTTGAAAGTATAGAACCTTAACTCTACCTAGTCCTTCGGCCTCCTATGGTTTGCTCCAAATATCGAGCCTCTTTGTTTTTTTTTTTTTAAATGAATAAACTAATCATTTTCACAGTGAAATAACTCTCTTTGCTCTTCTAGAAGTTAGTGCGCGCGCCTTTGATGCATGGGATCCCGGATTTGATTTCCGGTGGGAGAGCCTTGAAATTGGAACTCATTGTGGTTTGTATTCTATCTTAAACTGTAGGTCCAAGTAGTCTCGGTGTTGAAAAAGAGACACTAAACTCCTACCAACCGAACTCCAATTTAGCAGTAAATTAGATTGATTTAACTTTCCTTTCTTCAGCACCAAGACTATATGAGACGTGGTTACTGTTTAACATGGGATCCGAACCTATTCGGATTTGTATCCGAGGCAAGTACCTGGGGTCCAGCTCGGGATAACTTGTATGGAATGCGTTCCCTTAACCAGGAGAATTCAAGTGATTTGTGGTTCTCCCAAAATTAAGAAAGAAAACACTTTATACAGTTAATACTACTTATCCTCTGCCTGAAATTTGTAAAGCAACATCACACAAAGAAGTGTTAAATATTGGGTTGAAAGAAACGCTAAATAAGTCATGTCAGTTGGTATCGTATGGCTGCTACAGTGGATAAGTTGTTGGGAAAAAAGATGAGATGTAGTGGACCGAAAGGAAAAAATAGCTACTGTGGTAATGCATCAGCAGCTCACGTTGATGTTGAGACACACCGCATGCTAAACATTGACAAGATGTTATGAAATGGAAGGAAAATGTAAGAAATTGCGCGTTTGTGGATGAAGCAGTGAACTCCGAAGTAACGAGAATGAGGAACGCAAGCGTCCAAGGGCTAACTTTTCCAGCTACTATCCCAGCTTGAGCTCAATGAGGGAAAACCCAGGAGAGCGCTCCTGACCTTACTTGTATGGATTTTTTTTTGGGGGGGGGGAGGTCGAATTAAGGACCTTGTTTATATCAACAAATCAACTACAATTCTCAACATGAAACAACGTATTACAACCGTATTCCAGAACCTCAACGTGGTCGAGCTTGAAATTGATGCTCACAGCGAATAAATCACTGTATTACTGTTCGTGGAAATCACTTTGAGCATTTACGAAGAAAGGGTGCATCGACTATACTCCGCAGAAGGTTGGAACGATTCTTTCCCTTTTCCCTCATCTTTCTGAGATTGCTCTTTCCAATAATTAGGTTCATGCACCCATGTTTTATTCAATCTTTTGGCAGGAGGAGATTCGTCGCTTTTTTCTTCGTTTCGATCAATTGTTTCCAGTTTTTTTTTCTAGCAACTTAAATTCTATCTCATCATTTGGCATTTACCCACCAACAAAGCTTCTGTAGCAGCCATACAGTACCAACTGTCATGAACTATTGTCTATGAAAGTGGTTCAATATTTAGCGCTTCTTTCAACAAGCAAAATTAACCCCTGTTTCTATTTGGTATTTTGAAGTAAACCGCCCCCTCCCAGTAAAGTACTCCCGAGACGGCACTGTTTTCAAAAACTGCACCGTTTGTTTCCGCATAGATACGCCCTTTTGTATTTCGCTTTAGTTTCAAACAATTAATTTAGTCTTCCATTTCAGTTGCAGTGTGCGTTAAACCCTCGCATTTACCTATTAATGAGCTCGTGTAGCTACCAAATGGTAAAGGATATGGCAGAATGTTTCCTCTCAAAGTTGTTCAAAATTGTAGCGATTGTTTCAATGGGAGTAAAATCAACCGCTGTTTTCATTTAAAAGTTTGAAATTGCCTGCGGTAGAGGCATTTTGAAGACGCCGCTGCTTTCAGAAGCATCACCATCACACCATGTGATTCGGTACATACACTTTGGTATTAACATTTTTTGGGGGGGTTAAAATATTTCTGTGCACTGGAAACTGCGTTAAGACCATGTTACGGATTTTGTGAATTCCATTATATATATATACAGGGGCGGATCCAGAATATGATCAAGGGAGGGGATAAATCATATTTTGTCGTTTTATCCAGTGCAAAGCAGGATTGAAGCCCATTTTATCCAGTGTATGCCTGAGCGTCAAGGGGGGCTATAGGGGCTATAGCCCTCACTTGACGCTATATATATCCAGGGTGTAAACTCATATTGATTTGTTCATTTATCTTACAGACATCGTTTTCTTGTCATTTTGTAACAAAATATTTCAAGTTTTGACTCACGTAGTACACTAGTTCAGAAATAAGCCATCGCAAGAGCTAGTGGTAGTTGGAGCAAAGTTGACTGCCTTTACTAGTCCAGGTAAATGGATTGGCCGAGGTGAGCCAAATTGCATGGCCCCCACGTCCACCGGACATGACACCCCTTGATTTCTTCTTTTGGGGTTCACCAAGGATACCGCATTTCTTTCACCCTTACCGTTTTCACTACCAGAGCTCAGAGATATGATCTATCTTACAATTGAACAAGTCATACTTGACATGCTGCAGGTAATCGACTTCAAATGTGATGTGTGCCCAGGCCCGTATCCACGGGAGGGGGGCAAGAGGGGCCGGCCCCCCCTAAACTTTGATTGGCCCCTATAAAATTTCACGGTAGGCTGGCAAATGAACTATAATATGGTGATGAAGTATAATAAGATTGGGTCGGGCCCCCCTAACTTCTACCGGCCCCCCCCTAAATTTTTGGGCTGGCTACGGGCTTGTGTGTGCCGCATCACCAATGGAAGCCACATTGAACTTGATGTATTTTGGTATAAAATGCACCAAAACTATATCTGTAAGCTAAATAAATAATATATATAGTTTTACCTTTGCTCGTTATTGGATTTGTTCGTTGGTTGAAGTTTGATATGCCTCATTTCAGCACCGAGGCTGTATGAGACATGGACCTATAGTTTATTGTGATATCAGAAACCATGAGATTCCCCTGGAAATCAAACCCGTATTTCTCGCGCTGAAAGCGTATATACTAACCACATCATAAGGAGAAAGATCATGTCTGAGTTTGAGACAATTCACTCTAGTTCAAAATTAGTTCTTCAGCTTACCAAGATTGAGTGAGGATTCCGAAAATCAAACTCAGTTTTTGTTTTGCAAATTTATATGTGTATGTTCTGGTGAGATGAGATGAAACATTACTGTAGTTTCTTATTATGAATGTATTTGACTTGCTTATGTTGTTAAAAGGGGCCGCGGTGGCTCAGTGGTAGAACGTTCAATTCTGGTGCTAGGGGTCTCGGGTTCAAACCCTGCTCCCGCCAAGTGAACTTTGTGGTGGACAAACACCGTGTGCGTGGGTTTTCTCGGGCTTCTCCCGTTTCCTCCCACTTTCTTCATTCCACCATTTCATTCATTATTCATCATCACCGTCTCCTTTAGCCTAACCGGCATAACCGCGGGACGTAAAACTCAAAAATTTCATTTCATTTCATTTTATGTTGTTAAAGAAGAAGTAAAATTTTTAAACTTTCGCGAACCTATTATTGGGACGCTGATTCGATTTAAAAAAAAGAGCTCCCTCGTGGCTAAGTGGTTAGCATACGCGCCTTTTGGCGTGGGAGGCCCGGGTTCGATTCCCGGCGGGAGCTAATGTGGTTCGGATTTCATGTTAATCAGTAGGTCTACGTCTCATATAGCCTCAGTACTGAAAGGGACACTAAACTTAAAAATCAAATCAAATCAAATCGATTAAAAAACACTTCTCAAAAACTCTTACCGTTAACGGAGGAGATTGATCCTATTGTTAGGGCGTTGAATTTGATTAAAGAGAATAGGTCTACATTTCGCAACGTTCCTTACCGTTAATGGAGGAAATGGAACTCAGTGATGAGAAGCTGAATTGATTAAAAAGAAAATACTTCGCAAAATTTCTTACCGTTAACGGAGGAGATGGAACCTATTATTGGGACGCCGATTCGATTTAAAAAAAAAAACACTTCTCAATATCTCTTACCCTTAACGGAGGAGATTGAACCTATTGTTAGGACGTTGAATTTGATTAGAAAGAAAACACTTCGCAATATTTCTTACCGTTAACGGAGAAGATTGAACCCATTATTGGGACGCTAACTCGATTAATAAGAAAACATTTCTCAACATTTCTTATCGTTAACGGAGGAAATGAAACCCATTGTTGGGAAGCTGAATCGATTAAAAGAAAAACACTTCGCAACACCTCTTACCGTTAACGGAGGAGATGGAACCCATTAGGACGCTGAATCGTTTAAAAAGAAAACGCTACTGAACATCTCTTACCGTTAGCAGAGGAGATGGAATCTATCATTGGGACGAAGATTCCTTAAAAAGAAACACTTCTTAACATCTCTTATCGTTAACGGAGGAGATGGACTCCATTGTTGAGACTCTGAATCGATTCCAAAAAATCGCTTTTCCTATCTTTTATCGGTTTTTGCTCTACTACCAGAGGTGTAATATTAGAATTCTTGGTGAGTGTACACTCGCCTCAACCATTTTCAATAATATATTGTATATTCATCTCCGTATCCAGTTGTTCTTTGGTTAATGTAAGCCAAGTATACGCTGGATTATAAAAAGTATTAAATAGATATACGTCGTATATTCCTATAGATACCCCATTACATCCCTGTCTTGATACCTATCAACAGATAGATGTACGGACATAGCCGATAGCCGAGCCATAACTTCTCATACAAATGCATGGCGTAGTACGGACGTCTGAAAAAAGGGGACGAAGAAGTATATGTGGGAAATAATAAACAATTGCCTTATTTGCAAAACGAAGAGTGAATAAAAAGTTATTATCGCAATTTGTGGCAGGTGATCTAATGATGGCAGAATTCTTACAATGACAATTGTTGTCTTTACTTCTCTTTTTCAAAAGAAAAATAGCAAGAGTTTGAAATACTGTTCGTGCTTTGTTGTAGGGTCACTAGCACATGAAGAGGTGGATTTTCTGTGAAGAGAATAATGGAGTGTGGCCAACTAGGATGGTAAGATTAAAAAAAAAAAAAAAAAAAAACTTTTTCCTTTTCATTGCCATGGTCAAGCAGACGTCATAATTTTTCCTGTCATTCGAATTACAAGCGACAATCGACGACAACTTAGAAAATATCTCCTGTTGCTTCCGTGTCATTGATTTGATACTGACCTTCATTTCAAAAGAAAGACTTTCTCATCTTTGCGATTTTGCTTCCGTTTTTTTTCTTTCCCCTCTTAATCTGCATTGTGTCTGCATCTTGTAATACTTTCTATTTAAGGTCGTTTCATCTCGTTTACCAAATATGCCGATTTTAACTTTCTATTTTATTTTGAACGATATCCGGTATATGTACTTTTAAAAAAAATGAAAAAAAGGAATAACTCCTTGAATCACTGAATTTAGAACAGGGTGAATCAAATCGTGCTGATGCAAGACTGAAAACTGATTTCTGCATACGAGAACATTAAAACATACAGGAATGGAAGACTAGTGACAAACTCATCTTATTCTTGAAATGAAATGAAATCTTTCAGTTTTACGTCCTATGGTTATGCCGTGTAGGCTAAAGCAGACGGTGATGGTGAGAAATGAATGAAATGGTGGAATGAAGAAAATTGGAGAGAACGAGAGAACCCCTAGAAAACCCACGCACATGCTGTTTGTGCATCACAAACTTCACTTGGCGGGAGTAGGGATAGAACCAGAGACCCCATGCACCAGAGCCCAGACAGCACAATGCACGTACAGTACCCGTATAGTACATGTACAATTGCATGGATGCAGCATGTGCATCATCTGTATAAATGCACGCCTGTACATGTGATGCACATATACGTCACAAGTTTTATTCAACATTGCTGCTATGTCAGACAGAGGGCAGAAGGAGCGATGCTGTAGCCAAAACAGGTAACACAAGCGTGTAGAGTCCGAGAGTGATTAACCTCTGCAGTGAGTTAAATTGGTCTGTGTACTAGACAAGGTTCCGTGCATTGAGTTCTACTACAGAGGTTTTTCAGTCTACATTTGGCCAATTTAGACTTACCTAAAAATTTAGAAGGATCAATGGTGCCTGGTCCGTAAGTGTCGATGTGTTTCCCTTGGTTCCTAACAATAGCCCGACAGCGTAATTTCCACTGTAATAGGCTTCTCTGAAGAACTGGGAGGGGAATCTTGTCCCATTTCCTTTGCACAGCTTTCCAAAGTCCTCCACAGTTGTCACACGCAGTTTTCCCAAAGCCCGCTTCAGCAATTCAAATCCACAATAGTCCATAGGACTTGCATCTGGAGATTTGACAGGTACCTCATTGAAAGGTATCACCAGTATACCACTTGCCTCCTGATGCCTTGTCCATGTGATGAGGCCTTGTCCATGTGAATGCGCACCAGATTGGCGTCATTTCCGTACATTGTTGGAATCTCATGCTCGTAGATCGGCCGCATGATCTGCTCCTGAAAATACTGCGAATTTATTTTGCAGTTCTTCGCCACCCTACGATCTTCAGTTTACCTCGGTACGAGTAGCCAACAACGACCGTGAACCCTTTTGGGAAGGATTCTTTAGAGACACGGACCCACCTTCTGAAGTTCTTGGCGCCTTTCTCTCGGTATATGACGGCTCTCGGTTTGCCGCAGTCGGAAAGGTAAATCCATACTTCATCGAGCGCTACGACGTACATCCACCTTTGTTTTGCCAGATGCAGTTCGTACAGCTTCAGGGAGTTACACTTTCGTTCCTTTTGGTAGACTAGCTTTCATGACTTTTTCCAGTTTGAGTTGATGGTGTAACGTCCGGCTCACAGTTCCCAAAGACACGTCATACACTTTTGTGTTGGCGGATTTTCTTGCATTGCCGTTTTGCGAAGTTTTCTCTGCATGGTGGAGGTGTCCTTAGTGCATTCCCGCTTCCTAGTCAACTTTGTTGGTGATCCAAATGGTGGAGCTTGTACTTTTTAATAACATTTTTTATTCCACTTAAACTGATGTTGCAACCATTCTTCTTGCACTGTTTTCTAATGACAGAAACACTAAAGCGGGCGTCATAAAGAGCCGCAACATAGCCTTCCCAAAACCGGGTTAGTTTGGGCGGCATTTTGGTCACAGAGCGGAAACCCACACACTTGGAAACAAATTTAACACAACACTCACAACAATGGTCCTGTTTTGTGCGTTATTGTCGACGGGGAGAAACAACTCCGTTCCCAGGAAGCTATTGCACAACACTGAAGGACTCCACGAGCCAGGTCGGGTGAGTCCATTCTGCCCGGGAGGGGAAGGAACGAAATCGGCCAAACGTAGGCTGAACAACCTTTGTATCCGTGTGCATTACAAGCTCGTGACGGGACGAATACGAAACTTTTACAAGCAGTGAAACATCTTCGATTGTGTTGATGTTTAAGTGATTGTAGTAGGAAGTGTCGGTAGTTAATAACATTCATGCGGTATACGAATTTGGAGGCATTCCAAATGCTCATGATTTTAGGGGAATGCCGGGAAAATTATAGGGCTGCAGCTCGATTATACGCTGAACGCTATCCACAGCGACAAGCTATTTCCCACAATCTGCTGCGGAAATTAGCAGCACGATTGCGGCAGACAGGCAACATGCGTGGACGCTATGGTGTCCTGAGAAGAGTCGTACAAAATGAAGACGTTGCCATTGATGTACTTGCCGCTATTGCAGTAAATTGTCATGTATCTTCGCGGCAGATCGCACGAGATCGTGATATAGTTGACTAAAGATATATATAGTCGTATATATATATAGTTGACTAAAGATAATGAAACTTCTGCACTTTGGCTATAAACCCTGGAAAAACTTCAGTCAGGATAATGACCGAGTATTGAATTCCAAAGACGTTCCTAATGCTAGGTGAGTTAGCGTCAAGTAAATTTTCATTAGGCCTATTCCTAAAAACGTGTTTAGCACAACTTCCTCCACTTTCTCCCTTAAAGGAATACTACCTACACTACTGTGTAGATCATTACAACTGTTGCAATTCAAGATCTTACATAGCCCTTCTCTCAGATTCTGGGGCTAGCGTGATTATTTAGTGCATCGCGAGGTTCTGTGTTCGATTTCCGATGGGAGAACATAAAACATATTTCAGTGGTTCATATCCCAAATTTAAGCTGTAGGACTTGTCATATATAGCCTCACTGCTGAGAAATAACATAAATACAAACCAATCCGTGCACTCTGTCAATGAAATTATTGCATATGTTGCTCGTTCTTCACATGAATGTCATTCCCATGACGTTTTAAGGTTTCGTTGAAAAGAATAAGTAACAATGTCACAGTGAACATTACGTGAAGAAGTTTGGTTGAAATTCACTTAGCTCCATTTTAGTAATGTGTATCCTGAGCATTATACAAACCCGCTTATCTTAACAACACTGCAGGTGGTCTATCAAGCAAGGACAACAGCTCCCTCGTAGCTAAGTGGTTAGCGTACGCCTCTTTGGCGCGGGAGACCCGGCTTCCATTCCCGGATGGAGCTCATGTGGTTCTGATTCCACTTTAATCAGTAGGTCCACGTCTCATTTAGCCTCGCTGCTGAAAGGGACGCTAAACTAAAATCAACTCTACTCAACAAAGGACAATACTCAAAATTTCTCCGATAGGAATACATGGGGAACCAAACCGATTCCTAACTTTTGACTCTCTACGTGTTGCCCAAAATTGACAACAATCCATTAAGAGTCTTCATCCCGGCGAAATTAAAATACCACTAATTTTACAGTAATTATGTGATATCTTCAAATAGATAAAAGATAATCGAAATGTGGAACAAGAGCGCCCTAGACAATATTATTTTACATGAGAAACCGTTATCACGACTCACTTATCTGCTTTCGATTTCGAGCCATTTTAAAAATCGGCATTTATTTTCGCGTTTCTAAACGGCTGAAAACGGAAAGCCGCTAGGTGAAAACGGTACCTCACGCAAAATAATATTGTCTAGGGCGTTCTTGTTCCATATTTCAATTATCTTTTTATCTATGTGAGGATATCACATAATTACTGTAAAATTAGCGGTATTTTAATTTCGCCGGGATGAAGACTCTTAAGTAGTTTTTGAGATTTTGAGTTTTCCGGGCAGATGTACACACGGACACAGTAAATAACGTTATATAAAGGAGTTTTGGTAAACCAAACTCTGTAAAAACAAAATTAGGGAGTTTTTGTTATGTGTCCTAATTAAGTGTACTTACACAGTAAATTTCTCCTTTGTAGATATACACATCAATACGACTGTAATAGTTATTGTGAATTATGTATTTCTCAGTAGCGGTTCGTGGTCAACAAAAGTAGCGGTTGCAATATAAAAGTTAGGAGGTGCGTGAGTGATCCGTCCCGTTGCTTTGTTCACTTTTGTCCTAAAATATTTAGGAAATATGAAGAGTAAAGATCCTTGAAGTTCTATTTTTATATTTATTGATTTAAAGTGCAATCCCTAATGTTTATTTAATACACAGGCTACTTTTTTCAAACAAAATGAACTAACATATGCCAACATATTGGACCGAAATCCGGGCGTCGACATACACAATTTATATCCACACATAGCTCATGTATTAATAACCATGTTAACATGGGGGCAATTTAAGGAGCATTCTAAATAACAAACTTGACCATTTAATTTAGGTATAGCGGTTAATGTGTTAAGATGGATAGTTATGATTGTATAAATAAAAATAGAGATATCAGATCAGGTAATTACCCAAACTGGTGCTGTGGCCTTATGTCAAAATCAATAACAACTGTCATATTGAATTCAGAAGATACGTTATGAATTGAATGAATTTGGTGACGAAGTTAAATAATAGAAGTGTGTTATCAATTTGTAACTAGCATGTACTCACCCAGATTTTGATCTGTGAAGATTTGAGAGGTTGATCCTTCTTGTCTCATGGTCACTTCAAAACTCTCTGGAGTACACTACTTTTTTTTTTTTTATCCACCTACCTTTTCTTCCCAGTTTTTGGTAGCGTCATTTCTTTCGTTTACAATTACATTTTCAAAATTACCTCATAACTTGAAGTAGGAAGTGTTTGTTATTGCCTTGACACATTGCTACATAACATAAGTTATATTTCCTATTAAAAGAATGTTTTATCTAGACATACTTTTTAAGTTGTTACGAGACTTCCTTAATTTCTTTACACGTGTGAACGACCTAACAGCACCAGAATGGAAATTGAGTTTTATTTGCATTTAAAATATGAAAGTTTACAAAATATTAATATCAAAATTAATAAAATATTATTTGCCCTTTACCAAATCGCTTCAGTCATATTACAGAACAATCAATGCCATTACACGTTTGAACATAATTTATATACAAAACTTCTATACCGGCATTATTGAATAAAAGTTGAATATTGAATATAAATTCAATAAAATTATTTAATTAAGTTAATCATACGTTATTTAAAATAGAAATCCATTTTTCGTTGGTTTCGAGTCGCAAATTTCTCTACTACCTTCTGATTGAAATCTGAAATGATGTTAATCAGTGTCTCTGAATAGAAAGCATCATTACCGCAGATATTTCCTGCTTTATATTTTTAGGGTAGAGAAACACCTCACTCCTCCGATGATTCAGCATTTTGTTAGCATTTTTTAAATATGAATAAAGGGAGACAGAAATTCAATTTCTAGTGACTATGTACTATAAAAGAAGCATGAAATCTAAGATTTTTCCTTCCAAAATTAGATTTTTAGTTTAATGTCTCTAAGCAAATAATTGTGAGATTAATTTTTTGTGATCTCCCACCGGAAATCGAACTCGGGACAATGTGTACCAAAGGCACACACGACCTACCACTAGACCTCGGCAGGGCTTTTTTTTCTCCTTCGATATATCATTTGATAAATATTAACCACTTGCGTTCCGGGTGTGATTTTTTTATGTGCATACTGTGTTAAAAGACTGTCTACACAGTTATACAGGGTGTTTCAAAACAACAACGACAACGTTTGAGAGGTGATTCCTGACACAAAGATAAGACAAAAGTATAGACCAACCTGGGTGCACAAATGCTTCCTTTCGGAGTTATAGGCTGCCGAAAACATGATAAAATGAATTTTAAAGTTCCATAGCTCCAAAAATGTGGGACCAACCGTAGTCTGGTCAAGACTCCACTTAGGAACTAGTATGTTTCCTATCAATTATTCAAGTTTTATAATTCTGCAGTACTTCCGCAACAATTTTTATAGACTTTGTTAGTGAGTACTTCAAATTGTATGCCCGTAGCCTAACACCCTCTATAAAAATTGTTGTGCAAGTACCGCAGGATTATGAAACTTTGATATTTGGATAGGGCACTACTAGTTTCTAAGTGAAGTCTTGACCCGACTACGGTAGGTCCCACAGTATTGCAGTTATGGATCTTTAAAGTTCATTTTTTTATGTTTTCGGCAGCCTATAACTCCGAATTCTAGAGATGGTATCGAGACAAAGCCTTGCACAGCCTCGGTCTCGTCTCGGTTGGCAAATAGTGGTCTCGGTCTCGATCTTGTCTCGAGTGAGAAATCACCGTCTCAGTCTCGTTCTTGTCTCGGTCTCCCGATGCTTGTCTTGATCTCGGTCTCGGTCTCGAGGGTCAAGCCTCCATCTCGTCTCGGTTTTGTCTAGAAAGTTTCGAAAAAATTAGTATGAAATTAAAATTGCGAGAGTATTATTATCGTACAGTCTGTCGTTTCCGCTTCTTATTTTTTGCTTTCATTCTTGACTTAGAATTATGGTATGGTGTACCTCTTCATACCTAGTTTGCTAGCACTAATTTTTTCCATGCGTGTGTTCCAAGTTCAAACGTTAGTAGGTATATAATACCTGAGATGAAACCTTAATAGTAATCCATATTTCACTTTCAGCAATAGACTTTGTCTCATATAGCCTCAGTACTGTCTATACAATTAAACTCTATTAAATTAACTCCAGTACTATATAGTAGTTTACTTCCTTCCTTTGAATCAAAATAATTCAATACCTCCTGACGGATAACGCAACACATAGCAGCGTAAATGTATTTAATCGTACTGAAATTGAAATTTTACTATTTCTCATTTATTATTCAATACATTCTGCTTTGACTGTCATTTTAAAAACAGAATATAACGTTCATTATCTAGACAAATAGGGTAAATTATTACTACTTTAGTTTCAAATTGATCAAATATTTTATTACCGTCTCACATCTCCGTGTTTAATTGACATTTTATAACACGAACTTCCTGAACCTTGTGGTACGGCACTCATCTTTGCTATGTGTGATCTCGGGTTGGATCACCAAACAAGTTAAGATTCAAATTCCGATGTTTCGCATAGTTCGCGTCTCACTTTAAGTACATTATGTTTCTTATACCAGTTCATAAGGTCGTAATGCATTACATAAACATATAATATATCGAGTGCTGTAACATTGATTAAGCTTATTCTTGAGCTTTCAGCGGTCATGTGATCTTTATTCGAGAAAACTAACCGTGCGTTCATTACGTTGATTTTTTATATTGATTGAAAATTACTTGCGAAACATAGACATACTAGTACATATTATATAAGCATGTAGGTAATTCGAGCTATCTGTATCTATATTCTTTCTCGCGCTAAACAAGTGACTCTTAACTTTCTAGTTTTCTTTTGTATTAATTTTCATAGTTCTACAGCAACATACAGGATTGAATACTCAAAAATATTTTTTTCGCTGTTCGATTTTCGTTAAATTATAGATCCATTTTTACCCTACCTTACCTAGTAAAAGTTATATATATATATATATATATATATATATATATATATATATATATATATATATATATATATATATATATATATATATATATGAACTTTAGATATAGACTATGCTAAGTCACTTTTTGGTCGAAATTGAGTTATGAATACTTTTTTAATAGATTATGTTCTTTCTAGTGGTATAATAATGCAAGTCTAAAAGCATCCTATTACTTTGTAACTTCTTAGTATAGTTTGAAAAACAGTATCATAGGTTTTAGTTCAGGAAGCGTTTTCTGCTTCTGTAAAATTACGAAATTATGGCTTGGTTTAGTTCATCTCTGAGATCCAGATATAATAAAATCATCACTATCATCATAAGCAAGCATTATCAATGCATTGCTGAATGAAGGTCTTTCCAAGTCTTCTACACAATTATATATCTTGAGCAATTCTTTTCCAGGTTACTCCCCAGTGGTTCCTGATTTTGTCACGTATGAGCACGTTTCCTAGGCTGTTTTCCCTTGTGGTATCCAGTCTAGAATTGTTTTCGTCCATCGATCATAATTTCTTCTTGCAGTGTGTCCAGCACATTTTCCAATCCATGTTAAAATTATTTCATTAGTACCAGTCATAGTTGCCAAATAGTTCATTTCTGTATCTTTGGGCTACAAATAGTTCAAATCCTCTACTTTTGGAGCACAGACACGCTACTTTTTGATCTTCGGATCTGGCAACACTGACTCAATGATTTAAATCAACACAACGTGAGGACCCACAATTGGTCTAGCGGCTAGCACGCTTGACTTTGGTTCGCGTGGTCCCGAGTTCGATTCCCGGTGCAGTTGAACGACCGAAGTAGTCGGATTTCACTATTATCCACGTCTCCTTTAGCCGCCCTAGCCTAACCATAGGACGCTAAACTAAAACATAACAAATCAAAAATCAACACAATGTGTATTACTAAGTATATCCTTGAATAATTGCATATAGCTATATGTTATGGATCGAGTTTGAGGTAGTCGGTAATCAAACTTAACAAGTTAGATGTAATTAGGGTGTATTTAGAACTTTTAACTAAGCACGTTTTTAGTTAAGAGTGTACACCAGGCCTAAGGCTTAGGGGGAACAACTAGTGTTACTGAAAAGTTATCAATTACATTTAATTTCAATTACAATTTACATTTACATGTTTTGCTGGAACGAAAACTTTGACATTCTCGTCTTGATTTATAGAGGTCTATCTCGGTCTCGTCTTAGTTGTACAAATGTAGTCTCAATATAATAAAAATCCGTCTCGGTCTCGGTACCACCCCTATTAAATTCCTAGTCGAAAGGCATCAGGTTCGATTGGATTGGGTTTAAGTTGAGCGAGCCTACATGAGCAGTAGAATCCGAACCGAATGAGCTCGCGCCGAGAATCGAACAGGGCATCCCGCACCGAGGACGCGTACGCTGACTATATAGTCATGGAGGAGCTCTTATCATGTGAGAAGTCGTCAGATTAGGAAGTATGGGATTTTAATATTTTTCTTCATGCAATGAAAATTAATTATGAATTTTAATTAGGAAACAACGTATCGTTTTGTGCAATAGAAAATATTAATTTAGCCGAAATCGTGTATTGTAAAGAAAGACTGAAACTAGTTTGGAATTATGATTCTTGGTGAGTCTACCAGCAAACCTTAGCAACGATTCGCGAGGACAACTCAACAACGGGTTTTCTCTTCCGAAAACAATAAGACCAGACCAGGGAAAAGGCCGTGGAAACTGCAAGAGACCACCTGCTGCTCGAAAACTCTTTCATGTGAGCCGTATTTACGCGCCGTATTTACGCCCGTAGTTAAAAGCAGCCGGACTTTTACAGCGTACAAAAATTCGGTACGTAAACTTATGACACGTCTCATACACTAACATATTGACAGCTGCTAACAAGAATACCATATAAAATTTTATGGTTACGTCGGAAAAATACGTAAATGTATGGCCAACTTTAAAAACTGCACCGACCTAAGCACAAAATTAAATACGAAATTGTTTTATAATTTGACAATTAATCTGTTATACCTGTAATGAATATTTAGGACCAGAAACACCCACAGGATCTTTCCCAATCCACAGTGGATGGCCAGATTAATACACAAACGAAGTTGCGAATACACATATCTTGATGCAATTAATTCTTCATGTAAAACGATTATTATTTACATTTATTGTATAATTTCATTAACTACAGTAAACATATTAAATACTGCAGTGAGGAAGCAAAAAGCTTATGCAAAGTCATTCTGGCATATGATTAGCGCTATACTAAGAGTTTGACTAACGTATAGTTATCAGAAGCGTATTCAGAATCTCTGATAGCACGTAGTAGATGACTAAGTTAATCAAATGACTAACTAATTTAGAGCAGATGATACCCCTATTTAGCCACGGTTTAGAAACAATAAACTAACATTATGAGAATACAGAGGCAATTAATTACGTGTCTTTCATTCTTTATTTCCTTAGACCTGATTGGGTGAATTAACTACGAAGCACCTATTAGGCCGAGTACTATACAATAGCAAAACAGTTTTTTAAAGTGAACAGTGAGAGATGAGTAGAAAATTTCCAGTTTTCTGAGAGATACACACAACTGATTGATAAATTATCTTTCCTTATAATTACAAGACAATCCTTCTAACTTTACTAATATTAATTGACTTCTGCTTATTCCCCGTAAACACATCCCTCAGAAATGAATACCTTAATTATAATTCAATTTCATAACTATTTATAAGTTGTTTTGATATCAAACCACAAAGAAAACATTTCGAATTTCGTATTTCATATATTTTCATTGTTACAGACTACGTATGCGCACATCTAAATTTCCGTATTTCCACATTAATTTTTCTCGACCGACGTATTGGGTTATATTAGTTAATCATAACCAATCAACTTATTAGCTGAATTTCAAGCAGACTCTGAATACCAAAACGTATACCCTTCTTAGTACGGAGCTAATACGGCACTAACTGATCGTGTGATTAAGACTTGATTAAAGAATTCTCTCTGAATACCGTTCAATATGTTTTGACATGTTTTTCGAAGGAATGCTTAGGATTATACTATAAAACTACTGTAATACATAATCTGGCGTCTCTCAAATAGAAATAAACGGAGTCTGTGGGGCATTAAAGCATGACGAGCCCGCCTGCATTGTTATCCCTAAAGTTCAAGAGCACCCATCAAGGGGGCAAGGTGGGGCGCTCGCCCCCCTAGAAGAAATTGTACTTCAGAATATCGAAAACCCAATAAATTTTTTACATTAGTTGCAGCAAAATTTGAAACTATATTTGAAACGTCGCTTGTACTTGCCCCCCCCCCTTGGAAACTACAACATGGGCGTCATTATGCAGTTTGTAACTTTTAAAATAATGTTAAAAATAAACAATTCATATATAAATTCTCAGTCAATCCTAGGAAAAGATATTTTAGGTCAAAACTTGACTAAATTTAAAATTGGTGCTCATCTTTTATTTCGGAAGTAGTTGGAGAGGGAGTACATCGTGAACCTTAGGAGAGGGAAGGCTTTATTTCTTTTGGAATCTTCTATTTGTTTATAACTTATTTACTTCATATTTAAACCAATCGTACTCTACAAGTAGTAGATGTGGAATAAAATTGTACTTCCTTTTTTTATTTACTGTTTTGGTACGGAACGTGGATCTTGATATATATATTTCAAATGTGAATTCTAAAGCCAGGATCCAAATTAAACAAAAGGAATCATTTCCGCTATAAGGTTAATATAGTAGTAATATTTCTTTTCTTAATAGGGAAACTAAGACTTATGTTGGTTATATCTCTTACATTAAAAAAGTAACTAAACCAAATCATTACAAACTTTAGCACGTATATTTATCAAACATATCGGCTTCTCTAGGAGGTTACATTAGATTAGGTTTGGTTTAGAGTTAATTTTATAAACAAACAACTAAAACAGGCCGATAAAATTTAATGAAGTTTTGTTGCATGTACATCTAGCAGAAATCAAACAACAATAGATGAAATCTGTTACTTAACGATTCATGCTTTTGATATAATTGTATTATTAACAGAAAACTATTCCAGCAGAATAAAGCTAACATTATAACAAAAAACTATTCCAACAGAATAAAAACTAACGTTATTAACAGAAAACTATTCCAGCAGAATAAAAACTAATATTATTAACAGAAAACTACTCCAGCAGAATAAAAACTAACATTATTAACACAAAACTATTCCACCAGATACCTTTCCATAGAAAAAACACATATCTCTCTATAGAAAATTGCTTTTCACGCGTTGTCCTTTAATGAGAGACATCCTAATAAACTCTATGGGATATAATGCAAAAGTTTAAATTTGCAATTTTGATCCAAAATCCAGAATTTGGGATCCAAGTTCGATCATTTGTGAACATTTTGTTTGTTCTTTACATTTTTCGTTTCTAACGATAGATTATCATCCCTATATAGACAAAAAACCGGGTTATTAAAAAGACCAGGATTCGATTCCGGCGCGAGTTCATGTGGTTCGGATACCACGTTAATCAGTAGATCCACGTCTCATATAGCCTCGCTGCTGAACGGGACGTTAAACCCCAAATCAACTCAACTCAAAGAAAAATGGAATCGATTTTTTATGCGCAATTTCACGACAAAACAGCTGAACTGTATGAAATTAGTTTTTAAACATGGAAATTGGCGTGTGCCGGGATTTTAAGGTTTCATTTTGATTGACATGTGCGTCGTAAGAGGAGTGGAAAGGGAAGGAGTCTCAAATTGTTTGCCAATAAGACAGTATCTCAGGAGACCCTCAAGTTAGGGAGATGAATCTCGGCATATAAACTCACCGTTAAAAATCTTCTAATTTAACTTCCCGTGATTATGCCTGTTAGGCTAAAGGTGACGGATGATTAAGGCAAGTAAATAATGATGGAAGAATTGGTGGAATGAGAATGTGGGAAGAAACGGGAGTACCTTGAGAAAATCCACGGAGACGATATTGTCTACTACAAACTAACTTGACCAGGGATCGAACCAGGGACTTGACGCACCAGGAGCTTTACCACCGAGCCACCCTCTCATCATTAAAAATAAGTGGACTATCGTTCCAGCTTTTTCCGCTTGTAAAGAGAAAAAAGGACACAATTTATATAATATTCTAATTTCCGCACTACTATTCATAAAATGCCCAATGCGAGGAAATGGCAGAATCTTTGCAATGAATTTTCAAAAAAAAAAAAAAAAAAAGTTGGATCATGCAAAGTGTTTCATTACTTCACTTTGAAATAGCACCCAGAAGTGGTAAAAGGGCAATTCAATTTTTCTTTTGTCAAGAATACAGTATCTCACGAATCCCTAAAGTTAGAGACATGAAACTTGGAGTATAACATCTTTATTAAAATTAAGGAAGAAGCAAAAATCCTCTACTGAATGGTTGCAGGAGTCAGAGGTGTATCTAGTAGGTAAAAACTGGGAGGCCCAATCAGAATCCAGACTATGATAGGTATATCATCTTTGGTACTAAGCGGTTCACATTTGTTTTTGTAACTATCGCTTGAAATATGATGATTATTGATGCCATCTAATGAACAAGATTAGTAATAACCACACGTAGGAGGTACACATACGTTACAAAGTAGTTTTTACTACGATGCAAGCCTCAGAATAGAAGCAAAAAAATAAAAACCAGAGGTGCATATATGCTCACCTATGGCAGGGCGCAAAATTTCTGGTCGCCATGTCGCCATTGGCGACTAGAAATTTTGAGCTGGCGACCAGGTTTAGTAGGAATGATTTTTGCCTAAACTCATAGGACTGCGTAGTTTATGTTTCAAACAAAAATAATTGTCACTAACGAGAGAACCTATCCAAGTGCAACTCTGACTTCGAGTCGAGACTATGGTCGTTGGTGTCCCAAAAGAACATAACACGAAAAGTGATACATCCTCGATCGCAACTGTTGCAGAGATATAAGCGTGAAAAGTTAGAAATTGAGCTCCATATTATACATTACAAAGTCAGCTTCCGGGTCAGATTTTTCGGAAACGGTCAGGAAAGGAACCTCAGCGAATACATATCAAATTAGTGTTGGGAGCCCACCACCTTTTGAATGAAAAAAATGTTGCCCCCGGGGCACTCGCAGGGTCCCACGCGGGGTCCAACTCAAAATTGGCAATTAGAACCGGGGGTCAACTAGCATATTGTATGAAAGCTATTGTTAAATAAAAGAAGATAAAACAAATCTGAACTCTCTATGATGACCCTGTGCAAACGGGCAACTGGTCAAAATGTCAATACAACCTACATCAGAAAATATATGGCCACTCTTCTAAATCCGTTAAGTTGTGACAATAACAAAACAGAAAAACACGTTTAAAAGTACAAGGTATTGAAGTTAAACAAATTGTTGCAGAGTCTCTCACATATTAACGGATTTAGAAGAGTGGCCATATATTTTCTGATGTAGGTTGTATTGACATTTTGACCAGTTGCCCGTTTGCACAGGGTCATCATAGAGAGTTCAGATTTGTTCTATCTTCTTTTATTTAACAATAGCTTTCATACAATATGCTACTTGACCCCCGTTTCTATTTACTAATTTTGAGTTGGACCCCGCCTGGGACCCTGCGAGTGCCCCGGGGGCAACATTTTTTCATTCAAAAGGTGGTGGGCTCCCAACACTAATTTGATATGTATTCGCTGAGTTTCCTTACCTGACCGTTTCCGAAAAATCTGATCCGGAAGCTGACTTTGTAATGTATAGTATGGAGCTCAATTTCTAACTTTTCACGCTTATATCTCTGCAACGGTTGCGATCGAGGATGTATCACTTTTCGTGTTATGTTCTTTTGGGACAAGGTATCCAACGACCATAGTCTCGACTCGAAGTCAGAGTTGCACTTGGATAGGTTCCCTCGTAAGTGGGAGAAAACCCGGAGTGTGAAGTCTTAACAATGGACATGGAAAGAAAAGTCTTCACAGCGTAGTAATTCGCCCCTTTTTTTCCACCCTCAATTGAAATGGTCACATTTTGTGCAGTTTTACCTGTTAGTATTGCTTCGTGTGAGGGAGGCTTCAGCAGTCTCAACAGAGTTAAGACTGCCTACAGGAATGCACTTAAGACTGACACAGTGGATAATTTGCTCACAATTTCCATCAGTGGCCCTTCATTTAAGGACGTTGATCCGAAAACAGTAATCGACAACTGGTACTTCTGTGCAGAGAGAGAGAGAGAGCGTTACACAAACGTGGTCTTAAGGTAAGATATTTTTTAACATGTATATGAGTTGTCCAATTCAAATTGATTACCCTGAATTTAGTTGTCTGATTTTAAAATTTTATGCCCTGATGTAATCTCTTTCTTTGTTAAAGCAAAGGCCTATGTGTGTGTGTATGTGGGGAGGGGGGGATCTCATAATTTGTACGTGAGAGATATTGGCGACCATCACTTTTGGATTGGCGAGTGCGTCTGACTTTGAAATTTTGCGCCCTGACCTATGGGCTGAAGAGGATATAAATAATAGCTTAAGTTATTTTTGTCAATCAAAAAAACTGGGGGGCTTAGGCCCCCTGGCCCCGGTCAAGATCCGCCACTGGCAGGGATAATTTCTACAACATTTAAATTTCCTCATTAGATACTATTCTTCTTCTTCTTCTTCTTCTTCTGCTGCTGCTGCTAATTGTATAATAATAATAATAATAATAATAATAATAATAATAATAATAATAATAATAATAATAATAATAATAATAATAATAATAATAATAATAATAATAAACAATTATTTCTCTGCTAACATGTCGAATTTGTACAATGTGCGTTTTAAAAATAGTTTGGCATAAAAATTGACCAGCTATCATGTTCGTGATTTTCTTTAAATGTCGATTTGCTGAGGAAAGTGCGTGATTCGTCGACAAAGAAGGACACCAGCGGCCATCGTCGTCAGGTATTGAGGTTACTGGAGTACATACACAAACATAGACATGTATATATATAACGTTAAAGCATAGCGAACTGAAATACCAGAAGAACGAAATAAATAAATAATTAAAAAAAACTATACAGACTACGGTTTGTATACATAATGACAGGTGTGTGCTCCACATATGAATACGTCCTGTGTCACCCTGTCCGGTTGCTCTTCCTATCACGAATCCTTTTCTTTATTCTTAGAACGCTCAAGAGGACTTAAAACTGGCAAGGGGGGGGGGGAGAATGCAGCGTTTTCTATTGTATGCGTCACGCAGAGCTTCGAGGTCAAGCACTTACCTTATGTATGTGATCAGTTTTATATAAACCTCTCTATGATCAACAGCAGTGACGAGTATTTGTGTGTTAACAGCAGGAAACACATTGAAGATTTTTAAATCTTTTTTAAAGTTAAGGGTCTTCACTACAGCGAAATTAAACTACCGCTAATTTTCGAGTTTTTCTGTAATATCTTCAAAACAAATAAAAATACTCGAAAAGCAGAAACGTAGTGAACTAGATAATACGATTTTGCATGTGATATCGTTATCACAACTAATATATCTGCTTTCGATTTGCAACTGTAGAAAGATTTAGCATTTTTTGCGGGTTCTGTAAATAGCGTGATAGCAAAAGCGGATGAATTAATTGTGGTAAAGGTATCACATGCAAAATCGTATTGTCTAGTTCACTACGTTTCTGCTTTTCGAATATTTTTTATTTGTTTTGAAGATATTACAGAAAAACTCTAAAATTAGCGGTAGTTTAATTTCGCTGTAGTGAAGACCCTTACCACACTCCACACTGACAATAACGCTTTACCAAAGATCTGGATACTGACACTTTCACATTTGATTTGAATTGTATTTGCGCCCTTCGTCAGCAGTAAGGTTATATAGAATGAAAAAAATGAAATGAAATCTTACCGTTTCAAGTCCCACGTTTTTTGTCTTTTAGACTAACGGAAACGATGAGTAAAGCAAATGAATAATGATGGTAGAATTGGCGGAATGAGAAGGTGGAAGTACTCCGAGAAAACCATGGACACAATGTTGTCCACCACAAATTTACGTGGCTGGGGATCGAATCAGAACCTCCCACACAAGAGGTAAGCGTTCTACCACTGAGTCATGTATCCCCCCTTATATAGAATGAGACCTCAGTTTAAACTGGGATCTGCTGAACCATTGTAGTGTATTCGATGCTCTTCCACTGGGAATTGAACCGAGATGTCGTGCACCAGAGACTTGTGCTGTAGTCACTAGACCAGCGTGGAGGGCTTTTTCAAAACAATTACCGTAAACTGGGTATACTTGGCCCTTTAAAGGCAACTTTGGCCCAAAGGGAAAGAAAGATTTGATTTTTCCCTAGATGGTTATTATTTTTTCTACCAGTAAGAAAAGTTGTGGATCGAAGTATTACAACATTGAGAACACATGAATATTGGAGGGGTATTTTGCAGTAAGAAAAGCCAAATACCCCTTTATTGTAGGCAACCAACATTTCTTTGATGATGTGCAGGTTGCATGCAAGCTAGAGAATCTTGTAGATTTTAAAAAGGATACGGATAGCTACCGTTATAGTTACTGTTACCCGTGAAAATGTTAACGGATAACCTCTCATTAACGATCTCAAACGAGATAAATGCTCTAGCTATTTATTGCGAAAAACAGAATTTAAACGTTCGCTTTCGCTGAAGAGTTATCGTGTGGAGTAAGGGACGGACGGAATCAAGGTGCGAATTAGGCGATTTTTCCAAGGGGGGATTAAGTAAAGAAAAAAACACCCCGTTTATACTAACTTTATATAATCGTACCAACAATGCTGACAACAAAAACATCGGAAGTACACAGTACAATGACACAACATACACCAGTCTTCACTTGTTAGATGTTCACATTCGCGTCGCGCTGATCCACAGTCAGTTGTCAACTAGTATTGCCAGATCCTATCAATCTCATACACTCCTCACAAGCTACTAGAATTAAGTACGTGGCTATGAGTTAAAATTACTTTTTACAACGAATTTTCTATTAACAATTTACAAACGGATTTACGTTTAGCACATTGAATTGAAGAATTTGAATGATATAAGAAATATAACTGAGGGTAGGAGAGGAAAATAGTATCCCCCCTGGGAATTTTTCTGACTTCCGGCCACGATAAAAGCTTTCTAGAGGGGTGTTTCCCCCCTCATCTCTGGCCGTAATTCGCACCCTCGACGGAATTAAGATTCTATACTGTTGATACTGACAACAGGCGCAGCCACTATGCTGTCGTGACTGTCGAGTGGAGATTGCAACTTCTAGTGCAGTGCAGGTTGTGAGTGGTGATGGATTTAGACACATTTGCAATGTTTGTGATTGAGGAGGACGAAGAATAATTTGCAAGGAAACATTTCACATTAAGATTGGAGACGAATGAAGCGATCCAATGTAGGGAGAGCGAAGGGTATTTCGCAAAATTGGTAAAAAGTTATTTGGAGAAAGATGAGGTCACGGGAAAAATTCTTCAAACTTAACATATCAGAATTTAATTTCGTGTTAAGCCTGGGTTTTTTGGTCAGGAAAGCTACTAATATCGTACAGAATCCCATTGAAACAGAAGAGAAACTTCCTGAACCGTCGCGTTTGACTGTTAGACTAGTTCCCGAGAAGTCGACAGCTTTCAGTCGTCAGCCCGCAGTAATTGGCTCACGGCCACTGTCGGTCAAGCAATTTCTGAGAAATATCTCCTATTTTACAACACGTAAAGTAGTTTGTGACCTGCCAGTAAGTTAGTGTCAACCGTCGCGATGGGCAGTTGCAACGAAATAGTACTTTAACAGTACAACCTTACAGTATAAATCCGATTAGCATGATCCTAATAAAGGATTCGCGATGTATTGTATTTTAACATATCAAAACTTACTGGTACGTTTCTTTCTTCTTGTCAAATAAAGAATTAGATTATTAACTCTTGTTTTCCTGTGTTAAATAAGCAACAAATGTTACGTTTGGGGTGTATTTTGAACGCCAACTATATCTACAAAAAACAACACTAGTTTTATATTAATAATTACATCAGAAACTTTTACCGTTATTCATTGATATTTATTTTTTTAAAGTGTAATTAGATATAATTGAAATTATAGGGAATGAGATTCAAATGGACTCGACCTAGTTTGTTAATATCATATGTGTTTCTATTTCATATGTAGAAAATAAAAAAAAGTACATATGACCCTTTTCTGTAGCATAGAATTACTTAAACCTATAACACAATTGAAATCCATAAGTGGAAGTAATCGAAAACGAAATCACGGTGGTATAAAAATGGATCCCAATAGTCATGTGAGCCTTAATATGTAGCCTCTGTAATAAATATACTGGTGCAAATGCATTTAAGAACACGTATTATAATTCTTGAGTATGATTCAAATTTAATGCCAAAAGGCGTGTGATGATCGCAATCCCTGGCTTCAGTGATCTCAATACATGCACATGATACATTCCGAAGGTGTTATACAGGTATTTCAAAAACATAGTATTAATCTTTATAGAATACGTGTAAGCAGCCCGAGCAACCACAAAAGCAGGTACCAGTTCATTCAGAAACAGAATGTCTGCATGGGGTATGGCACTCTATCTTCGATTATAGATCTTGGCGTAGCTGTCATTGGTAATTTTCAGGAGCTGTCCTACCTTGCTCACACGTGGTCGATAGGTCTTGAGTTAGGAAGTCTAACAGGCTAAGATAGAAGGTGTAATGAGAGAATAGCCCACTGGGCTGTTCTAGCGGTATTAAAACGTATTATCCTGCTGGAATGAAGGAGAACACAAAGTGTCCGGATAAGGTCGGACGAATGTACAACACCTTTAGTCAGATTTACCTAAATAAGAATTAGAGACGACTTGCGACTTTTATGTGTAGCTGAATGCCTCTCATACCAAAATGCCTACGTCTTATGTGACGAGAGTGCGAACACGTGTGGAGTTTCACTTCTCATCTGTGGCGTTACCAATACGTACACGGTCGTCACTGATTCCATGACAGACACTACTCTCATTATTAAATACTTCCACTCTTCATTCCTTCTCCATTTTACTAAAATATATTCTCATTAAGTTCTTCATTATGACATTACTAAGAGTGCAAGAGGACAACACGTACCTGTGGTATGGTTAATGAGATATAGCTCCAAATTATAATTGATCCTAAAACTTTAATTTTTGTTTAATTAGATTATGGCGCAAAGATGAGACATTAATCAATTGATGAACAAGATCACATAGTTGAGGGTAAGTTCTGATGTGTAGTCTCCGAGAAAATTGAGAAAAACGAATGTTTGTGTCGCTAAAAAGTAGGGTCTATGTCTTTCGTTATCAAAATAATATTTCATATGTGATGTGTAAATAAAGTAATGAGACTGACAACACTGAGCACGAACTAGAAACGCTGGCAGAGTGGATAAACATGTAATACATCATTAATGTAAGTGGGAACTCGCTAGCGTCTTGTGCGTTCTGACAATGAGTCGAAGCGAGGAGAAGCTCGACGGTCTATAACAAAGCCCATACGGACGCTCAGGATGCTGTGCGTTTGATAGGATTGTAAGTACATCGTGAATCAAGATCTGCTGCCATCAGGCAGAACGATAGAGTCGAATGTGTACTGTCAACAATTAGTCCGAGTCCTAGCAATTGAAAAGAAACGACCGGAACTGGTCAACAAAAAGGGTATCGTATACCACGCTAATAACACCAGACCACACACATCTTTAACAACGCTCAGAAAGTGTGAAAACTTGGCTGGGAAGCTTTAATGCTTCCATCATATATCCTGGAACCGGTAACGTCCGAGTATCATTATTTCGGCCTTTGTAGAATAGTTTTAGGTTAGTTTCAAAAGAGACCTACTAAAACCTCCTGTCATTTTTTTTAAAAAAACAGAAACCAGAGAAGCTATATAGCGGCGGTATTATGGTGGTAATGGTGGCTGTGGCGGATAAATGGCAGAAACCCATCGATCAAAACGGATTTTATGTGATTTCATAACGTTATTATCAAATCACTGTAAATATGTTCTCAATGTTGATCTTCAAAGGCAGAATTCCTTTCAGACAATCTGCTACCTCAATATATACGAATGACCAACATCATATGATTATTTGAGAAGCTTACTTATAAAAGGGAACATTTCCACAATTACTAATTTTGCACTAGAAGGAAATAAAAATTAACTTGAAAGCCCTTCTGAAAACGTGCCGTTTTGAAAAAAATCCCTGAACACATTTATAACAAGAGATTTGGTATATACTATTTTGAATGAAAAATACCGAAGTGAATGAACGGGGTGGATGTGGAAGAAACGACCAACTTTATAATGTGATTTCAACAAAAAAAAAAAAAAAAAAAAACCTTTCGTGATCGTATATACCCTGTTGCATAATTCGACAGAGTTAATCCTAAAGTATCAGTAATAGCTGAAAAGTGAATATCGAAAAAAATGTGGAAATTTTCTCTTTTAAAAAGAAGTCCTTCATTTGAAAGTATTTGGTAGGTATCATTACAATATTCTACTGACGTGTATCAATTTCAAAGGCACAAAAATATGGGAACTAAAATATCTGATTTTTAGTCAAAGTAGTCTTCAGCTACGGCAGCATACTTAGCCAACGATGATGATGAAAGAAGTATGTCGTCTTTGTTGCGAAGAAGCCTTCAATTCCACATTGCACCATCCTATCGTCAAGATCTTTCCTGCCAAGAAATGATCGAGATGCAAGGAAATGTGGAAGGAACGTCAAGAGAATACAGTGAGTGAGAAGGGTTTTACACTCCTACTCATGTGTGCTACAAGAGTTAATGCCGACCACCCAGAATCTCCGTTTGTAGGTATGCAGTTCTCTGAGTGTAAAAGACAGCCGAAAAAGTCTTGTGCATTTTATGGTCACTTCAGATAAAGAACGGCCTGCTACAACAATAGTAAACGGTCAGGACAGTGGTTGTTTCTTGATAAAAATCAGGACGGTTCCCAAAATACTTTGAGGAATATGTTAGTGTGATGATGTATGGTGTTAGTTATTCATCATGTATTTTGAATTAAATAAAATGCACCACATCTTTACTGGCAAAGATCCGAACTTATTCGAATAAAATTTTGCCCGCATATTGTACAACAATGCACTCGTAAGTGCCACTCAAGGGACGTTGCAGTCTTTTCATGGAGTTAGAGTATGAAATCCTTCCTTATCCACCGAATTCTCCTGACTTCTCTCCCACTAACTAAATTTTTTCCGGCATCTCAACGATTTCTTGGGAAGAAAAACTTCTGCTATGGAATCCAATCGTTGCCTGATGGCGAAAGTGTGACGTTACAGACGACCGACTATCTTGATTAACCATGTATTGAAGATTTTTTGTTTGGGGGGAGGTCTTTGGAATCAAAGTCACAGCATGTTGGTAACATTTCCCTTTCAATTTCTTTCCTGCTTGACAATAATATATCTATTTAGTGTCAATGTTCGCATAATATAGTCACCTTACACAAGGTACTGTTGTGCTTAAAATATAAGGAAAATAGATTCCGTTCTGAACAGATTTATAATTTAAAAAATGCCGAAATCACAATTTTGAACTTTTACTCTGGAAGGCCGTCTACCAGGCCTGCCCAATAGTGAAAAGAAATAAATTTTTTAGTATGTTTTGAACATTTTTTAAAGATAAAGTTTGGCCATTGTTTAACCAAAATGTCCGGACATGTTCTATCAGTAAATAAAAAAATTGTCTAAAATGAATCCTAACAGTAGTTAATAGGAACTACCCTGAGAGTGTTCAAGACGTACGTACTTAAAACTCTGAAGAGTCTAATGCAGTGTTTGTCAAAGTGTGGGTCTCGACCCTTTGATCGTTTTTCGGTGTGTCGTGAGACTTTATCCTTTTAATTATGAAAATTTTATTTTGATGCAGAAACATATGTTGTGAAGTACTATTCAGAAAATGAAGATTGAAGTGTTTGGTAATGAGGTGATGAGCAAGTGGTTACTCAGAGCCCTGCCCTGTTGTACAGTCAGTTGAGATGCTGGGTTAGAATGGGTGAGTCAAAATCTATCACAGGGTAGGACATTGCGTCGGGAGTAGAGTTATCTCTGTGTTACCTTTCTACGGAAACATTTTAACCCTCTTTGCTCATGCGTTTAATTTCATTGCTCGATCGTCAGCGTCTGATATTCTCGTCACAGTTTCGTCACCGACAGGGTCATTATATTCATAAATTTACCTTACAATTTACAATTTAGTTTGAAAGTGAGATATTTACGATAGACATCAAAGAAACCTAATAAATTTTGATTTATTAATGTAGCATAAGTAAAAAAATCTAAAGAAATAAAGATTAAATTAATTGATGTTAGTAACTAAAAAGAAACAGTAATTAGTAAGTTAAATTAAATAATTAAATTAAAGAGTGAAATTAAACGAATGGTTACAATTTTTTGTTGTTACGAGCGACAGTAATTTTATTAATGAAATAACTAGCGTATAACGGTAGTATAGTGGATACTTTTTATAACAATTGAATTATTCATTTGTGAACATTCAAAAGTTTTGAGTTTATAACCAGACATAGTATGTTAGCTCAACTGCATAACAGATAACTTGTAAATTCACATGATGCTAACCCAATTGTAACTGAAATATGCCAAATATTTAAGTATTCAAATTTGCCTGTCACTTTCAGAGACCTCCTAATATTATGTCACATGCAAATAGATAGTTTAAGTTCTCTGATGTCATACTTTACCTTATTGCAAATTCTGCTTAGTTTTGACCAAACAACGTGTAACGTTCCTCTTTGAGCGTTACATTTTCTCAAAGAGAATATTTGCGGAAATGTTCAATCAGCTCTCAGCTAATATTATTTCTTTTTATTTTCTCAATTCTCGACTCTCATGAAGGATTCAAGATGGTCGACAATTGGACTAGTGCGTGTAGATGTAGTATGCTACTTTCCTTTGTACGTCTATGGTTTGCGTTGAGCGGCTTTTGAGAGTAGCTCGGATCGTTTGAAATAATTTAAATTTTTGTGTTTCATGTAAAACGGAAGGATTATTATGAATCTGCATATATAAATGCCCGTTTATATAATTTTTATTCTCCTTTAGTTATATTTGTTTTATTATAAAATCTGTTATTTCCATTCTACGCTCTGATGCGTAGTATGGAATGACCAATCCGGAAGTGAGAGGGCTGCGGAGAGCCCCTCTGGTTCACCTTTTCTTTGTACTACGAACTGCGAACATGGCCGTGGTGAGGTGAAAAGCACGATTGTCCATATTTTCGGATATTAATTTACAGTGAATTATGCAGTGAGTGGCCGTTCTTTAATATAAATATTTAAAGAAGCTGTTTAGTCGAACGGTATGCTAGGCTAGCGGGTATAAACAAGAATCACAAGAGAACTTACTCAAATATTCGACCTGTGCGTTTTGGAATATGGCTGGGATTGGTTAGATATTTCCTAACTGTTAATGTGATGAAAGCTGAAGTTCAGAAATCCCTTTTGTGCTGTCTCCGAGACTGAACTCGATTGATGTATGGCCTCCTTCTCTTGACGTTGCAAATTTCCGTCCACCCTTACTACGTTTTCTTGGCAAGGGACTTCGTCCTATATTACTTGTTGTCAGCTCAGCCTGCCTCTCCGGAATTTAATGTGTCTAACTGTGGTCGCTGTTGTGAGGATGAACATTGCAGCAGCTTTGCAGTGATTGTTTGTCTACCTGGTGGAGATAGCAGTGGAACGTATGCTTTGCTGTTAACCAAGGAGGGGTCGTCGTGTGATCAATCCACGCCGAGGTTATGGCTGTACACATGGTGAGATGTTGGAGGAGTCGTCAGGACCGGTCGCCACCCTGGAGTGCTGTTTCACAGTGTTTCCTCGGTGTCCCTATTCGTAAAGTGAAACCACGGTCGGGTGAGCTTTGGTAACTGTCTACTAGGTAAATATGTCTATTTCTTTTATTCCGTCTTGTGAAGAAACTGGTATCATCCGGGAAGTTGCGGAAGAAATTGTCCACCGTTTATAGTTGTCCAAATTATTTAAAATATAACATCTAACGTCATATTAATGTCTTCGTGTGTTCATTATCTTACTACAGATTACTTATGAACAAACAATAATATACGTTCAATAATTCTCAGTTTTCTTGGTGTATACATATATATATATTATCCGAGTCAGTTTATAATGTCCATAATATTGTCCGAAATGAGTTTTGTCCGTAATATGTCCGAGTAAACGAGAGTGAGTCTCTATCCAGTAAGTTGAATCATACGCCAGCGGGGTAGTCTGATATCAAAGCCGTTTCTCTCTTGCTCTGAATAAAAAATCATCTCTTAGAGTTGTCTAGATGTATAATATATTACTCGCTGCCATCTAGCACATGTATGTGAGCAACAGGTATTCCGTATTGTTTATTCTCTCAGGTATTCTATTTGATAAATTAAGGATTGATTAGCGATGGCTAGTTTACGTCTGTCCAGCAGCGGGCATTCCGTATTGTTCATCAATAACTATATACGTAAGTATATCTATATAATTTACAATCTAAGCATCAAGTCGCCGCACCCCAAGTTTGCATTCTCGAATTGTCCTGTTACGTTTGATTGTGATGTTGCTCACTAGATCAGTGAGGCACGTTAAGACGGTGGGTGTACGATACCACTCGTACTTCAATGCGGGAGTGTCAGAAGTCGAGTCTAATTTCATTGGCTGGTTTTGTGTTCCCCATAATGTGCTACAGAGTTTAATGTTATTACCGCCGCTGCTAATAGTAAATGTCGAGGGAAATGCCCTCTTAGCAGTTGGATGCGGGTGAAGTGGAGAAGTTATGTACTAAAAGGGGGAAGGTTAATCGACGCAGCCGTAGGTCTCTCTCTCTTTGCAAGGAGATGTTTACGAGTGGTAATGTAATCGGTAAATTTCCTTTGGTGAAGTAGCCTACCAAGGACTTTATGCTATTGTTTAGAAATGTAAACAACTCTCTTACTGTTAGTACAGTGTGGCTTAATTTATATTGTTATTCACCTTTGAGTTGTGTTGGCGCTAAAGGGTTTGAGAAACTTAAACTGAATACAAAGTTTTTTTTTCCTAAATCTAGCTATCCACGATCATAAATGTCAATGAGAGTCTTTTGTTATACGTTTATTACAAGGAAGGTTAAATAAGCAGAGATGCAAGATATATGGTGTTATCTTAAATGATTTTTTTTCTTTCTTTTCCTCGTCTTTTCCTTAGCATTGACAACGCAAGTAGTGTACAAGAATCTGGAGTAAGTAGCGTTGTGTTTACTGGTCTATAAATTATAGTGTAAGAAGGAATAATGGCGACCCAATGTTTTTTTTCTTTTCCTTCGTTTCCTTAATGTCAGCTACGGATACAAATTTAAGGTAATATAAGACGCAAGGTAGCGCTTTTCAGGTTTGGTTCCCATACCAAAATTCTAATTATTGGAAAAGGTGACGCCGCAAGTTTGGCTACCCAGCCATAGAATCGAACTAGCGTATCCGGCGCTCTTCAAGTTTGGCGAACCCAGCTGTAGGATTATTTTATTGTCTAAAATGTTACACTATTTTTGTCGTGTCATGCGGGAAGAAACGAGTGATACGGACTGTCGCGTTGGTGTTGATGAGATATACTGGATAGAGCTCACATATGTTTATGTTTATTAGACTTATAAGTCAGTAAGTAAGAATGTCGGCTGAGTCGAGGAATCTTCCTCCTAATAGAGATGATATTATTTGTGTTTGTCGTAGTGAACCTCTTGCTGCCGCGGAACAAATTGATTCTGATAAGAAACGTGCTATATCTTGTGACAGGTGTCACGAATGGTCACATTTTGTTTGTGTTAAGTTAAAAGATACTTCTAGTGTTTTTGAAGCTGTTAGCTCAGATTCTTTTGTTTGGGTTTGTCCTAAATGCGACGTGCATGTTTCTCCTGAAGTGTCGGAGCGTGAGAATGAATCACCTCCCAAGCATTTTTCTTCACCTAAGTCCCCGCAAGGTAGCGAAAAAGGGACGGAGCGGATGAGTGAACTTGCTGAAATGTTCGCTCTTGTATTGAGTAAGATAGAAGAAAGTAATGCTAATATTAATAGCAAAATAGAAAGTAAGATAGCAGAAAGTAATGAAAAAGCTGAAGCTAATAATGCTAGAATTCAGGAGTGCATTGTTGAAAATGTACATAACCTTTCCACTACAATTAATAAAATTGATGAAAGAATAGGTAGTGTAGAAAACCTTTGTAGTTCTCTCACTGTTAATCAAAAAGATTTGCAAGCGCAGTTAGATACTGTGAAAACGGAAGTTGATAATAATAAGTTGTGTATTGAGTCTGTTGAATCTCGTGTTGATTCTGTAGAAAAGGAAACAGAATCTCATTATAAAGCATTAAAGGTTGTTTTTGATAAAATTAAGAAACTTGAAAATGAAAATGAGGAAGTGAAAATTGAACTAGAAGGGTGCAATAATAGTCAATCTAAGCTTTTCTCTGAAGTGTTAACCCTAACTAACAAAGTGGATAAATTGCAGAAACCTAAATTTACGTCAGTTGAGTGTGGGAGCCTGAGTAAAGAAGGTGTTCCCTGTAAACGTCCTTGTACTAGTGAAAATTCTGTAGTGTTGTTTTCTGAGTCAAGGGATAATTTGCCTGTCAATACTATTGTTAGTACGCCTGCTGAACGTAATGTGTCTATTACTAGTTCTGTTAGCTATCTGAGTAAACCTGTGTTTGTGCAATCAGAACCAGATATTAAATACGAGTTTCCAGCTAGTCCTAGTGAAACCAAAGTAATTGCTAGTGCCTTAAATGTTTTTCCAAATGTTAATTCTTCTGTTTATTACAGCAATAATGTAAGTAATAGTACTCGTACTACTGACACTGTCACATGGTCAATGTCGAGAGGGATTACTTCTCATGTTGGGAATAGCCCACCAGTGTTTAATACTAGCTATTTAAAGCCTAGTTATGATCCTAGTGTTTTTCACACTGCTATTGTGCCGAATAATCCGGTACCGCGAAACAGTGTTGCCACCTTTAGTAGTATAGCACCGCATTCATTGCCTTTTGCGATTAAGCAGAAAGATTTACAATCTTTTCCTTCGTATTCTGGGGATATCAAACCTGGAGCCCCAAGGAAGTTTTTGAGGGATCTTGAGAAATGTTTAAGTATGTATTCACTTACTGATGGAGATAAACTACGGGTCGTAGAACATTGTATGGTGCGAGCCGCGTTTGCTTGGTATAGCTCAGTAGCTCCTGAAATTAAAACTTATCAAGATTTTGTGCGTCTTTTTAAGAATCAGTATTGTTCGCCTCAGATAGAGCGTGCACAGAAGAAGTCGTTGCAATCTTTGCGCTATGATAAGACGAAATTTGCTTCATTGTTAGATTACGTTTGGTTTGTAGTTGAAAGTTACTACAATATATGCGAAACCCCGAGTACTTCGGAACTTGTGGAATTAATTTTGAATTGTTTACCGCCTAGGGACATGCGTTTGCTGTCCGTTCAGCAGTATAATAGTGTTGATGAATTAATGAGTAAAGTAGCGTTATTATCTGGGATTGAGGATACTTCTATGCATGAAGTTAGGCCTCCGACAAAGAAAGTATTCGCTAAGCAAGCTAAAATCATTAATCGTAATTCAGAACATGTTGACAGTAGCTGTCAAACTGAATTTTTAAGCTATGCTCAGACTGAAAATAGGAATAACAATGACAGTAACAATAATGGTAATAATTATCAGTATAATAATCGATATCGAGGAAATGGTAGAAACCGTTATCGTGGAAGAAATCGAGGACGTAACGGAAGATATCAAAATAATGATAGGAGACAAGATGAAGCATCTTCCAATCCAAGGGAAGATCAACCTTCATCTACTTCGGAAAACTAAGGTTGCAGTCTTTTCCGAACACGGGGGGAAACGACTGCTGTATTTCTCCGGTCCCCGTAGATAATGATTCAGAAACTAACGTCAAAACTTATAATGTTTTGGTGGAGTCATTATCTGGAGATGTAAATAATAACGAGAGTAATAATGTCATATCATTTAACGTAAACTTTGTAGTTGAGGAGGATGAAGAAAAGGAAAAGCCCGACTATTATTTTTCTTCTTCCCCCGTTGTCAAAGGAAACATTGGCGGAGTCCAATTAACCTGTACTATTGACTGTGGATCAGATTTATGCCTTTTGGACTGGAATATTTGGAAGCAGTTAAAATTAAAATTTTCATCTGCTAAATTGCGACCATATACTGGTTTGTCGTTAGGTGCCTTTGCTGGTACAGAGAAGTTTTCGGTTCAAGGTGTCCAGATATTTAGTTTAAATATTCAGGGTCATTTATTTGATATTCCGCTGTTTGTCATAAAATATCTTCGAACAGATCTTATTTTGGGTTGTCCATTTTTAGACAAATTCAAAGCTGTTATCGACAGGGAGAGGAAAGAAATCCTATTGCGTGATAATGCTGGTAGTCATGTCGTAATTCCGACTAATCAACCTAGTATTCTTATAGTAGCTTTGTCTTCGAACAAGGTTGAGATCGGGAGGATTAAATGGCCGTCCGATGAGCAGGAATCGCTTCCTTCCGAACTTTTGTGTTCTGATGTCAACATTTTAGAGGTTCCTCCTTCAGTAGAAAATCCAGTTACCTTTTCTGTGTCAGATGTGCATATAGTTCCTGAATCTAACCTTTCAGATACTGAAATTCAGAATTATATCTCATCTCGAGAAGATTTAGATACTAACGTTAAGCAACGTTTATATAATTTGTTACTCCGATATCGTAATATTTTCTGCGAGTATCCTCGTAGGATACGAACGCCCTTGTACAAGATAGAATTAACTGACGAAGAACCTGTCGTAGGACCGTGTTATTCTGTGCCAAAATCCATGGAAATGGAATTTGAGGCAGAATTACAAAAATGGATCGAATTAGGCATAGCCCGTGAACAGACCTCACCGTACCGGAACCCCATGCATTGTGTTCGCAAGGCGTCTGGTGCTGTTAGACCTGTAATTGATTTTCGCCTACTGAACCACCGTGTCCGAGCTCCTAAGGCTCAGGTGGAACCAATAGGTGATATATTGAACCGTGTAGCGAAAGCGCAATACTTTTCAAAGTTTGACTGTTCGTCAGGATACTATGGCGTAGGTCTCCATCCTTCGTCATACCCCTGTACGAGTTTTGTTTATAAAGGGCGACAATACGTAATGATGGTCTTACCTCAAGGAATCAAGAGTGCGCCCGCTATTTTCCAGAGCGTCATGCATAGTTACTTCGATCAAAGTACTAAAGATTTTGTCACTTTGTTTCTGGACGATATTTTAATATCTAGCACTTCTCTAGACGAACACTTCGCCCATCTGGAGCGTGTGTTCGAAATTTTTGAACGTGGGAATTTTTCCCTGAATTTCCGGAAGTGTCGTTTCCTTCTGACGGAAGTGAACTTCTTGGGACATATCATTAGTGGTCAGACTGTTAAAGTTGACCCACGTCATAATGAGCCAATCCGTTGCTATCCCATCCCGAAAACCAAGAAAAAGATGCGTCAATTTCTAGGATTATTGGGATGGCGACAGCGGTTCATTCCCAATTATTCGACTCTTACTTCTCCGTTGTACGATCTTATTAAGAAAGATGTTAAGTACAAACTCACTCCTGAAGTTTTGGATCTCTTTTATAAATTGCGGGAAATCGTCAGTAATCCACCTGCGTTGGGACAACCAGATTTCAATTTGCCATTTCACATCCATTCGGATGCTTGTTCTGAGAATTTGGCTGGTTTTCTGGCACAGTACCCTGATGGGTCTGATCATCCAAATGTCATCGCCTACGCTAGTCGTAGAGTTAAACCTCACGAACTTTCATTGTCTTCTTTTCAGTTGGAATTGCTCTCTGTTTTGTTTTTGTGTGAACGTTTTTCACAATATATTCTTGGAAGAACTGCGTATATCCATACGGATAATGCTGCAGTCACTCATTCTTTTTCTATGAAGAACTTAGATACTAGGACGACTCGTATGCTTCTTAAATTACAAAGGTTTGACCTTGTCTTCGAGCATTGTCCTGGGAGTCTAAATTTTGTTGCGGATACATTGAGTAGAAATCCACCGGAAGTGCCTTCGAAGTTAGAAGAGTATCATGTCAATTTCTTGTCTGTTCAAGATTCGTCTCTTTTTAACCTGGAGAAAGTCAGGGAAAAGCAGAAGTATGACGACTTCTGTATTAAGTTAAGGTCTTCATTGGATAGTTCCTCGGAACATGTCACTTGTTATCAAGGTTTGTTATATTTCAAGCATAGGAATTCGAACCAATGGCTTTTGGTTATTCCTCAAGAGTTAATAAAAGAAATAATTGGAATAGTCCATTCACGTGGTCATTTCGGAGCTAGGAAATGTATGTCTTTATGTCGTTCTTTATTTTATTGGAAGAAACAAAGACTGTCAATTCGACAGTATATTAGAGATTGTCTTGATTGTGCTGAGACAAAGTTCGCCAATCAGGTAATTCTTAAAGAAGAAATTCATATAGAAGCTAGTCGACCTCACGACCGCCTAGCGGTAGATCTCGTTGGGAGGCTCCCAGTTAGTAATGGTTATTATTATATTTTATCTATTATTGATGTTTATTCTAGGTTTGTTTGTTTCTTTCCTTTAAAGACTGCTCATGTTAAAGGTATAATTTCAGTGTTGGAAAAGAATTATTTTTATTTGTTCCCTTATCCTAATGCCATTGTCTCGGATAAAGGTTCACAGTTTATTTCGCGCCTCTGGCAGGACTATTGTAAGGAGCATAATATGAAATCCGTATTAACGTCTAGTTATTCCCCGTCTTCGAATGGTTTGGCAGAAAGGAGCCATAAAGAACTCAACCGAATTATTCGTTTAGAGTGTCATAGTAATCATTCTAAGTGGAGTACTGTACTGAAGCGATGTCAGGAACTCCTAAATTATTCATTATGTAGTAGTATTATTGTACGCCTGCAGAGCTATTTTTATCTTATTCTGCTATTGAAGCATTTAAAAAGAATTTTCCTTGGCCTGGTGTTCTAGAGAAGACACCTACCCAAGATCGTCATATTACATTGTATCCTAAAGTTACTAATAAAACTAAGAAATCTTTAAAACGAACAGGAAGGGAGGTTAAGTTAGAAGAAGGAGACCTAGTAATGGTTAAACTTCACCATCTTTCCTCTTCAGTTAAAGGAGAATTTGCTAAATATATGAAATGTTTCTCGGGCCCTTTCTTGGCTAGAAGGGTTCTGAAAAACTCAGTAATTTTGCATACCCTCACTGGGGAAAGTGTGGGAACGCAGAATTTCCATAATTTGAAGAAATTCAACTGTTCCAAAGAACGAAGAGATGAACTTCTTCGAAATTATCCATATAAATAACTTCTAACTAATAATATATAGGGTAAAAAAAAGAGAGAGAATTTTTTTTTTCTTGTCCTCTGGGTGGATGTAACGTTCCTCTTTGAGCGTTACATTTTCTCAAAGAGAATATTTGCGGAAATGTTCAATCAGCTCTCAGCTAATATTATTTCTTTTTATTTTCTCAATTCTCGACTCTCATGAAGGATTCAAGATGGTCGACAATTGGACTAGTGCGTGTAGATGTAGTATGCTACTTTCCTTTGTACGTCTATGGTTTGCGTTGAGCGGCTTTTGAGAGTAGCTCGGATCGTTTGAAATAATTTAAATTTTTGTGTTTCATGTAAAACGGAAGGATTATTATGAATCTGCATATATAAATGCCCGTTTATATAATTTTTATTCTCCTTTAGTTATATTTGTTTTATTATAAAATCTGTTATTTCCATTCTACGCTCTGATGCGTAGTATGGAATGACCAATCCGGAAGTGAGAGGGCTGCGGAGAGCCCCTCTGGTTCACCTTTTCTTTGTACTACGAACTGCGAACATGGCCGTGGTGAGGTGAAAAGCACGATTGTCCATATTTTCGGATATTAATTTACAGTGAATTATGCAGTGAGTGGCCGTTCTTTAATATAAATATTTAAAGAAGCTGTTTAGTCGAACGGTATGCTAGGCTAGCGGGTATAAACAAGAATCACAAGAGAACTTACTCAAATATTCGACCTGTGCGTTTTGGAATATGGCTGGGATTGGTTAGATATTTCCTAACTGTTAATGTGATGAAAGCTGAAGTTCAGAAATCCCTTTTGTGCTGTCTCCGAGACTGAACTCGATTGATGTATGGCCTCCTTCTCTTGACGTTGTAAATTTCCGTCCACCCTTACTACGTTTTCTTGGCAAGGGACTTCGTCCTATATTACTTGTTGTCAGCTCAGCCTGCCTCTCCGGAATTTAATGTGTCTAACTGTGGTCGCTGTTGTGAGGATGAACATTGCAGCAGCTTTGCAGTGATTGTTTGTCTACCTGGTGGAGATAGCAGTGGAACGTATGCTTTGCTGTTAACCAAGGAGGGGTCGTCGTGTGATCAATCCACGCCGAGGTTATGGCTGTACACATGGTGAGATGTTGGAGGAGTCGTCAGGACCGGTCGCCACCCTGGAGTGCTGTTTCACAGTGTTTCCTCGGTGTCCCTATTCGTAAAGTGAAACCACGGTCGGGTGAGCTTTGGTAACTGTCTACTAGGTAAATATGTCTATTTCTTTTATTCCGTCTTGTGAAGAAACTGGTATCATCCGGGAAGTTGCGGAAGAAATTGTCCACCGTTTATAGTTGTCCAAATTATTTAAAATATAACATCTAACGTCATATTAATGTCTTCGTGTGTTCATTATCTTACTACAGATTACTTATGAACAAACAATAATATACGTTCAATAATTCTCAGTTTTCTTGGTGTATACATATATATATATTATCCGAGTCAGTTTATAATGTCCATAATATTGTCCGAAATGAGTTTTGTCCGTAATATGTCCGAGTAAACGAGAGTGAGTCTCTATCCAGTAAGTTGAATCATACGCCAGCGGGGTAGTCTGATATCAAAGCCGTTTCTCTCTTGCTCTGAATAAAAAATCATCTCTTAGAGTTGTCTAGATGTATAATATATTACTCGCTGCCATCTAGCACATGTATGTGAGCAACAGGTATTCCGTATTGTTTATTCTCTCAGGTATTCTATTTGATAAATTAAGGATTGATTAGCGATGGCTAGTTTACGTCTGTCCAGCAGCGGGCATTCCGTATTGTTCATCAATAACTATATACGTAAGTATATCTATATAATTTACAATCTAAGCATCAAGTCGCCGCACCCCAAGTTTGCATTCTCGAATTGTCCTGTTACGTTTGATTGTGATGTTGCTCACTAGATCAGTGAGGCACGTTAAGACGGTGGGTGTACGATACCACTCGTACTTCAATGCGGGAGTGTCAGAAGTCGAGTCTAATTTCATTGGCTGGTTTTGTGTTCCCCATAATGTGCTACAGAGTTTAATGTTATTACCGCCGCTGCTAATAGTAAATGTCGAGGGAAATGCCCTCTTAGCAGTTGGATGCGGGTGAAGTGGAGAAGTTATGTACTAAAAGGGGGAAGGTTAATCGACGCAGCCGTAGGTCTCTCTCTCTTTGCAAGGAGATGTTTACGAGTGGTAATGTAATCGGTAAATTTCCTTTGGTGAAGTAGCCTACCAAGGACTTTATGCTATTGTTTAGAAATGTAAACAACTCTCTTACTGTTAGTACAGTGTGGCTTAATTTATATTGTTATTCACCTTTGAGTTGTGTTGGCGCTAAAGGGTTTGAGAAACTTAAACTGAATACAAAGTTTTTTTTTCCTAAATCTAGCTATCCACGATCATAAATGTCAATGAGAGTCTTTTGTTATACGTTTATTACAAGGAAGGTTAAATAAACAGAGATGCAAGATATATGGTGTTATCTTAAATGTTTTTTTTTCTTTCTTTTCCTCGTCTTTTCCTTAGCATTGACAACGCAAGTAGTGTACAAGAATCTGGAGTAAGTAGCGTTGTGTTTACTGGTCTATAAATTATAGTGTAAGGAGGAATAATGGCGACCCAATGTTTTTTTTTCTTTTCCTTCGTTTCCTTAATGTCAGCTACGGATACAAATTTAAGGTAATATAAGACGCAAGGTAGCGCATTTCAGGTTTGGTTCCCATAGCCAAAATTCTAATTATTGGAAAAGGTGACGCCGCAAGTTTGGCTACCCAGCCATAGAATCGAACTAGCGTATCCGGCGCTCTTCAAACGGTCTCTCTTACGGTATTTGTAATTTCTTATAGACCTTTTCATTTCGATGCTGGATTTAGGATCCAGAATGAAGAATGATTTTTTAGTTGCAAACTTGGTCATTTTATATGGACTATTGTCCTTGTTTGCCTTAATTATTTTTTTCTTTTAACTTTGCCAAAAGCCAATATAAAAATTTACAAAATCTTAGGAAACTTCTAACTACATTTTCTGAAAGATATTGTCGTTATCTAATGATGTAAAAATAAGTATTTTTGAACTTTAATTTACCTTGAGGTTTGCTTTCGTCTTTTTTGTGATTTTATCCGAGTTGTTAATTACTACTGAAAAAACATTGTTATTTGACTTCAGGTGATTTTTGACTATTTTGCTTCTTCTTCCAACTATTTGTTGATTACATAGTCCTTGTGAAAAAAATAATGTTATGAACGTATCCAAAAGTTAAGACATTACAAAAAACTTATTTCCATTTTCACCGTGGTCGCTTGGGGTGTTCATGTCCATCACTCATACGGACTGTTATTGAACGAAGTGGAATTAGAGATATGACTTAGAAAGTTTAATTGCTTTGAAATACACCACCATTACCTAGAATGTCAATGTGTACCTGAATAAAAGTAAATGGGCCACAAAATACTATTTATTATTTAATGTGGGTCGCGGTAACAGCAAGTTGGAGAACCACTGGTCTAATTAGTATAGGACAGTGATCGCCAAACCGTCAATCGCGTACTACTAGTAGCTTGTGGGGATATTTTCGGTAGATCGCGTTAACGCTCCAATTTTCTATGTGAGTAGTGAAAGTTTATAGGCAATAAACAAATGTTTTTTTTTAAGTTGGTAATTCTTTTGTTTGGTAGCTCACAGTATGATTTAAAAACGGTAAGGTAGGTCAGAAGCTTCAGAAGTTTGGCGATCACTGACATAGGGTATAGAAACTATTTTTAAACCAGTGTTAGAACGCTTTACACATTTATAAGGGGTTCCTGTATATGCATTGGATACGTCAGAAGTTCAGGCACATTTTAGGTCAGTCCCTATTAACCCAATCCTTATATTAGGAACTTTTCTAAACATTTTTTGTTTACTGGTAAAACACTTCAGGTCGTTTTGGAACATGTTAAATGATGACCAAAATTCATTTCTAAAGAATGTCTAAAGACTGATTTATTTTTCGCAGTGCATGTTTTAAGACTGATTGTATGAAACATAAATCAATATGTAATTACAGTATTTTTCACAATAAGTACTTCTAACTTTGAGAGCATTAAAATTAATTAGGTACTTTTATCCTAGTGCCGTAATAAAAGGCTTAATGAGGGTGTATTTTAGAAGTATGCGTAATTTTATCTTAATAAGTGGGAAGGTTTTGATAGGCGCGCATGACATATTTGTTTAGCGCCGTATAAATGATATTTTTGGTTGTTTTTCTCGGAAACTACGCATGAAGATTTTAGGTCAATCATAACATTTTGATCATCTCGATGAGATTTTCCGGTTGACGTGTGTTCCGTTTCAGATATTTGTTTTTCATTATTCTCTAACATTATTGTAGAATTTTATGTACTTGGTAAATTCAATTTCAGATACAAAAAATATTTACATGAGCCTTAAGTTTCATATGTTATATCAACAATGTTCAAGTACTGAATCGATAAGTAATTTGTGTACTTTATGTTCCAAAATCCTGTGATCACTTATGGATTATTGGATGGTCATGGTGAGACAGTGTACTTTATGTTCCGAAATCCTGGGATCACTTATGGATTATTGGATAGTCATGGTGAGACAGTGTACTTTATGTTCCAAAATCATGGGATCACTTATGGATTATTGGATGGTCATGGTGAGACAGTGTACTTTATGTTCCGAAATCCTGGGATCACTTATGGATTATTGGATAGTCATGGTGAGACAGTGTACTTTATGTTCCAAAATCCTGGGATCACTTATGGATTATTGGATAGTCATGGTGAGACAGTGTACTTTATGTTCCAAAATCCTGGGATCACTTATGGATTATTGGATGGTCATGGTGAGACTGTAGTTTATGTTTCAGAATCCTGGGATAACTTATGGATTATTGGTCATGCTGAATGAGTGTTGAGATTTTCCCAGCATTGTGACTTACCAGAAATAGTAGAATGAATTTAGGAAGATAATATGATAAACAATAAAACTAGATATAATTACATTTCAATAACATTTAAGACTTTATTAGAGAAATGCTTCAGTCTCGGAAGAAAATACATTAAACTTTGTTTTCCTTTTTTTAAAAAATATAGTTCAGTATAAATCTGCTCTAGCGGAGTAAAGAAAAAAGAAAAAGAAATATTTGTACATAAATCACAAAGAAAAACTATTTAATACATAGTATATTTAACAAACAGTGCCTATACGCTAACAGAAACAGTATTTAAAATATACAGCTCAACAACAACAACAACAACAATAAAAACAATCGTAATGTAAGTCTTACTGTACATAAAATGTCTTGGAAAAATAAGATAGTCTAAATTTACCTGCCATGTCATTGTCGTTCTGTCCTGTTTTGTTGTTAGTTTGTTTGACCGTCAGTATGTTAATTGTTACACGTCAATGATCATGGATGGAGAAAAATGCAAGTACATTAGGTAAAACGAAAGGAACAAGTAGATTCATCTCCATTAAGTGTCATAGAAATATAAGAATGTTAGTTAGCTTGGAGAGAAAAACAATGGCAAACTATTAGAACAAGGAGAAGTAGTATAATTAGGCAATATAAATACTACAAAGGAAGGAAAATATTTAAGAATTGACGAGAAACAATAGTTGCAAAGTAAATTCTAACCTATAAGTGTAATAGGTGTAATTGTCAAACATTATAAAAAGTTACTGACCTTTGTTAAAATTATAGGAAACACTCAGATAAATGACAAACATACAGTATATATATGGTTTTTTTTTAATAGCAAAGGTACACTCTAGAAGTAAACAAGAGAATTATACAGTTTAGTAGAAGGAATGAAAGGAAAATTCTTAAACCATCTTAAACCAAACTATAGCACCTTAAGACTGATTTTAAGAATAAAAAAAATACGTATGTACAGTCTTTGGTTTCTTGGTATTGTCTCTGAAGTTTGTCAGGTAAAAATATATATATATATATAATTTACATTTGACAATATTGTCAAAGAAGAAGGAAAATATAAAAATTATCACTATGTAACGGCATGTCTGTTCAAGATATTTGTTCCAAAATACGTAGTTATATGTCTTTTAATAATTATTATGGGCGCGGGAACTAGACGAAGGGATAACTAATAATATTATGTTAGGATAGGAAGAAGTCTTAAAGAGCTTCTACAAGGAACTAAGTAGCTTTATGGTTTAGGGTACTCAAATATCTGTCTTGTACTAGAAATTTCTTTAGACGCCCATAAATACGTAAAGATAAAAAGTGTCTGAAGTCTGTGGTCAAGTTATGTCTATGGGTAAATTATACTTTGAGTCTCCAGATATGTACTTCGTAATGACTACGGTTCCCTGATGTGTAGTTCGTCACCCGTAGCAAACAATTAAAAAAAAACACCAGAAAAACCAACTTGTTCACCTTTCCATATATAAAATATATTTGGGATATAAACATATACTTTGAATAAATATCATTATTATTAATTAATTAACTTACAAAAGTTTTACGACTATTGTTTCCTGGAATGGTAGGTAGAAAATGTCCTCAACTTCTCAACACTGGATAAATTACTAACAAAAGACGGTAGTGTTCTTTGGAAGAGTTAAGAAAAACAGTTCTATAAAAACCTAATAATCCATTAGTTACGCCATGTTCTGCTTCTTTTATCGATGCCCTCTGTAGGCCAAATCCTGAGCATCTTGAGATTCTTGGAACTCTCTTGCGTATCCTCCATGGCCTCCGTGACTGACAACTTCGTAAGAGCTTGTTTCTCCACCTCCTGCAAGTTTCTTGAGACCAATAATGGCTGCCAACAACAGAGCAATCTTGCTGACAATTAAAGCTTTTCCGGTCAACAATGCGAGTGAACCTAGTCCAAGAGCGAGAAGGGTGCCTGCCTTCATCAAGAAACCAAGAAGGAGAGGTCCAATGATTTTCTTAAGCTTTCCACGAGCTGAAAGTAAAAGACAAATACATTAATATTAAAGTTAATGTTGGTTTAGTATTAACTTTCACATTAACACAACTGCAGATACATATGAAACCACAAACTTCTACAACATTCTAAAATCATCAGCTGAGTCATGGCCACCTGCTGTGATTTATCTGTTCTTTGTCTCCTAATGTAATACGTTTAAATTACATTGTATGCGACTTTCCGCACACCATTTTGCTCAGGAAGATACATGCAGCAATTTAGGAATAGAAATAAGCCGTTTTACCGCGATTGTAAAGGGTTATGACCAGTGGCGTATTTAGGATTTTGTTTCCGGGGGCTATGGACAACACGGGGAAGCGGGGGGGGGCAATTGTCCATTTGAGTTTGAGAATTAAATATATTTTAATCGATTATCTACTAATATACTAAGAAAAAAACGTGAAACTCGTATGTTTCGTGGAGGATCTTACCCTCCCCCCCAGCAAATCTGAAATGACGCTCTTGCAAGCACACGTTTAATATTTGTAATCTCATTTCAACTTAACTTATTTCATTTCAGAAAAAATGGCAATATTCAGTTTTATCTGTATTTATATTTTTAACTGAAAGAAAATGTTGAGACAAGTTGAAGTTGAAATATACTGATTGCAGTTTTAATAGCAAGAGGTTGCAGTCTGTTGAATTTTATGTGATATTATACACACAAAATCTTAGCAGTGAATCTAACCTTTTATTCTATTCATATATATATAAAAAAGGAAGAATCCTCTTGGCCTACCTAATTTCCCCTCTTGATTTTCTTTAATTCAAACATTTACCTTTCTTTATAACTAAATGATGTAAATATTCCTTTGTTATCATAACTAAAGTCCCGTTATGTTGATATCTGTGCAGATTGGTGTGGAACACCAGTTTTGCTCATCAGCTCCTCTAATTTTTGGTGTTACTGACTACGGCTGACCTGAATCACAGCTAACAACGGTCGAAAGTATGATAGGAAAAACGAAAGAAAGTAACAACTAAGAAAAAGAAACAGAAGAGTAGAATGGACGAAAGAAAGAAAAAAAAGAACGCAGTTGTTACATGGAATGAAATTTGACAGATACAGTATTATTTCTGAGCAGAGAGCATAAGAAAATGGAAAGTCAATGAAATTCTTAGAAATGATATGAAGGATTATTGTTGTGCGTGGAATACGAAAAACTAACAAATTTATTTCGGAGGGGTTGAACCCGATAACTTCTAAATACGCCACTGGTTATGACACTACATTGGCACAGAGCCAGGAAGTGTGTAGTTTTATATCATAATTACGGATTTGTTTACTTTCTCATTTTATCTTCATAGATACTAATCGTATTGCAATAAATCTTTTCAAGTAGGGCATGTATTGTTTTGAGATTACTTTTGTGCAGGTACCAGCAATTGCACTTGGGACCTCTTTAGGATTGTCCAAATTTAAAAAAAAGTTTCGGGAAAAGTTTCCCCAATTTCTCCCTAATTTATGGATTCGTGAGACATGTGTGTGGGTGATGTCATTCAAAATCCTCATTTACACTGAAGACAATAACGTACAAAACCATGAATCTAAGGAAAGTAAGGAATGAGCAGGAACTTCCTAAGTGCAAGTCTACAATATCCTTTAAAAATCGTAACTAAAATTATTAACCACTACAGATAAGACTTAATATAAAGTTTTCAGAAAGAAATCAGTCCCGGATTATATAGACGTCTTAAAATCACAGTGGTGGAAGTCACATTTTCTTTGTTTTCCAAAAGTTAACGCAAAAGATACTATAATAAGTCAGCTGTTTCTTTTATTACTGGAACTTCACTGCCATCTGTTGGTAGTCAAATGAAGTTCTCACTTACGTTTTGTGTTAACAGATTGACTTATGTAGATTTGGTTTTTGTGTCTAAATTTTCTTATTTTTCTAAGTTTAACTATATTAAAGGCGCGATCTCAACGTTGCCTAGTAGAATTGACGAAATACTCAATGACGCTGACTACTGACTGGGCGTCGATTCTAGGACCTCGAGATTACGCAGCAACAACACTATTCGTTTTCTTGCTCGCTAAACAAAACACATTTAAATATATCTTTATTTTACTTAACTGAATCATAATAAGGAAAAAAATATCGTTATTTTTTCGAATTGTTTGAGTGGTTATTGTTCAACGTTAAAAGGCTCCATGCAAGGTGTACAAGATATCGTAGGCACAGGTGAAAATAAGGGACACCACTATATCACCATTCTTTAAAAAAATCTATAGACACAATACACACATGCATGTATTTGCTACGTCTCCCCAACTTGTTCAGCTCGGTTCGGTTCAGATTTGTTAATATCTCAAGAAAAAAAAACGGGATTAGTTTGGCAAGAACTTGTCACAATTTTCAAATTTTCATTATTAACATAACATAAATTATTAATTTTTATAATGAAGCAAACACTTTTCGGACATCCTATACCTTCTAGGCTAGTTGTTGCTTATACACGTGAATACTTTTCTGAAATTGTAGACAGAAAGAAAGGCTCAGCTTAAACACGTGAATACTTTCTTGTAATTGAAGGGGGGAAAAAGTGCGACTTATGCATGCGAAAAATTCAAATTATCAGGGATATTTTTAATAAAATCTGTAGAAAGAATACTATTGAATCATCCTTAACACGAAAAAGTGGAATAATTTTTTTCTGCTATTGCAAAAATTCTTTGTGTAAATAGAAATGAGAAATTAACTTTTCAATGCATCTTTTTCAATGTTAATTAATTAACTTCACGCTTATACTACAACACTCGCCACTACATTTTTTTTTTAAAAAAAAGTTGCAGCGTTACATTTCTTACAGTGTCGACTGAATGGATCATCTCCATTAACAAACTTTTTTTCTAACTTTTGACACTCTTTCTACATCCTGGTCAAAATAAATGGTGATCCGTCAAGAAGTTCTTGAGATCTTATTGCTCTCGAGCGTAACAGGGATAGACAGAATAAATATATAAAGGAGCTTTTCGCAAATCAAATTTCTTTTTTTAAAAAATCGGTGAATCAGTTAAAAAACAATTCAAAATATCAAAAATTTAGAAAGTGAGGCAGATATTATCTTCAATATAATGTTCGATAAATTAATAGGCATTTTCAGGTCTTTCCTTGAAGATAGAAATCTGAGTGCACAACCTACATCTTAATTGTCGGATATTCAAATTTCTGAACAACATTTCAAAACAGATATCGCCGTTCTATTCTGGCATTTAAACCACACTTCTGTTTTACTTTGAGAATAAGTCCAAATGTGGAATGGATATCCCGATGCAGATATTTTGATTATTTCAATTTCTATAAGGTTTACCCATCTTTGTGTTGTTTGTGGTCTTCCTTGTTTCTCTATGTTGTGCAATAGCGTTCCATTTACGTACAGTTCATTGACTCAGTAACTTAAGGGGGCAGACTACTAAATATTTTTGAAAAACTAATAATTTTTCTTTTGCCCGTTTTTCGTAAGTGGAAAGAGGTAATAAAATGTCATTTACTACAATAATAGATAATGTTATTCTACACCTGAAAATACGAATCGGAAGAATTTTCAGTGTTGCCATCCATAGAAATTACAGTGTGACCAGAATTTGAATTACTCGAAAATCTAGGTAAAGGCAGCGACTAGAAAAATGAACTCAACGGTAATTGATGACTTATCATGCTGTCTACCTTTCTTGTTTACTACTTTTTAAATAACATTTCTATTTATTTTATAAAACTTACATAAATTATTACAAAATAAATAAGTTATTACAAAATAAGTAGAAATATTTTTTAAAAAAAGTAGTAAACAAGAAAGGTAGACAGCATGATAAGTCATCAATTACCGTTGAGTTCATTTTTCTAGTCGCTGCCTTTACCTAGATTTTTGAGTAATTCAAATTCTGGTCACACTGTAATTTCTATGGATGGCAACACTGAAAATTCTTCCGATTCGTATTTTCAGGTGTAGAATAACATTATCTATTATTGTAGTAAATGACATTTTATTACCTCTTTCCACTTACGAAAAACGGGCAAAAGAAAAATTATTAGCTTTTCAAAAATATTTACTAGTCTGCCGCCTTAAATGTAGTTTTGGAGACAATCGCTTTATTTATAGTTTCATAGTATGCTTTCACCTCGGTGCACATGTGCTATAGACATTCCCACGCATGCGTAGAATTCTACTACATTTAGTTAAGCATTCTTAATTCCTCATTTGTTTCTTGCTAAAAAAATATTACTTTGTATTCAAAACAAAAATCTTTATGATATGCAATGAAGATACAGATCCTTATCTATTTAATAGAAACACCTGTAAAAAAGTGCAACTTATCGGATTAATGTGACGTTGCACTATCTTTCAGCTTCAGAACACCTTAGATGCGACGTGGGATGGAGTCATAAAGGTCGTGAATATTAACAAATGGAATTATTACACTATTATGTGTGCAATGCGTCAGTCAGTTCCGTGAGAGAAGATGGAGGAGGAAATCTGGGCCGGATACATGACTCCAAATGTGTTATTATGTTTAAGTCCGAGGATTGAACAGGCCAAAGAAGGTGTTCAACTTTATTTCTCACAGCACGTCGCAACAGCTCTAGCTGTATGACAGGACACACTGTCATCCTGGAATATGTCGTCAATTCCATGAAACAACAATTAGACCATGTTTCATTGATGCGTGGGGAGACTGCGAATCATATGAACACAACCCGTGAGTTTGAAATACGGTGAAGGACGACTCATCCGATCATGCTCGTATCACACGTTACCAATCAACAGCGATACATGTTGTATGTTCACGACATCATTGGCGTCCGTTATGACCCGTTTTCAGCAGCTTCGCCCGTACAATCTGACCCCGTATGTACAAGTTATGTAATTCACGGCACGTTGTGATTGTCGGCACAAGCTATGAGGTGCTACTTGAGTTTCCTCGTTAGTTGCACCACAGTCACACGATGGTTCTTCTGACTGATAGTCCGCTTTAATGCTCGTGGGACCTTTCACTGAGAATTGTCTTCTGACCACTGTTCCTCGTCGGCGATATGGTTTCGCCATGAGTTATATAGGCCGTCATCACTTTGGACACTATCCCTGGCGACACACCACAAACCCTTGCCATTTTCGTCATACTCGGAACACATAAATGAAATGAAATATTTTAGTTAACGTTCCACAATTATGCCCTTTAGGCTAAGAAATATGATGATTTAGGCAAGTGAATGACGGTGAAAGAATTGGTGAAATGGGAAAGTGGGAGGAAACGGCTGAGTTGATTTTGAGTTTAACGTCCCTTTCAGCAGCGAGGCTATATGAGACGGGATCTACTGATTAACGTGGAATCCGAACCACATGAGCTTCCGCCGGGAATCGAACTCGAGTCTCCCACGACAAAGACGCGAAGGAGCTCTGGCAGGAAACGGGAGTACCCATAGAACTCCCACGGACACAATGTTGCACACCGCATAACCGAGTGCCAACAATTTGCTCTCTTTAGAAATCAGAGGTCGGCCATTTTACAGTATCACCATCTGCTCAGTTCACTATACATTGCCATTCCACTGCTCCTGATGTAGTACAGAGTTTGCCCTAACACGCTATCACCAACACGCCTGCAATACGGTCGCCGCCTGACCGTTATCATCCGTGTCATTTGATATACTACCCAATTAAATTGATAAGTACCTGTAGTTATCCAGAAAATTGAATAGAAAGGTAAAGTGCATCTTATACGCTCGCAAATCATTTAATAGCACTTCGTGTTGAATTGTTTGCTTTCAAAATTATTCATACTAAATATTATGCTTTTATTCTTTTTTCCTTTCTAACATACAAGAAAATGTAGTAGGAAGCGTAGTGAAGGCCTTTTAATACTGACCAGAATGTAATTATATAGCTTACACAGGAAAGAGACTGAATTCATATTCACAATTTGCTCCAAAGTCGAGTTGTAAACCACATATTACCGACACACGTGGTCACGAGCTACGAAATTTTGTACATCAATTTTCAACCCTACTAGCTAGGAATTAATAAAACTAGTTAATGCTTGTTGTCAACGAGAAAGAGAACTTAGATTGTGTTTAACATTTTTTCTGAAATAAAATTTGTTTTCATTATTTATTTAAGAAAAAAACAGAATATACTCATACTAATTAGCTAATGTGATTTTGGATGAATTTGTTATTACGAACTTATATTTTAATGTATGAATAATAATCTCAAGTGACATCTCCCGAGTTCCAAACAGAACAAAGTTATTACATTTTTCTTGTAAATAAAAAGACGTGGACAAATAGTCTTGGTGCTGACGCTTCCAATATATATATATATATATATATATAGGGTGTTTCAAAACAACACCGAAAACGTTTGGTAGGTGATTCCTGACACCAAGATAAGAAAACAAGTATAGACCAACCAGGGCGCACAAACGCTTCCTTTCGGAGTTGTAGGCTGCTGAAAACATGAAAAAATTAACTTTAAAGGTCCATAGCTCCAATACTATGGGACCTACCGTAGTAGGGTCAAGTCTTCACTCAGGAACTAGTATGTGCTCTATCCAAAAATACATGTTTCAGAATGCTAAGGTACTTACGCAACAATTCTTATAGAGGCAGTTTGGCTATGGGAATATAATTTGAAGTACTCACTGACAAAGTCTATAAACATTGTTGCGTGAATACCTTAGGATTCTGAAACATAGATATTTGGATAGATCAGACACTAGTTCCTAAGTGAAGACTTAACCCGACTACGGTAGGCCCCGTAGTATTGGCCGTCGTGTTTTCGGCAGCCTATAACTCCGAAAGGAAGCATTTGTGCACTCAGGTTGGTCTATACTTTTCGTCTTATCTTGGTGTCTTGGTCTTATGAATCACCTTCCAAACGTTGTCGCTGTTGTTTTGAAACACCCTATATATATATATATATATATATACAGAGCAATTAAAAATATTTTCCATGACACGAAACCTCGAAAAGCATAAGTCAACGAACAGGTGATTATAAGTGAGAGATATTTAGTCTTTTGGTGATTCTAGTAACGTTAAACGTGTCCACGTGAGCTCAATTCGAAGTTGGAAGTATCTTCCTTCGAGAAAAAAAAGTATGTGTAGGGGAAAGAAAAATATGTACATAGTTACTCCCTATTTTCTATGTTTCGAAAATTCCATTCCCTTATTTACATTCATATCATGTGAGCTGGGATCTTGTTTCGCTTTTTCAAACTTTAGGGGGCGAAGTAGTTTTACGGTTATTATTCCTTTATCTGGAATAGGCTATATTAGAGGCCATTCAGTTAACTTAAAATATGATATATTTTAGGAAAACAAATGAAAGTCATGAGGATTTTTCGTCGAGTTGGGACACTTCATGAACTATAAGGTGAGCACACCCAGGTTTGAATGTAAAGAAATAATAATGTGTCGGAGATTCATCTTGCCAAAAGAAATTTCAATCTACGTTACAACAGAGTATCTATCAATTATAATACAAGTTACTTCATAGAAGATTCTCTTTCCGTGTTTTTCTTTTCGTTTCCTTTCTTTTCTTTTATTTTTTATTTCTTTTATTATTCTTTTTTTAGATGAGCGAATTTGTTATGACAGTTCGCTAGTACGTAGTTTGAAGTTTAGCGTTCCATGTACCTGCAGCCTAAGGTGGAATTTGAACCATAATAATGCCTCCAAATTTAAGTTCTTTTCTACCAGAAATCGAATCTGAGACTACTTACACCGAAGACACGCATATTGATCACCAGACCCAGTGGGGCACGAAAACATTCGTCATCAAGTTGTAGTAAAGTGTTGTGTGTATTTCCCTTTTCAGCGGAGTTGTTTATGTGTGCATGGTCCCTCCCGGACAGTAATGTAATGCTTAGAACTTTTAGAACTTTCGGCGTGTACACGCTAGACTGTTTTAAAAAAATATAGCATAAACCCACCCCCCATACACACTGGTTTATTTGTAAATTTAAGATATGTATACGGCAGACTATAAAAATATTAGGTGGGTATTCGCCGAACGAGGTAGTATCAAAAAGATTCGAGACTAGTTCCGTAACAAGCCGACAGATAGCAACGCAAGGCTGCAAGGACAGGCACAGGGACCACAACTTCATATGTGTGTGTGCTAAGAGACGTCATCCTGTATACATGGAGAGCTGTGCAGCTGGTGCTATTTGACCACGTGCGTTAGCAGGTCTGCGATTTCATCATGGACAGAAAGTTAGAACAAATAGCAAACGTGAAATATTGTGTCAAATTGGGCAAATTCGCCACAGAGATGCTTGACATGATTCAACCTCGTAGATGATTCGACAAATGTACAGTGATGCTGCAATGAGTCGTTCGAGGTATTTTGAATGGCACGCGCGCTTCAAGAGCGGAAGAACATCACTGGAAGACGACGAGAGATCAGGATGACCTTCTACGAGCACAACATCTGAAAATATCGAAGCCATTTGGCAACTTGTGCATGAGGAAAACTATCCACAATATTGCTGCCATTGTCGGTATGTAATACAGAACAGCATTCCTCAAGTGTGACTTGAAGATGATCCGTGTTGCTGTCAAGTTTGTCCCCAGGATGCTAACCCAGGAACAGAAGGAACACTGCGTCAAAGTATACTAAGAACTCCGTAAGCATCTGTCCTTCTTGTCGAAGATCATTACCTGTGACAAAACTTGGGCGTACGGGTACGACCCTGAAACAAAGCAATATTATTCGTAGTGGAGGAGCTCATCATTTCCACGACCAAAAAAGGCGAGGCAGGTCCGCACCTCGACCAAGCGCACCCTCATTTTTTCGAAATTAGCTGGTTGTGCATCACGAATTCATCCCCAGGGAACAGACCATCAATAGCGAGTTCTACTCCCAGGTGTCAAGGCGACTGACAGAGATATTTGGCGAAACCGACCAGATCAGTGGAACGCGAAAAACTGGCTGCTCTACGACGACAATGCACCTTGTCACTGTGCTCTCCTCACAGGTGAGTTTCTCACCAGAAACAAGGTAATTGCACTTTCGCACCCATCCTACTCGCCAGATTTATCCTTGGCGGACTTAGCTATCTTCCCGAACTTGAAAAGATCCAGATCAAAGGTCGTCATTTGGACATCATTGCGAAGATTCAGCGCGATTTGCAGAAGGTGCTTGACATGCTTCGTAAAGAAGGCTTCTAGGACACATTCCACTAGTGGAAGAAATGCTGGGAGCTCTGTATTGCTGAACAACGTGACCACTTTGAAGGTGATTGTGTGTAAACGTAGATAAATAAAGTATTTTCTTGTAAACAGTATTAGTCTTGAAACATTTTGATAACACCTCGTATACGCCCCATTACATCGCTGCTCCTGAATTGGATTTTTGATTGGGGTTCTAAGCATAAAATAAGCACCTGGTACTGGTAGTAGCTCACTTCAATCAGAAGTCACTGTTTCGTGTACAATCAGTGCGAAAGAGATATAATGCACCAATCAAGGTGAAATGTGTCTATGCAAGTACCTTCCGAATTTTATTATAATGCTTGAAAACTTATTTGTAGTTTCGGAAGGCGAAAAACGGTGGAACATCAGTTTATTCCAACTCCACTTCGAAGTGTATTATCTCCAGACTTTCATTTGAAAATAACTTGATAATTAAACGCAGGATTTACGTATTTTACAAATTCATGGCTTCATTATAGATTTTTAACTATCGAGAAGAGAATATGTTAATGGGAGATAAGTACTTTTACTGCTTATTGTACAAATTTTGACTTATTTGGACAGACAGTCCCAAGTTGCTTAATGCATATTTGTGTAAGAAATTTTCAATATATATAAAATTCATGAACGGTACTTAGATCTGAAGTAAGTTTTATTTTAAGAGTCATCCAGTGAGTGGAAATCAACTAATTAATTAATTAAATGTTGAAATGTTAATAATTAGTTTTTCTTTTTCTATTGAGGTGTAAGAATACATGTAAGATTCTGTACCCGATTTACGGTATAAAGTAAATTATATAATTGATTTTTATTGCAGTATTATTAAACAGTATTTTTCTTATTTTTTTCATACGTGTTTCCAAGAAATCTTACGTTATGGTAAAAAATTGTCTTACGCAATTTTCGACTTGCGCAAAGAACCTTGGAACTATCTATTTAAATCGAAGACTGTCTATAAACTGGGTAAAATTTTTAACCAGAGACTGCAAAATATCTGAAGAAATACGCTTCGAACGAAAACAATGTTCGAAATAAATAGTTATTATTTTGAAAGGGGAAATTTCTCTGTGATAAGATTAACCCGGCCCCGCCCCCTGGGAGAGGGCTGGGAAACAACTTTGAAAACTTAAATGGGATTCTCACTTTTTATTACAGAATTAGACTTTACAAGAAAAGAATATTGCGAATACTGTTTACTGATTTCCCTGCGTAGAATCCGAATCTGCACTAAAAAAATGGGACTCTCATTTAAATTTTCAAAGTTGGACTCTACCTCACACCATCCCAGGGGGTTATTTTTTTATTATCACAGGTGAATTCCCCCCCCCCCCAAATAATATTTCATTTGGAACATTTTTTTTCGTCCGATACCTATTTTCCCAGATATTTTGTACTCTCAAGTAAAAAAAAAAAAAAAAAAAAAAACACCCTGTTATTTTTGTTTTAAATTAAGAGTTGGATGCAAGAACAAGGTAAGTCCACTTTTAGAATTTTTTCCGGAGCTGCCTGCTTCTTGCTCTAACTTCACGATGAACACTTATGTTGGTACCCCTTTTGCATTGTAACACAGAATATAATCATCGGATTCACATGATTCTTGCACAAAATGTAGAGTGTTATTTTCCTACTGGAACATGTGAAAATCTCAAATCCGCTCAAAAATGGACCTACCTGGTTCTTTCATCCAACCTTTCAATTTTAAGTGTTGGTCTCTAATAATTACAGCGTGTCATCTACTGAATTTATAATTGCTTTTTCTTTTTTACTCAGGATAATCAGCAGTACTTCCTATTGACATTTACTACAGGAAACACTCTCTATAGAATTGTAAGTACGTCTAAAACAGAAATTTACATTTACCTTATCAAAGCTATACCAAAATTACTGGGACACATTTGCCGCTCTTATTCATTGTTCAGCTCTAGTTGACAGTAATGCATTTTTTAAAACTCTTATTAATTCAATATTTTATATTAAAACCTTACTATGATAAATAACCAAGTAAGTGATTATAATAATCGTATTATCCTTAAATAAGTTGCATATTTGAACCTATACACCGTAAGTTTAACACTTAGAGTAGTACTGAAATTACTATTTGTTCAACCCTTTAGTCTTCAAGTTTTCCTAAGTACAAACGAACTAAATTTTTAAAAAAATGAATTGAAAGCAAATTTTGCATCACATAATCCTTCGTAATGGAACAAACTTATAATTCATAAATTTCACACAAAGAAGTGTAAAAAGTCATGATTTTATCCTCTGAAAGCAACAATGAATACTTATTCTACATCCTCGTAAATTATAAAATAGTTTTAAGAATATAATGAGTGTACTGTAATAACGTCGTTGTAAAAACTGAAATAAATACCGTTAATAATCAAAACAGTAACAATACATATTGAAATAATTATAATTCACTGTCTAATATCAAAGGCATTCATTCTTTTAATTTGAGCGTAATTGTATAGTGATATCATGCCATCCCATTTGTCAGTAATTTCTTATAATTTTGCTTTGAATTTTTATACAGTACACTTTGCATAAAAAAATATTTTTCATAACTAATACTTTCTTTATAGGTGTTATTGGTATCACTACAATTACATCCGTACTATATTGCAAGCTTTGGTTTCAAACTTATGGATAAGTAGTTTAGTCTGAACGTTTCTTACAATTTACATACATTCACAGTATTCTTGTTTAGTGAAAACTAATTAAAATACAATTAAACTGTATTTCAAACTACTTAGAGGATCTTAGTCGAACATAAGAGGTTGTAACAACATTAGAAATTTAGATTTATTTTTCTAGCTATGACAAAATTCTTTCAAAACAATACTCAAAACGTGAATAACAAAATGATTTTTTCCCCTACGGACTACTTCAAATAATGACTTTAATTGTAGCAAGAAATTATATAATAAAGGTACTTTAAAATGCAGGTTTTTAAAAAGTGGTTTTCAGGTTTATTTTATCACGACAAATGTTTACCTAATAATTGGCTAATATCTATATTATACTTCAAAAGAATGTATCCAATGTCTTTCATGTACCGTTATAGCAAATATATTTGATCTAACGAGTGCTCCTTACTTTGAAACTACTATTAGTCAAAAAGTACGATGATCTATGTATATATATATTCTTATCACGAAGCATAATTGGATTAATGAAAGAAAATAAGACTTCTAATATATTAATATATTAAGACTTCTAATATACTATATTAATTAAGACTTCGAATACATTAAGAAAACAAGTCTTTTAGTTGTTATAGTGTTGTTTCAGGTCAATTCTTCATCTTTAATCTATTACACACGTTCATGACACCTTCTTATGTAAAAATACGTATATCTAATGTTTTTGAAAGGCTTTAATCTTCTTAATTAATGGTTATAAAAAATGTAATATTTCTTACCTTCACTGACACTCCTTTTCAAAGCTGCAACATCAGATCCGTCAAACAGTTTACATTGAAGCGTATAATATTTAAGCAGTTTGCCCACTCTGTCCAACAAAAGTTCATCCAGCTTCTCATCTTTCTCTTCGTAGTCTTCTGGCAACGAGGACTCCAACTCAGATTCGGTGATAGCACGACTAGTTTCTTCAGATTCAGGAATTTTGGTGTCCTTAACAAGCGCAAAGTTTTCGGTCACTTGGATGCTAGTTTTACGCAAAGCTCTGTCCACCATTGTTAAGGCTTTCATCTTCAGGCACGGCACAATTCCCTTTTTGCTGCACTCTTCAAAAACTTTGTACAACAGTTTGAATTGCACATCTCCAAAAACGTCATCACTAGACCGAGCATCATCGTCATCTTCTATGGGTACCGAAACAACTGTCCGCAGAACAGCGAAGGCAAACAATAAACCGAATATTAAAGGACGCATGTTTTGTTTTGTTTTATGAAAAAAGTCTTTTTTGTAATTAAAAAAGGAAGGAAAATAAATATGGGAAAAGACTACCTGACCAGCAGGTTAGTATGAAGAGCACTGTTTGCTACAAGAACTCCGAATGCAGACTGATCTTGAATGTTGTCTATCTAATGCTTTTAAAAGCTTCATCAACTGGAGAAGTCAAGGTATGTGGTGCACGCACACAAACATCCACACACACATATATATGAGAAGTATCCATTAAAGATGAAGAAGAGCTACTTTAAGAGGTTTTCCGACAACAAACCAAACGTCAGAGGAGGACCAAAAATATAGGGTAACCTTTAACGACTTTCCACCGTCCTCGATTCTTTCAAGTGTTCTTCCGTGGAAGAAGAAAAAGAAATTAAAAGAAATAATAATAATAAAAAGACCAACTAAAACTCATAACGTCAAATGTGTCCCCTTCTTTTTTCCCCCACTCCATTTCCCCGTTCTCCCGCTACCGTGCTCTGCTCATCTTGCGTCTCTTGCTTGTTGCATTATTATTGTTGGACTTAAAAAATCAGGGATGCGCAATCGGCATGACCATATGACTTAGATGAGTGGATAGGATATCGTATCGTCTCGACCCAGCCCAGAAGAATAAGAGAAAGAGAAAGAAAAAGAGGGAGAGAGACATATCCTGGTTTTCATTCGTTCATTGATGTTGTCGGTATTTTTTTTCTCTCTCTCTGTGTCTCTATTGCTGGAGAAACTGAAGTGATTCATCCGTGACAGAAGCAGAACCGGTGAATTTTTGTCTGCAACAAGTTCCACACGAGAATCACTACAAACACACAAAACAAGTTATATTCAGCATTCTCGTGTAAAGTTTCGCGTTTTATTGAATTTGTAAAAACACGAAATTTATAAGTACAGAAACTAACAAACTTAAGGAATATAATTTTGTTTCTTACATATAATTTCATGTGTAATAACTAGTTCTTGTACAGGGACCGCGATGGCTTAGTGGTAAAGTGTTCATCTCTGGTGCATGGGGTCCTTGGGTCGATCCCAGCTCGCACCAAGTGAGATTTGTGGTGGACAAACACCTTGTGCGTGGTTTCTCCCGTTTTCTTCCATTTTCTTCATTCCACCATTTTATTCGTTTCTCATCTTCGTCGACTCCTTTAGCCTAGTCGGCATAAACGTGGGACGTAAAACTGAAAGATTTCACTTTCATTTTCATTTAGTTCTTGTACAGATCTATGATGAAATTCTTCCTATCCAATTAGGGTTACCAGTCGTTTCGATTATGCCAGGACAGTCCCGAACTAGTCAGGATAGTCCCGATATTTCGAAGAATTAAATGTACCGACTTTCATGTTGATTAATAAAGTTCGTGTAAAGTTCGTGTACAGAGCCTTCAAAATAAGAGGAAACTTCACAACAATAGTAGACAGAAGCGTAACATTTAGATTTATACATAGATTACATACTATTCAATTTTTTTCGTATTTTTTCTTTATGTGTTATAAGATGTAATAGTGTCTCGCACTACCTAGGTATATTTTGTAACTTAGACTATCAAGGGGAGGGTTGTTTTGTACTCACCTATTAAAATTAAATAACAAATTAAAAACTTTCACAAAAATCTACTGAAGTGAACACTATAGGGAATAAGACCAACAGCTATTTATTATACTGCCATCTAGGAGTAACACTTTTGTTTGTTAATCACATCTTCTACCAACTGGAGATTGGGGGGGATACTATGTGCCAACCAACTTAAAATAGCTAATTTATGAGACAGACACACTAACGTTCAATTTGCACCACAGTAAGGTGTATGCTTTGTAACGATATCTGTATTTTTAATGTAACTCTAAATATCTTTTATTATATTTCTGGGCAATGTGTAATTTTAAAATATGCACTAACTAGTTAGAAGAAGAAGAAGATACGAAAAAAAAAAGAAATAGAATCAAAATTGATTCTAATATGTTAATTTGATGAGTTTTGTGCTCTTAGGTTTTGGGTGGCGAGGTTTTGGCCAGGCGAGGTTTTGGCCAGGCGAGGTTTTGGCCCCGCGAGATTTTGGCCCGCAACGTTTTGGGCGGCGAGGTTTTGGCCAGGCGGGGTTTTGGCCAAGCGAGGTTTTGGGAAGCGAGGTTTTGGGCGGCGAGGTTTTGGCCAGGCGAGATTTTGTCCCGCGAAGTTTTGGGAAGCGAGGTTTTGGCCAGGCGAGGTTTCGGCCAGGCGAGATTTTGGGCCGCGAGGTTTTGGGAGGCGAGGTTTTGGTCCGCGAGGTTGTCGCCGCGAGGTTCTGGCCGCGAGGTTTTGTACCCAAACCATATTTTTATACTACGAGCGCACACCGCCTCTGTGCGCTCCTGTCTACTGCCTTATCATCACAGGAAGAAAGAAACAAAAACAAAGCAGTTTGTACTTGAAAATATGAAGCAATTCTAAAGCTGTTTCTATTACTGTTTTGAGATAAATTATCTCAAAATAAACTTGCGAAATTTCATATTTACGAATACTAACAGTCGATTACTACAGACGACATTATGATTGAAAACTAGAAGAAAGAAATGTGCTTTGTACCAAAAAATAGTCATACTCAATGTAAACAAATAAAAACTAAAAGTGTTCTGTATAAGAAGGTTGCTGTTTCTATTCTTAGGCTGTACAGTTAGAATAGCACAAAATAAATTAATTAAAATAAAACATGCTTTTTGATTAAAATAATTGAAATAAAATGTTAGGAAGTAGCAGAGTGGCGAAGAAGGAAAGGGAATTCGGGTGCACGTTGTAACACGTTTCTTGTTACAACATGTTGTAAGGTTTTCATTCTCTATCACAACTGGAATCAAAATTCTGAATAGGAACGATCTTCAGCATCTTTTAAAATTCAATCTTCAAAACCTTACAACCTATTTCGCACTCGTAATAAATAGAACCCGGATTTCCATGCACAAACAAACTCTTTGATATGCATGAAAATATGCACGAAAAATATAAAAAATGTACACTAAAACATGCATTAAAAATTTAACACATGCGCTGAAGCATACACTAAGAAAATAAAATTTCAATTTCGGATAAAAATATCTTGCCTTAATGACTTCTGTTGCAATGAACTTTAAACGCCTTTCTTACGTTTTCTTCTGTAAACCCTCTGCGTTTATCAGTGAGAAACGTTTTGTAGTGCAAAAAGTTCCTTTTTACATCAGCAAAAATCACTGGTGCATGTGAAAAACACTAAATGTCTTCTTGTGTCACATCCCATAGATTTCTTTCTACCCGGGATTTTTGCCGAATATTTGGCAAAGTTTATCTGACGCTATTTTCGCAACACCGTGAGTTTCACTGGACAAAGCCTGCGATTATTTGCCCAACAAGGAGAGTGAGTGCTGCAAAGCATTGTTACGGGATTCGAACTGTCTGATAATTTCAGGTATTCTCGAGAGGTGATTGTGTTACCACTTGTATAGAAACATTTTTGTGACATAAATAGCGGCTGCATCATCGGGATTTAGTGAGTATACAACTGTCTTCGCTTGATTTAAGTTATTTGCATAATACGACACAGCTTATAGCCACGAACCCCATTGGGTTAAAACTGGTAGAGGAAATTTTTCGCAACTTTACTATGGATACGTACGCGCAATAGAGGTTTCACAAATACTTTCTTTACATTTGGTACAATCTACTTCCGGATATTAGCACCTGATTGTTTCTGGTGCGCGATGGAGACAGTTTGCGAAACAAGTCAGATGAACTAATTTAGGATACAATACTTATTATATTATTTTGTATAAATTTTATTCTATATATGCCTTTACAAAGTAATTCATTTCACTTTTCCTATAACCTACTTACTTGTGATATACTCTGAAATATGCTAGTATGCAGCAATAGAACTCAGAAATATGCAGTATTCTGTAAAGTTTACGAAATTTGCATGCACATCGAAATTCACTCAAAATATGCATTTATATGCGATATCATATGTATCTCAAACGAATCCTTACAAGTTTGTGGGAAAGTAGAGAATACATTCCATACGATTCTGCATGTTACTATAAATGTGCATTTTGCATATAAATCCGGGCTGTAGTGATAAATGTTCTTTTTATCCATTCCTAGCCAAATGCGTTTATGGTAGACAACTTCATGTCTGCGAGTTTTCTCGAGATCTTCCCATTTTCTTCCGCATTTTCATTCCACAAATTCTGTCTCAATTATTCACATTTTCAGTAACCCCCCCCCTTCCCGCTAGTCTAGTGGCAAGTGAGTGTGCCTTCGGCGCATGTAGTTCCGGATTTAATTTCCGGTGGAAGAACATTTTAAAAAATGAACGCATTACGATGGATCGGAATCAATCTTAAGTTGCAGGTGCGTGTCTCTGATTGTCTTGGTGCTACAAGCGAACGCTATACTTCAATAAACAACAAACTTTTATTAATCATTCATTTCCCTTAACTTAACGTGCTTAACCGTGGAACTAAAATACATATTTTTTAATGAAATAAAACGTGGATAAATTATTATATTGGCACTTTCCGAAGCTTTCGCCTGCAGACTCAACACGATTAATGTGAAAAGTAGATTAATCTATCTCATCACCAGGGTACGAGTAAATGTTCCTTCAGAAAAATTATGATGTTAATAAAATCTGTTTATGAGAGTCACGCGATCCCATTTTATGGAATATTTTGAAAGACATTTTGCAGTAAGAAATCTTACATATCCTTTTATCACAGGCAACCAACAACTCGTTAATACTGTGCAGGTTGCATAGAAGCTAGGGAGTGTCATAAAGTTTGAACAGAATTTGAATAGCCACCGCTTAATTTACCTTTACATGCTGAAAATATTAAAGGATTACATCACTAACAAATTGGCAGTGATAATCACGCTAACTATTTATTACAGAAGAAAAACAGAATTTAAAAAAATCGATTTTGTTCAAGATTTAAAGTATTAAGCAACCGACGGACTAATAGTAAACCGTATAAGTCCTATTAATATAATAATAATAATAATAATAAAAGAAATCTTGAAGTTTTACGTCCCACGTTATGCCGGTTAGGCTAAAGAAGACGGTGATGATGAGAGATGAGTGAAATGGTAGAATGAAAAAAGTGGGAGAACCCCGAGAAAACCCATGAGCACGGTGTTTGTCCACCACAAAGTCCACACGGCTCGAGCTGGGATCGAACCAGGTACCTCAAGCACCGGAGGTGAACGCTTTACCACTGAGCCACCACGACCCCAATAATAATAATAATAATAATAATAATAATAATAATAATAATAATAATAATAATAATAATAATAATAATAATAATAATAATAATAATAATAATAATAGCTATGGGCATGACCATGGGTTTATTTAACACCCCACCCCTTATTTTAAGACTCCTACAGGGAAGTGGGTCAATATACAACATTTTCTTTGCCAATGACCCAAACAATTTATCTTCCTCATTTTAATTGATCTAGAAATGGCTTTTGACCGTGTACATTGGAAATTATCGTTGTGAGTTCTAAAGAAGATTAGGTTGGAATGGAAAGATCGAAGACTCATAAGACACTTATATATGAATCAACAAGTAAGTGTTAGAATAGGGGAGGAAATGACAAGACAGAGTTCAATTGAAAGGGGGGTCTGACAGGGATTCTGTCTCTCGCCAACATTATTTAATGTATATCTAGAAGAGATAGTGAAAACGAGCCCACATAATGAAGACGGCATTTCTTCAGAGGTAGAATGATCAGGTGTATACGGTCTGCAGATGATATGACGCTTGTTGGGGAAACTACAAAAAAAAAAAGTTAGAAAACCTGAGGAAGGACTGTGAAGAATATGGGATGAAAATGAATGTTAAAAATACAAGTCATGGTGATTGAAACGAAGCGGTCGGTATCAAATACAGAAATATCAGGAAGAACATATGAGATGACTGGTTTTCGATACCTAGGTAATACTATTACTGACGATGTGAAGTATGAATATGAAATAAAGCCAAGGATAGGAATGGTGGAAGAGGCTTTAGGAGGAAGCAAAGTCTATATTGTGGATCTTTGAATAAAGAGTTGATAAAAAGACTCATAAAATATTTCATGTACAGTATTGTACTATGGGGGAGAAACGTGGACATTATGCAAATGTGATGAAAAAAGACTGGAAGCATTCGAAATGTGTGTGTGTGGAGAGGAGTAGAGAGAATTAACTGGGTCAAGCGAAAAAGAATGAGAGGGCGTTAGAAATGATGGGGGAGAAAAGAACAATTTTGGATATTATTGAAAGAGGAAGAAAGACTGGTTGGTACATTGACTAAGAAGGAATTGTATCATGAAGGACATGCTAGAGGGTATGGGGACATGAAAGAGAGGAAAGGAGTGAACGAGGCTACAATTGATGAACGGTATCAAAGCAGGAAAATCATATGCGAAGACAAAGAGGTTGCCTGAAGACCATGAGGCATGGAAGCTTCTCATTTGCGACAAGTGACTTGCCAATAATGGCAGAATACCTATGATGATGATGATCATAATATTGCTCTTTTGTATATTTAATTCCTAATAATTCGTTGTTGGTTTTAACTCCTCTAACGTCACCTAATTTTCATTCTTTTCTACACTACCATTTCGAAACTCTACTTCTGAAAGTGTTGTACGTCTAACAAGTGACACTATAGGTTTATAAGTAGTGTGTGTGTCATAGCTAGAAGTATGTGTCACAGTTAAGTGGTACATGAGTGTTAGGAGTATATGTCACTGTGAGGGGCATGTGTGTCATCGTTAGAGGAAGACGAAAACCCTAGGGCATTATTATCCCCCTCGAATTCCCATTTATTTGAAGTGTTTAAACGGGAAACCATGTTTCAAAATATACATAAAACAACCCGACGAGGGGACAATAACACGAAAGGGAATTATAACGCATCCAAATCTTATTTATTGGAAATATTTGAACTGAAAAATTTTACTATCAAAAGACACAGAAAAAAAAACATCCAAATGAGGGGAGCAATATTTTCCTAGGAAATTAATATTCCCTTCCGGTTCCTGGTTTTCTGCAAAGACAAAGTCAAATATTACACTTTAAACTGATACCATTCTGAATTATCTACTATCAAAACAAAGGCCCCCACTTGGGCAAGACGACTTTATATCCGAAAACTTGATAGGGAGTACTGTTTTTCTAGGAAATTAATATCCCCTGTTGGTTCTTGCTTGCTTCGAAGACAAAATCAAACGTTAAATTATTAATTGATACCATATCGTGTTATATCTTAGCACACGTACTTTGGGCAAGATGACTTTATATCCGTAAATTTAATTTAGGGTAATATTTTCCTAGGAAATTGATATCTCTGTCGATCCCTCGTTACTTCAAAGACAAATTCAAATGTTACATTACAAACTGATACCATTCTGTATTATCTGTTAACAGACGTACTCAATTTGGATTAGATGATTTTATATTAGAAAATTTGGTAGGGAGGTAAAATTTTCCTTGTAAGTTATTTCTCACTTTGTCTATTTCTAGTCATTTCAAAGGCAAAACCAGACGTTGTTATGTTAATTAATATAATTTCATATTTACTTTTAGAAGGCACATTTGTTTCATCCTATTCCTATTTTTATCCAGAAGTGTGATCCTATATCAACTACTTTTTACTCAAAAGTACAGTCAGATGTTAAATTGCACATTTGACCCAGAAGTAAGTGCTCTAACACTGAACCACCGTGTCCCCCCCCCCCATATTAAAAAAAATGAAGGGCATTTCTCAATTTTCTAGATGTCTTTGCAACACGGTGGACAACTCTTTGGGAAACAGAACTGTACTGCGAAAATCAGTATGTCTGGTCACCTTATAGTAGGAAGAACTATTTTAACTTCTCTTTTTAAAATCAAGACTATGAGAATCAGAGATTGACAACTTTTGTAAAGGAGGGAATTTTTAAAAAAAGTTTTGGTTATCATATTTCTCAAGTATAGGATGTAGATGATTGATTTCAAAGATGTTCGCTCAACAGCTACCAGTTCCACAACATATCACATAATTGTGATAACGGAGCCGGTCAGTCATCACACTAAAACTCGTTCATATGCGTGTGTGTCGTAGTATAGACCTGTTATGTTTTCTGGAAAATCGTCTATGTGTGATCAAAGATCGACCGTGACCTTGTACTGTAGTTTACGTAAATATATCCATACTGGTTTACAGGTGTGTGAGTATGTCTGCTTGCCTCCTGCCTACGGAGCAACTCTTCTCCGCACCCCTCCGCTCTTGCTGTAAAAGACCGGCTTTCCCGGAAAATTATATCATTACCCTCTGGATATTAAAAATGATGCGCGATTCATGCGAACTTAGATTGTTTCAGGCTTTAAAGCAAATTCCATATAGCGCCAAGATATGAAGGGGGGAAAAATTATGTCATATAAACATTATGGTCTTCAAAAAGAATGGACTGCTCCAAATTGTGTGAGAACTTTAAACTGTTTACATATATATGAACGACATATCGTGACTTCCTCCGTTTATGTTAAGTGACGTGCAGCACCATAAAGCACAGTTCCATTCTTGAAATAGCATGTTTGGTAACTTAAAAGCACGGTATGTGTGATGGGTTTATTATGTTATTATCTGTAAACACAGAAATGGGAAGATTAATAGGCTTGACTCCTTCTCACGCAGGACACGAAGTTTTTTACTCTGATATTCTGTTGGTGTTTGGTTTAGGTAAATAGTGTGCATGATCTCCGAAGGAAGGCATCGATTTCCGAAGGAACATAATTTTTGCTCTTAATCAGAGGCGGCTCGTGAGAGAAGTCACGCCGGTAAAAGTTAGTCTTTTTCTCTTAAAACTAAAAGAACAAAGCTTTCTTAATATACTACTTGTTGTATGGAGCAATTAATATAGTAGATAACAGTTATCTCCTTAGTTTCAAACCATAAATATCTTAATATTTACCAGTGTGACTTCGATCACTATCTGCCTCTGGTCTTCTGAGGTCTCATAGACTCCAGCCTTCACCCTCTCTAAATTTAAAGGTGCTCAATAGATAGCGCTAATTTCTTGTTTATTCTCATAGTTTGGCTTTAATTATCACTATAAGGAACGAAAACAAGTGCTGTGACTTTTGGTAATATGACTTGCTTCGAATCTGATAAACTCCACCAGAGTATAAACATTAGTATTATTTTATGGAAGGCCAAAAATAGTAAACTCAATTTATATGTGTATTTTTAACTTTTGCTTCTATAAATTTTGTGTTTTATACATAAAACTCTCAAAACGACACACCACATGCCACTGACCGTAGAGAAAGCATTACCTTCTGTGACTAGTCCACTCACAAATGAGAATGAAATTACATATTTTTTTTATAAAGTACATTACACTGTAGACATATATTTTGGAGTATGTACAGTATGTGACGTTAAGTTTTACTTGAGAACTCGAAGGCAAGGACTAAATCTAAAAGGAGAATTATCTGACTTTTTTGAAGAAAGTTCGAAGAGGAAACAAACGAAGAAATTGAAAGCAATGTAAGTGAAGATAAAGTGGAAGAGTGTTCACTCACTCAATCATTAGTGACGAGTTTTGTCTTGAGGAAATACATCACTATGACGATATGTAAGAAAGAAGTGACAGCTATATTAAGTGCAGTTTTACATTACGTATCTAGAGCTAAAAAAAAAAAAAAAGAAAACCGAGAAGAAAATACATTCATTGTTTGCGTGAAAAAAAAAAAATACCCAGGCTAATATTTCTCAACGTGACAGTGACACTAGTAATTTCTCACCAGATTTACATTTAATCATTCAATGATTTTAAATATATATTGATAACTCTGCAGAAGAACGTTGACTTAGTTGTGGAATTAGAAAAAGACACTCAACAAAGTCAATATTCGCAAACATTTGAAACCTGTCAGACCTCACCTTTTTCCACCAGAGTAGTTAAGGTTAATCCAACATCTCCCGTCAATGGGAAGCTAATTGAACTAACAAGGTAGTAGTCTCCGGGCTAGGAAGCTAGAAATATTGAACTAAGGAACCAATATGCTAGCACAACATAAAAATAGGATTTCCGAGCGACCATTGACTTTCATGTATATTTCAAGAGAGAAGGCGAGACGAGATACCATTTTCATCACGGATACTTCCAATTCGAAACACTATCCGAGATGAAACACCATCACGATACAATTTCGAGACGAGACAGCCTCACCTCTTGTTTTGTAGTTGAGTTGATTTTAGTTTAGTGTCCCTTTCAGCAGCGGGGCTGTATGAGACGTGGACCTACTGATTAACGTGGAATTCGAACCACATGAGCTCCCGCCAATAATCGAACGGGGGTCTCCCACGCCAAAGGCTTGTACGCTAACCACTTATCCATGAGGGAGCTCTCTTGTTTTGTAGGTAAGGTGCTTCATAAATTAAAGGATCAGATGGGAATAATATTTTCTTGGGCGCTCTGGCGAAGAAGGCATGTGAAGATGAACAGAATGTGTAATCAGAAAGATCTATATGAAGATCTATAGAAAATAGTGATGGAAACATATTTATAGAGTGTGCCGTTCTAAGGGTGTGAGATATGGTCTGCAGGAGGAGAAAAATGGAGAACGTAAAGTTTCGAAATGTAGTCCTATAAAATAAGTTGAAGATTAAAGTGGTAAATAAGGTAGGAGAAAAAGAAACTTTACTGAAGACCATTTCAATAGAAGAAATAGGATGATAGGACATAGTACGAAAGATGGAAGAATTATGCTATTCTCTATGAAGGAAATGCGAGAGAAAAAAGACCCAGAAGAAGGCTGAGATTGAGATACGGACCAAATACAAAGAAATTAGAAAAAACTACAAAGAAATTAGAAATCTTGCTAAGGATAGGAAGAATGGAAAGCCATGTTAAAGAGATCGAGAGATTGCTGATCTAAGAAAGGGATAATGATAAAATGTTAGGCAAAACGCAGTGAACTTTCTAGAAATACTTTTATTTAGATTACTAGAACAGAGAGTGATAAAATGGAAGGAATATTTGTGTTATTCACCAGACAATTCATTAAACTACAAGATGTGACAGGGCCGCCGTGGCTTAGTTGTAGTTGACTTAGTAGTATGTAGTAAGGTCCATATGACAATCTCAGTTCGCCCCAAGTGAGCTTGGTGACGGGCGAGCACAGTGTCCGTGGATTTTGTCAGGGTTTTTCCGTTTCGTCCCTCTTTCCTTACTCCATTAATTTGTTTCGTCATAGTAACTGTCTTCCTCAGCCCTGGAGGATAATCCTGGAACATAATACTAAAAAAAAGTTATAGTTTCAGTAGCTATATACCCGAAATTATACACAAAGAAACAAAATAATTTTGTGCGAGATACTGTATTCCAGAGATATTTATCACACAAACAATAATTTATTGAATAATGTTAAATCTATTAATGTTTAACTAATAAAAACACCAATAAATTGATTATTTAGATTTGAGCTTATTAATGGTTTAAATATCCTTAAGATGTCTTATTCCTTGAGACAGCAACCGTTGGCGAAATATCGTCTAATTACGAAAATTGTTCCAGTTGTTACTTTCAAGTGACAACAGGAGCGAATACATAACATTTTGTGATCTTCAAAAACAAATAAATAAATACGAGATTTTACCTTATTTATAGTTCCATTGCCGCTACATACCGAAAATGTTATTTTTGCATGCTCATCTCTTAGTCTGGACTATATATACACACAGGTCTAGAGAAAAGACCGTATCAAACTTTAACTCAAGACTTTAATGAGATTCTCCGTTCAAAGTTTTTTTTTTTTCGTACAGTGTTTAAAAACTTTTTTTTTTTTTTTTTTTTTTTTAATTTCAGAAGCCATTTCTTATCTACGCATCTAGAATATATTTTCTCGGTAAAGAGAGTTTGAAATGTTCATTAATGAGAAAGAAAGAGAAGATAAACGAGGCACAAAACTCGTTTTTCTCATGAATGAGAATTGTTATATCTCGTTTTGTAATAAGAAAATATTGTCTCGGTGCATAGATAAGAAACGGTTTCTTCAATTTATGAAAGCATTTTTAACATTGTACCCCTCAAACGGAATGTAGTTTACTGGAGGGTGAAAATCGAAAATTATGGTTTTATAGGAATTAGCTCTAACGATTTTATTTAATTTCACTGAATAAATTCTTTTGGATCCCTTCCCTAAAGAGTCACATAAAAATTTCATCCTTGACTAAAACGGAAGGTAAGTGTGACTAAATGAAGAGATGCTGGTTAGAATATAGTCTGTGAAGAGCTGTATCCTCAGGAACATGGAAGAAGAAATAGTGGATAAAAAAAGGTGGAAACAAGAATATTATTATTGATAGATATTATTGAAATCCTTAATTGTAACGTTAAAGACGAAGAGAGTTCCTAAAAACATTATTGTATGTAAGTTTCTCAAGTTGTGGTAACCAAAGATGATGGCTATTGCAGCACATTTACCGTTATAAAATGTTTTATAGTATATAGCGAGAAACGTACTAACGTTTACATTAGAATAGTGTTGCTATCAAGAGCAGAAATTTCCCGTTTTGTCTCGAAATGAGACGAGAAATTTAAATTCGAGAAGATACGAGAAATGTGACAAGTCTTGTGGACAACACTAGTATAAAAAAGTACACATAGATGAAGTGCGGCCAAGTAGGTTTGTGGTGTACAACAACGTGTCATTGGGTTTTCTCGAGGTACTCCCATTTGCCCCCATTTACTCATTTCACAAATTCTCCCATCATCATTGATTTTCTTTAATCACCGTCTCCCTTAGCCTAAAGGGCATAATCGTCGGACGTTAAATTGAAATAATAGCTAGATAAAGTGATTGTACGAATACAATGAAGTGCATTTATCAATGTTTAAAGATACACAATATATTCAAATAATAAATATTGTTTAAATGTTATTATATCACAGTCTTCGTGACGCGGAAGAGTTGTGATTATTTATAGATGATATTGAGTAAAAAACATATATATTTATTACATAAATTTACAAAATGAAATGAGAATAGCTTTTCAAGAATCGAGACGAGGCGTGAAAAAATTCTTCTAGAATCGAGCCAAGAAAACCTTATTTCTTGTCTCGTCTCGTCTCGTGCGCAACACTAGTACTAACTGTAAGAGTATTTTAACCCTAATCGACGTGCCATTTTGGAAAACCCCATAACAGTATAAATATTGTTGGATGTCACCTCTCTATATGATTTTTCTCTTCTTTTGCTTCGTCCTCAAATAACGAATGTTATAATGAACAGAAGCCGACATATGACATCTCCGAAACTCATAAAAATATAATATTATCAAAGCAACAATTCTCCTTATTTTGCCTTCTCAATTGTAATAATATTACAGCACGACTTATTATCATGTGCAGGTAGTACACGATTTTAAATCAAGGTATTCAGAAGCGAGCCTATTGGTTGATTCGATATACTTTGTGGGAGTAAACAAAATGCCTGATGCTGACAGATGGTTAAGGTTATAGAGGTCACTCTTCTTTTAAATCTCGAATACATGTAACGACAGATGATTATTTGGCAGGTTTTCACACGATATGGTTCTTTGTCTAATACAAGTCACTCACGAAATGGAATGCGATCCAGAGATGTTCATCGTCAATCTTATGGTTTAGTGCTCTTTGTTAGAATTGACTTGCAGTTTCCTTTTAACAGGTTCAACAAGTTTAGTTATTGCAAGTGCGAAACAAAAACGTTCGTGCAAATATATATAGGGCCTATTCATTCTTGTAATAAACAGATTTGTCTCTTCCGTTAAGATTTTTACAATAAGCTTCCCGTTATATTTCATTTCCTGATAACCTAATGTTTCTGTGTTTAAGATCACGATGGCCTACCAAGTATGATTTTTACTTTCGAGTCACTCTAGATTTGAAGACAGTTATGATCTGGCAGAGAGTATTTCTTTTTAAATAAAGAAAACTTCGGAACTCCGACAAGAATGGCAACTTTTATTTGTTAATACCTTTCCTTACGAAAAAGCATTAACGTGTAACACTAACCGAAACTAAGGTAACACTAACGATTGACGCTCCTTTTGTTTTCCGCAAAACTTATTTTTAAGAGTGCCGATTTTGGCTTTACGTCAAGCAGGTATCGACACTTTAATTTGTTAATAATTATCCGTACGTAGAAGCACTAACCTGAACTAACGCAACACTAATGGTATACTCACTCTTCGTATTCCGAAGAGCTTATTTCTAAAAATGGCTATTTCTGTTTGAAGTCAAGCTAGAATTCCATATTTAGATGCTAATAGCTCATCGTACATAGCAGCATTAGCGTTGTACTTCTAGCAATAACCAACACTAAAGATCGCCACTCTTTTCGTTTTCCGTGAAGCTTATTTGTAAAAGTCAAGGCAATGTCGTCACATTAATTTGTTAATTACTTTTCGTGCGTAGGAGCACTAACGTTATGCTTGTAGCACTAATAATTGACACCTTTTCTTGCAAAGTTACTTTATAAAAGTGGTTGAATTTGGGTTAACGTGAATTTCTTAACGTAGAAAAATTAACGTTGTCCTTGTAGCACTAACTGGCTCTAACGTAGCACTAACGATTGCCACCTCTTTTATTCTCCTCAAAGCTAATTTGTAAAAGTAGCGATTTTGTAGCAGTAACTAGACTTAACGATTAGTATACGTTTTATTATGATTTCCGACCTGGCGATTTTTAATTGACAAATTATTTTTTTGTCCGTACTAAAGCATACCTTTCTAGCCTAACAGAGCATCCGCGTAAATAGTAGACTAGAACGTTTACGTTCGAACTAACTTCCTTCCAACGAGGAGAATGATACCAATGGGAGTATGGGAAACAATTAAAGAAGTCATCTGGTGCTTAAGAATCAAAGAATGAAAAAAAGGTTCAGATTTTTTTTTAAAGTATAGGAGTTTTATATCATGTAAATACAAGTCATATTCTACAATATTTAGCTTCTTGTCTATCTATCTGTGTCCACAAGCAAGACAGTTTTCTAAATTACATATGCAGTCCAGTGGCGAAAGTAGCACGGGGCTGGGGGGCTAGGCCTCCACAGTTTTTTGAGTGACAAAAGTCATTCAAACTATTATTTGTATATTTTTGAAAGTTTATAGTAAACATTGCTTTTTATTGTTTATTTGAAAATTTTTGAACATTAAATATGCAATGTGTAACATAATACTTGAGGTCTACAATATCAACGTTCAACCTAGTCATAATATCCATCGGGAGAGGCGTAAGTTGGAAACTTCTGTATTACCTATGAAAAGTTGTATACAGTGCCGGCAAAAAAAAAAAAAAAAATCTTTATAGTGTGTGGCAAAAAAAAAAAAAAAAAAAAAAACTAGATGCAAAATACACGTAACGTGGTCAAGCGCCGTTCTCGCCATAAAAATATGAGAGAAGCCTGATGATGACGTCAGTGATTAGCGCGCCACTTGCAATATTCCCTCACCCAGCAGAAGCTCAGTGTACCTCGTAGCGTTGTACGGCGAGATAGTTCTTTCTTTGCTCTCTGCAGCTAGATTTTTGTTTAAGTTTTTGAAAGTAAGTGGTCTTATAACTTTGTTCTGACTACACACAATGGGTTGTAAAAAGCTGACAATGGCAGAGAAATCCAGGGCCTTAACTCATCTGGAAAAAGATGATTCGGTAATCGCTGTATCCAGGGATCTTGGAGTATCAAAAGAGACAATTTACCAGTTAAAGCGTTCAGCGGCGTCATTGCCTCCTGGAACTGTACCACGTAGGAAGTCCGGCTCCGGTGCACCTAGAAAGACTTCACCAAAGACTGATAAACTTTTAAAGCGTGAAGTAAGGTCAAATCCCTTCATAACAGCTGTAGAATTGAAAAACAAGTAACTTGAGCTCCTCCAGGATGTCGCAACTAGGACAGTTCGTCACCGCCTGCAAAAGGATCTGGGCTTGACAAGTCGCCGTGCAGCGAAGAAGCTCCTTCTCACAGCAGCAATGAAGAAAAAGAGGCTCGACTTCTGTAAGAAATATCAAGATTGGACACCTGAAGAGTGAAAAAAGTGATGTTTAGTGATGAGAGCACTTTTAGGTTGATCTGGAATGAATCCAAGATGGTGCATCGTCCGAGTACTGCTTCACGGTATGACCCGAAATTTACAGTTAAGACCGTTAAATACCATGATAGTGTGATGGTATGGGGGGCATTCAGTGGTAACAAGGGCAGGGGTGGTTTGTACTTTCTTTCCAAGAATGAAACGATGAAAGCAAGCAGTTATATTAATGTTTTGGAAGAACATTTACTTCCTTTTTGGGACATTCATGAGTGTAATTATTTTATGCATGATGGGGCCCCGGCCCACATGTTCAAGGCCGTGCAAAAGTTTCTCGGTGATTATAATATTCCTCTCTTAGAGTGGCCAGGTAATTCTCCTGACATTAATCCAATCGAAAAAGTCTTGAACGTCATGAAAAACAAGGTTCACGTCATGAAAAACACGACCAAACAATATCAAGGATTTAAAGAAAACGATCAAAACACTGCGGATAACCATGGACTCTTCATACTTCGCCAGCCTGGCTGAATCAATGCCTAAACGACTGCAGATGGTGATAAAATGTAAAGGCGATATGACAAAATACTAATTGTAAAGTATTAGCCACAATAAAATACTTCAATATTATGAATTTGCAATGATTTCTGATTTGTTTCACATTGTAAAGAGTTTTTTTTTTTTTTTGCCGGTACTGTAGTTATGATACATCTATCATAGTATGGGCTCTGCCTGGCCCCTAGTTTATACCTTCTATATACGCCACTGACGCAGTCTTATTTTCCTCTATTTTATATGTATGCGGTAGTTATAAAGCGAAGTAGCAGAAGTGGTAGAGCGTTGGCTTCGCATTCGGGAGGTTGTGGATTTGATTTTCGCTGCCAACCATCCTGACTTGGGTTTTCCAGGGTTTTCCTCATTGCTACCAGGCTAATACCGGGATGGCACTTACTAAACAGGCCATGCGCGCCGACTACGTGGATGTTCTGGGGCACCGGCACCCACAAGGTTTTTTAGTTTTGAACCGGGTATGGGCCCATTTCTCTTGCGTTTAAGTCAGCCGTGTTACTGATTGAGCTAGAGCAGTCCCAACTTATCCTTAAAGTTTCGATATAGTTTACTTTATCACAGCGCATCCCTTTATGATAGTGTTCGTAAAAGATTTTAACTAAAAATAAATCAATCAAATATCGAGACTTCCTTGAAAACATATAACACGCCCCGCCATTGATATGCACCCACATTAATTATGGAAAGTCGGCGCCGCTGAAACAGGTCCTGGTCAATACCTTCTTAAATCCTTTCCATTGTTATTGTTGTTGTTAGATATTTAGTATAAAATGGCCTCTAAGCTGTATCTGGTGATTGTTAAATAAATAAATAAATAAAATAAAACCCCAAAGAGGGCGCTAAGAAGTATCAGCGCACTTAAAAAAAAGTTATTTAATTTCCTATATTCCATTTAATATCAATTGTCTACGTCAGTAAGCAAGTAGTATGTGCGTAAAGAATATATATGTCACAACAATCTGCTTGTTTACAGAGTATATTTTGCTACACATGCAGAATATAAATAAATATTTACTTCTAGAAAACGAAAAAAAGTTAATAAACAGCACTATTGCTAACGAACAATATATAGGGTGTAACAAAAAGATACGGCCAAATTTCAGGGATGGATTCCTTATGGGTAGACAAGCAAAAATGTTCATATGACCATATGTCGGGAAATGCATCGTTACAGAGTTACGACAATTGAGCCACCTAATGGTATGAAATAGTCATATTCTAGTCGCTCCTTAATGTGACTCAATTTAAACCTCAATAACTCACACGAAATTAAACTAGGAAGATAATTTTGGTATCTACGTATTTCCGAAGGACGACGCTTTCCGTCGGTATGTATTTTATGTATGTGGGGATACCACGGCGGACATGGGAGGGTAATTACGTGTTCTTTAATTTTTGCATAAGGATTTTGGGGTGACATTCCTTCCTCCTTGGGGGTACACTCATAAAATGCATATCGGCGGAAAGCTTCATCCTTCAGGATCACGTTGCTATTAAAATTATCTTCTTAGCTCAAATAGGGTCTGAGTTATTGAGATTTAAACTTAATCACATTAAGGAGCGACCAGAATGTGACTATTTTACACCATTAGGTGGCTCAATGGCCGTAACTCTGTAACGATGCATTTCCCGACATATGATCATATGAACTTTTTTGCTTGTCTACCCATAAATAATCCACCCCTGAAATTTTGCCGTGCCTTTTAGTTACACCCTGTATATGCTTTTTCTTAGTACCACACTTTGCCGTGAGCTTCGTGGCAGAGCGGTTAGCGTTTGCGCTTTTGGCGTGGGAGATTCGGGTTCAATTCCCGATGTGAGCTCATGTGGTTCGGATTCAACGTTACTCAGGAGGCCCCTTCTCATATAGCCTCACTGCTGAAAGAGACTCTCTCTAAATCAAGTCAGCTCACACTGCTGTATCTTTTAGTTACACCATGTATACAGTTTTTCTTAGTACCACACTTTGCAGTGCGATTCAGTTAAATCCTGTATATACTTCTTAGTACCACACTTTGCCATACGTTTTCGATATACGCTGAATATTCTTTTTCTGAGTAGCACACAAGTTGGTAGTTTCTTTCACTTTTCTTCAAAAACTACACCTGAGAATTTACACGCAAAGCATGTTAGACTCTACGTGTATTGTGTAGCTTGATACGATCGATCAGCTAATATATGTTTCATATTTTGATATTTTTCTTAATTAAACAGAAATTAAAATTAAGAGTTAATATGACCCTTTTTGGCCACATCTCATTAATTGTACTTTATACCGCCATCGTGTTGGTGTCATAAGAAGTTATCAATTTCATTTCAATAAGTAGCATGGTTATCGTACAGCAGAAAAAATTTTTACAAAATATAATAGTTGTTTTTCTCACTTTTTCTTTTCTTTTCTTTTTCTTTCTTTCTTTTCTCTTTTTCCTTTTTCTCTCTTTCTTTTTTTTTTTTAACGAAAACTACGAATGAGGATTTAGACTCATCTATTTCATTTTCATCAGCTGAATGAAATGTATCAATTAGTATGTTTCGCCCTGGGACATTTTTGTTTTTCGCTGAACAGTAATAGTAGTCTAAAATACTCAAAATTTCAATAATATTTTGTGAATGGTATAGAACGGAAACTGTCAATAGTTTACTCCCTAAATGTAAAGTACATTGTAAGGAGTTTCATAAAGTCTTAGCTATAAGCTCTATGCTGCAACTATCAAGTTCAAGAAAAGTTCAGAGATCCCGGGAAACGAGGGTTCTTAGCAAGGGCGCCGACCCTGGGGGGGCCGGGAGAGCCCGGTTCCCCCTAAAGCTCATGTGGGCTCCCCTATTGTTTTTATAAATATACAATATTTGGCATAATTTAATGCAATTTGTCTTAAAATCCTCATATATATAGCCTATCTTCTGCATCTGAATTCCCCCCCCCCCCAATTTACGAGAAATCGGCGCCCTTGGTTCTTAGAGGGTACCAAGGACTAGTTCGGACTTAAAAGTGTGAAGCTGGTACAGCAAGAGGTTCATTGTATCATATTCATCTAGTACATTGCATTTGCAATGTTGGGATGTATATAATGGTTAAGACCCCTGTGTTATTACTATCAAATAGGCTTTATAAGACAAAATTGCTCGAGTCCTCTGAGATTATGGTGTGATATCAGACGTATCTAAAACAATTCGAAACATTTATTTCATTTCTAATCCCTAGAGTATGTCTAATGACAACACTTAAATAGACTTATTTTGCTGTGTTAAGAGATTTCTGACGAGGTGCGCTTTACCTCCAATATTTAGAAATGCTTACACACTAAGAATTGTAAAATTTATTTTATTAATTAGTACGTATTTTAGGGACTTGTAAATAAACACTTTTTATTTACAATGTTAATATTTAAGTAAAAATTTCTTTTTCTTATAGGTTGTTATTATAAAATATGTTGTCTAGTAGCAAGGGCGCCGATCCTGGGGGTCCCGAGGGGACCCGCCCCCCAAAGCTCAATGAAAATGAAATGAAATCTTTAAGTTTTACGTCCCACGGTTATGCCGGTAGGCTAAAAGAGACGTTGATGATGAGAGATGAGTGAAATTGTGGAATGAAGAAAGTGGGAGGAAACGGGAGAACCCCGAGAAAACCCACGAACACAGTGTTTGTCCATCAAAAAAGTCTACACGGCGCGAGCTGGGATCGAACGATTGACCTCAAGCACCAGAGGTGTTGCATAATTTGAATGTAATTTGTCTTAAAATTCTCATATATAGGTATATACCTTCTGCATCTGAATGGGCTCCCCAAATTTACAGAGAAATCGGCGCCCTTGTCTAGTAGGGTTATTAATTAAAGTTACTCAATGTCTAAACAATTATAATAAATGACCCCTGCTTTAGTTTATGTAATACTTCTCGTACAGAATTAAACTCATATATTTGTTACGATTTAAGCAATAACATGTCTCGGCAGTATCTTTTCTGTTTGCTTCAACGGGCGTAATCACATTAAGTTTCATGCATTAATATCGGATTTTAGACATTAAATACGATACTTTTATTTAAAAAATGAAATCTTTGAGTTTTACGTCCCACGGTTATGCCGGTTAGGCTAAAGGAGACGGTGATGATGAGAGATTAGTGAAATGGTGGAATGAAGAAAGTGGGAGGAAACGGGAGAACCCCGAGAAAACCCACGCACACGGTGTTTGTCCACCACAAAGTTCACTTGGCGGGAGCAGGGTTTGAACCCGAGACCCCAAGCACCAGAGGTGAACACTCTACCACTGAGCCACCGCGGCCCCTACTTTTATTTAAATTTAGCAAGTTGCCAGAATGTCAATTATGCTTTCCTATATTCAACTAGTAGAAGCATAAATCTATTAATTTAAATGACAAAAAAGAAAGTGTTCTTTTAGTGAAAATAGAGGGAGCTTTAATACCTTGTTCTTGAAATCTACCAAGATTTGCTAATCTTGTATAGATTCTCAAGGATGGTTAGATGGTTCATTCCCCTAAATATGTTTGTAATCACTGAAGAGACAGTACTCTTAATGTTAAGTACTAGATTATAGCTGTAAAATTTAAGGTCCTTTTACTTGCTGACAAATTTAAGCCTTTTTATTTCATTTAGTTTATGTAGTCTAGAAAATTATTAATAATCCATTCATTTGGCGACTCGATTTTTTCAAGATAAAACTTAATTGTCTATTGACTTGCATGTCATTATAAAACCAAACAAAGAAAGGAAAGAACTCTAGTGATTCGATTTGTTTCACGTTCATATTTGTAGTCTAATTAATTTTATTTGAAATAGAAACCTCATTTCATTGCTATTTCACCTTGCTTTCAAAATTATATTTATTTCCTAAACATTTTGCACACACTTACTAATAATAATCCTTAATTTTATAGAATATTTAAATTTTTTTTCTTTCGCTTAAAATATTTATTGTATAACCACACCTGACAAGGTCATCCCATTGTTGTGTGTTTTCTTTAGGACGAGAAAGACATATTATTTTTCTTTTCGGTCTTTTATTTGATTTAAGGTTACCATATCCCAAAATGTCGAAATAAGGATATGCTTTCACCTGGCTAACTCGTTATAAACATTAACTTCTGTCACAATAATGCTAAGTTATATCTATTACTTTAAGTTTCCTTTAAAAATATTGTGAATAATATATTGAAATGTATGAAAAATAATTAAGCAAAAGAACTTAGATCATGTTCACTTTGCCTGCTCATATTTTCCAGTAGATCTGACCTTTTTCACATTTTTTTTTAAATATTAAAAGGCAAACATATCTTAACCATCCAATACAATTCGAGTCTTGACAGGTTTTTATGATACACAACCGGAGTTGTTATAAATAAACATCCTGTCTCATATTGGTTGTTTTCCGGTGTGTTTCTTCTACGTGAGTTGCCGACAAGATTGAAACGCCTTCTATAAGTAGAGGCAATGTGTTGATAATTCCTTTGCATGCGAGGGACGGAATACAATGCTGGCTGTTGAAATCCCATCCTGACTACTTGCGGCGGTAGATAAGGGTTTCTCCCAAAAGAGGACGGGGGTTTAGCACACAGTACTATTTCATTCATGAAAAGAAAGTTGATAATTTTGTAAAAGAGATATATAAGTTAAAATATGGTCAGGTACAACTCCAACGCAAAGAGAGCTCTTTCGTGGCTAATCGGTTAGCGTAAGCGCCTTTGGCTTGGGAGACCCGGGTTCGATTCCCGGCGGAAGCTCATGTGGTTCGGATTGCAGGTTAATCAGTAAGTTCAGCCTTGTTGTTGAACGGGACGTTAAAATCAAAATCAATCAATCACTCAATCCAACGCAAGGAGCAAGTGAACCTAAACCCTAGAGAAATGCAGGCGGGAAGATGACATAAGATGATATAGTTCTTTTCACACGACATTGTATACATGTTCAATACCCAAGTAACATAAGAACAGTCCTCCGCAGCATATGGAGATCAAAAAGCACGATTGAGTCAAGTTTCGGGTCCAATATTAGTTTGTGGTCAGGATTTGTGGTCAGGTCTTTGTATTGAGAAATTAACATTATGACCATTAGGAGATTCTGAATATTCCTAAAGAAATATTCCCTTCTTTAAGTGGAAGATTCCGTATTTGATATGCCTCTAGATGTAGTTTGAATTATGAATATCGTGGATTTTAAAACTTGCATTGATGTAAATTGAATAGTCCTTTGGAGGAAAGGTTGTTTAGTTCACGTAGTGGTAATAGTTATTAAACATTTGCATTCATTGGATTGTTCCTTGTTTAGCTTGTAGCACTGCTACAGAAATGGCCTCCTGGATGTGTGAAGAGATTGGTATCTTTTCATTGGTTAAAATTTGAAGTCTCGTATTCTCAGCTGATTGGGTGATTTCTTGGCTTCTGATTGGCTATACTCAATTATATTTGACTGGTTAGAGAACTGATTCTGCGGAGGCAATTTACTCAATTCTTTCGAGAAGAAGAAGACCGCGTACCGTGAACGTGTGTGAACTTAGCCATCATGATGCTACGCAAGCGTACAAGGAAAATCACACAGAAGAAAACTACTAATAGTACAGCAAACACAGAACCAGATCCATTTTCCCTTCCTTCAGATACAGAGAAGAATACTTGCTGCACCTCCACTGACACAACTTCTACTTGCACCCCTAATAACTCCAAGACAGACTCCTGCACCAACTCCTCTGAACCAGCCGCCTCACCCACTCGTCACTATGTCCTCACTAACCTTGCTGCCCACTTCTACTAACCAGACGCTTTCTTTAATCATATCAAGAATGGCATACCTGAATATCGTCGATATCTGAGTGGCCGACCCACACACAACGAAGAAGGTTTTCATATCATTATCCAAACACAAGAAGCCATAGAAGCCTTCACTAAGAAGTTCTCCCCACAAGATTTTGGCCCGAAAGTTAGATTAACCACTATCTCAACAAAAGAAGACATAGACAGAGCTGATGGCAAGTTACCTCCTCTCGGAAAGCAATCGAACATAAATAATAGAAGACATATCTATACATGCGTGATCAAGGGCGTTGACAGGAATCTAGATATAACAAGCATTGAAGAAGATCTTGACAATCAAAATGTGAACTTCTGCAACATCATCCGCATCAAGAGTTGAGTTGAGTTGATTTTGAGTTTATCGTCCCGTTCAGCAGCGAGGCTATATGAGACGTGGACCTACTGATTAATGTTAAATCCGAACCACATGAGCTCCCGCCGGAAATCGAACCCGGGTCTCCCGTGCCAAAGGCGCGTACGCTAACCGCTTAGCCACGGAGGAGCTCAGATCCGCATCAAGAATTCTACAGGTCCACTCCTCCTGATTCGGCTCTTCACAACTAGTTCATGGTCAACAAGCTCCTCGCTGACGGCATTCGTATTCAAGACAAGCTGCATAAAGTAGAAGCTTCACGTTCCACAGCAAGACCCACTCCATGCCATAATTGTTATGGCTACGATCATCACACTCAGACCTGTACACGGCCCAGAGTTTGCTTCTGATGTGGAGAGAACCACAGCACGCCCTGCAACAAACCAATTAATCGATGGTTCTGTGCCACCTGCAAAAGTGTTGGACATCGAACGGGTAGCAGTTATTGTCCTCAGCAGCCTCGCCAAAACCAACTCAGACAGACCATACCTAACCTTCTCAACCAGTTCGAATTTCCACCGCTCCCAGACTCCGGCCCTTGTCAGACCCAGGCAACAGGATCCACGGCAGGAAAAGAAACAGAAAAAGAAGAGACAACAGAATCATCTGAATCTGAAATCCATGACGCAGAAATAGATGTCAAGATCTCCGAAGCCATCGACACCACCACTGAATCCATTCTCATATGGGCAGCATCCATCCTTTCTACAATCACCGACCCCCACAATCAGAAAACCCTTCACCAAACTATCACTAAAGTCACCCGCCAGATTTTCTGAAAGCAACTCAACATCCTAACCACAACCAAAGGCAACCTACACATCAATTGCACTAATTACACTACCACCAACAATACAGTGAAGAACACTACAGCACCTAACTCCTCCGATCACTCTACACCCGCCATTACCTAGACGCACAATACATCACAAAATCCCAACAAGCAAATAACACACCCAACATTAATATAATTCACACTCAATGTTTTTTTACTGAATACCAAGTGCTTCCTTCTTTGGTGCTCTCCTTGGATGTTAGTGTAACACAATCTGATCAACGACAGAAGACATCATCAGCCCAGGTACAGGACCACAGGTACAGGACCATTTCATAAGAAGAGGATTCACGAACATCGGCATCACACAACATTGGCAGCGCACTCAAAGAACATCAAGAAGAGAATTCCAGTGTGACTTGTTTCGTTTTTTTTTTTTTCGATATTTAACCTGCCACAAAAGTGAAAAGAAGCCATGGGCAAAATAGCAACATATGCTAGAGGCCCGTCTCTGCCTCCTTGACAGAGAAAACTTATTGATTGTTGTTGTTGCTGATCCTGCGAACACTTCCATCTTCCGCTGGTGGTCAAAGGTGATTTGGGAATTGGTTTCGAAAAATTGAAATTCTTGGTTTGGTGGGAGATTAACTATGTTCAGCGCGATGCTCCTCCATTTTGCACGTGGTACAGAAGTTCAAATTCACTGGTTTGTGGTACTGTTGATCATGGGAATTGTCACATATAAAGCACACTCTAACATTTCAGCAAAGGCGCCTAAAATATCCATGCTGGAAAAAAATTGCACCACAGAGGGTGCTGGCGGAATTTCTAGACGGTTCCGTTTTAGATGTCGATTCTGTAGCGTCACATCCTTTTGTATAAGCGTTTTTACAACAATTGGGTTCTGGGGGAAAGTCTAAGTAACACGCAAGGCTCTTACGACATATTTCATATTTTGTTCTTGAAGCTCGTGAGCAATATCTTCCAATTACTAGGTGATGTTCACCCTTTAGCTGACACACGCAAGATTGAAGTATAGGAACTTCTGTCTTAGGTGCAGTTGTCTCTTCAATAAGAGATGCCGGCATAAACTTATATTTCTTAAATGTACCACAGTGTTTAGACAGATATTCCGCTTCTGACTCACTTGATACAGTAGGGTTTCTTCTTCTTATTCACATAAGTATTGACGTGTTCTAAACATACTGGAGACTTATCAACACGTAGTTTGGCACTAAAAACGATCTTTGATTTGACTATAGAAGCAATTGCATTATATAATAAGTACATTGTAGAAAACTGACAGCATAATAGGTGTCCTCTGAAAATTTAGAACTATTTTTGCAACTCTGAAACTTTTTTTTTTTTTTTTTTTTTTTGCAACAAGACAAGGTACCACTTGCGAAATTATGAGTCAGTTTCTATCATGAGAATATAAGTAAAGTTATTTTTAGTTGCTAACTGTGAATATGTAAAAAGAGCTCACACAACGTTGTCCGTTCCCTGCGACTCTTATTCCAAGAATCAAGTGGTACCTGCGACTCTTATTCGATGACTACTTGCTGCGCAGTTTCATTTATATAGTGCCTAGGTGGTGGTCAGTGACTGGTCAGCCTTTCCAAGTTGCAATTGCTGATTGATGTTTTATACTTCCACTGTTTTGGTTGTCACCCATCTTGATGTTGTCCAAGCACAAAACTGCTTCACTCTTTTGTGCAATTTATTTATCGCTGAAGGCATCAGCACCAAATTTCCATAAAAATTGAAAATTTAGTAACCGAGTCCTGCTGAACCTTCTGTAAAATGAGAGGAATACTAAATTCCTTAAATAAATCGAAAACGTTCATAATAGTGCTTATAATATCCTGTCCTTTGGTAGAGGTTTGCTGATGTAATGTAGCGGTGGACGTGTGATTTGCTGTTTCTATTGCATGTGTTGATTGTCGTAAAGGTTTGGAATTCTGTAATTTTGACCATTGTGTTGAAACTTGTTTCTTGCGTTTGATTTATTAAAGAAAGCTGAACTCCCTTAAAATTGGCAGGTAGTTCCCTTTGAATTGACAACATAAGCAGTTCTGTTATGTTCTTCTTTGAACATTAATATAATATAAGCGAATGTGGGTATTTCGGACATTGTGGTAATGCATTGCAATTAGTTTCGCTGTGTCCCAGTCTATGGCAGTTAAAACATTATGGGAATTGACTAGCTCTATATGGTTCCACTCAGATCTTGTAGTTAAGGAGTTAATACAATTTGTATATTTCAGAAATTCTGTAAATTTGGTTAGTGACGAGGAAGAGGTACCCGCCCCTCACTACTTAATTCTGTAGCTGAATGGCTACACCCTTCACTTGTTGCACAAAGTGTACTATGAAACTTAGTTCTTGAAAGTCCCGTTTCATTTTGCCAATGTTTGTGTCAAGCTTAAACTTAGGAACTTTAAAGGATCGTTCCTCTTCCATGCTAGATTCCTCATCATCTGAAGCCTGATCCTCCCAGCGTCCGCTTTTGACTTTGCTGATTGACGTCTGCGATTATTGAAACTCCAGACCAAAGAATGTTGTTAGTAATGGTGGAGAATAAACCTTCTGCTGTTGTAGAGCTGTGATTTTTTGTGTGAAACGTTTCTTATTAGCCATTTGGATGGTTGGTTGGATTGTATTCAAATGGAGAATCCATTGTGGCAATTGGTATAGATGTTGATAGTCTTCCAGTGTGTTGGATTGCCCCTGTTCTTGAGCAATTTTAATTGCTGGTTTTATTATTCAGGATTAAGAGACATCGTTTTATACTTAACAAATATCTTGAAATTTAGTACAAATTCCAGAGGGACCCTAAGCCTGTGTTGGTGTTGGTGCTGGGATAGGCGATGTTTCTGGATCTGGAGTAACCGGAGCATTGAATTCAGATATCGGTGCTGCATCTTTTAATGCTGGAGGATTTTGATAAAGAAAAAAATATGCCGGATGCTGTATATTTGCATATGATGCATGTGAATACTTACATAGAGAACACGAGATTTTTCTTGTACCTCTTTCCATATCTAATAACCAGGGATCAGAAATTACGTCCATTATAAGAGCATTGCAAATGTAGTCCTAGCATTTCAGACAGCCATTATCTTAACATTAAATTTAGAAAATTGGGATCAATATGGGAATTTTGGAAAATCTATGCAATTAGAAATTTTTGTTCTCAAACCACGCACATGTCCACATAAGTCCAGACATATAGTTACCATTTTTTGATCACACTGTATAGTTTATCTCTTATCTCAATTAAGAATCTGAACAGTTTTATATATTTTAAGATTAATAAACCAACTGCCACGGTTGCAAAAGGATTTTCATTCTTTTCGAACTCCTGAACTGTGTTTAAACATATTCATTTTACTTAAAATTCTTTATGGATCAATTAAGCCAAAAAGTTTCTTATAGGCCTTATTTCTAGGAAACTACATATAGTGTAAGCAAACCCAAAGTAACAGTTAACTCACTATGATGTACGTATTCCATACAAAATACGAAAACTCAATTTAGGGGCCGTTCAAAAATTTTGTGGCCCCTGATCCAAAATCCAATATATTTCAATCAAATATTTTTTGTACGCCTTAAATCTGGAGGACTACATATAGTGTAGCCAAACCCAAACTATCACTTAACTCAATATGATGTGCTTATTAGGCAAAAAATACGAATTCTTGATTTAGGTGCCATTCAAAAAATTTTCGACTCCTGATCCATAAACTAATTATTGGCCAAGATCGTAATCTTCTGATGCATTGTTTGTTTCATTCCTAAAATTCTTGTTCTTACAGTTGAGGGAATTTGAAACGGTCCTCTCTATTTGTTCACTGTGCAGCTAGTTGTACGATTATTGTAAATTATAATTGTATACTAATTATTTCCATTTTTATATTGTAACTGAGGTTCCAAGTACAAAATTAATCGCCAGCATATTACAATTATTTTCAAGAAATCATATTAATTTTCCACTCATTGGAGATAATATGGATGCTTCGTTCAACAAAACACAATCTCTATTTTCTTTTTTTGTTTCTTTTCTTAACTAAATGGCTGTTCATCTGATAAAAGCACTTTCTGCTCTATTGTAAGTTTTGCACAACTTGTCTTCTTTCATTTCGTCTCGTCAACGTTATTTCACAAAACATTGGATATAAAGGGCTTATCCGGTTGCAATGCTGTGAACAGACTTTGGGGGATATCACTGAAATTCAGCTCAAATGTAGAAGAGACTATGTAGATTCTATATTCCAAAAGCAAATTGTCCTAAAATGGATGAGACATAGTCAAAAAATCACGAAAAGTTAATATTAATGTCAATGGAAAATCAATGAAAAACAAATAATTCCTCCACTTATCTCAAAAACGAAAAGAAGGAAGATGGCTGAAATTCAGCTTAAATATAGAAGAGACTAGTAGATTCTACATTCAAAAAAGAAATTGTCCTAAAATGGATGGAACATACTAAAAAATCACGAAACATGAACCTTAAAATCAATGGTGAATCAATGAAAAACAAATAATTCCTCCACTTATCTTAAAAGAAGGAAGATGGCTCAAATTCAGCTCAAATGTAGAAAAGACTATGGATATTCCATATTCCAAAAGCAAATTGTCGTAAGATGGATGGAACATAGTAAAAAATCACGAAACATGAACATTAAAATCAACGGTGAATCAATGAAAAAAATGAATTTGTCCACATATCTCAAAAACTATAATAATGAGATGGCTAATTCAAAGCTTGGTGCAAAGATATAATGAATAACTCAAGGACGGTGTATAGCATGTTAGGCAAATATGGATAGAGCATTATCAAAAGTCAAGTTGTTTCAGTAAAATCAATAATAATGATAAAATATGTGCATCTTCTGCGAATTACCAAGGGTGACCCACGGAGAGGGTATCTCGTCTGGATTTTGAATCTCCACGCTCGATTTAGCACGCAAGTTGCCTTTTGATCTGATCACGTGTCACAGTCTGGTCATTATGCCAAACCGGATAGGCTATTTCAATAAAATTTTTCCTTTCTGATATTTTAATTTCGATAAGATCTACTCAATTGGAAAATGAACGTTACTAATTTATGAAAGAATGTAAAAATGTTTGTGTGTCTCTCATAAGATTTTTGTATAGAAAGAAGTGACCTAGTACCACCACCAAATTTTTTGTACATCGGTAGGGCTTCATCAGATCTAACAGCAAAGGAAGCATTTTCTTTTCGATTTTCTACTTGGTCCCGGGTTCGATTCCCGGTGGGGACACTTTTTCAGGCCAGATATTCTGACTGAGGTTTTCCTGTGTTTTTCTCATTCACACCGGACAATTACCGTGATGGTGTCTTATATATAGGTCCCAGGTCGCTTTCTTCCCTCCCCAATCCTTTCTTCCTTCCCTTTCCTCGGATAGTGTGATCGCTGAGGGACGTCATTCCTCATACATGATTAGCTAGCATGGCCATAGATGCTGAAAGCCCAGAAATCTCTTTCCTAAATCGATTTTCTATTTTAGGGGATTTGGGAGTCGCGTGTTCTTGAGGGTCAAAAAGTATAGTGTCTCAGAAACCCTTCAAGCTAGACAACCAAAACTTCTCTATTGTATTGTAGATTGCATACTGTTCAGTTAGTGTGACTAATAATAAGTGAAGTATGTGTTTCAATTTTCTTTTACAAAATGTAAGTATGCATCCACTACATGAAATATAGAAATAAGCTAGGATTTTGTAAATTAGAAAGCAAGTAATCAATTTGTCTATTGACAATTTAAATCAAAGAAAATAAATATAATTTACTTGCCTTTACATTCATTTTTGCTTCCTTTTCAATTTTGATAGAATACAGTATATTGCGCTTGATATTACTATTATTATGTGCGACATTTCCATCTAAAATTCTCTTCAAATTTTCACATTCCACGATTAGTCATATTCTTATTATGAGAGTTTTCATTTTTCTTTAGTCAACAGATAAAATTATTTTGCCTTATTCCCACATCCTCAAGGATTTTCAAGTAAATTCTAATAAGACTACAACATTATTTCATGAATTCTGGTCAGATCAGTCAGAATTCTAAATTTGTCAATTCGCGTAGCAACTAACTTGTTTTCGGCAAAAGTCTGAGATTTTAGTTTTACTCTCTTCCATTAGGAATAGTATAGAGACGTCACTAGCTCATCTTACTGTGAGCGTCACTTTGAGTTTATCCGTCAACCGCACCAGAGGCCGCAGCGAAAACTCATCATTGCCATGTGGATTATAAGATTTTTAAGGCGAAATGCAAATTTATACAAATACTAGCCTTTGCCTAGCTGGGGGCTCTGCCCCCAGACCACCATATTTGCTCGGCCTACGGCCTCGCATCTCTTATGTATCAGGCTTCGCAACAACAGTGAATTTCGTGTATTTCTCTTCATATTTCCTTAATTTGCTCAGCTGGAGGCTTCGCCCCCATACCTCTGTCTTTGCTTGGCCTACGGTCTTGCACCTCTTAAACCCACGATTTTACCGAATTTCAAGTTTCTTTTCCTATTTGAACTATCTAAAAGATAAGATTTTTTATCTCAAGAAAACACCTATTTAAATATCATGTGGATTTCTTCATCCCCTTGTAGACCCCTTAAAAATTAAAAATATTCACTTTTGGCAATTTTGCTGTAGGTTATGTCCGGAAGGCTACAATCATGCCAAATTTCATCATTGTATTCCTGCCGGAAGTGCCTAAACATTTTAACAATGGGAGGACTTTTCAGTTCCCCATAAAACCACTCTAAAGTTGAATTTTTTATTTTTATTGATTTACTTGGGTAACGATAACGAAAACGTACAAGCATGTCGAATTTCAAGTTTGTATTCCAATTTCAAGTACCTAAAATATGAGTTTATAGGTCCAAAAAAGCTCCATTTAAATAAGATGGTGAAATTCCTCATCCCCCCTTTAGACCTCCTAAAAATTAAAAATATTCACTTTTGGTAATTTTTCTGTCGGTTAGGCCCGGAAAGCTACAGTCATGACAAATTTCAACTTTTATCTTCAACCGGAAGTACCCTTTTAATTTATGTTAGCTCATGTAGTTTTATATATAGTTAGGATTTACTACAGCTACTAAAAAGAGATTTTATACATAAAATATTCTTGTTTATTCCAGCACATTTCTGTTAAAATCGAGAGTTGCGCATGCACAACTGTCATATCTACAAGACCATCAACATGTAAAAATGTCAAGTTTCACAAACCTATTGTTAACAAACATTTGCTCATTTTGAAGTTGATAAACACGAAAAATGTTTATGAACACCACAAAAAAGTCGATAAATACATCGTCAATATGTGTGTGTTCAAACATTTTTATGAACTTGTAGGTTGGAAGCACACTTAGAAAAAAAAGTCTCTCAGCAGTCTTCTGAATCGAGTGTACACTAGACCAGAGTTTCTCAACTTTTTCCACAAGCGTACCACTAAAACATATTATTAATTAATACTATCATAAGTCGTACGTAAAACCAACAGCATCTCGCGTACCACCAGTGGTACGCGTAGCCCTGGTTGAGAACTCCTGCACTAGATGAATCGAAGTCAAATAACACTGTTTTTCCTTTAACTTCCGAGCGACAATAGGAAAGAGGAAAGTATGGCGATCGTGAAAAGTATGTGGACGAGATTTCAACGAATTTAAACGTTTCATAGCCCCCTGTGTAAAAGAAAAAGTAATATTTCAATGTCCGTCCATCCGTTCGTTCGTTCTTGTATACACTGAGAAAGAAAATGTATGTGGCGTACGTAAAATCGTATGTTACATTTGTAAATCCCGCAGTTTTTGGACTTAACGTACAACAAACGTATACCTGCAAATGGATGTTTTTATAATACTTTCTGTATAAGTGTTACATTTATACGTACTTTCCGTATAAAACAATATAGGCGGCTAGGATCACACATACAAATGGACGTATATAACATATAGCTGACGAAGGTAACATACATATATGTATGTATTATAAGGAAGACTGTTAGATAGCAGATATTCTGCAACGGCAGTGCCTATGTCGCATACGGATAACGTATGCTTCGTACTGATTTCTGTAATAAGCAAAAGGATTCCGTATATTTGTACAATATACCGCTGTCCAAAGAACGGATTTTTCTCAGTCTATGTACAGTTTCCTAGAGGCCATGCGGCTCAACGTGTGAGCATTAAATTATAAACTTAAGGCTTTTATAACTTTCTCTATGTTCTTTTTTCGAATTTTCTTCCTACTGAAAAGAGAAAATTAAAAATTGCTGTTTTCTCAAAAACGATACCAACGATTTTGTTTATATTTCAAATATAAATATTCCATTATCTACCTATACTGTGGTATCAGTTACAAAAAAAAATGCAAAAGGTAGTTTACTCTCCAGAGTGAGTTTTGTCTGATAAATATTGCGTTAAAACTATATAATGTTCCCTAAATAACCGCTACCGCTACATTATCTCATAAAAATGCCCTTCCGCAAAGAGCAAGGTCACCGATTTTTCTGTAAATTTGGGGGGAGCCCATTCAGATGCAGAAGGCATATATATGAGGATTTTAAGACAAATTGCATTCAAATTATGCGAAATATTGTATATTCATAAATACCCTGCGGGGGCCTACATGAGCTTTGGGGGGTCTGGGTCTCCTCGCCCCCAGGATCGGCGTTCTTGGCAAAGAGTTGTTTATATGTTAGGAGCAGAAGTAGCCTTCAAGATGTGGTGCTATAGCGGGGAGTAGAAATTTAGACAGATGAATAAGGTATGAAGTATGAGTGTTGGAAATGGTAGAAGAAAGATTGAGAATACTGAAGAATATTTCGAAAAGAAGAGATGGAATAACTGGACACATTATAAGACATAGAGGACTTACCTTATTAGGTACAGAGGAAGTAATAGGGAAAAATATGTATAGGAAAGCCGCAACTGAAATATACCGACAAAATAATACCTCTCCACATATAGAGAGTACGTTTTTAAGAAATCACAGATTTCATTTAATTTTATTTGCTTGAAACAATTTTATCATGTTTCACAAATGTTGGAATTGGAAAGTCTGCACGTATTATTGCTCCTTAGAACCTGGTCTTGGGGACAGAGTGGCTCAGTGGAAGAAATCTTACCTTTGGTGTATGGAGTCCATGGTTCAATTCCCTGTCAAGTAAGTTGTGGTGGAAAACATTGAGTTTTTTTTGGGTATTACCGTTTCCTTCCACATTCTCATTCCACCAATTCTTCCATAACCATTCACTTGCTTTAATCATCCGTTTCCCTTAGCATAAAGGATATAATCACGGAATGTTATTATTGAAATATTTTGAAACTGGTCTTGCATTTTTTTTTTGATAATTCACACTAATGTAATGTTTTACATATTTATATTAACTGAAAAAATCAAAATTTACATTCAATTATTTGCATTCGGACTCAAAATAGTTGTGGTTGTTGTGTGTTTAATATGGTAAACACACCCAAATATACTTTCTGTTCACCCCAAATCTTACTTCCCAGTTAGTCGGTAAGTTTTTTTTTTTTCAAATAAAAATTGAATCAAATAATTACCATCAGAAAAAATTGTTACATTGGCTCTAGTAATAAGTAATTAGAGAACTTTTTAAAATAGTGTGTTTATAAAATGTCCTTCAAAGGAAGAAAATAATAAAATGAGTAAATAGGAGAAACTAGGATTATAAGCATTGAGCGCGAGCATTAGTTTTTTTTATAAGTGTTTTGTTTAAAAGTTTTTTTTTAATTGTTATATGTTGTACCCAGTTCTTTACCCCTAACTTCCTTAACTTGAAAATACTACATGATTACAATGTATTTTATTGTTTAAGGACATTTTACAAGACTTGCGACAGTTCATTCAAAATTATTGCAAATAGGATGTAAAAGTGGTAATGCTCAAACTTCTTGATATGAAGATAACGGAACGCCTAACTGTAGGCAACCACTTACACTTCTGTGACAATTGAGGTTGTATAAGTTGGAGGCGTTAGATAATTAATTCTAAATATGTAATTTTACAGTAAAGTAATTAGCTATGCTAAAACTATAAGAAAATATATTATCGTCGGGTTTAAGGTGTCATCATCTTTACAAAATTTTTAGAGCTCTATTCACTAATTAAGTGCGTGAAATGGAGGTAAGACGAAAATCGTGCTACATGGTAGTTTCTCAGTATGTGGCAAGTGACCTGCTAGTAATGGCAAAATAACTATGATGATAATAATAATAATAATAAATATTAATAGTGTAAAGTTAAAAAAAGATTTTCTGAAAGCACTTATACATTTAATGATACCAACCACCAATCACTGAGGAAATAGCCAACCACACGAATCGAACAGAAGAATCTAATTATAAACGTGAACATGAATGGAAACGGTTTGCGTATTTCTTTCTGCTAGGAAGAGATGTCTATTGACATCTGTGATGGGAAGACATAAACTATGAAATGGTCAGTAGAGAAAAGAATCCAGAAAAATGTCAGGTCTTATGATATTTTACCATTGCTTTTTCCTGGCTAATCAGTGACACCTCTCGTTTTTGATGCGAGGAATCAATTTTCGGTTCTTGATACGGTATACGCGATTCAGATTCCACGTTCAACTTTAGAACCATGTCTCGTATACCCCATCGTTGAATGAAATTTCTGATCCTAAGTGAGCAAATAACCTGTGCATTTTATTTCTATATATATTTATTATCGTTTGTAAAATACTTTTTTTTAAAGCAAAGAGGAGGACATGCCATATTAATTGTTTTTTTTTTTTTTTTTTTTGCGACCGATCCGTTTTATGTAACATAACAATTATCACGCATGACAGAAATTGTCCCAGTGTCCCAGTGTATGAGTCCACGCTCATACACACATATTGATCTATATATATATATTCCATAGAATCACACACATACACAGCGCACGCATGTGTAATATTACATATGCGAACTGGAACATAACCTACTGCCTTCGTAAATTCTTCTTGTCTTTTTTTGAAATGGTTGTTGTTTCCTTTGGGGCACGTCCTTGGGGTTCTTGTAACGGTACGACAGCGAAAGATGTTCGTATATAAAATGCCCTCTGCATCCTTTCCAACAAGGCAAGGCCCTCCCTGCTTCAGTGACTGCCTACCAATCTAACCAACCTGATGCGTATGGATGTGTATGTGTTTACCCGCGAGGCAAATAATGACCGCGCGATATTCTATATGCGTTATCTACGTAATATAACATATGCACTGACTGAACCAGGTATTGTGGTACGCCTCATGCTCTGGAATGCGAGGAAGGAAGTTTGTCTAAGCGGGTCCGTATTTTTATTATATATCTCACATGCATATCGAATTTCTTAGAGAAGTAATATAGCAATTATGATTCCATAGCTTTAAACATACGAGGTTTGTTATTTCAATGTATCACCACGCATTTTTCAAATATTTGTTACTAAAATATACGAAGAGGGGTAAGGACGCAGTGGTAGATCGTTTACCTCTGATGCGTCACTAGTTTGATCCTTGGTTCTAGGGGGACCCTCCTTCGATCATCGATCAAGTAAATTTGTACTGAAAAACATAGTGTCCGTGGATTCTCTTGTAGTACTCTCGTTTTTTCTCACATTCTCATCCCACAAATTCTTCCACCATCATTCACTTACCTTAATCATCTGTCTCCCTTAGCCTAAAGGACAATCGTGGAACGTTAAACTGAAAGATCTCATTTCATTTTAAATAAACGAAGAAAATAGTTTCTGGAGTAATTTCCTTTAGAAACACAAAGTTTAATTGCCTCCTCATTGAAAACAAATGATTATAATTGATTGTTTGAGTTGAGTTGGGTTGATTTTGAGTTTAACGTCCCGTTCAACAGTGAGGCTATATGAGACGTGGACCTACTGATTAACATGGAATCCGAACCACATGAGTTCCCGCCGGGAATCGAACCCGGGTCTCCCGCGCCAAAGGCGCGTACGCTAACCGCTTAGCCACGGAGGAGCTCAATTGATTGTTTGATAAAGAATACTTGACTATGGTAGGAACAACGATATTAAAAAGTGACATATACCATTACGTAGGTATTGTTGTGTAAAATCTCCTTAGTAGATTTTGGTTTAGTTCATTATTATTACTATTTTTTTTTTTTTTACTTCTGAGCGACAATAGGAGAAAAGAAAGTATTGTGATAATTTAAAAAAATCAAATCACAAACCATGATCGTGTAAAAAATCGAATTCGAGATTTCAACGGATTTACAGGCTTCTTGGCCGCCCGTATTCAAGAGGGGTCTAGGGGGCCCGGCTCCCCCTAAATTTTTACCGGCCTTCCTAAAATTTTCACGGTAGGCTTGAAAATGAACTATAATATGGTGATGAACTACAATATGGTTGGATCGGGCCCCCCGTAACTTCTACTGGGCCCACCTACGTATTTGAGCTGGCTACCAACCTGGCCCTTATATACAGAAAAAATAATTTTGTATATTGTCCGTCTCCTTGTTTGTCCGTTTGCCCTAATATAAATATGTACACTCGCCTAAAGGCAATACAGTTGAATATTATTATTATTATTATTATTATTATTATTATTATTATTATTATTATTATTATTAAGTACTTGGTTTTTGGCAGATCTTGGGACTAATGAGGCTTTATTTATTTATTTATTTATTTATTTATTTATTTATTTATTTATTTTTGGACCTGGAAATGTTTCTTCTATATTTCTTTATCTTCAGCTTTCTCTTTTAACTCCCAAATTTACTTCCATTTTTCAAATAATCGATCAATTTTATTCTTCTTCCTATTCCTTGCTTTCCTTCCATCCTTCCTTCTATGGCGGTATGAAGAAGATAATTCCTTTGCTAGATGTGTCCAATCCAATTGGCCTTCCTACGAAGGATGCTGACTGAAAGCATCTTCTCTCCTATCCGTTTCGAAACATCTTCGTTTGTTATTTTATCTGTCCATTTTATTTTCTCCATCTTCCACCAATACTACATTTCGAAGCTCTCTAAATATTTCTTCTCTAACTTTAATGTCCAAGTCTCTGAACTATAAAGTCCAATACTCCATATGTAGCACTTGACCAATTTCTTCCGTAGTCCAATATTAAGCCTGCTACTAAAGAGTGATCTTTTGATATATATAATGTACTTGATTTTTCAGGAAAACTCAACAACAGACGAAAAGGCCTAGCAACATCAGTGAGAAGTAGCTGGACTAATTCTTCTCCTTACAATATATTCTCTTGACATAGTTTTATGGGTTAAGTTTTAGAAGTTTGATTCTTACGCGTGTGTGAGTATATAATTGCTTCTCAAGCCATCAGTAAGTTAGAATTCTGGAAACCAATTCCTGTGGGTCCTCTTCAAGAAAATTCTATTTACGAGATTTACAAAACAGATTATATTAAATTAAAATTAAGTATGGAATGCTCATATTTCTGCAGCCAAGAACAACGCTAGAGTATTTTCTTTCCTTAAAAAAAAGTTCTGGAAATGTCCGATTTTTGGTATCAATTCTTTAATTAGTTTCTTTTAAAATTGAAATTTGAGAGATTATCATCACTTTAAAATGTGTTTTTTTTCATTAATTTAACAAAATATTGCAATTTCGAACATTAAATTACAGAATGTATTACACTCCGGTACAAAAAGTGCTTCCTAGCACTTTATTTAGAATATTTATTTGACTTCAAGATTTCTTGGGTGAGGAGTCTATGTAAAAAAAAAACTGGTCAAAACATTAGGTTACGCAAAATCTATAATTTAATCGTACATACAGAAAACTTTATACCACACGTTACAATGTACTAAGATAAACTTTATAAATTTCGTTTTATATTGCACTTAACTGACGTCCCCATAAACTCCCCCTACTCAATCAATCAATCAAGCAATGCACTTAACTGAATGTGATTGCAGCTCACTTTACTGCATACAGTACAATATTTAATTCGATTAATTAATGCATTTCAATGTGTCAGTTTCATATAACTTCTTCTGCTTCTTGCTTTCTTCTTGCTTGCTTCTACTTGCTAAAAGGGAGATTAGCTGTTTCTTCGAAAACAATGCTGCATTTTTGATTTGATTTGATCTGATCTGATTTGATTTGATTTTGAGTTTAGCGTGTCGTTCAGCAGCGAGGATATATGAAACGTTAACTTACAGTTTAAGGTGGAATATGAAGCACATGAGCTCCCGCCGAGAATCGAGCCCGGGTCTAAGGCCACGTCAAAGGCGAGTACGCTAACCGCTTATGCACGAGGGAGATCTAGTGCACTTTTGAGTGGGGAGAAGCGTACTGTAGTAGTGATACACTATATCTATCTTCTGAACAGCGAAGAACGCTTACCGTACGGAAAATGTCTTTAAATATGTCTTTAAGGATACAGATATATAAGAAAGGAAATTCTTAGTTCTCTTTAAAATAGGTAAAATTTTCAAATACTTCTTTAATGATAGAGATAAGTAATATCTTTCAGAATAGAGGTAATAAAGAAGTTATTTTTAATATATTTTTGAAAGTAGAAGTAGCAACGAAAACGTCTGTAGAATATCTTTCAGTTTACAGATAATAACGAAAATGTCTCTAAAATATCTTTTAGAGTGGAGGTCGTGACTAAAGCATCTATAATATATTTCTAAAAATAGAGGTAAGTAACGCAAATGTTTCTAAAATTCGTATAGGAATAAAAGTAAATAACAGTAATATCTCGAAAATGATTTTAAGAAATTAAACGTCGGAAATTTGCTTAACGTAGACAATTAAGAATAGAAATCTGCATCAAACCAATGGAGAGTTTGCTGATCTGAGAGGGAAAGACGTAAATATCTTAAATCTCCTTGAGAATAGAGGTAATAATGAAAATATTTCTAAATATTTCTAAGATTAGAGATAAGATAATAATACTGACTCTAAAATCTATATGTGTAATGAGGTAAGTAAAGAAAATGTTTCTAAATTTTTTGTATTATTTCCAAAATTTCTTTAAGAACTCTTTGAGAATAATTATAACGAATGTCTCTAAAATATTTTTAAAAGTACAAGTAAGTAACAAAACTGTCTCTAAAATCTACATGTGAAAAAGAAAAAAGATAAGTAACAAAAATATTGCTAAAATTTCTATAAGAATAGAAGTAATAACGGAACAGCTGTGAAAATCATTTATAGAACGAAAATATATGAAATGTGTTTAACATTTAAAATCTCTGTTAAGAATAGAAATAGCAACGAAAATATAGGCTTCCTTGAGACTAATACGAACATGTAAACCTATCAATAAACCAGCCCGTATCTGGCCGAATCCAGACACCAAAATAACGTCCTTAAACGATGGACTACTTGTGCACAAAATTTGGTTCAAATCGGCCTAGCAGTTACCGAGAAATAAAGCTACGCTTACACCGGGAGCTAAAAATGATTGATCACAGCAGTTGAAGTCAACAATGATTGAAACATTTTTTCAAATGATCTGAGAACCGGACAGGGTTCAATAATTGCTCTGTGCCACAAAGAGGTTACAATGGTATTCATCAAAATATTGAAATTAATTCTTGCAATATTTCAAGATTTGATTTAAACTACTCGCTGAGAAAAACAATACGTTTATTGTAAAAATTATTAACATGTACGAGTTTCACCAACAACTCGTAACAGTTTCACCAACTATCCATTTTGGCCACATCAGATAATGTCTGATCAAGCCAAGTGGATAGTTGGCGAAACTGTTACACGTTAATAATTTTTACAATAAACGTATTGTTTTGCTCAGAGAATAGTTTGAAACGGATTTAATTCTATTGCCAGATACGATACTATTATCAGATAGTGTCTGATGAAGCCAAAATGGATAGTTGGCGAAACTGTTACACGTTAATAATTTTTACAATAAACGTATTGTTTTGCTCAGAGAATAGTTTGAAACGGATTTAATTCTATTGTCAGATACGATACTTTTGTCAGATACGATACTATTATCAGATAGTGTCTGATAAAGCCAAAATGGATAGTTGGCGAAACTGTTACACGTTAATAATTTTTACAATAAACGTATTGCTTTGCTCAGAGAATAGTTTGAAACGGATTTAATTCTATTGTCAGATACGGTACTATTATCAGATAATGTCTGATGAAGCCAAAATGGATAGTTGGCGAAACTGTTACACGTTAATGATTTTTACAATAAACGTATTGTTTTGCTCAGAGAATAGTTTGAAACGGATTTAATTCTATTGTCAGATACGGTACTATTATCAGATAGTGTCTGATAAAGCCAAAATGGATAGTTGGCGAAACTGTTACACGTTAATAATTTTTACAATAAACGTATTGTTTTGCTCAGAGAATAGTTTGAAACGGATTTAATTCTATTGTCAGATACGATACTATTATCAGATAGTGTCTGATAAAGCCAAAATGGATAGTTGGCGAAACCGTTACACGTTAATAATTTTTACAATAAACGTATTGTTTTGCTCAGAGAATAGTTTGAAACGGATTTAATTCTATTGTCAGATACGATACTATTATCATATAGTGTCTGATGAAGCCAAAATGGATCGTTGGAGAAACTGTTACACGTTAATAATTTTTACAATAAACGTATTGTTTTGCTCAGAGAATAGTTTGAAACGGATTTAATTCTATTGTCAGATACGATACTTTTGTCAGATACGATACTATTATCAGATAGTGTCTGATAAAGCCAAAATGGATAGTTGGCGAAACTGTTACACGTTAATAATTTTTACAATAAACGTATTGTTTTGCTCAGAGAATAGTTTGAAACGGATTTAATTCTATTGTCAGATAGGATACTATTGTCAGATACGATACTATTATCAGATAGTGTCTGATAAAGCCAAAATGGATAGTTGGCGAAACTGTTACACGTTAATAATTTTTACAATAAACGTATTGTTTTGCTCAGAGAATAGTTTGAAACGGATTTAATTCTATTGTCAGATACGATACTATTATCATATAGTGTCTGATGAAGCCAAAATGGATCGTTGGAGAAACTGTTACACGTTAATAATTTTTACAATAAACGTATTGTTTTGCTCAGAGAATAGTTTGAAACGGATTTAATTCTATTGTCAGATACGATACTATTATCAGATAGTGTCTGATAAAGCCAAAATGGATAGTTGGCGAAACTGTTACATGTTAATAATTTTTACAATAAACGTATTGTTTTGCTCAGAGAATAGTTTGAAACGGATTTAATTCTATTGTCAGATAGGATACTATTGTCAGATACGATACTATTATCAGATAGTGTCTGATAAAGCCAAAATGGATAGTTGGCGAAACTGTTACACGTTAATAATTTTTACAATAAACGTATTGTTTTGCTCAGAGAATAGTTTGAAACGGATTTAATTCTATTGTCAGATACGATACTATTATCATATAGTGTCTGATGAAGCCAAAATGGATCGTTGGAGAAACTGTTACAAGTTAATAATTTTTACAATAAACGTATTGTTTTGCTCAGAGAATAGTTTGAAACGGATTTAATTCTATTGTCAGATACGATACTATTATCAGATAGTGTCTGATAAAGCCAAAATGGATAGTTGGCGAAACTGTTACACGTTAATAATTTTTACAATAAACGTATTGTTTTGCTCAGAGAATAGTTTGAAACGGATTTAATTCTATTGTCAGATAGGATACTATTGTCAGATACGATACTATTATCAGATAGTGTCTGATAAAGCCAAAATGGATAGTTGGCGAAACTGTTACACGTTAATAATTTTTACAATAAACGTATTGTTTTGCTCAGAGAATAGTTTGAAACGGATTTAATTCTATTGTCAGATACGATACTATTATCATATAGTGTCTGATGAAGCCAAAATGGATCGTTGGAGAAACTGTTACACGTTAATAATTTTTACAATAAACGTATTGTTTTGCTCAGAGAATAGTTTGAAACGGATTTAATTCTATTGTCAGATACGATACTATTGTCAGATACGATACTATTATCAGATAGTGTCTGATAAAGCCAAAATGGATAGTTGGCGAAACTGTTACACGTTAATAATTTTTACAATAAACGTATTGTTTTGTTCAACGAATAGTTTAAAACGGATTTAATTCTATTGTCAGATACGATACTAACTAACTCTATGGCCGAGGTTCAATGCCGCGTTCACAAATGCTCTATACTGACTTCTATCCTTAGCTAACTGCATCCAGTTTCTACTTTGTATTCCAATCTTTGTATTCCATCTTAATATTGTCCTCCCATCTGCGCCTAGGTCTTCCTAATGGTCGTTTTCCGATTGGTCTTCCAGTTAAGACTTTGAAAGCGTTTCTACTTTCTTCCATTCTAGCTACATGACCCGCCCACAAAACCCTTCTAGACTTGACGACCCTAACAATGTTGGGTAAACCGTATAAATTCAGTAGTTCATCGTTATGAAGTTTCCGCCATTCCCCATTCCCGTTCCTCTTGGGTCCGAATATTCGTCTCAGGGCCTTGTTCTCAAATACTTTCAGTCTATGTTCTTCCCTCAGAGTAAGCGACCATGTTTCGCAACCATACAGAACAACAGGTATGAATGTCGTTTTGTATATTTTAAGCTTCAGATTACTCGATAGAATTCGCGACGACAAGAGATTTTGAACCGAGTAGTAACACGAATTCCCTGCTTTTAGTCAAAATTTAATTTCTTCGTGAATATGATTTTCCTCTGTTAATACTGATCCTAGATATTTGAAACTATCCACTTTATCAAAAGTATTATTTAATATTTTAACGCCCTTATAATTTGCCGTATTACCGTCTCGACGCACTTCCATGTATTTAGCTTTCTCTGCATTTACTTCTAAACCCATGTTCCTGCAAGCCTTTAATAAGATCTATTCATTTTTTTCTATTGTTCTCCTATCGTTCCCTATTAAATTTACATCATCAGCATATGCCATAACTTGGTGAATACCGTTCAACTCTAGGCCCTGGTTGCTATCTTTGATTTTCCTTATTGTATTCCAGAACAAAGTTAAATAATAATGGCGACAACGCATCTCCTTGTTTCAGGCCATTTTCGACGTGAAAGGTCGGGGACAAAAATTTTCCTACCAGAACTTTACTTTGGTATTCATTTAAACATATCTTAATTAATCTAATTAGTTTTCTCGGTATTCCAAGTTCTGTAAGAACGTTGTATAATGTTTCTCTCCTAACCGAGTCGTACGCTTTTTTAAAATCAATAAATAGTTGATGTACCGGGGTATTGTATTCCCACTTTTTTTTCGAGTATTTGGCGAATGGTAAATATTTGGTCGATAGTTGATCGATTTCGTCTAAATCCGCACTGATAATCTCCAATAATTTCATCTGCGTATGGGGACAATCTTGCTAATAGAATATTTGAAAGGATTTTATAGGATGTTGACGGAAGAGAAATGCCTCCGTAATTATTACAGTCAGTTTTGTCGCCTTTCTTGTGAATTGGAACAATGATTGATTCTTTCCACTTTTGTGGCAATTCTTCCTTGTTGTCAGATACGATACTATTGTCAGATAGTGTCTGATGAAGCCAAAATTGATAGTTGGTGAAACTGTTACACGTTAATAATTTTTACAATAAACGTATAGCTTGAATCAAATTCATGTATACTAAAAGTAAAGCTTGGACAATGGAAAACATTATTTCAAGACTGTTTTTTCACTCTATTTGTAGCTCAAAAGTTAAAATAATATATTTTAAAATCAACTTTTGTTAACTTTATACTTTGCCCATGCTTGTCTTCTATATATAATTAATAATAAGATTTGACACTAAGATACCAGGAAATTCTTTCAAAATTAACGTTTGACAAATGTATCTGTATATGTTCGTGTGCCGAATTAGATATTCAAACTCAAGCCAATGATGAAGGTCCGCTATCAAATATATTTCCATATTTAATGAGGATTCATATTAAAAGGAAAATAGGTTAAAATGTTCCAAAACCTACATTTCAAAGAATGGAAAGTCACCTCATATGTCATCCGTGGTACGCAATTATCATCACTCTTATTAACATGGTGAATGAACAGTTCTTGATATTAAGAAAACAAAAGGCATCTGTCAGATGCTCTTTTGTTTCTCTTTAAGACCTTTATTACAGTAACCACCACCAGATGGCAGACGCATAATTAAAGTATGGCATAGGAACATTCAACATGCTTTCTGAATTAGGTAAATAGGATTTGTTAGGCCCAGAAACAAAACGGAGTTTGAATTATTAAAATGGAGTGTGTTAGCAGATTTTGATCTCTTTAAAATAATACGCACATGAATCAAAACGGCGTGATTTCTCTTCCTTTTAATTTTGTGTAGACAATATTTCTCTTTCTCCCTCTATTAAACAAGAACGATGAAGTGAGCTTATTCTTTAGGTCACCGTAAAATGCTCTCGACCCTGTTATGTTGCAAGTCATTGGAAATTTTCATTTATCTTCTCTGTGAAGATTCCTTTCAACACAGCTTTTGGTTCAAACATTTATATACTTGCCAGTTGCAAACTGTACTTCAATATTGACATTTTTATTTCATGTTAATATTCTCAAACAAGACCATTCTTCCCCCACCCTTGTTAAAATATTAAGTGTCTTATCCTTTAAAAAAAAAATAGAAAAAATAGAATATTTACTGGAAAATCTTAATAATATCTTAACATTATATTTCATCTAGTGTAAACTATCAAACTATTAGGAATATTTTTGTCTTTAAGGGTAGCTAAAATGAGTAACTTTCCTCTTGTATCATAACGTTTCTAGACATTCACAACACAACTTGAATGTTATATTATGATGCGATTCAACATAAAATTAGATTGTTTTCCTCACGAATATTGGTCCATTGTACTTGTGAATGACTAGATGATATTAAACGGGTAATTTTCAGAAACACTATGATTTCTGGTTCCAGAGATTATCTATCTAGGGCCTATTTGACTGAGTTCTGCTCACAAAGCCGGGTCTAGTCCACTAGTTCTCAACCTTTTTTGACAAACGATATCATACTGAACGTCCAGGACAGTGGCGTATTTACGATTTTGTTTTGGGAGGGGCTTTGCTAACTTTCGGGGGGTATGGGGCTTTGCCTGAAAATGTGAAAATTCTGGAAGATATTTCATATACTTTACTATAGTAAGATTTCGGGGGGGGCTTAAGCCCGGAAGCCCCCCTAAATACGCCACTGGTCCAGGGCATCGTGACACTTGTTTGAAATTTTTATTAAATACTAATACTAATATCTATTAAAATAGTGAAACCAATATAGTTTTTATAATGACTCTATATAGCACTGAGAATTATTGCTACTGTTGGAGGTGTTGACTGGTACAGTCTGTCTCGATTTTAACAAATTATTACTAAATTCTTCATGATTTTTAAATTTTAAACCTCTTCGACTCACCTTAGGGGACTGCGTGACACACCAATGGTCTAGCCTACTTACCCTGATAGAGGTAGACGGTGTCATTAAGTAAGTAGAGCAGCGATAGTTTCTTCCCCCCCCCCCCCGTGGAAATTAGTCAGTAAAATGAAACGTATAACTATAAATAGTGTGATCTAGAACAAAGTGCAGTAAAGGATAATTAAGAACCAAATTCTAATTGTGACAGATATTTTAATGAATTATCTTGTGTTGCCTAAAACGATTCCATAGTATAAATTATATATTGCACATATTCCAATGTTCTGAGCAGTGACCTTCGTAGATCTAACATTGGCTTCAAAAATGGAAATTAAAGTACTAATAAGCAACCAATTTCGGGAAATTATAAGGTGTCTAATTTGATATTTAGAAACTGCCATATTTAGCCAAACCAACAGAAAAGCCAGTTTTAAATTAATGATAATCTCAAATTTTAACTCAAGAAAGTACTATTTGAAGAGTTGATACAAAGAATCTGACGTTTCCAAAACAGATTTTTTTTTATAAGGAAAGGAATAACTTATTCTTGCATTAATTTTTGTTGCAGGAATATGAGTACGCGTATATCAAACTTTAGTTTGAACTTAAATTAATATGTTTTGTACACATCATTGTAAGTAGAATTTTCTTAAAAGGAGCTCACAGGAGTTCGTTCCCGGACTACTAACAAATTGACGGCTTGAGAAGCAAATACGAGATGTGTTCGAAAAGTAATGAGACTGGCAACACTTCGCACGAACTGACAATGCTGCAGTCCCCACAACCACACGGCAGTTAACTCTTGTCTTTGACTCAGAACAAGTTTGAATTTGCCCCAGTTGCTACACGATTGTTGAGAACATCTGCCGTGAAATTGTGTTTGTGAATCGCTTTACGAAAATGGACCAGTCAAAGTTTGAACAATGTTGTCAGATCAAATATTGTGTGAAGCACGGCACTCCCAATATTGTAACTTACCCGGCCACAGGTGTTCAGGTGGCGTAAGTCCTTTTATAGAAGGCTGAGATTAAGTGGAAGACGAACTTCGTGCGGGAGAATATTCAACCTCAAAAACTTATGAGAATGTGGATAGAGCGAAGTCTTTTGTGGAATTAGTTGGTGGATTTACAATGGGAATGATCATTAGCGAGTCAAATTTAAACCGGCTCACCACCAATCAAATTTTAACACAGAATTTGGACACTAGGGATGCGCATGAGACGAGTCGAGACGGGATTTACTTGACAAAATTCGAGTCGAGACACGGCTCTTCCAGTAGAAAAATAGACAGTTTTCGAGTCATCACTTTTACAGCACATTTTCGAGACGAGACAGGCACAAATCTTGTCTCGTGCGCTTCCCTATTGGACACGAGAAAAGTGTGGAAGAAAGCAAGAATAAGCACATTGTAGATCAATTGTAGATCCATTTGTATATGAGATCCTGACCACCTACATTGTTTCATACAGAAAGTACGTATAGGTGGAATACTTATACAGAAAGTATTATAAAACATGCATTTTCAGTTATACGTCTGCTGTACGTTAAGTCCAAAAACTACAGGAATTACGCATGTAACCTATCTTTTTAAGTACACCACCTACATTTTTTTTCTCAGTGTACGTATACAAAAAATCACTGGTGTTCTGAAAGAAAATGAAATAGAATGCTTGAATCCTTTTCACGAAATTCTGCCATTGTAGAGATGTAGAGAACCCCCTTCTTGTGGCTAGATTACGATTTGATTTGAGTTTTGCGTCCTGTTCAGCAGAGAAGCTATATGAGACGTGGATTTACTGCTTAATTTGGGATCCGAACTACATGAGCTCCCGCCGGGAATCGAACCCGGGTCTCCCGTACAAAGATGAGATTGTGGCTAGAGAGTATGCCCTAGGTGAAAAAGGCCCCGAATTGGATTCCTTGTTGGATCATATCTAATACTGTACATGATTCAGATTCCACTTTAGACTATAGATCTTGTTCAATATAGCTTCTCATTGCTGACAAAGATATAAATATAAATCAATGAATCAATTTATGTATAGAAAGAGAAGTATGTGGTTCCTACTTTTGCTGACAACTGCACCTAAGGAAATTGGAAATTCAACACTGTAAAAAGTAACTTTTTTTAACTCACTAGTTTCATGCATGAAGTAGAAAGTAAATATCTTGATGAAGAATGAGATTGTTCTCATATGTAGATCAAATTTTAAAATGTCACGCTAGGCTCTTTGGATGACTCAGAAGTTAGCTTTCTCAAATTACACAAACAAAAGTTCAATGTCACGTTCTGTGTTTATTAAAACTTCCACTTGACTTTGAAGAAGTTCCATGTTACCAGCTGCAAATAAGTAAGTAGGCGCAATCTCTAAACGCACTTACTTTTAATTCACTCTGTAAACACATTCTTTATATTAAGACATACAAAAAAAATCTTTAATTAAGTGATACAAATTGAGAGTACATTTCACTTCATTCAACACCGGAATACTCACAGCTACAAGTACTTGATATAAATGAACATTTGGCCAAATGTAGAACAAGCATTAGACCTATAGCCTAAATGGGAATCTTAATAGCGAGGAAAAAGCACTGACTAAAAATTGCCGATACAAGTTTTTACACTGTTGGTTTATTTTCGAGCTAGAAAGCCTCCTTAAATAAAGAAAAAAAATATATAATCAAAGCTTAACTTTAACTTGTTTCGGTTCACTTAAACAATTTTATTAACTTTGCGATTTTTTAATATCATCATGATCATCATAGGTATTATGCCATTATTGGCAGGTCATATGAAGCAACTGAGAAGCTTCCATACTCCACGTCTTCCTCTAACCTCTTCGTCTTCAAGTATGATTTCTCTGTTTTGATACCATTTATCTACTGTAGACTCTTTCACCCTCTCCCTCTCTTTCTTGCCACCATATCGTCTAGCACGTCCCTCATGATACGTGATATAGTTCCTTCTTAGTCAATGTATTAACCAGTTTATCTGCCACATTGCAATAATACCTAAACGTCTTCTTTTCCCTACCATTTCTAATACCTTCTAATTCTTTTCCTGCTTGACCCAGCTACTTCTTTCCATTTTTCTCTACATTCACAGGTCCAAAGTTTCCAGTCGCTTTTTAGCATTTTTGCGTAATGTCCATGTTTCTTCCCCATACAGCACAATACTCCGCACGAAGCATTTTATGAGCTTTTTTCTCAACTCTTTATTCAAGGATCAACATACTAGACTTTTCTTTCTCCTAAATGCTTCTTTTGTCATTTCTATCCTTGGGTTTATTTCACGTTCACACCTAATATCATCAATAATAACACTATCCAAGTATCGAAAACTAGACATATCTTATATTTTTCCCTCCTACTTCTATATTTGATACCGACCGCTTTGCTCCGGTCACAATGGTTTTTACCTTTCTAAGATTTATTTTCAATTCATATTCTTCACAGCCTTTCTTCAAGTTTTCCAACAACTTATTAGCTTTCTTTCCAGAGTCTGCCACAGGCATCATATCATCTGCAAACTATGTATATACACCTTATAATTCTATTTCCTACCGAAATGTCTTCCTCATTATGTAGGCTCTTTTTGACTATCTCCTTTAGATTGATATTAAATCATGTTGGCGAGAAATAACATCCCTGTGGAATTCTTCTTCCAAATTGCACTCTTTTCTGTCATTTCCTCCCTTATTCTAACACTTACTTATTGGTTTGTTTCTCATGAATCTTTGATATTTCCATTCCCACCCATTGTAGATCAATAATCTTCGTTCGGACTCTCAACAACAATTCCCAATTCAGGTGGTCAAAAGACCTTTTTAAATCAATAAAAACAACGTACACCTCTTTCCCTTTTTCTATAAATCTTTCACTGATTATCCTTAATAATCCAATTACATCAGTTAAAAGAGTGAGATTGTCGTTGCTATATATGGATAGATATTTAATATTTACTTGTCAGACTTCAAATCCGAAATTCGTTTCCACCAATGACTTTAGACTATGAATTGTAACTACAATTCTAAAGTTCAACAAAATTACAATTTAAAAATTTGAAACAGTGATCAAAAAGATTTCAAACTAAAAATTGTAAATAAAATTTCTTAAACTTTTGAAAATTGTTAAAAGAGATTTAAAGCGATCAGTCAACCAAAGTGCATAACAAAATACCGTACTTTCTACTATTGATAAATTATAAGATGTAACTACAATACTAAGGTTTCAAGTTTTTCAAACTAAAAATTAAAACAAAACTTTTAAAACTTGAAGAAAAATTAAAAAAAAAAAGATTTGGATGTGATCAACCAATCAAATTGCACCAAGATTAACTTTCTACCAATGACCTTAGGTTATGAGCTGTAACTACAGTTTAAAGTGTGAAGTTGTTGTTGCATATCAATCGATTTTTAAAATACTTATCTGCTAATACAAAAGCTTTCAGTTTAAGAGCTCAACTACATTCTTTAGCAAAACAAATAATGACAAGCAAAAAATATTGTAATAAGGAAAACCTTTCACAATTTATCTTCCAAATTACCCGGTTTCAAGTCCTAAATTCTCTTCATGAATGACCCTATACTAACAGTCGTAATGCAATTCTAAGGTTTACATTGTGAAATTGGTAATGTTTATTAAAAGGTTACAATAATTCAAGCTGTAAATTTGTAATTAGAGGTAGGAATCTGTCGATTAGATTTCATCAAAGATAGTTTTTATTTTGACCAATGACTTTAGACTATTTCTTGTCCATATGATCATATCTATATTATTGTAATGCCTATTGTAAAAGGAGCAATAGCTCTGTTATAGGCGAATGATAAATAAGTAAATAAATATGATATAATAAAATAGCTAACCTTAAATGAGATAAAAAAAAACCTCACAAATTTTAATTTTTGACAATTTTTTGCCCATGCAAAGGATCAATGTAACTGCTCAAACTTTCAAAAGTATATACATAAGTTTTTGAACGTATTTACACAAATTTGGTTTTTTGACAATTCCAAAATTTCCAAAATCTAAAGGTTGATCAATGTATATCTCCCAAAATTTCAAAGAGATGTATGTCCTATTCAAGAGAAGAAACCAATGAACTCATCCATATAATTTTGTAATATGGCCTCTCTTAGTGGGCTTTGGAGCACTCTATTCAAAATCCCATCTCATGCTAATTTACATTTTTCGCCAAAAATTTAAGCGTTACTGTTGTATAGTTTTGTCATTTTTATGTCATAAAAGATACAAGTTGAACAACCAAATTTACAGAGGTATACAGGGTGGCCCAGAAGTATGTATACACCCCTGCATTGGTCAAGTATAACATTCTGGCTTATGGGTTAATTTGCTTCGACTGTTCCGGTCTTAGATATAAGTTAAAAGACATTAAGTACAAGTAATAAAGAAGGTAGGTCTATCTGTTTGATAACAATAAAAAATTATATGAAATACAGTAAGCAGATCAATACCGAACTATATGCCTACTTTTGAGCCACCCTGTTTAATTGATCCTTGAGAAAATTTAAAATTTTTTAAAATTTTTAATAATTTGCATTTTAAGGTAGGCCAACACACCTTTCCCAAAATTTAAGAAGAGGCATCAAGATGCCCATGTCTTATGTAAGAAAATTGACCCACGCATTCTACCATATAACCATGGCGTGAAATAAAAGCTCATCGAAGAAAATAAACTAGGTCAATACCGACTTTGTGGCACGCATATGGCAATACGAACACTTTAACTTTTTTTTTTAAGGATACGAGATGAACCAATCAAATTTACGGATTATATATTTGAGTCCTAGAGAGCATATATATATATATATATATATATATATATATATATATATATATATATATATATATATATATATATATATATTGACAATTTCTGAATTTAAGGGCTAAGCCAACACACCCTCTCAAATTTTGCAATCAAATTAGATAAATTAGGTTCATAACCGACCATGTGGTGAGCACATGGTAATACAAAAATTTTGACATTTTTTTACCACAAAAAAGGGGATTAGTGGGGTCACCTAAATTTACAGTTATATATTCAATTGCTAGAGAATATTTATCAAATTTAATTTTTTGACAATTCCCAAATTTAAGGGATGGACCAATGTACCTTTGATGAATTTAAAGAAGGACGTGCCAATGTACTTATGCTTAATTAAAGAGAATGAACCTCTGTACTGATTCATATAACTACATAACTTGATAAAGCCTAATCAAAGATGAAAAAATAGGTCAAAAAACGTATGGAATTTTGAATACTGTATTTAGCGATATTTTATCCGCTAAAAGGGAAAGAGATGACCAACCAAATTTACAGAACATACCACGGTCGTATACTACCATATCAATTTCGAAATTTGGCAATTTCTAAAATTTAAGGGAGATGCAGCTTTTCCGAAATTGATCGCGTGAGACAATGTATTTCTATCAAAAGTTAGATGGGGTGGCCTTACGAACCCCTAGGTCAGTGTCCCATGGCCAGGGACCGTGAGTGCTGAGGAAGGGTTTATCCAAATTATTTTTACTGTCGAAGCATGCGAAGAGAGGCGAATATTACTTTTGCTTCTTGTATTTTGACCGATATTTGCTTCTTGTATTTCTCCATTTTGCCATTTCATTAATTCTCATCATCACTGTCTACGTTAGCCTACGCGGCGTAAACGTGGAACATACAACTGAAAGATTTAATTGTATTTTTCAGCATTAGTTGATACTTTTTCTAGAAGAGAAGATATAGACGAGGAAAATGAAGTCTTTCAGTTTTACGTCCCATGCTTATGCCGGCTAAGCTAAAAGAAACGGTGATGATGAGAAATGAATGAAATGATGGAATGAAGAAAGTGGGAGGAAACGCGAGAATCCCAACACACACACTGGTTGTCCACTACAAAGCCAACTAAGCGCGAACTGGGATCGAACCAGGAACCCCACACAACAGAGGTGAAAGCTCTACCACTGAGCCACCGCGACCTCCGAAATGCAGGAAGAAAAAAGGACGGAGTTGCACATGTTATAGTAAGATTGTCATATCTCAAAACTCTTAAGGTTAGAACCATGTTACGGAGATTATGAAATTTAATATTTTATCTCCTTATTCAATATAAGTGGGTGTTTCCGAAAATTCCGCTTTTTAAAGGGTGAAGGGGGCCAATTTATTTTTTCTCGATATACAAAAATTACTTCAAGGTTGCCTATCTCATCTTCACGGACGAATAAGTGAACCTTTTGAAGTAAATTTTAAACAAAGCACTTGGTCCGACATGCGTTTGTATCATTTCATTTTGATCGAAATGTGTATTTTAACGGGGGGCGGAGAAAGGATTTACAATTTTCTCAAAGAACAATTTCATAAACATATTCCGGTGCGAAGAAAGGGTATTGCAGTTATTTAATACTCTTTCGCAACTGAAAATCTGACATATTAAACGTGACAAATTATAATTCAGAACATGAGTTCCAAGTTCGTCTTTGTACACATAAGAAACCTATTGCAATTTCCAGATTGTTAATAATTTTTCGTAATTAAAAATACATCGCAGAATCTTATGAAATAACTTCCAAAATTTAATGAAATTGTCTAACTGAAATAAAATTGTGTATTAATTTGATTTAATCCTTATTCACAACAAAGTTTCAACTGGCATCTTAAAACAAAAAAGAAAGTTTGCACGTATGTAATCAATATACAAAAAAATAACCAGAAATATGATACTACTATTCCATCCATTCCACATATATTACGACATGCAACACTACTTAAATATTAATAACATTCTTCTGTGCTATTCATACCCTATAATTCACATTTCACCACATATAATATTAATCGCCATCAGGGTAGTAACTTGTGGGGGCAGGAGGGGCAGTTGCCCCCAGGGAAGCTCCCAATCATTCGAGTGGGGCCCGTTTTAAAGACAAAATTTTCTCACTCCATATACGATACGAACATGAAATTATAAATGAAGCATCAAACAGGTTCTCTACATTACATAAACAAAACAGCACACAAAAGCTAAATAAAACAAAAAGAGTTGTAGGCCCATTTAAGCAAAAAAGTGTCTACTATTAGGGGTCCTAGAAATAATATTTATTCGTATGGCTTTGAGATTTGTCAATATTGTCCCCTTAATTAATTTGTTATGTATGGAACGAGTCTAGTGGCGTAACTAACGACCCCGCAGACCTTACAGTGCAGGAGGGCCCACAGGCTCTGGCCGCCCCATAAAGAGTAAGAGAAAGATGGAAAGAGGGGGCCCAAAAATTAGAAAAACAACTTTTCTAGGGGCCCAATATGCGTATTAATGCTTGTCCCCCAGAAAAAATCTAAGTTACGGCGCTGACGCCGTACTATTTATAATAAGAATTCTATTAATTATATTACTTACTCTCACCCAATTTAAATTATCTAATTAACACAAATGTTACCAATACATAACCTTTCTTTTCTGGGTCAGTAAGCATGCCTTTGTATCTAGATCAAAATAGGAAGGTAATCAAATATAAATATTTGTCAATTATTTTCCTACAGAAATTGTTTTGTTAGTAAGTTTTAAATAAAATAAAATAATTCACTAAAATGCATTTGTTCCATTGTTATTTATCTTTTCCCTTAAATTCTAAACCTAAAGATCAAATGCTTTACGATAGCCATGCCATCTGTCATAATGAACAATTTCTGATAATATGCCGTCCTCAAGGTTTTTGCTATGATCCTAACAGTCACGGTCAAAAGGGTGAGGACAGAAAGGCCCGAGTCAAAATGGCCCCAGCTCTTTTGTCTCGGGTCCCTTTTGAACCGGACCCTTTTGACGCGGGGCCGTTTTGATGAAGGGCTTTCTGTGCTCGCCCTTTTGTCCGGGCCCTTCTGACATGAAATCTATCCTAACAAGATAACAGTTCACAATATGGTTTATGCGATATAGCCCGAAATTATTGATTAACTCTAAAAATTTTAATTTATATGTAACTGTAATGTAGTCCAAAGATAAGAAATCTATCAATTGATAGATCTCATGGTGAGGAACAAAATGAGGTGTATCAGAGTAGCTTCTGAAAAATCAAGAATGAATTTTTATGACGCGAAAAAGTATGTGCTTTGTAGTGAGGAATAATTGGTAGCTTGTCTTTCTACTGAAACAAGTTGTCTATTTATTTATGAGCTGTATACTAACACAAACTTCTCTGTTAAGTAGCAGACTGTATCTCTTTTCATTTGTCTTCTAATAGTAATAATGATACTACTTACAGCGCTAGAAATATCGACAACTTGTGAATTTGAGGCGAATCTCGGAACAACATGCAATGAATACCGTTAAAGAGACGAAAAAAGAAAATACAACGAAAGGTAATATGAAATGTGTTAATTAAAGAGAAGGAAGTAGAACAGGTGATTAGCGGGTTGTTAAGATTCGAATAATCGATACCTCGAACATTCAAACTAAATTCGTTATCCGTATGAGGAATCATTATTCGAAGAAGAATAATTGTTCGGATAATTTTAACAGCACTAGTTAATGACGTTACCCATCCTCGTCTTCTTTCTTTCTTTCTTTCTTTCTTTAATTCTTTCTTATAAGTGTGTATACTTACGCATGAAAGTAGTTCTGGATTCGATTCCCTGCTGGAATACTAGGTCGGAAATGTTTAGAAAAGATTATTCAGGACAGCCATTCAAAGTGAGGATTTTCCTAATTCACACCAGACAAATGCCGGGATGGTTTCACATAATGGTTCCAAGGCATTTCCTTCATTCTATAATTCCAAGAAAGGTGTGAACGTCAAAGGATGTTATCCCTCATCCGTGACGACCCAAAATGACTATAGATACCGAAAGCCCGGAAATACAATTTCAAATCCTAATCATAACTACATCAAACTGCAAGTGTATGACATTCTGTCTTTATAAACTTTACACTACTGACAGAGTTCTTTTTTTGTTAATCCAAATGCAAAACAATTTTTAGTGTCATGATTCAATCCCATTTCTCAAGATAGTAGTAATTAGTCAACCATGATAGTAGATAGTAGATAGTAGTCAAGAGAAACCATGTAGTTATTAGTGCATTTATTATTATTTAACCACTTACTCTTTTAGTTCTTCTTAGGTCTTCTCTTGGTTTAATCAATGGTTTAACTTTCAATTTTCCCATGTCCTAATCCAAACTTAAAAAAAAAAAAAACTTTCTCTAAACTTGTATTATTTGATAAGAGTATCATATCTTACAATGTATCAAATCCAAGGATTTCTTCTTTTCGAAGCCCACTGTGGTTTAGTGGCTGCAAGTGTATTGTAACCAAGCGAACTGAGATTCGTGAGGATAAACCTATGGGGTCGGAGGTCGAGTTGCTCTGAAGAGCATGGACTTTTATTAACTGTTCTTGAAATTTCTGTGTTCCTATCCTTGTCTTAGTAGATTAAATAGTAAATTGTATACGATTAATAAGGGATTAAGATTAGGAATTAGATTTCTGGGCTTTCGGCATCTATGGCGCCATTTTAGCCCGTCACACATATGAGGGATGACGTCTCTCGGAGATCACACTGCCCGAGGAATTGGAGAGGAAGAACGGAATGGGGAAGGAAGGAAGAGACTTGGGACTATTATGTTGGGTACCATCCCGGCATTTGTCTGGTGTCAATTAGAAAAATCTAACTCAGGATGACTGACCGGGAAAAGCTGTTACACCTTTGCGACCGAGTGCATCCACTAGGAATCGAACCCGGGACAGCTCGCACCAAAGGCGATAACGTTAGCGACTGCGCTACGTGGGGCTACACGATTAATAACAAGACCATAAAGACAAGTGTTCAAGGTGCGATGAAATAAAAAAAAAAGTGGCTCGTACGATTGTTTTCGATACACGCGGTCAGTGATTCGATTTCTCGCAGTAGAGCATTAAGAACAGTAAAGATAGTTTAGATCAAGGGCGCCCATCAGGGGGGGGGCAAGGTGGGGCGCTCTCCCCTCTAGGAGGAAATTCTATTTTGGAATATCGAAAACCTAATAGAATTTTTACATTAGTTACAGAAAAATTTGAAACTATATTTGAAACGTTGCTTATACTTGCCCCCCCTTGGAAACCACAACATGGGCGCCCTTGGTTCAGATTCAACCTTAAACTGTAGCTCCACTACTATATAAGCTTCCGTGCTTGGAAAGGATGCTCAACTTCATCAAATGGGGCGGGGGGGGATCAGTGGTAGAGCATTCACCTCTGGTGCGTGGGGTTCCTGGTTCGATCCCAGCTTCCGCCAAGTGGACCTTGTGGTGGACAAACACCGTGTGCATGGATTATCTCGGATTTCTCTTATTTTATTCATTCCACCTTTGCATTTATTTCTCATCATCACCGTCTCCTTTAGCCTAGCCGGCATAACCATGGGAGGTAAAACTGACAGATTTCATTTCATTTGATTTTTCAACTTCATCGAACTCCATTTTTCTTACCCTTTTCTCTTACACTTTTGAAATAAAATCCTTCAGTTTAACGTACTACGATTACGTCCTGTAGATTAAGGGAGACGATGATTAAAGCAACGGTAATGGAAGAATGGATGGAAAGAGAATGCGGGAGGAAACGGAAGTAACCAGAGAAAACTCACGGACAGAAACTTGTTGTCCACCAGAAACTTGTTGTCCAAAGTAAGAATGTTGTCCACCAGAAACTTACTCGGTCAGGAATAGAGCCAAGTATCTCATGCACCAGAGGTAAGCGCTCTTCAACTGAGCCACAATGTCCCGCTCTTATACTTTTCTTTCACACTTTATATACCCATCTAATTTACAAAATTCTTCTATCTAAAGCATCGCAATGCAAAAGCTCTGCGTTCTCTGTTTTACTTCTTCCTGTATCTTGCTTGTCTCACATCCATATAATGCCACTCTTCATAGATATTCTTTCATCAGCACTTTCTTCAGGTCTTTGTTCCATATTACGTATTTTGGGGGCGCGGTGGCTCAGTGGTAGAGCGTTCGCATCCGTTGCTTGGGTTCCCTAGTTTGATCCCAGCTCGTGCCGTGTGGACTTTGTGGTGGACAAACACCGTGCTCGTGGGTTTTCTCGGGGTTCTCCCGTTTCCTCCCACTTTCTTCATTCCACCATTTCATTCATTTCTCATCATCACCGTCTCCTTTAGCCTAACCGGCATCACCGTGGGACGTAAAACTCAAAGATTTCATTTCCATATTGCGTATTTCTTAAATAAAGAAAATAATTACGTGTATAAATCCACATTTATGAATATCCACACTTTTCCATCCGCTAGTAGCACAGATAATTACAAATTTACTGTCATATACGCAAAAGAGCGAATAATATAAACTAGTAAACACCAGCATATATTATATATACTATTATACACACACAGAGAGACACACGAATATGGTCAGAAACAGGAAACCTACATTAAAATTTAAAATAAAAGGAGTAAGAAGTAAAGGAATGATTTTATGGCGTTTCTATGCCACAACAACTCTTAATTTAATCGCTAAACGGTACTAAGACGAACTTGTTACATAATCAAAAGAAGAAACCTGTTGTGAATAACGGGTGCCTTTCAAACAACACAGTGTTAATTAAAAATTCGGAGGACGCAGCAATGTTTCCATTTAATGTAGTTTCGTGTATGTAATGTACGTATACATACACACACATATATATGTGTGTGTGTTTCTGTGTAACTAACTATAGAACTCAATTGACGTAAAACGAGGTTACTCTAAAAACAGGAAATCGCATAAAAGAAGTCAAAGGGAAAGAGAAGAAGAATAAAATGAAAGGAAAGGAAAAAGAATAAAGAGGATAAAGAAAAATATCAATGAACATGAGATAACAATGAATATCTAAGGCTAACGCAAAACATAAAGCGAATTGCTTCTTTAAAGTTTAGTTATGGTTTGAGAACAAGATACAGCAAAACCTGACTATTCTGCAGTGCACTATAATATATTTCAATGAAATTACTGTTACATTTTCTATAATATAATTTTGATTTGAGTTTGAGTTAGCGTCTCTTGAAGCAGCGAGGTTACATGAGACGTGTACCTACTGATTAACGTGGAATCCGAACCACATGAGCTCAGACCGAGAATCGAACCCGGCTCTCCTACACCAAAGGTGCGTACGCTAAACGCTTAGCCACAAGGGAACTCCTGCAATATAATCTTTGCTGGTCTAGAAACAGAGACGTATGTAAGGGAAGTATACAGCTTAAACTTTCCATGGAGTTCTAAATTTACACTTGATAAAACAGCACTTACGGCAGACTTAATAAAATCACTGATGCAAGAAATTAAAAAAAAAAAAAAAAAAAAAAAAGGAAACGAATTCTCGAAATAGAACCAAACTTCGTCCAACGTTACGTGTCCTCGTAGACTTGAAAGGAATAGTACTTTCAATCGTTTGTACATCAACGAGTTGAAGAAAGCAATCCGTCGTGAAATACGCCTGAATTCACGGGTCATGATACCATATGTCACGGCATCTTTTCTTGCCGCCTTCCAACAGTGCATCTATGCAGGCGGAGGACATCGTTTTAAAGAGACACGCAGAAGTTTGTGTGCTGTATCTGTGTAAGTAGCAGTGTCACGTGACCGCTACATGAAGGAGTTTGGTTAGAATATTGAAGGTGGTATGCAATCAATTTGACTTTTACGTAACTGTGTTGCACTGTTGTATACTATCAACAAGCAATTCATCTGATAACACAACATATTCTGCAAGACAACATATACCTGTTTCCGTCCTAAAAAGAAAATACTTTTAACATATGGTATGTTTCGAGCTCACCAATTGAACTCTTTTTCAATCTTATCCACCTAGGAGGCACGGTGACTTAGTGACAGAGCACTTACCTCTGGTGCGTGGGGTCTTTAGTTCGATCCCCGGCCAACTAATTTTGTGGTGGACAACATAGTGCCCGTGGGTATTCTTCCGTTTCCTCCTACATTCCCTTTCCACCAATTCTTCCATCGTCATTCACTTGTCTTAATCACACGTCTCCCTTAGCCTAAATGACATAATTGCAGGACGTTAAACTGAAATACAGTATTTCATTTCATTTTCATTTCAATCTTATCCACTAAGAACAGCACAGAATACATCGAATACAGAATGTTACCTTTCCTTGTTGCAGGGACGCATCAACCCGAGGATATCGGGATGTCCACTGGAATATTTTTTATTACCATTGAACATTCCATGAACATCCTATGGAAATTCATTTGTCTGCTTGTATCTCAGAAATGAGTTTTTTTTTTTTTTTTTTTTTTTTGCGGGACTCCTGTGGGACATTTCTGAACACTTTGCAGGATAACCACAGGACGACTTTTGAACATCGAAATAGTATCTCTTGATGGGAAATCCCATTGAAATGCAAGAGAAATCATGTGGATATTTCCATTATACTTAAAATTTCATTTGTGGGCCTGAATAGATCGAGACAGGTATGGGATCTGTGGGCGTCCAAAGGATCCTCCGTTGGCATGTTCTGTTACGTGGGTCAACTGTCAAGAAATAGAAGAGTTTGATGTTTGGATTGTACAAGCCATAGTGTATTTTTTTTATTGTTTTAATGACCTATCATGTTTCGAGACCTAAATTTATAAAATTACTTTGAAGACAAATATGTACTACTAGTATATCATCAGAACACGCAGAACACATGACGATTTAAAAAATGTATCAATATTGTTCACAAGCCTAACCATCAAACTTACACGCGTCCTAGAAACATTTATCATTTTTTATTGTTTGACAATTTCCAAATTTAAGAGTGGACCCCTGTCAAATTTAAAAGCGAGATGCAACAACGGACCACCTAGTTACGAAAAAAATATATGGTTCTGTTCTTATTCATATGATTATATAATATAGTCTCCTCTCAGATGACGTCAAAACCATTAAAAATTCGAATTTTTGGCATATCTTATTCCCCATACTACGAATCAACGTTAACCATCCAAATTTACAAAAGTATGTACCCAAGTACAACATATCACATGATAATACATATTAGCTACGTATGTTTTTGATAATTTTTATCCATGGAAGGAGACAAAGAGGACCAATCAAACTTATAAAAGTATATATATTCGATTTCTAGATAACACTGACCAAATTTTGTTTTTTGACATTTCCAAAATTTAAGAGATGAGCCAATGTGCCTCTCCCAAAATTGACGAGTGTTGTATCAACGTGCCCATATGCTATGAAACAGATTAACTCCCTTTACTAAACCATAAATTCTAACATGTTAAAGTGTGATCAAATGGGACATAATATGTCAAAAACCTGGAAATTTTGAATTTTTGGTATTTTTGTACCCATAGAAACGGTGAAGCAATTAAAGTTATGAAGGTATATGTTTGAGTCCTAGAGAACATTTATCAAATTTTATTTTTAGATAATATTCAAATTTAAGTAGCGGTTCTATATACTCCGTCAAAATTTAGGAGGAATACGTCAATATTCCCATGTTCTATGAGGGAGAATGAACCCTTGTACTTAACTATTTTAACGATATAATGTGATGAAGGATAATCAAAGAGAATAAAATAGGTCAAAAACTTCGAAATTTGAATTTTTAGCAATTTTTTTACCCATGATAGGGAATGAGATGGACCAAGCAAATTTACAGAGGTATGTATATACTTCAGTCCTATACTATCATACTAAATTTTTAAATTCGGTAATTTCCAACACTTAAGGGGATAGTCCAATGTACTCATTCCAAAATTTAGTGGAAGGCCAAGTTACTTATTCCAAAATCCGGAGAGCATGATCCTAAATATATTTTGGATCATTGGCTGTGGGAGACGCGTGATTTGTCTTGAGGTAAGAATCAACAAAAATGTTCGCTGACTAATCAGCCATAGGGGTCCCATACTACTATATCTTACCCCCTCCCACCCGGTAACTCCCTTTGCGTACACTATTGAGAGAACGTAATGTGGGATCTAAACTATCCCACGGGATCGAACCCAAATCTCCTGCGCAAGAGGGCGAACACTAATCACTTAGCCAGGGTTCTCTCTAAGTCCTCGTGACACGTGTTCCCACAATATCAAACGTGTGACCACTAGTTTTTATTTTATTTTTTATTTATTTTTGAAGTTTAAGGTTTCTTTCAGCATCGAGCCTATATGAGACGTAGACCTACTGTGAAAACGGAATCAGAGTCACTATAACCCGTTCAAAATTTCTGATTAATGTTTTCAATGATTTTATTTTGCAATAAAACCTGCTTGATACTTTTTTCTATAATTAAACATTTTCTTAAATATAGATTGTAAGTTAGTAAGTGGTTGAAATATATTTCTTCATGCCCCACAAAAAAATTTAATGACGCACATTGCATCGTCAACCGACTCCTCCTTTGTAGGCATCCCTGACTTATTGTTAATTACAGGTAAGTTCGGCAATATTTACGCCAGAGAAATTAACGAATAAAATATAAAAGAAGAATTTTAGGTATGATCCAAAAGATGAGATCAAGAGATTGCGATGTTGGCCAAGAATTTTAGGAATGATAAAAAAAAAATCAAAAGATTGCCATATTACCCAATAATTAGTTTTTGGATCAGGGACAACAAAATTTTTGAACGGCTCTTAAATCGAGTTTTCGTATTTTCTACGGAATAAGCATATCATACTGAGTTTAAGTGATAGTTTGGATTTAGTTACACTCCAGATATAAGGCGTACAAGAAAAATTTTGATTGAAATATTATATTTGATCTTTTGACCAATAATTTAGAGAAAAAATACAACTAGAATAGTTATATAAATTTTATTAACGGAACACTTAACAATAATATCTACTTTTTGTTAATTTTGTTTTCTGAGAACGAGGTGTGGCGGTATAACAATATTTTAAAAAATAAACCTTATCCAAGATCTATCAATAACTTAGTAATAAATAGAATTAAATAATTTACAAACATGTTAAGTCAACAGTTAACAAATTGTCTATATAAAAATAAATACATATATTTTTTCAACGTTTTCAAAACAACAAATTATAAACAATAACAATAATAACGATTTTAATAACTATTGTTACGAAAATGCTATTTTGTAGTTGATTTTGTTGTATATTGCTAATCCCAACCTTTTTTAGTATATAAAGCTGAGGGAGAAAACAAGCGGAATTGACATTTGACGAGCACCAATCAGATCGCTACGAGTTGTTGCCAAATTTTCGATGAGAAATTAGTTTTCAGCGAGCAAATAATTGCGACATGTTGACAAGGTTCTCCTAAAATGAAAGAAAATTAAATTTCAATTAAATGTCTCTTAGTTATGCCATTTAGGCTAAAAGAAACGCGTGATTAATGAAAATGAATACTTATCTATGAAGTAATTATTGGAATGAAAGCGTGGGAGGAAATGGAGTAACTCTGTGGAAACCCTAGGGCATGATGTTCAAACAAATTCTCGTGTCCGTTAGTCGAATCAAAGGTGAGTGTTCCCCACCATGCTACCGACAAGATTCTCATGTCACTATAAATACCCAGTATGTGTGCCGAAGGGAGTTTGCATGTTATAGAGTTGGAAACAAATGATTTAAGCGGGTTGATTGATGTGAAAAATAACTTTCAGGGACAAATGTCAATTCGGTTGTAGCGCACTATAACGTCCTAGTACCTTACGTGCAAGATGTAACACAATTGCGTGGGACAACCAGGTGTTATTGCTTTAGCACTGCACATAATTAAAAAGTTTGTTAACTCCTTTGTTTGTGGTTTATCTCGCCCTTTTGAGCTACGAGATATAAATATGGATCTACATTTTATCGTAGGATCAGAACTACCATATATGTAGCAACTTCTATCTTGAATCGAACCCGAATCTTCCATACGAAGGCTAGAATGGTAACTGTTGAGCCATGACGGAGCTGTTGAGATTAACTTCGTTCCTTTCACAACGAAACATGAACTTATCACTGAAACATATTCTGAGATATTGATCTATTTAATTATTTATTACCTACTAAGTTATAGTTCTATTAGCTATTTCACAAATTCCATGCTTTTAAATGTAGAAGCAAAGAAGAAATGTTTTGTACACAATTTAGACGAAATAATTTAACTCTAGGGTTGCGTACGAGACGAAACGAGTCACATTTTTCGTAACAAAATTAGAAACGAAACATTACTCTCTTTTGACACATTTTCCAGGCGAGACAGCCTCAACTCTGTGCGGATCTCTAATTGGGTGAATTGGTATTCTACAATGAAATTTGTACATACAAAAGAATAGCTTTTACCTCAGCATGAACCACACACAACAGAGAGAAAGAAACTCGTTAATATATATACTATTTTAAACGTATCACTGGGAGTATCGATACCTTATTTGTACCGCAAACTAATGAGGACGAAGCACACAAATGGAACTAAATATGTACTGTTTTCTTTAGCAGAGTCTCTACATACATTAAAAAAATGGCTGATTGTTTTTTCTTTATATCGATTTTACGTACCTTTCTATGTCTTACTGTGAAATTATGAGCGAATTATCACCTTTGCAACTGTGCAAATATATTTTATGAGAGCAATTAAAAATATATTTTTTTCAATAAAACCAATTTGGCAACCAGGCAATGTATTACGTAGGAGCACACGTTTACAATTGGGGGAAGGAGTGAACAAAAAAGAGAGAGACAGAACATATGGAGCAAAGGAAGGGATGATACGAAGTAGGGAAATAGAGGAAACAAATGTTGGCTGTGTATGATTTTATGGGTCCACGAGGAAAAAACATGAAAAACTATTGACTACGCTATCTTCTCTCTGTGTATGATTTTATGGGTCCACGAGGAAAATGCATGAAAAACTATTGACTGCGCTATCTTCTCTGTCACCACTTTTTTTCTCAATATCATTACCTGTCTCCTCCTTGTACTTTCCATGTGGTTTACTAAAAAGGAGTTTAGATACTGTGACGCTCTAGAGCACTCAATTTGAAGCGTCAACTATATATACTTAAGTAATGCTGAATAACTTTCTACTCATACCAGTACCTGCTATATAATCCATTATGTTTGTTTGAATCAAACAAAAATTGCAGCGATATTGTTTGCATCATGACCAAACTCATCACTATGTAGTATTATATTATATTGTAAAATTCCCTGAATTACAACCAGCTAAATAAACATCCTGAAGATATTAAATGTTAGTACAATCAAACATATATATTTAGGAAATAACCTCTCACAAAAATATACAATATGAAGATACATTCATTTCACTCTTACACTTAAAAAATACTATGTTACCATATTTTTAAGTCTTCAATAAGCATCTTAGCACACAAAATTTATAATATACAATTTTCTTGACAATGAACAATTTTATTGACAAGTTTAGAACATATTTGTAAATCAGTTTGATACCCCTGAAATGTTTTTATATACATAAATACAGTTCCAGTTTTGATGTTATATATATCATTTAAAAATGGACAGGCTACAAATCGTTAGGCTTTCAATATTGACCATTTTCAAAAGGGACCATTTCCATCTTCAGTTTTTTGCTAAATTGACCTTAATGGTTTCTGAATAAATTAGGTGAACCTTGTCGAATTAAGAAACAAAGTTATGCAAACAAAATTTTTGTTTTTCAGAATCACAATATAAAGTTAGTTGTGTCTATAAAAAGAAATCATATATCCACCTCGATCATTCACTCCTACTCTAAAATTAGAAAGTTGTACAACAATTCATTTCAAAAATTGAGAAACTTTTAAAGGTTAATTAAAAAAAACTAGAATTTTTCCTTTTGAAACTAATCCTCTGTACCTCTTCCTCTATCTCTACGAAAGTTGGATTCATTCAGCTCATCCAGTTATCCTATTAGCCTTCCAATACTTTATATACGCATGTACGAAAATAAAAAAATCTACAATCTTATATCAAATAAGTGTCTGTCAATATACTATATTTATATATTGCATGAAAAATTGTCTCTAGGTTCCTCATATGAACCAACCAACAGAAAATGACATTAATACCTATTTTAGAAGAAATCTGAAACGGTATGCTTCGAATATGAAGTTTGTACGATTGTATGAAAGTCAACTAATTAACTCTTCTAAAAGAAAAATAGCTACAATAGCACTCATTCACTAAATTGTTTCTTAATTTACGGTAATTTTGGTTTCTTTATGGAGATATGCTGCTTTATTAGGATATCAGGACTTCAAATCACGAAGTAACTACATTAAATATAACCAGCAGGTACTAATGAAATGATTCTGAAAACGTCTTGTTCAATAAAATTTGGCCTCCTACATTCTTTTTTAAAAGCTCTGTGTTCTTATCCATAAATTGCGGTAATACATTCAAAAACAATTCTTCTTAGCCCAAGAAATTTAATCAAACAAAGACGATTCTTCTTAGGCCAAGAAACTTAATCAAACAAAGACGATTCTTCTTAGGCCAAGAAATTTAATCAAACAAAAACGATTCTTCTTAGGCCAAGAAATTTAACCAAACAAAGACGATTCTTCTTAGGCCAAGAAATTTAACCAAACAAAAACGATTCTTCTTAGGCCAAGAAATTTAACCAAACAAAGACGATTCTTCTTAGGCCAAGAAATTTAACCAAACAAAAACGATTCTTCTTAGGCCAAGAAATTTAATCAAACAAAAACGATTCTTCTTAGGCCAAGAAACTTAATCAAACAAAGACGATTCTTCTTAGGCCAAGAAACTTAATCAAACAAAGACGATTCTTCTTAGGCCAAGAAATTTAACCAAACAAAAACGATTCTTCTTGGACCAAGGAATTAAATCAAATACTTTTTTCTGATTTAATTCTTTATTTCCGGAATATTTATTTCAAAGATAAAGTATTAAGATTTCTTATGAAAATATGATCTTCTTCAAAAGAAAGAGGAATTGCTAGACCTTTTTGAACACGACATTACTTAGCTCAATATGTAATCCTTAAAGCAGTAAAATAATAATAATAATAATAATAATAATAATAATAATAATAATAATAATAATAATAAATCAACTGATTATTCTGTTTGGCAAACACGATAAATCAATGAACACTTACTCAACAGGCAAGAAATAAATTTGCAAAAACAATATATATATATATATATATATATATATATATATATATATATATATATATATATAGATATATAGATATATATATAAAACATTTTTGTTGTAGCAATGGTAACATAAAGTATTTTGGTTTACAAAATTGTAATAGTTTTCTATTATATTCAAAGAAGAATACTTACAAATCTTTGTTTCTTACTAAACAAGAAATAAATTCTTCTTCAGACGACTTTTAAATATAAAAATATAAATAAAACATGTATTAAAACTGTCTGGTTGTTGCTTGTAACAAAAGTAACGTTAAGCAGAGACAGGATAAACTTATATATCTATGTCTTGAAATTATAATTCAATGAACAAATAAACATGCTTATAATTAAGTCATAAAATAATTAACGACTTAACTTGATAAAGTAAGCTTAATTGATTAAAGTAATAAGCTTAATTGATACATTAATTGTATTATTAAATTGAAGTCGCAGTAGATATTGCCCTTTCGGTTTTTCATAGGTCCGTAATGGTATAACAACGACTTCGATTCTATTACTAATAGAAGAAAGATTTTTGCAAGATTTTTCTCCATTTATATTTACGACGAGTTTCTGAACGAATTTTACATCCATGGTATCTTCTATAATTATATTCTAAAGTCGCACGGGTAATTTTTATAGTATTAAAATTAGATGAATAATTGTCAAATTATCTCACACATCCTTTGTGCTATACTGCCGTGATTTAATAAAGATATAATGACAATATATTTGCCAGTAAGTCCTTGTAAACAGATTGAAGCAAACATTTTCCAGTTCATAAGTTGCTGTAACGCTACAGTACTGTATAAACTTAAAACTTCTCTATGTCTTCAAGTTTGTCATTAGATTTGAGCGCTTTACCTGCGTAAACTGTGCGATTGCCTAACTCATTTTCAAGTATATGCTGTATGATGTCAAAGCAGACAACTCGAGAATCAGAGGATCGAAGGGTGTGGATCTCTTGGAATCGGAAATATCAACCAAATATCTAAAATATAGATATTCCAATATTTTTCGATATTTTGAAATTTGACATTAAATATCTTTTGATATTGAAATATTTTAATATATGATATTCATTTTTCGTTATTTCAATATTCCATGGTGTTCGGTATTACACAATATTTTTAATGATATTCTTTATTTTGAATTTTCATATTCGATGTTTCAATATTTGGTATATTTGGGTATTCCGGAATTCGATATTTTTCCATATTCTGATAATTTCCTCGTTTGATATTTTTCTGTATACCCAATATTCTATATTTAGATATATTTTTTGCAACACTAATATGGTATTTGAATATTCGGATATTTTTTGTATTTTCGATATTTTGATACTTAATGTTTCGATTTTTTAATACTAGATATACATAGATATTTTACTATATATTTTGATACATCGATACATCGATAAACCTTCGATATTTAATTGACATTGCTTTTTTGATATTTAAATCTGGATATCTTCCAGTCCTATAATAGAGGAGAAGTGTTAGCAGTGTAGGATTAACCCAGAATGGAGTGATATACCAAAAAGACTTCAACTTTGCTAACGATGTTCTTGTTTGCACTGCCAACACTGCTTGAACAACGTTCAAGTTGTTCTGTCTGCTTTCGCTACTGCTCATTGTTTCTATTGGCAACCCTGAAATTATGGTATAACGCCGCGGAGTATCATATTGAAAATGACTGTTCTAAATCTATAAAGCATTTATCACTAATAAAGCATGAATATAAATAATATAAATGTGTGTGCACTGTTAGCTGCAATTTGCACGAACAAATTGCACTACGTTGCATGTGTTTATAAATCTCACGTATGATAGAGTACCTATTTTACCTTTGAACAAATAATAAAAATAGAAGCCCCAAATTGTAATATTAAAGTTAAGCTTTTTCATAGAACAAAAATTATTTAACTGACTATTTTCGTCTTATGCGTCTCAAACTTATCCACTTGAGCTTAAAGTCTCTGTTTTGCTTCGCTTAAGAATAAAAAGAGAAAACTGGCCAAAATTTTTATCTTTTTCATACAGTAGACGAATAGCTAGCAAGATATCTTAAGAGGCATATTATAAAATACACTCAGTGTAATATTTCCCAGTAAAATTACAAAGAAATGCTGTACAATTTCATCCTTGTTAAATTACAATCCAACGTAACAGAAAAATACAATTATTATGGTAATAATAAGCTTTTGGGCCGGTAATGAAGGTAATAAATATGCTTCTGATTAGCTGCTATGGCAAGCGTTGAAACCTGAATCGTTAGATTTAGTAAGTCCTGCCACCTATTGACCCAATAACCTTTTAAATGAATAATAAATTTAAGTTCCAGTCTTCAGATATGTTTAAATTAAGAAAAATAATTTCATGAATGCAACAATAAAAATGGCTGGTGAAATCACATTAAAAAAAAAATTCTGATAAAGTTCCAGCACTGCTAACCATTGCTTACCACTAGAGGCGGACTGCAAAATTTTTACCCACCATCAAAATACTGGCTTACGAATTCGGACTTTTTACGCTCTACTGTAATATACGGATACAAAATTATATTTAATGTTTAAAAAAAGTTTCCGGGCATAAATATGTAAGTGCTGGTTGTACGTAAGGGCCAGTTTTTGAATTTTTGTGGATATAGTTGATGTATGTATAGATGAATTAATTGTAGCATTTCCGATAACCAAAGTACCCCTCCTTTGATTTTAAAGTATTGATGATATGGGTTTACACAGCCTAGCATTGGAAGATGTTGAAAGCATTAGTTATTAAGGTAAAATTTAAATAAAAAATATTGTCCCTATAAATAGAAATTTTCATCTTTTATCATGTTGGTCCACCCAACAGCATAGATCCACCGTAGCCGGGTGGGTCAGCCCCTCCCTGGCGTACCGCCAGAAAATCCCACTGATAATAGCACTGGTAATAAGAATAAATTATTGTTTATTTTCAAATAATAATAGTATTTCTAATACAATTATTTTTGATTGCAATTTAACAATGATACACGCCAGGGTATTTACGATTTTATTTCAGGGAGGAAGCTTTGCTAACTTTATTCCTGGAAATGTGTAAATTCTGCAATATATTTAATTTATTTTAAAATAGTAAATAAAATTTCCGGGCTTAAGTCCGAAAGTCCCCCCCCCCTTAAATACGCCATCTGACAGCAAAATATTTCTCAGCGATTTTACTGAAGTAAATTACACCACACGTGTATAATGAAATATGGATCTGATTCTACAAGAACTTTTTAACTATTATTACGAATATTTGTAACGTTTAAATTGCTCAGTGGAAACAATGAAAAGATATACAGTTGTTGCATTGTTGAAAAAGGAAAAGGAAATTAGCTGTATTTTTTACTTTTTTTTTGCTAAACCTATCATACACTATGGTAAAGCCATCTAGATAAATCACTAAACATACTCTCAACTGGCAATATATTCATTCATTAGAAGTGTAATTAATTTATATTGTTATTATTGCCTTAGCCGGCTTAGGATTTTGTGTGTGTGTGTGTGTGTGTGTGTGTAATGTATGCTCCTAAGCAAGCGATGAGAGCATGTAGTAAGCTAACTCTTAGATGGACTTGTCCCCGCCAAGTGAACTTTGTGGTGGACAAACGCCGTGCTCGTGGGTTTTCTCGGGGTTCTCCCGTTTCCTCCCACTTTCTTCATTCCACCATTTCACTCATCTCTCATCACCGTCTCCTTTAGCCTAACCGGCATAACCGTGGGACGTAAAACTTAAAGATTTCATTTCATTTTGCTTAGATGGACTTCTTTTTGAACAAATATTTTAATATTGATTTACTTTATAGATGCTATAGATGTACCTGATATGAGCTTTATAAACGAAAAAGAAGCACAGGTAAGACAAAGATTTTTCACTTGTATTACTTTTAAAAGGAATTCTACGTTATTGTATACTTCAAGTATTTGATTAGTAATTAAATCTTATAATTCTTGATATTAGGTCATTTAAGATCTGTCGTTCGAAGTTAGTTGTCAGATTAGATCAGTCAATCAGATTAGAGGTTGAAGGACAAGGGCACCGATCCCGGGGGGCCGAAGGGGCCCGGGCCCCCCAAAGCTCATATGGCCCCTCTATTGTATTTTTGAATATACAATATTTGGCATAATTTGAGTGCAATTTGCCTTAAAATCTTCATATATATATACCTTCTGCATCTGAATGCCCCCCCAAATTTACAGAGAAATCGGCTCCCTTGTTGAAGGATTTTTGTATATATATCACCCGGCAAAAATATATTATTTCCTAATTTTTTCTGCTTAGTTAGCCGTTGCTACGAAACTTTTTGCGCAGCCGGTGAATCGGGTCCCTCGAATCTTAACATTTTGTCATGTACTTTTACTCCTTTTCAAGTTACTCTGAAGGAAAACGTTAATAGGTATTGATAACGTTCCACGAAAGAAAGATCCCTTCCCTTGTGGCTAGTCTTTGACGCAAGAGGTCCTGGGGGTCACGAGCTACAATTTTTGCAGATTATACTTTAAACTGTAGTCTAGCCTCGTATAGTCTTACTGTCTAGAACAGGAAGTAAGTAATTCAAATCAAAGACTAGCCATTGGAGTTTTCCTTTAATTTTACTGGCTAACTTCGAATCTTTGATAATAATAGGTATTTGAAAATGTAGAGAAATCTTATAACTTGATGATACACCTTTGCGTTTCCCCATTGGAGCCATACTTATTGCTGCAGCTTACAATAACATTGGTGCATTTTATCAGGCATGCAAAGTTCTAACAATTTAAATCACGAATTTAACTTTAAAATAGTTCTAAACTATTACAAACAAACAGAAAAAAAACATTTACATAAGTTATTCTTATATACTATGTCTAACAATTTTTTTTATTTTTTGTTTATTTCTATAACAATGTTACAGAATGGACTATAGAACATTGCAAGTACCGCAATTTCTCACCAGATGGCAGCAAAGTTAATACCTGTTTCCAGAACATTGTTTAGAAACATCAACAGATGGCTCTGACCCATTCTTATGGACATTGACTTTGCCATAAGTCGCAATAGATGGCGAAACGAACAAGACACTTGCATTCATTTAAATCGTCAAATTATTTTTACAATTTCTCATCTAAAGAAGTTTTCTGTTCATTTTTTTTAATTGATGTCAAACAACTCAGTACCTTGAGAAGAAATAAACTTCAAGAGTTCCAGCGGGGATTGCAAGTGAATGATGAAGGGATAATTATACAAAAATCATAGTAAATCCTCTCTAACCTAACAGAAACACCAAGCAGTGTGACAATCATTTTTGAAAATGGATATTTCTATTAGATCATTCAACTTTCCATTACATAGTAAGATCGTGCCCTAGCTATAGGGTTGCCGCGAGACGAGACAGGACACATTACCCCCCCCCCTCCATAGAAACACATGAATACTTTTTGAGACAAGACATCACCAGTGGCGGATCTAGAAGTTAAAAACTAGGAACACCCAGAACTCAGACTATGATATATATAAATAATAGCTTAAATTATTTTCATTCACTCAAAAAAAAAAAAAAAAAAAAAAAAAAAACTGCGGGAGCCTAGATGCCCCGGCCCTGGGCTAGTTTCCGCCACTGAACATCAACTTTCACGAACGTCTTCGAGACAAGACAGCCGACCATTGCACTGACATTTAAATAGAAATAATGTTTTTAAAAAACATCTAATGGATTTGGACTTAATTGCAAAAAGTTATCACAACTTCAATACAAATCTATTTACTACAGTGAGCTAACAATAGCCTTAATAATGCACTATACACAACTCATGCTAGTATTCTATAAATTATTAAATAGTATGTCATAGTAGTAATTTTCTATAATATATAAAACTTAATTACTGGTTTTAAATATTCGAGTTACACCATAAGAATTTATTTCGTTGTCCCCAAACAGCTCCCTCGTATCTGAGTTCAATTATGGTTTTCATTCTTCATGCTGGAGACCGAGTTTCGAATACTTGTTCCCAATATGGATCCAACGGAAAATTGTAGGTCCAGCTTTCTCATAATGAAAATATCTGACTCCCAAAGTGTTTCGTAACATTCTCTCCTGTTACATCTAAGGTTAATAAAAAATAGTTTGTTAGTGTTATAAAAAGGAGGAAAAATACCTTTTAAAAAAGGCTATTATATACAAAATTTCCTGTGAAAGCGAATTTTGTTAACAATTTAAAGCAAATAGTCAGTATTGCTATCATTGTAATAACTTGCTTTGAACTTTCTATTATTAATTACCTCTTGGTTAGGTACCGTCACTAATATAAGCATTTACTTCCGTACAGGTCTTTTTTTTTAAAAAAAAAAAAAAAACACATTTTTATACATACTACCGACACTTCTCCAATTTCAAACATGATTCAGTTCTTCATTAATACGACATGTGAAAAGGCAGAAGTTAAGGGTATATAATAAATATGATTCTTCAAACAACATATAAAATTCTGCCGTTCTCTGATTTTCTTTTTTTTTAAATCATATTCATAATAGTGTCCAAAATCTGGCACTTTGCGTCCACATTACACAAAAATAATGTTAGATTATTTAGTATTTATACGTAATACTTTTTTTTTCTTAAACACTATCTATATATGAAAAATCACACACACACACGGATAAACACACTCACATATTCACAATGCAAAAATAAATAATTTGATCTTTCAACATAAGGTTTATGCACATTAATTATATTTTTTGTTGTATGCCAATGAGTGGGCATATTCGTCATCGTAGATGGGTGATCGAGGATATATAGGAATCTCCCTGTTGAAGGAGTGCACTTTATGTCCTTGTGATGGTGGTGGCTCCTCCACGCTGTGTCTTCTGAAAGGTATTGGTCCATGAGGATGGTCAAAAAAATCCTCGTGTCGACGATGATAATGATGGTCCTTGTAATGATGGATGTACTGCGGATGCTTAACAATTTCATACGTAACAGTTGACTTACCTCCTCCACCTCCAGAAGCTGCCAAAACAATAACCAGGACAATCAGAATGGCAATGGTTCCCTTCATGAAGAAATGGAAACTTAGAAGGGTAGGAACAAGGACCAATGACTTTACTTTAGCAGCGACCAGCATAGGGAACATGTACTTTTTGTATCCTTTCTTGCCACCTCCCCAACCTCCCCAACCACCACCCTTTTTACCGCCTTTTCCACCTCCATAACCATAACCACCCTTGCCGCCCTTCTTGCCTCCATAGTAGCCACCATATCCACTAGGGATTGAACTGACGTAAGAAGTGCTGGTGTATCCTCCATAGTCGCCTATAATTCCACCACCTCCATAGTCACTAACATAATCAGTATACCCAATATCTTGAGTTGCTATCGGTACTTCTTGAACCGGAGCTGGAACATATTGTGGTTGTTGTTGCCCGCCATTAACAACTACGACGGTGCTGCCAGATCCTACGCCACTGCCGCCTCCACCCTTCTTACCTCCTCCTCCTTTTCCCCCTTTACCACCTCTTAAATCGGGAACCGGTTCTTCATCCTGTTTCGATTCCACTTCCCCCTTCTTTTGAGTGCTTGTACTGTTTCTGCTAGGCTTGGTGCTTTTGCTGCTAGTTTTGTTCGCTCCACTATTTTTACTGTTCCCTTTGTTTCCTCTTCCTTCCCCTGCAACTGAAAGGAAACAAACAAGAGAATTAGTAGAATATTTCTGTCCAGAACATTTGAAGGTTACAGTTTGAAGAATACAAATAGGGGAACATTAGTTAGAGCCTTTGTATTTCAAGTGTGACCTCGGAAAATATGTGAAAATACTTCAGCCCCACCCCTGCCGCCCTCTTACGGAGGAAACCTTTCCTTTGCTTTGGAGAAAGAAGTGAAGTGACCTTGGCTGTGTTGCCAATTTGTCATTCAGTCGATTGGTCTCGGCGAGTGAAGATCGTAAGATATTTAGAATGACAAACAAGACAGTGCACAGCGAAGTCCGTCAATGTGGCAAAGATGTCCACATTCAACTATTGTAAGATCTCGGTCTTCGAAGGAGGTGCGTGAAAACATATATCGACAGCAGCGCCAGCAGAGACACACTTGAAATAGAAAAGCTCTAGTAAGTCTGGAGCCATAATCTTCAAATTTAACCATTTTTCAAAATTGTGGAAAACAAAGTGTAGTTATATTTTACAATATTTTAATCTCTTTTACAATGTTATGTATTTGTGTGTCACAAGAGTATATCTGGTATTGTATGTCAATGTAGAAAACTCGTCTGTTACGTTATTGTAAATAAATTGTACAATCTGTTTGTAAACAACTACACAACCGTCGGACAGCATGTTGAAAGATATTTCATTTTGGTGTGACGTCAGGGAGATTTATGGTTGATCAAAATTCCATCTAAGAATTTTGGGAGTACGTATAAGATTTCAACCAGATAATGGAAGCTGTATTACAGCAATTCATCACTTTCCAGTAGTATATAAGTCTCAGGTTGCTTCCTGAAGAAAGAGTGAAATTGGTAGTGAGAAAGAGAAGATCAGAGATCGCATCAGTAATACAACGAGAGAACTTCATTTACTGACTAGTAGAATTAACGTATTAAAAGTCTGACATTAATACTCTGGAGAAAGCTGAAGCTGTATACCTCGTTTTCATCACCAGATGATCCTACACGGCGTGAAGGTATGTACACTCATGTCCAAAATTATTGTCGTATGTCTATAAATATGTTGTTGTAGGAATATAATTTGATAATGAATTCGCCCGGTATTTCTTATAATGTTAGTATGTTAATAATCAGCAAAGACAGGTATGTGGCAAATTTCATGTCAAAAGAGTAGTAAGTAAGAACAGTAAAACGAAAATAAAACTCTATTGTCCATTTAGCAACATTTTCTTTTACTCATTCTAATTTTCCTATTTATAATACTTTTCCTAGTATTAGTATTAAAAGTTCCCTCCAAAATGATTATCAAATTGTATTCTTACAAGAAGATAGTTATAGATATGCGACAATCACACTGAGGAAAAAAAATGTAGGTGACGTACTTTAAAAAGTAGGTTACATGCGTAATTCCTGTAGTTTTTGGACTTAACGTACAGCAGACGTATAACTGAAAACGCATGTTTTATAATACTTTCCGTATAAGTGTTTCATCTACACGTACTTTCAGTATGAAACAATATAGGCGGGCAGGATCTCACATACAAATAGACGTATATAACATATAGTTATGGAATGTAGCATAAGTATATGTATGTGATATACGGAAAACTGTTAGATGTCAGACAGCCTGCAACGGCATGATGTAACATCTAAGGGCAGTGCCTATGTAGCATACGGATGACGTATGCTCCGTACTGATTTCTGTAGTATGGTAGCAAAAGGATACCGTATATTTGTACAATATATCGCTGTCCAAAGAACGGATTTTTCTCAGTACATTTTGGACATGACTGTACCTGTTAACCATAAACCTGTCTACATCAATTTAAGGCTGGCACTCATACACATCTAAATTAATATCTTAGATGATATTAACAACAACAACATGATACACACTAAATTCAAATATATTACGAATACAAATTTACAAATTCAATGACTTGTTTTCATTTTTATCACGGTTCTGTTTGGCCTTTAAACAAACAGTGGTGGATATCCCCAAATCATCAACACATCTCGTTTGCACATCATAAATGCGTCAAAAGGTACTGTTAGTTCAGATACTAAAAGGTTGAATCTGGGTTACATATGAGTCTCTAAGAGTTACATCCTACTCAATTTTGATAAAAGATAACACAGGTTCACATAAAACTTACCGGGAAAAGCAATATTCGCAATAGAAGATAGCTCTGAAGAGGATAATAAACTAGTGGAGACTTTTCTTGACAATAAATTATTTCCATTAATCATTTTCCGGTCGAATTAGAAATAAAAATGTCATGGGCAGTGGCGTATTTACGATTTTGTTTCGGGAGGGGCTTTGCTAGCTTTCGGGGGGGGGGCTTTGCCTGAAAATGTGAAAATACTGCAAGATACTTCATATACTTTACTATAGGAAGTAAGATTTCGGGGGGGCTTAAGCCCGGAAGCCACCCCCTAAATACGCCACTGGTCATGGGTAATGATGGGGGAATCTAATTCGTGGTGTGCAACAAAATTTTTGGTGTTTTGTTACCTTTCTTGTTTGCTTCACAGCACAATAATAAAATATTAAACTGGGAAAACTTACAACGACATTGTATATCTATTTTATGAATTTCTTCTATTTTCATATCTTGGTTTTGGGCAACGGTGCATAAAGTATACAATCTGTCGTGTAGAAGAAGAAGAAGAAAAGAATTTTTATGTTGTTGATTCTAAATATAAAGAAATAAGAATTTAATCTTAGTAGCTAAAGATATGATTTTATGATTGTGTCGTTACTCTTAGTTACCATAACAGCAGATAGTTGTTTGTTTAAAACGTTGCTATGACAACCGAAAAAGAAAAGTATAATTAATGGAGTTTTGGAGAATAAAGGTAATAGTGATACAAAGTGTCGTTCCTGATTTTATGTGATTTGATCATGTTGATATATTTTAAGAATTACACGAACTGTGGGCTGGAATGTAACGTGAAAAATAATAGATTATAATCATTATATTTTAAATGATGGTTCCTCTATATACGTTACAAACTTCTTCGCAAAATCCCCAAGTTAAACACCAATCGAAAAATATTACTGGGAATATATATTCCCAAGGGCCTGAAAAGGATTACGGATTGGTCCGGGTATAGAGACTTAGTGACCTTGCAGTTAACCGAGCAAACAGCAAAAACAAAGTTTACTTTTATACTTTATAAATTTATTTATTTAGCTTATTTTGACTTTAGAAAACAAACAAGACCTCTCAGAAATAAAATAGATAGGTATGAACTTTACTTTAACCATTATTGGTTTACGTTTGTAATTACAAAATGATATTATCACTTGACAATCTTTTTTTTTTTTTTTCTGCGAGGAAACAAATGACCTCACTGTAGTCTATTACTTCTGAATCTGTGTATGGGATAGGGTGTGAACTTAACCCATTTTCTTATGTGCTTCAACTTTAAATAATTCTTTACTCTGTTTGTCTCCTCTGAGATTGGGGTTATGAACAGTTGCCTAGTCAAAAATTAATCGCTGATTATGGATATGTGGAAGGTAATTAGAAGTAGAAGAGGTCAAATATATGAAGACTAAATTTGGTGGACGATTTGAAAGGGAGGAATTTCTAGGACAAAAGAAAGTAATAAAAATAGCGGAGGTTGCTTGTCCATGAAATCTTCTGAATTTGGAGAAGTGGTCAAACAGAGATATCATGAGAAACCACATATTCAGGCACTAAAAACACAGAAAATAGGCATTTATAATTCAAAAAATAGGTAGTGAAAGACTTATCTTTCAATTAATTGAATTTGAGTTTAGCGTCCCGTCCAGCAGCGAGGCTATATGAGACGTAGACTTACAACTTAACGTGGGATTCAAATCACATGACCTCTCACCGGGAATCCAAACCCGGTCCTCTCACGCCAAAGGAGCATACGTTATCCACATAGCCACGAGGCAGCTTACTTATCATTTAAAAAAAAAATAGGTTGTAAAATAAAACCTTATGATTCAAAAATAGGCAATAAAGGAGGCAGTTATAATTCATAAAATGCATAATGTAATAGACACTCATAATTCCAGAAATAGGCAGTGACATTTGCACTTATAAATAAAGAATGCAGTGAAATAGGTACTTATAATTCAAAAATAGACAGTGAAATAGGCAGATATAATTTTTAAAAAAATAAGGAATGAAATAGGCAATTATAATTTAAAAGTAGTCAGTAAAACACTTCTGATTCAATAAAACAGTACATTTTTTAAAATAGACATCACACAAGATCATTCAACACATCGCTATAGAAATTGATAATAATATAATTAATGATATAATACTATAAATATAGAATTTTGGGCAAAAGATATGATACTAGACCTGATATCTAATTATGTTGAGTTAGTACTCGAATAAATAAAAAATAGTAATAAAATCTTGTAGAACAAGTTAGCTCCATCACTGAGAATAGCGAGTAGTCCATCTTCCACATCTTTGTAAGCAGCATGAGAAATATCACGGAGTTGATAAAACATTGGAATATTGTATTGTAAGCCGACTTCTGGCGCTGTGTAAAATTTCATTACTTCATGATATCGGGAAATGAGTTAATAACGTTGCAAGATTGAAGGACATCCCCAACCATTGTGAATTAAAGAAAACACATAAAAATGTATTTAAATTAAAATTTATAATAAAATCCTAAGAATAGTTATTTATTAACAGGTTTACAGTTATTTTGTCCTGAATAAATATCTTTAAGGTCTGAAGCATAGATCATAGCTCATTGCTCACTCCTAAAGCTAAATGATATTCTCACTACCAATGCTGACAAATATGTCGTAAAACTCCCAAATATGACCTAAATTAAAAATACGGTTACATTAAACATTTATAGGACTAATAGAAGCCGTATTTTCTTGTTCACAAAAGCCATAAATGTGTTTAATTAGGTTCGCAAAAAGGATGCCAGGATGTAAATATGGCATGTCACAGAAATCTGAGCCTTAACGATGACATTACTAATTATCTGCAAATTGTATGTCCTTTTTTGTTGAAAAAAAAGAAAATAAGAAAGCTGAATCGTGCGTAGAATTTGATGCAAGAGAGATCATCTTCGAAAAATAAGAACATCATTTTTCAAAGTATGACAAAAACATCATTGCATGTCAATTCAGAAGCAGGCATTGACCTACATTACAATGCAACAGCGAGTATGTGCATCAGGATGTTTCCTCTTTCTTAGGTAAGGTAATGTTTCTGCAACAAATATCATAAGAAATTTAATTAAGAGGCCCAATCACTGCAAAATTAGAATACCGCTAATTTTACAGTAATTATGTGATATCTTCAAATAGATAAAAACATAATCGAAATGTGAAACAAGAGCGCGCTAGACAATATTATTTTGCGAGTCACCTAGTAGCTTTCCGTTTGCAGCCACTTAAAAATAAATGCTGATTTTCTAAATGGCTGGAAATTGAAAGCAGATAAATGAGTCGTGATAGCGGTATCTCGTGTAAAATAATATTGTCAAGAGAGCTTTTGTTCCACTTTTCGATTATCTTTTATCTATTTGAAGATATCACATAATTACTGTAAAATTAGCGGTATTTTAATTTCGTCGTGATGAGGTCTCTGTAGAGTCTATTCAGAATGTAGAACAAATTTTATGTACTCTGGAATTAACATATCTTTTATCAAGATAATATAATGTAAGATGGTAACCTAAGCCTTCTTGCGTAATGCATATGTACAAAATGTGAAAAATATTTTTTGATCTTTTTCGTGCACGCATACACACATACTCACATATCAAAAGAAACTTTCGACCATATAATAAGCACGTGTTAATAACCTTAAAGTATTAGTCGCTATTTATAGTAGCCTGTAAGAAAGTACTTAATGTCTAACATAATTTGTAAATGATAATTTTTATGAATTCGGTGCGTACATTAGAGATCGGGTTCCCCACATTAACTAGTAGGTCTTGTTTTATACAGTCTCGGTACTGAGAAGAAACATTAAATTACTCCAAGCAATCAACCCACCAGTCATTTTGAAATAATTTTAAGCTTATTTTGAATACCTTATTCTGTATTGTAAAATATTTTCTTCAATGACAACAAATCCCTGACAAATGTCATTCCCATTTACTTTTTCCAATTACTGCGATAATTGACACGTTTAAATAATGGTTCATATTTGTAACCCTTGTACTTACTACTTAAATACATAAATACATTCTATTACTACTACTAATAATAAAAAAATTAATTTCTTATAATGAGAAATACATTGAAGAATTCTTATGAAACGACCTTTAAAATGCAAAGAATTTATCTAGCTAAGTACGAAAATAAATTGCTTAAATTAATTTTTATTTACAATAATCTCTCTCTCTCTCTCTCTCTCTCTCTCTTTATATATATATATATATATATATATATATATATATATATATATATATATATATATATATATATAAAAAGGAAAAATGTGTAATAAACATTTTTAGTGACAGCTGATCTGAATTGATTCACAGTTTTCTTAATAATTGTCCCTGTAATCGATTTTCAATAATTATGCAATTCTCAAATTTTTAATAAAATAAATTTCAAATGCTCTTACAAAGTTGTGCTCAGGTGTTTACACGCATAGTTTATGAAATACGAAATCGTTATTTTCTGTACATGCAATGTCAAATCAAATCCAAGTTATGATAATAGCGTTGTTTTCTTTTTACACATAACAAACATCACTTTCTTACTCTAATATTGGCCCCTACGTAAATAGAAAATTCGTGTTATTATCAAGATATAATTTAACCAATTTTTTCTGGACTATTTAGTATACATCTGTACCAGAATCGAAATAGATAGGAAATTATATCTAAATATTTATGATAATTAATTTTGTAAACACCAACAAAAATCGTTTTAAATAAAATAAAAGTATCCATTAAACTATACTTATTCCATTGATGTTAACTTGCTGTAACTTTACAGAACAAAACTGGGTTGAAAAGTGTTGTTGCTATTATGAATTTAAAGTCATTGAATTAAAAACCAAAATTACATTTTTGTTCACTGGGCCTCTTTTACTTTGCAAAAGTATTAGTAATTTAGTTAAGTAGCAAAACATTGTACAGTGTTCGGAAATAAAGTTATTTTACTCTGTGGAAGGAGGGATTAAAACATAACTAGGCATAAATCATATTGGTTGCCTTTGTCATACTTTCAAAATTTCAACTTCTTCTGTCAGTAACAAGTAATTTGAACTGTAATATTAAAACTGCTAAAACGTTATATTTAGTTCTATTTTAATTTTGAGGAATCCTCTAAGCAAAAATTAGAGTTCAATTTATGGTAATGGTCAAGATTTATTAATTACACGTTACCTTAAATACAACTAGCTTCCATTTCCAATCACTATCAACTAATTAATCTCAACCTCAGACGTTCCTCAAATCAGGGGTTCACACGCCTAATTCCATGGTAACGTTTACATTAAAACATATGGAAATGTAAACATATATGTAAACTATAAACATAATCCGCCTATTTTTAATAATCAATGAATTTTCTGGGTGAATAATTTTGAAAATATTTATTCCAATAAACAAAAATTGAATATTTAAGATACATAAATACTAAAATGATATAAATTAATGTAATTCAGAAGAATTTTTTCTAAATATATGGATTTTAATGGGTAACAAAATTTATCGTTTCTATCACTACGCCCCTACACATGCTAGTCAAATCAAAACATATGTAACCAATTTAAATGAATGGAAAATTGGAAAAAATATTTAAATATTATTAAGATATGAAATCTGCAAGAAAATATGACAATATTATTTAAAAATTAACACTGTAGGAAAAATAAAAAAAATAGACTCCTATATTATAGTAAAAATAAAAATAATAATCACTCATTCTTTATCTTAATAAAACTATATTCCCTGAGTCACGTATAGCTGTTACTTAACAATAATGAATTAGCAACCTTTTTTGCAATGACTAGTTGTAATTCTAATATAATATACTACAGAGTATAACTGTTAACTTAAGATCTTTACTGTATTATGCATTACATTATTTTTAAAGTCGTAAATAGTGGAAAGAAAATATCCAATATTTTCAAACTAAGCCTCTCTATGACGTCTATTTGCAACTTCAAAATTTATAAAATCAACTAATTAATCTCAACCTCAGACGTTCCTCAAATCAGGGGTTCACACGCCTAATTCCATGGTAACGTTTACATTAAAACATATGGAAATGTAAACATATATGTAAACTATAAACATAATCCGCCTATTTTTAATAATCAGTGAATTTTCTGGGTGAATAATTTTGAAAATATTTATTCCAATAAACAAAAATTGAATATTTAGGATACATAAATACTAAAATGATATAAATTAATGTAATTCAGAAGAATTTTTTCTAAATATATGGATTTTAATGGGTAACAAAATTTATCGTTTCTATCACTACGCCCCTACACATGCTAGTCAAATCAAAACATATGTAACCAATTTAAATGAATGGAAAATTGGAAAAAATATTTAAATATTATTAAGATATGAAATCTGCAAGAAATTATGACAATATTATTTAAAAATTAACACTGTAGGAAAAATAAAAAAAATAGACTCCTATATTATAGTAAAAATAAAAATAATAATCACTCATTCTTTATCTTAATAAAACTATATTCCCTGAGTCACGTATAGCTGTTATTTAACAATAATGAATTAGCAACCTTTTTTGCAATGACTAGTTGTAATTCTAATATAATATACTACAGAGTATAACTGTTAACTTAAGATCTTTACTGTATTATGCATTACATTATTTTTAAAGTCGTAAATAGTGGAAAGAAAATATCCAATATTTTCAAACTAAGCCTCTCTATGACGTCTATTTGCAACTTCAAAATTTATAAAATCAACTAATTAATCTCAACCTCAGACGTTCCTCAAATCAGGGGTTCACACGCCTAATTCCATGGTAACGTTTACATTAAAACATATGGAAATGTAAACATATATGTAAACTATAAACATAATCCGCCTATTTTTAATAATCAGTGAATTTTCTGGGTGAATAATTTTGAAAATATTTATTCCAATAAACAAAAATTGAATATTTAGGATACATAAATACTAAAATGATATAAATTAATGTAATTCAGAAGAATTTTTTCTAAATATATGGATTTTAATGGGTAACAAAATTTATCGTTTCTATCACTACGCCCCTACACATGCTAGTCAAATCAAAACATATGTAACCAATTTAAATGAATGGAAAATTGGAAAAAATATTTAAATATTATTAAGATATGAAATCTGCAAGAAATTATGACAATATTATTTAAAAATTAACACTGTAGGAAAAATAAAAAAAATAGACTCCTATATTATAGTAAAAATAAAAATAATAATCACTCATTCTTTATCTTAATAAAACTATATTCCCTGAGTCACGTATAGCTGTTATTTAACAATAATGAATTAGCAACCTTTTTTGCAATGACTAGTTGTAATTCTAATATAATATACTACAGAGTATAACTGTTAACTTAAGATCTTTACTGTATTATGCATTACATTATTTTTAAAGTCGTAAATAGTGGAAAGAAAATATCCAATATTTTCAAACTAAGCCTCTCTATGACGTCTATTTGCAACTTCAAAATTTATAAAGTAGAAAAATCATGAATTAAAAGAACCGGAAGAGAAAGTTAACAAAGAATTCTGTAATTCAAGCTAAAATAGTTAAAAAAAATGGCAAGATAAACAAAATTTCACTGGGAAGCTAACAGATTTTGGAAATTTAAAATCTGCACTAAAGACGTAGGTCATGATGTTTGCGCTAGTTGTTACTAGTTACGTATCTATGTACGTCACGAGTTCCCTCTAAGTATCCACTTTTATTCTTGCTTGATATTCCGAGGTAAGGGCATCTGTCAGCACCTGATATTACTGGACATCTTGTTATGATAATTTGTCAAGAGATGGCAGTACTTTACTTGCGACTGGATGTAGCATAGTCTTTCTTCACTGCTGTGACAGTCCGAAAGTTGAGGTGTGATTTTGTTTGCACTTTAGGTATACAAAAGTCGGATTTGGGAAGTAATAACCAACAAATAGTGGCTGAAATAATTTACCTTAATTTAATTTAATTTAAATCATATAATTTGGGAAAAGATACAATTTTCCAAAAATGCATTCTTTATTTTTTAATATATCACCGTTCTTGTGAGGGGAGGATTTGCCCTTCATTCTAACCGAAGTTACACTGTTTGATAGAAAGCCGAATTACTGTTCCTGGATATGCAAATAATAGCATCTATGATACTAGTAGCAAGAGAGGATAAGTTTACATTAAAAATGTTTGTTCTGGTGACGTTGAAAATATGGTCTTTGCAGCCAGAATAGGGTCAATTAGCATCTGGAGTGGGAGGCATTAACGAAGTGTTATGAATATTTGTGACCCAGGCCGGTATCCAGCCGGAAAATGTAGGGGGGGGTAGAGCTTAGGGGAGGCGATCGAACCATATTATATTTCATCACCATATTATAGTACATTTGTAAGCGTACGGGGAAAATTTTAGGAGGGCGCGTAAAAATTTAGGGGGGAGGCCGCCCCTAGACCCCCCTTGGATACGGGCCTGTTGCGACCCAGAAGATATAGTGCTTCAAAATTTATATGGTACATCATCATAATCTAATAGAGCTTCAAGAGGAAAATAAGAAATATTTTGATTGCAAACTAAAATGTTTTAAGGTGCAAAATTAACAGTTTTACTAGCAAGCTAAAAGAGTTGAAAGAAAAGGATATGCACGAGAATACCACTTATAAGTTAAAATATTTAGAAAATCAATTAATAAAGTGTTTTCATCACTTGAAACACTAAAATATTTGGATAAGAAAAATCATGAACAGAAAGATCTCAAAGATACAAAATTAACGATATTAATTATACACTAAAATATTTTAAATGTCAAAATTAACGAACTTCAATTGGTAAGTTAACAGAATTGAAAGGGCAAAATTAACTATTCAATTATCATAAGAAATTAACGAATGTTTAAGCATAAACAACTCTCTTTTATATTACTTTCGTGAGTGTATGTTTTCACTCTTGTATGCATATTCACTGATATATGGAAAAGCATAGCTGAAGCATGTTAAATTTTCTCAGAAGTAAAATTTTAATTAGGCACAAGTGGTTGTTCATTCTAATTAAGCAATTCATATATGGTAGTTTAGCAGTTGTTTTTTTAGATAACGAAAGCAGAAAATTGACGACAGAGTAGGTTTCTTGGAATTGAGGAAAGAAAAAGGGAGTTTAGATTTAATTATTATCTATGTTCCTGACCTATCCTTGCTTAGAATACCTTAGAACTCTTCAGAAACACACGCACAGGAAACACGCTGTGATAGGTTTACGAACACGCACAATATGTTTAACGTTGAGCTTCAAAACACGAGGTTCTGGCTGGAAACATATATATTTAAGTATAATTCTTGACAAAATTTTAAAATGTGTTACGGAAAGTGATTATAGTTCTAGTGGATCCTGAAGAAAAAAAAAATGGATTTCAACAGATAATTTCAGCAACTGAATGCTGCTGACGTCATCAGAGCCGGAAAGACAAGAAGGTATGTTTGAAAATTAAATGTATTAAGCAGGTCATGATACTAAGTCAAAGTAGACTGAATGAATAGCTAAAAAAAAAAAAAAAAAAAAAAGCACGCCACTGGCGATTCTTCAGGAGAGCCACATTGGTAAGGATTAAACGTTTATCATTACAAAATAACGGATGAAAATTTCCCACATGTCCTAATTGTCGTATACAAGTATTAGATTAGCTTTTAACAATAAGAGTTCATTTTTCATGTGACTTCCCTCAAGAACCGCCACTGGTGAAGACTGAGAATATAAAATAATGAAGGAAGTTAACTAAACAAACGAGGATAATGTAAAATAAATGAAAAGTTCAGGAGAAAACTAAGTCTATTTTTGGGTTGAATTTTAGATTGTAACACAACGCTATTCTAGGGATCGAAGGGCCACTGTGGCTCAGTGGTATAGCGTTTACCTCTGGTGCACGGGGTCCTTGGTTCGATCCCAGCTTATGCCAAGTGAGTTTTGTAGTGGAGAAACACCGCGTTCGTGGGTTTTCTTGGGGATCTCCTGTTTCCTCTCACTTTCTTCATACCATCATTTCGTTCATTTCTCATCATCACTGTCTCCTTTAGCCTAGCCGGCATTAGCGTGGGACTCCCTCCGACATTAGCCTAGCCGGATAAAACTTCAAGATTTCATTCCATTCCATTTCTAGGGATCGAGAACTGTGTTGTAACATATTGAAACATGCAAAAAAAAAAAAAAAAAAAAAAAAAGAAAAGAAAAAAACATTATTAATCCACTAAAAATAATGATGGACAGAACCCATACAAAGGAAAAACAATAAGAGTCGCTCGTGAAATGGAAAATTAAATAAAGTATAAAAGTGGATTTTTCCCCCTTGTACTCTTCAAATAAATGAACTCATTTTAAGCGACGGGATCCAATATGTAAGCTACAGAGGTAGTACATATCTACGAGATTTTCTACATATCCTATATATCCAATCTCTGTAAAAGAAACCTAAACAGTAATGGAAATATCCACGAGATTTCTCTTGAATTTCAATGAGATGTGACGGACAATATTTGGATATGATTGTCCCACAAAGAATCCAGAATGTCCAGCAGGAATCCCACAAGAATCTCTCGTCCGTCGGACATAAGCGGCGACTAGATTTCTACAGCATATCCAAGGATATCCCGGCATTAACAATCTTTGGACATCCAAGGGGTATCTCTGTGCTATGTGGGTAAGATTTTTAAGTCAATTTTACTATCTGCTAAAGGAGATTACTTAATACAAATTAAATAACTCTTCCACCATATCTACAGTCTAATAAGAGTGTCTCAAATCAATATATACAAGGTGTTTCAAATCAATATAAAACATTCTTCGAAACAAAATACCTCACTAATTAAAACAGATAGGTATACAATTTTTGTGATAGTGTATACCTTAAGGACGTAGATGTTTTTGACATTGAAGATAGATACTGGCTTCAACAAAGAGTGCCGCCACACTTTCATCTCGATTGAGGGACGATCGATCACACACTCCCTGAGAGATAGATAAGGTGAAGAGGGAGTGCTGTGGAGTACTCATATCAATTTCCAAATTTAACACTCCGTCCTCTCCTCCTAGATTTCTTTGTTTGGGAAAGTGTAAAGAACACAGTGTATGTCAAAGGAGTACAAGCACTGGAAGATCTGAGAGAGCCACTTAAGCAAGGCTTGTGATGCTATACCATTAGAAACAATACAATCGGTATATCTCTTTGTTCTATATTGTCGACGATGCATTGCAATGAAAAGTGGACATTTATATATTTGAAGTACAAAACACCACAATAATTGTGTACATATCTGTTTTAATTAGTAAAATACTCTGATTTAAAGAGTTGATACATATGTGAGACAGCTAGAATACTTGTACGAAAAGTTATCAGTAACAAGTAGCACTATCAGAGGGTACACCGAGTAAACGAGTTTGGTTTCTAAGTGTACACATCATGAAAACTTGAAGCTTGAATTTTTGCATTTCCGTTCATCCCTCATTAATCTATTCAAAAAGCTTTAGTAAGATAAATGAACTTTCAAGAATACAACTACAGTATTTAAGGCTCTAGATACATTGAGTAGAAATTCAGTTAGTTTCATTTTAGCCTTTGAATTTTTTCACGAACAGATTTAATATTTTGCATCCTGAGTATTATACTAACCCACCAATCTAAACAGCACTGCGGGTAATCTATTATTCAATGATATCTTTAATTACTTGCATAGGAATTCACGGGGAACCTTTTATTTTATTTTGTGATCAAGTGGATAGATCAGCTCCATCAACGAACCCGATTCCTACTTTCTGGTTCCAGTCTACATCTAAGCTATTAGACACTTATTTTGAGATTTTTGTGTCTCAACTACGGACACACGGACAGACAGGGACACACGGACGAAACTATCAATAGCAGAATTTTTGTTTTGCTTGTCGATGTGGGGGATCCGGGTTCAAAATATTCGGAGCTCATATGCTTCGAATTTCTGGTTAAGTTGAAAATCTCTCATGACTCATATTGTCTCGGTAATGAATAGAGTAGTGGTGGGCACAAAAACCAGTTTTTGAAAATATTCAAAAAACTGGTTTCGGTTTTCCAAAACCGTTTTGCGTTCCTTCAAAACCGATTCGGTTTTCACCGAAACCGGTTATCGGTTTTCTACAAAACCGGTTCGGTTTTTCACCGGATCCGGTTTCAGTTTTCTTCAAAACCGGTTCGGGTTTTTCCATTTTTTTCTATTTCTGACCAGAATAGTGTTTTGTTTTTTTCCGGAAACCGATTCCGTTTCCACAGAAATAGTTTTATGTGTTTTCCAAAAGTTTTCACCGAAGCCAGTTTTGGTGAAAACTGAACCGCTGGTTTTGGTTAAAAACCGAACCGATATTGTAGAAAACAGAAACTGGTTTCGGTGAAAAACCGAATCGGTTTTAGAGAAAACCGAAACCGGTTTCGGTGAAAAACCGAAATGGTTTTGGAGAAAACAGAAATGTCGGCTATTCGGGTTTCGGTTTTTCTAGAAATCGGTTTCCGGTTTTTATAAAAACAGGTTTTGTCCATCCCTAGAATAGAACTAAACTCCGAAGCAACCATCGACATTTTTATTTTGATGCGTAACTTTCTACTAAAAGATTTAGGCCTATAACTATCCCGGAAGTTATTTTTTCATTATTTGTTTTGTGGATTAATTAGTTCTCTGGAACTAAACAAGTAGAAAACAAGAACAACGACTCGTACTTTGATTTCTTTTTAAAGTATAGCCTAAATAAGCAAAGCTTTCGAATCAATTATGTCGGGGTAAAACATTTTTAATTCAATTTTAAATGAATCATGGCCCTGATATTGCATCGAATTTTGTATATAAATAATAAATTATCTACCTTCAACGTATATAAATGAAAAGAATCAGTTTTGGGTGTTCTCACGCCATCATCACGCCAAAACAACTGAGTTGATATTCATTAAAATTTATACAAAGACCTCAGCCAGGTGAAGGTTACTATCATTTCATTTTGACGAACCATTTGTCATGAATTGAGGATCACCGAAATGTCCATTAGGATCAAATGGAATTAACCTTCTAGTTTAATGTCCCACGAGGATCATTATGCATCAAGGTTAAAGGTGACAGTAATGATAATAATGAATGAAATGGAGGAATGGGAAAAGCGGGAGAAAATCGGAAAACTCCGAAAAAAACAACGCTCACGGGATTTGTTTACCACAAAGCAAACTTATTCCCAGCGAACTAGGGATCCTAAGCGCCAGAGATGAGAGCAGACAGCTCTACCACTGAATTTCATGGAATTACAATAATCGAAAGCTAAAATTCTTTTGTTCAGCTCATGTACCAGTATGATTCTGGAAAATGTTATATATCTTCCATATAACCGGCAAAGCATGACAATATCCCCATCGAATACGGTGGAAGCAAGAGCTTTACAGTTACTCCACACGTTGTCGCTGCTACATATAAATGATACAGGATTATTGTTGTATATCATAGCAATATACCTAGTACAAAAATTTAAATAAACTTTATTCAAAACTTTTGTAATATAATTTAAGTTAGAAATTAGAATATATCTGGGATCGACAATAGAGGGGATCACGCGAAATATTTTTATGGAATATGTGTAGACACCGTTAAAGTCACTGTTATTCATTAAGATACATGAAACTCTGATCTGTATAGGACTACGAAAACTTGTCCAACCATTATACTATTCACTCACCATAAACAAATCAAAATAACAGTGTTTGATCTGTATATATAGTAACACTAAAGTAAGCACTTCTTATCTCAACTTCCAAAATTTATAACAACTCTCTTTTTTCTTTATACATAACGCTGGGGAGCATTGTAGCTCAGTGACGGAATTCTTCACTTCTACTGCACAGGGTTCCTGTTCTATTTCAGATCATGTGGGTTAGGGTTTTCTCCAGGATATATCACTTTCTCCCACATTTTCATTCCACCAGTTGAATTCCTAATATTTTATTTTTGTTAATCAGCTGTGTCCTTGAGCCTAAAGAGTGTAAATCAAATTAAAAATTTCATTTCCTGTTTTATATTCAACACTCTGCCGTTATTGATAGAGTCGCAGTGTCTTCTACTTCGGTACACTTCAGTGTGTACTTAGCCCACTCAATAAACCTGAAGAGAGAAATATAAGTTTCCTCCTCTATTGAATAGACAATACAACGTTTAAGAGGTTACTCTTCACACCCAGCATTAAAGTCACCAGACACTGCAACATGCGGCATGACATACAGTAAACAGAGGTATTAATATACAGACATAAATGAAACATAATATATATCCTTGAATGATAACATTTGCTATGCATACTCATAGCTGAACAGCAAGGTTGTACTTTCGGAAACAGTCTGAGGTTCTATTGTCAGTGTGGCGACACAGTTCTTTACGTATTTACCTTATATCGTAGGTCAATTAGGAAGGAAGTTCAACAAGCGAACTCCGGTGAAGAAGAAAATAGGATTATTAGCGATGGGATTCAAGATGATCTGACCACACATGTCTCAACTAGAATACCCTTCAGCTCTTCGTACACAAGGTATTAGTTTAATATAACATACAAATTAGAAGTAAGTTTTAAAGTATACTGTATAAAACTTCTCTAATATGTTAAAACATTTTTAAAATCACTAGATCATCCATTTATATTTATACATACAATCCCAATCTTACTAGGACCGAAAACATCGTAATATACATCTAGATTCACCCAATGTAAACAAAAGAAAAATGGGTGAAGCGCTGATTCAGTGGTAGAGCGTTCACCTCTGATGCATGAGACCCTTGGTTCAATCCCAGCTCGCGCCAAGTGAGCTTTGTGGTGGACAAATACCATATGCGTGCGTTTTCTCGGAGTTCTCCTGTTTCCTCCTACTTTCTACATTCCACCATTTTCTTCATTTTTCATCATCACCGTCTCCTTTAGCCTAGCCAGCATAACCGTGGGTCGTGAAACTTAAAGGTTTCATTTCATTTTACGAAACAAAAATAACACTATTTCATTTCTATATATACCTATATAACATCTTATATCCACTTCGAAAGCCCATAACAGCTGTTTCTGTTTCTTATATTCAACACTGTTTTATTGCCACTGAAGTCCCAGGGTCCTTGACGTCTACATAATTCGTGTCGCATCGATTGCCTTACCGATTATTTCATTCTAATCGGTATAAATTATACTTATGACTATAAATTATAAGGTTTTTTGTATTTTAGGATAACATAAGAGTACTGGTTTTGCTCCTCTTTATGTCTAAAAGTCTTCGTAGAGTACTTGTGGTACCGCTCCGTACAGAATCAGTCATCATAGTGACTGATAGTAAATAAATTAGAAGTGACAATTCTGGAAGTGGATAATCAGTATACGCCTAATTTCCATGTCTTCCTGCTAGTTAGTCATAGATTGGACCTTGTTGAAGTTTACTGCCGTTATGATCAAATAACTTCCTGTTGTAGAGTGGTTGATAACACTCTCTGAAGAGTGACAATAGGATACAAATATTTCGCGATTAGCAGAAGCATATCTCTCAGATACATCTGTAAGTGAAGGGAACTCCTTTAGTGAATAGGAGTACACTGTCGGACGGAACGGGAAAGTCTATCAAAACACGACAAGTAGAGTTTATAGACACATGCTATGGGCAAACCTATCAACACACGATGAGTAGAAGTATACTAACACACGTAATGGACGCGTCTACCGACAAACACGTAACGGACAAGTTTACTAACACATGACGAGTTGGAATCTATCGACACATGTTATGGGCGGGCCTACTAACACACGATAAGTAGAAGCGTACCGACACACATAATGGACGAATCTACCGACACACGTAACGGACGACTTTACCAACATACAACGAGTAGGAATCTATCCACACATGCTGTGGGCAAGCCTACCAACACATGATAAGCAGAAGTGAATCGACACGTAATAGACGAGTCTACCAACACAAGACGAGTAGGAATCTATCGACACACTTTATGGGCAAATCTACCAACACACGATGGGTAGAAGTATACTAACACATGTAATGGACGAATCTACCGACAAACTCGTAACGGACAAGTTTACTAACACATGACGAGTTGGAATCTATCGACACATATTATGGGCGATCCTACCAACACACGATGAGTAGAAGTGTACCGACACACGTAACGGACGACTTTACCAACATACAACGAGTAGGGATCTATCCACACATGTTGTGGGCAAGCCTACCAACACATGATGAGCAGAAGTGTATCGACACGTAATAGACGAGTCTACCAACACACGACGAGTAGGAATCTATCGACACACTTTATGGGCAAACCTACCAATACATGATGGGTAGAAGTACACTAACACACGTTATGGACGAGTCTACCGACAAACACGTACCGGACGAGTTTACTAACACATGACGAGTTGGAATCTATCGACACATGCTATAGGCGAGCCTACCAACACACGATGAGTAGAAGTGTACCGACACACATAATGGACGAATCTACCGACACACGTAACAGACGACTTTACCAACATACAACGAGTAGGGATCTATCCACACATGCTGTTGGCAAGCCTACCAACACATGATGAGTAGTAGTATAGAGACACACGTAACGGACGAGTTTACTAACAAACGACGAGTAGGAGTCTATCGACACATACTATGAGCAAGGCTACCAACGCATGATGAGCAGAAGTGTATCGACACGTAATAGACGAGTCTACCAACACACGACGAGTAGGAATCTATCGACACACTTTATGGGCAAGCCTACCAACACACGATGAGTAGAAATGTACCAACACACATAATGGATGAGTCTACCGACACCGGTACGGACGAGTCTAGCAACACGGGACAAACAGGAGTCTACCAACATACGAGGTGTAGAATTCTACCGACACATGATAAGTAGTTTACTAATACCGACGAGTAGGAGTCTACCAATACACGGTGAGTAAGGTTCTATTGATATATGCAATAGACAAGTCTACTAGCACACGAAAAGTAGGAGTCCACTAACAGAGTTAATGCAGGTTTTCCTTTCCCTTGCGGTAACAGATATTCCAACATCACAAGATTCCTTCGTTTCACTACAAATTCCGACATACTCCAATCTAACTGGGAGCTTTCTGAAACTAGGGAGAGGGTTGCGGCCTGGTCCTGACTTCTTGATGATACGGCAGAGTTACCATGCCTCTACCAATCTCAGTGGAACAGCCAAGTCTAAACATTTGAGAGTGAGACGAACCTCTCCTTCCCTGGTAAAGATATTTGCTTCTCTCTAGTTCACTTGAAACGATATATGATGTGTCACACAGTTTCGATGCGGAGAAGGGACATTAATCTCTAAGCAGCCATTAACATACAAATAACACATTTTCAAGGATTGAAAACACATAATCGAAGGATTACAGATATTAGTTGTCGTGCATTATCCCATAGCACTATAATGAATCTTTAAATAGTGAAGCGCCAACATCGGTGAGACATGGTTATCTTTCATAAATGAAGGATGTTTGTTACAGATAGAGAATGTACAAATTTAAGTTATTCAGAGCTCATATGGTAATTGAATGCAATATAAAGATACACATTTCTTATAAATGTAAACATAAGCTAATATCGAAATGCTGGACTCAGTGTCAGAGTTACTAAGAGAATACCTGGAAAAGTACATTGTGTAAATAAGCAAAAGTATCGCTTTCATACGTTTGTATGGGTATTTACTACAAAATACATTGCTTCTTTAATCATTTTCTTCGATATATATCTATAAAAGTCCTTTAATCGCTTACTGACTGTATTAAAAGTAAAACTAATTCAATAAGGAATATACCATACTTTTATTAGATACTGAAAATGTAGACAGGATGAACAAGTTATTGACGGTTTTATTTTCAAATTGCAAAAAAATATTTTCTGTGCACAATAGGTACGGGCTAAGATTAATTTCTGTCCCTTATGAGAACGTTTACTAAATCGATGGAGGTGAAAGAAGATTGGCTGTGTTTGTATCTAAGAATGTCAGTAAAGTAGAGGGTTCTTTCCCATAATAAAACGTATATATTTTGCCAGGACAATAAAGTTTGTCTTTATTATGATGATGTTCGTTAAGAATGCTTTTACTGAATATATATATATATATATATATATATATATATATATATATATATATATATATATATATATATATATATATAACAAAGAAAATTTCACAGTGTTGATGTGTTCACTCGATAGACAAGATAAAATAATTACATATTCGCCATCTATTGGAGTTTCTCATACTGAATGAAAGTGAAGAAAGACTGCGAATGTTATTTGATGATTACATAAAGTTTATCCTTACTAATAAAGAAAACAACGTGTGTGTCTGTGAATGTATGTGTCAGCAATCAGATTTTCACATAGAAAGGAGTTGTCTAGTGCCACCAAATTTTGTACACAGACAGATCTAGTAGTGTATGAAGCCATTTCATCGATTTTCGTCTCGAAGGGAGAGGATCACACGTTCTAGAGGTTAAATTTTTTATATTAAACCCCTTCAAGTTAGACAACCCAAAACTATTCCACTATGTTGCAGGTTACAGTACTGTTCAATCTATATGAAGAATAAGCATTTCTGCTACTATATAAAATGAAATCTTTGTTTTACGTCCCACAGTTATGCCGGTTAGGCTAAAGGAGATGTTGATGATGAGAAATGAATGAAATGGTGGAATGAAGAAAGTGGGAGGAAACGAGAGAACCCCGAGAAAACCCACGAGCATGGTATTTGTCCACCACAAAGTTCACAAGGTGCAAGCTGGGACCCCATGTAGTGGAGGTGAACGCTCTACCACTTACCCACCACACCCCCTTTACTATATAAAAAACATATCAATATAAATGTGTGCACATATATACTATTATATTAGTGTACATTCAGGTATTTAGTTTTTGGGAAATAATTTTATGTTAAAGTGCTAAATATAATTTTCATGCAAACTCACCAACATGGTTGGTTTTATGCTTCATTTTACCACGCGACGACCACAACTCATTTTATGATCTGGTTTCAGCGATATATAGTTATGCTTTATGGTGATCTTCTCGTTTGTAATTTATTAGGCCGTTGCCTTTGGTTTACAGTTTGACGCTCTTTCTTAACGCCGAGAACTATGTAAGATGTTGGGCGACAACTTCACGTGGAATCCAAACCTCATAAATTTCCACAAGGAACCAAACACAAGTGCTTGCACTGAAGACAAGAGCTCTAATTATTTAGCCATGAGAATTTTTTAAATTATAATTATTAGGGTTAGAATTTGTTTGTAAATGCATAATTAGAAAGACATTGAAATTCGTCTGAGAACACTTTGGTTTTACACGTTCCATGACGAAATAATCAATAAGAAGGCTACCTTCTTTTTCGTTGTACATTTGCTTATTGTGCAGACTTTTGATGTATTTAGACGCTCTTGCATTGTATAGATGAAATTTTTAAATGATTTTGCAGGTTTATAATTTTGAAATAAACCATTTTCTTCAATTTCCTTGTTTATGTTGTAGAATTGGCGGGCACAGTGGCTCAGTGGTAGAGCGCTTACCTCTGGTGAGTGGGCTCTCTGATTAGATCCCCGGCCAAATAAGTTTGTGGTAGACAACATCGTGTTCGTGGGTTTTCTCGGAGTACTCCCACTTTCTCATTCCACCATCATTTAGTTGCCGTAATCATCTCCCTTAGCTTAAAGGACATAATCGATGAAAGTTAAACTGAAAACTTCATTTAATTTTATTTATGTTGCACAATCATCATGTACTTATTTTTAAATATTGTTTCCAACAGAAGTAGTCATTTGAAGAATTCGTGCATTTTTCCTAAAAATTGTCCATACAGTTAAATAAAAACGGTAAATAACCTAGTTTTATTATGATTTTCCCTCCATAGATCTCTTTACAGCTACTAAATCAAGATGTAGGTGACTTCTTTCCCTCTCCCACATTACTGTTGACTTTGTGATGCGTAAACCTGTGTCAAAATATTTTAAGACACGATCATGTATCTTAAGGTATTGGTTCTAATTTTAAGTTTTTGTGTTTTGTGCCTTTATGCAGCTCCAAAGTTATTAAGGTCACGATATACTGTTAACATTGTCTGCGAACTGCGACCGGGGGTTGAATCCAGCGCCATTGGCAAGTGTAAGATCAACCCTCAGAGAATATGGCCTTCCTCACCACATTATATCGCCTCAAAGACAACTAGATTATAAAACTATGCCACTGGTCCGGTAGGCATGAAAAAGTTTGGATATAAAATGCCCTCAGGTTACCTTTCTGACTAGCGGTCTGATGCTTTCCGTCTATCCTTTTGTCAACGTTTGTTTTTAATAGTCCGTACAAAAACAAGAGACAGCGGTATATTCAACAATAGAAAAAAAAAAATCAAATATTAATAAATAATGCGAGAACGCGGGTTTTGATCTTAAAAATACCCTTTCTGCTCATTTGTCCTTTATTCTCACTAACCTCTACTCTTAGTCCCCGGCTATTTGTAGCGTTTGCAAAACATTTTTATTGCTCATGCGTACGCTTGGAATACGTTGACCATGTATTTAAATGCGGTTTTCTAATCACAAACGCGAAAGCGATAAAAACGCGGAGAAAACGTCAGCTCGAGCGTATTTGGTGCGTTTCGGAACAATAGACCGCCTGCTGTTTAAAAGATGTCTAAAGGAAAGAAAAAAAGGAAAGACGTGTTGCCAGGCAAGGGGATTTTTAGCAAGAAACATCAGCTTTGAAGATACTTTGTGCAGAATACTGGAATTCGCTATTATAGACCTGGACTTAGTAAAAAAAAAGACCTGGAAATCCTGACTGGCTCACAGTATGACTTGTAACTCTGGCGAAAGTAAAATTAACAAATAGCCACCTTGATCGCGTTCGCTCTAGGGGGTAACGCTTCGAAAACGCATTCTCAAATACCACAGACTTAATCCTCATGTCTATTTTATCTATAGTTCAAATCGACTATGTAGTACCCTTCAGTGGTGTATGTAAGGGGAGAGTTTCAGGGATTCAACCCACTCTTGAGCAATACATTATGAAAAAGAAACATTTATTATATTGAGATATGTGAACAAGAATGGAGTGTATTAGCTTAGTCGAGCGGAAAACGAATGAGAAATGGTAGGAGAGAAGAGAACAATTTTAGATATTATTAAGAAGAGGAAGAGAAACTGGTTGGGACATTGACTAAGAAAGAACTGTATCATGCTAGAGGTTATGGTGGTAGGAAAAAGAGGGAGGGGAGAAGGAGACGATATCAAAACAGAAAAATTGAATGTGGAAACAAAGAGGTTAGAGGAAGTTCATGGAGCTTCAAAGTTTCTCAGTTGCGGCAAGTGACCTGCCAATACTGGCAGAATACCGATGATGATGATGATGATGATATTGAACAAAATACATATAATGATGATGATATTAAGATATACAGTATATACCAAAGACACACGTGTCCTAATAGGATGTGAAATTGAGAACTTAAACCCCCGTAATGTGCACGCCGTTGATATCTCATAAATCATGAAATCATGACTCAAAATTCTTTGCATGTTGTTGAAGATTCTTCAAAGATTTGTTTTAAAGCTCAGTTGGCAATACTGTACGTGATCACACTTTTTGTGTTCTTATTTCCTGATTTATTTCTTTGTTTATTTTTTAAGTTTTGTTGTTAATTTGGGTCTTTATCATCACTTCTATTGTCTCATGTAGATCTATATCTTTCGCTGAAATAATACCTTTGTCTAATTGGCTGTTCTTCGAGAAATGGACACAACCCTCTTTCGTTATGCAAAGATGAAAGAAGAGTGCATCTGCACTCACATATAACAAACTAATATTAGATCTTTCTGTGGGAAACAAACATTGGTTTATGATTAAGTCTTTCTGTGAAAAAAAAAATAGTTTATGTACGTTCTGCATCACAAAATATAAGTATGCTTTTTGCTTCATTATAATGAGGACTTTACTCGCACTAAAATCTAGATTTCTTTACACAATATTGTGGAATCCTGTTTGAAACTCAAATACATAAAAATGAAGATAGAAATCACAAAACGTAAAACGCAATACGAGAGATTTATCACCGGACAGTAATATTAAGGTAGAAAAACATCATAAATTGACTTGAAGGTATATTTTCATGAACCAAAACGGGGTTGTTATTTTCTCAAATAGTATTGTAAGAAATTCTAGTGCAATTTTCTTATTTACATTTTCACTTCAAATATCACACCCAGAAATCTTAATTTTATGGAAACTTGTTGTTAGTAAGAAGTAAGGATTAGATGTTTTCAAGATTGTTCTTTAATAAAAGTAGTAAAAACTGTTTGAGTACACACCTAACAGTCACGATGGAATACTTATAAAAGATTTTACTTTACTTATCACATTTGTAGAAGAAAAAATTATATGATAATAATAATAATAATAATAATAATAATAATAATAATAATAATAATAATAATAATAATAATAATAATAATAATAATAATAATAACGTATTATTAAAACATCCTGAATTAAGAATTAGGCCCCTTCGTGGCCAAATAGCTACGCGCGTGGACCTGGGATCAATTTTAGTTAAGAATATATGCCTATGATACAAATCCAAATCAATTAGTTGAGATCCCACTTTCAACAATCTCAAACAGGCTCGACGCAGTAAAGGAGGTTGTTCTCTAGTCACACGACATGAATGAATTAATGGAACAGAAACATCGATATTACATTATTCTAAATTAAGTAGATAACTACCCGAAAAATGAGCTTGTAGCCCACCAGTGGGAACATTCCTGTTGATGGCCCCAACGTAAAATTTTTGGTTGCACTGTAAAATTTCAACCATATGTGGCATATTATCCAGTAAGTTATCGACAACATACTATGACAGTTTGTTCCTTTCGTTACAGAGTGACTGAAGAAACTGTGGTTTGTTTCCGCATCTTCATGGCCGTTCGTAGGCAGGGGAAACGCGGGGGTACGCCGTCCCCCACTTCGAAAAATATTTGTACGGCGTCTCCCCAGTTCCTAAAAAATACAATGGGCAAAGATAGACAGGGGGTACGGCGAGCGTGATGCCACTACCTGGCGTCCCCAAACCTTTTCAGATCCACTTTTACCCCTGGTTGTAGGAGATACCCTGGCCTTGATTTTACTCCATTTGAACTTCCACAATAGGTAGTCAGCTTTGGCTTTTGACATGACGACTCGTCATCCATGGATTACTTGTCTTTCCAGGACGATTCGCTTATTTCAAAGGATAGCGCAATCCATGTTCTAATTCGTGCCGCCCCCTCCCCCGTCTAGAAGAAGGTAGCCTGCAAACGTCGTTACATTTATTCTAACTTATTATAAATTAAATTATAAAAGATTGAAAATTAACTGGATTTACACCTGAATTTATACCTAACGGGATAGAGCTTAATTGCTTTAGGAAATGCAGTGAAGAGCTGCGGTTTAGTTAGTAAAGCGTTTACCTAATAGCTGAGAAGTCTGGGTTCAATCTCCTTTGGGGACGAGATATATTCTCGTTCTATCCTCGTCCCAAGAGATACAGTCAATCTATTTACAATGGTTACGTAGGGAAAAATGAAATGAAATTTTTGAGTTTTACGTCCCACGTTTATGCCGGTTAGGCTAAAGGAGACAGTGATGATGAGTAATGAATGAAATGGTGGAATGAAGAAAGTGGGAGGAAACGGGAGAACCACGAGAAAACCCACGCACACGGTGTTTGTCCAGCACAAAGTTCACTTGGCGGGGGCTGGGATCGAACTCGGGACCCCAAGCACCAGAGGTGAACGCTCTACAACTGAGCCACCGCGGCCCCTTGGTTACGTAGGGAATCCTAGGAGACAAAGGTGGCTGTACATACTGAAGTCAAGATAGTGTGGTGCTTTACTTCCACATGACCCATCGCCCTGAATGGTGGGCATTGTTTAGAATATATAGTGAAGCGAGAAATTCAGTTTTACATATATATATACAGTGGCGGCTCCAGGATATGATCAAGGGAGGGGCTAAACCATAGTTTGCCACTTTATCCAGTGTAAAGCAGGAATGAAGCTCATTTTATCCAGTGTATACCTGACCGTCAAGGGGGGAGGCTATAGCCCCGTAGCCCCCCTTGGATCCGCCCTTGTATATATATATATATATATATATATATATATATATATATAATGTTTTGAACAAATATGAGTGTACTGTACTTATTTTCTATACTTATATTTTAAGAGTATAACAGATACTCCTGTTCTTATATTTTTAAAATAACATTAAATAAAATTACCTTAAGTAAGGAGCTTGAGTTAGCAAAAACTCTTTTATATATTATCTGTGTCTGTCCAATTGTTCGTCCAGGAGAAAAAGTTGCAAGATCACAATGAATTTTGGTCAGGATGTATTGTGCCAAGACTTAGGAATGGAGTTTGGTTGGAGTAATTATGGATATCATTCTTGCTTGATAGACTACCCGCAAGATTGACATTAAAGGGTTAGTATAATGCTCAGGATGGAAAATATTAATCTATCTATGGAATACAACGCTAAAATGAAACTAAATGACTTTCTATTCGCCAAATGTAAACAGTTAAATATTTTTTTTTATTTTTAAATATTAAATCATCTTAAGATAAACGTCAATTTGATTTGAGGTTAAAAAAAATGCTATGGTAATTTTAAGCACAGACTTGGTAAAATTTAGCTTGTTAACGAATTTCCTTTACCAAGAACCAAACCAAATTCTTTTACGTAGAGTACACCGTGACATTACTACTTGTTTTATATTAGTATTAGAAGAATATACATGCTTTTTAATAATTTAGGCTATTATGAATGTTGTACTTCTACATCTATGTAAGCTCAGTGGTAGAACGTTTGCCTCTGGTGCATGGTTCGATCCCAGCTTGGTGGTTGACAAATACCGTGTGCGTGGGTTTTCGCTGGGTTCTCCCGTTTCCTCTCACTTTCTTGATTCCACCATTTCATTCATTCTTATCATCACCGTTCCCTTTAGCCTAAGCAGCATAATCGTGGGACGTAAAAATTAAAGGTTTCATTTCATACTTTTCTGTGCGTGATTTAGATTCTCAACCACAGGATGTGACATGCAATTCACTTGAATTTTATCGTTTTCTGTTTTCTTTGAGGGGAGCACAGTTGAAACTAAAAGAATCACAAGGATAGACAGACCTCGAATACTACTTGTGGGTCGCGGTCGACAGTTTTAGAAACTGCATTATAGCTTCATTTACTGTCGGATCATTCAAGCCTACCAGAGTCTAATCTAGCCCCCAGTTTTTGAATGAAATTAATTCCAAATTATTTTTGTTTCAGAATTTCGTAATTCCTTCTAAACTTACTGATTCTGACCTCATTTAATATATTTTGAAGATTTTAGTAGTAGCAGATAGACTGGTAGCAGGTCCTTATTGTAAAAGACGAAATAAATCCACAACAAATAATCCACAGACAAACATTGATAACAATAAATTGTTCCCATTTGGGAACAGTGGGATTAAATGGGTAGCTATTCTTTATATAGTTTTGAAAGGTTGTAGAAAACTCATAACATACCTATCATAGTCTCTCTTTTGGTTGCACCCCCCAGTTTTTACCTTCTAGATCCGCCACTGAAGCTTACATTCTGTTTCTGTTATTGTTACGTAACATTTACACAATGGTACTTATATATATATTTAAACTGTCCAGCTTGATGCAAGAAAAGTGTTTTATTTCACAGTAAATTTACACAACAAGAACAAGAATAATATGTTATAGTCAAGTTTTGTTTATCAACAAACAGCAATTTGAAACAAAAAACAAAAGAGCACAAATGTCCATTGTGCTTATGACTTTAACTTCGTTACTAGATAAGTGTTATATTTAACGGTAAACGTTTTCCCTTGGGAACAGAGACAACACGTGTGCGTATGTAATCTAATACTACTGTTAGTTTTAAAGATTTTTGGCTGAAATCTCTTCCGCCAACTCTTCCGAATTTTATCTATGAATCATGTTTGTTTTGTTCACTTTAATGTTTCAAACCATCCTTCTTTCCGTCGTCCAAATCTTTTTTGCGTGTCTAATGATCTATCTTGTTTTGTAATGCGATAGCCATATACAAACACACTACTCAGGAACACATGAAAATATTTTCCCTTTGTGAAACTATTTTTTTCCTTTATATTATTATTGTTTGGTCTTTTGTTTTTGTTTAGTGTTGTTATTGTTATATATAGTGTCTCTTCTGTCACAAAAATTCGTGTCCTTCTCGTCATTAAACTGTTACACGAATCTGAAACATCACACGACCGTGAACATTGGCCTGCTCACACGGAGACCTAAATTCGTTTTGCGAGATGTGAGATTATTCTGTCTGTCTTTTGCAAAACGAATGGGACAAAATATAATAATAATAAAAAAAGAGCCAGGTAATGAAGTGACCTCACGATAATGATGACAACGATGATTGTCTCTCTATGTCATTCAGATCTTTTAAGCTTGTCATATGTCGTTATCGTGTCTACATTTACCCCCCTCCCAAAAAAAATGTTATCCGTCAATGCATCTTTCCAGTAATGTTTCTTTTGCATTACGCATTATGATGTCTAACAATTTTCCCTTATGTTATTATTTTTGGGTTTTTTATTAAATGAACTAGAAGTGCTTTCTCAGTTGAGTAAAAATCACAAAATTATGAAGTAGCTAAGTTTGTAATACGTAACCAAAATGGCTAAGTAGTTAGTTTACCCACCTTTGCTGCAGGGAACACGAATTCGACTTTCTTTGCACTGAGAAAAAACCGTTATCCGGACAGAGGTATATTGTACAAATATACGGAATCCTTATATTTACTACAGAAATCAGTACGAAGCATATAATATCCATATGCTACATACTTTTCCCGCTTAAATGTTACATCATGCCATTGCAAGATGTCTGACATCTAACAATCTTCCGTATATTACATACGTATGCGTATGTTACTTACGTCATCTATATGTTACATCCGTGTACCTGTATGTCAGATCCTGATCACCTACCATACAATTCTTTCATTCATACGGAAAGTACGTTTATTCGGAACACTTATACGGAAAGTACTTACAAAATATACTTTTTTCAGTTATCCGTTTACTGCACGTTAAGTTCTACAGAATTTACGGATGTAGCCTACGTTTTTACGTACGTCACATCCTTTTTTCCCTTATTGCGGGGGTAAATGTTTTTCGGGCTTAATAAAAGGCCATTAAGATGAAATGCTTATTTATAACGGAGTGTAATGAATACCTTATTTAGATCAATGCTCAGAAGTTGTTTTTGTCACTTTAGAACAAGACTCGCTTTGTCCTAGATAAAACTTTAAAATAAAATGTCAATGAAATATTTTCATATAATTTCCAACGGTTATGTTCCATTCGCCAACATAAATGTGACTGATTATGATAGGATTGGTGGAATGAGAATATGGAAGGGAACGGGAGAATTAAGAGGCCTCATCACTGCGAAATTAAAATACCGCTAATTTTACAGTAATTATGTAATATCTTCAAATAGATAAAAGATAATCGAAAAGTGGAACAAGACCTCCCCTAGACAGTATTATTTTGCGTGAGATACCGTTATCACGACTCATTTATCTGCTTTCGATTTCCAGACATTTAGAAAATCGGCATTTATTTTCGCGTTTCTAAATAACAGCAAACGAAAAGCTACTAGGTGACTGGTGATAAAGGTACCTCATGCAAAATAACATCGTCTAGGGAGGTCTTGTTCCACTTTTCGATTATCTTTTATCTATTTGAAGATATCACATAATTACTGTAAAATTAGCGGTATTTTAATTTCGCAGTGATACAGACTCTTTAAAGAAAACTCACAGGCACGATTTTGCCCACCACAAACTCCCATGATCTAGGATCAGGCGCGCATACTCAGAAATTTGTGTTGGCAAGAGTCCGCAGTTCGGGGGCCCACCACTGGTAGTTACTTCCTTTTATGTAATATTGAACTGATATTCTATATCTGATAAAACGGTAAGTAATTTTAATGTACTGCCACCTATATTCTTAAAAAGAGAAAACAAGAAAACAATTGTTTTTAGAAGAAAACAAAGAGTACAGATGTAGTGTAAGATAAAATCTTTGACATCAATAATTTCTCCCCTAGATCAACTACAGTTTTCTTAATACAGTGTAGAATGGCTGTCGAGTAATGAAGTTTGGAGGCGGGTTCTGGACCTCGATGGATCACTCTCGTGCGTGTGCCCCTACCCTATCTGGGATCGACTAAGGACTCTTAGAATCAGAGACGAGCAAATAGGACTAAAGATAATTACTTTTTAATGCCTTCGTCGGTAAATTTGCGAATTTTTATTTCTGGGGAGGGACTGAACCGCTTTGAATCGTAATTGATAACAGAAGCCTGTCAAATTTCATTGAAATAAATGAAGACCAAAATCGAAACTTAAAGCCTGTTCCTCGTCCACGTTAATTTCTAAAGAGTTCAGTTTTTATCCTTTCCGTGTGTCTGTCTGAGAAACAAAAGGATATCAAGAACTATTCGATGGATCACAACCACACTGAGGAAAAAAAATGTAGGTGACGTACTTAAAAAGGTAGGTTACACGCGTATTTCCTGTAGTTTTTGGACTTAATGTACAGCAGATGTGTAATTAAAAACACATGTTTTATAATACTTTCCCTATAAGTGTTCCATCCAAGGGCGCCCATCAGGGAGGAACAAGGTGGGGCGCTTGCCCCCCGTTAGAGGAAATTGTATTTGGGAATATCGAAAACAAAATAAAATTTTTACATTAGTTACAGCAAAATTTGAAACTATATTAGAAACATCGCCTATACTTGCCCCCTCTTGGAAACCACAACATGGGCGCCCTTGGTTCCATCTATATTTACTTTCCGTATGAAACAATATAGGCGGTCAGGATCTCACATACAAATGGACGTATATAACATATAGCTACGAAGTATATGCATGTGATATACGGAAAATTGTTAGATGTCAGACATCCTGCAACGGCATGATGTAATAACTAAGGGCAGGGCCTATGTAGCATATCGATAACTGATTTCTATAGTAAGCAAGAGGATACGGTATATTTGTACAATATACTGCTGCCCGGAGAACTAATTTTTCTCAGTACAATATTGGCTGGGTTGTAGAGGATCAGAAGTTATTAATTGAATTCATTGGTAGAGATGATCCATCCATCGGAAATGGTAGAAAGTAACCATTTCCGGTTTTAACGTTGATCACTGTAGAGAAAAAACGGTAATAGATAGCGAGAACAGGTTTTCTGAAATCGATTAAGCATTCCAATAATACTTTTCATCACCATCCTTAACTCTCTACTAAAACCGGAAGTGACAGACATCCACTACAACTTTGGATTTCAATATTGATCTACTGTACGTACAGCAAAGACAATAAGAGATAGAAAGAAGTATTTTTTAAAGGGGAAGGAATCTATTTAGCATTGTAAGATATATCATATTTTCTGTTAATTCCTTTAATCAAACCAGAAGTGCTATAAATGAACAATTTCAAATTTTAATGTTGCTTACGATAGAGTAATAATGGTGATAGATGACAAGAAGTTACTTTCTACAATCAATTAAGTGTCCCAAGAATATATTCAACCTCGCCATAATGTTTTTATTAATACCGGAAGTGGTTGAAATCTTGCATGGGAAGTGATGGGCAAGAAAAAAAAATGCTGTGAATTGTTGACGGGCAGAGGTGTTGAGCTGTTTAAAAACAAATCAAACTTCATTCTTCATTTTTTACTCATTGTGAGAAACTACACTCCTTCACGTTGTCTAAACTGTAATACTGCTAGCAATTTCTAATGTACGGTTTGGCAAATTTGACCAAAATTGATGAGAAGGTCATAAATAGCCTATTTAGAATACCGTCGTAATTTGATTTAGATCGGCTATGGTTTAAGGCCAAAACCGACAAATCTCTAAGAATTGAGCTGAAAGTAGAAACGAAACTATGTTCAGATCACAGCAGACAATGCCTTAGGTATGGCGCAATGTTTTTAGTCTGATACAGTTTTAGGAATACTTTAAATTGGTCGTAACCTAGAAGATAAATTAGTAGCAACCACGTCAAAAAGCAGTGTGAATCAGAGACTTGAATTATCTTTATCCTGAATCTTAGAAAATATGTGATTCGTAAATAGAACCATTGTAGTGAATAGAACCATCAATTATGACTGAAAGGCCTGAGGTGCCCAATCGACGAATAATCGTGTTTTTCACTAAGACTAAGACTGTGACTCTTGAAGTTTCTGCGTTTGATCACCTGCAGATGATGTGGAAAGCTTGATTCAGTGAGGAGAAGGTATCCCTCCTGTACATAAGGTTAGATCAACTTGTTATTACTGAAAGAGAGAATCTATTAGTTTCCATTGTACTAAAGGCAGTATACGTAAATACAGAAAAAAGTTGAAATATTCCCTCCCGAGAGCGTAGATGACTGGAATTGCCTAATGATAAATATTGCCTATTGAGACATCTGTCATTACCCATATAAAAACTACTAAGGGTGTAATTAAAAAAAAAAAACTTCAGTAAAGACTAACCTTAATAAGGTTGTCTCTGTATAATTATAAGAACATAAAACTTAGATTCTGAAACTTTATAACACTTAAAGACCAGTTTTTTGTTTGTGTTTTATAACAATAAATAACAAATTGCGGAAGGAAACAATGAGTGTGAGAATTTGCCCACATTTACCTACTACCTTAGCGTGCATCAAGTGCTCGTAAAGAAAAATTATATACCAAAGATAGAAAAGCTGATTTTCGAAGAAAATGAAATGGGAATCTCCACTTTTAAAAGTATGGACAATACGAAGGGAGAATTGTTCCTTTTTGTTTTACTTATCTTAACAAAGGTCTTCTTCTTCTTCTTCTTCTTCTTCTTCTTCTTCTTATTATTATTATTATTATTAATAATATAGTTTAGCATTTTAGTAAGTGCTAGCAGAATAAGTGTTCTTCGCACGCAGATAATACGTTTCATTTTTGACATAAGGGACGTATTTTGATTTAAACTGCATTAGAATTTTCACTGTTCATCTCAGCGATCCCGTAAACTATGGATTCGGCACTAATATTGCTCATTATTTTTCATTTATATGTATACATATATATGAGTCCGGATTTAGGGGGTGCAAAGGTGCACGTGCACCCCTCTTCATTGTAAATATACTGAAAAGCTAGCAATGAAAATAGCAACATTTTCCGAAAATTTCGACTGTTATGTTCCCCTTTGGGCTTAAAAGAGAGCGAAGTTTTACAAAATCAATAGTTTAAGTCAATATTCCGAAAGTTGAAGAAAAAGGATAAACCGAGAACAGACACAGCATTTCCAGGGCAATTCCTCATTCACACCAAATATGCCTAAAGTTATTTAAAAAGTTCAAATTTAATTCAAATGTACTGGTAGTTATTGGTGCAGCCCCGTCAGAAAATCCTGGATATGGCCCTGTATATATAGTTGCAGGGCTGAATTTGGATTTAAACGGCATCGGAAGTGTCACTGTACATCTCAGCAAACTATGGATTCGACACTAATATTGGTCATAGCGACATTTTGTTATACTAAAGTAAGTCAATACTCAAGAACTCGCCTATATATATTCATTTCAGGCTCTACATTACTTCAACATTAATTTACAGACAAAAAGTATGAAACGTATAATTCCAGAATGAAAGTGTGTAGGTGTAGCCGCCCAGGATTTATTTTGTTCGTTCATTGTGCAACTGTCTGTTCTAAATAAAGATACGTGTTAAACTATTCTTAAGGAGGGATTTTAATGTTAAGGTAAAATAAGCATAAACATAATTAAAACAAATCCTAATTGCAGTTAATTTTTATTATTATGTAATAAGAGAGAACCTACATATACTGACCACGACTTAGTTCTTATTTCTTGCAATTTAAAATGCTTGAAAAATATTTAATGGAAATAACACTCTTTGGTTACTTTCAAATCGTTATCCTGCTTAATCGATCGCGTACATGTATGTAAAACTAGATTCCTTATCATCCGAGTAATAAAATACTGTAATAAGAAAGATATATGTATTACGGAACAGGATGGATTTTAAACTGCGTTTTGCTAAAAAGAAAAAAAAAAGTTCAGTATACGCAAAAGGCCAAATTCTTATTCGTTACATGAAGGTTCAAAATTCGTCAAAATGAAATGTTTTAAAACATGAAATAGGGAAGAAGAAAGAGATCTAAAAATACTTTAACAATTCTGAACATTTTGTTATACAGGTGTTCGTTACAGCATCACAATTCTGAACATTTTGTTATACAGGTGTTCGTTACAGCAACATTTATTCTGTATTTAGTAGATACCCGCGTATACATTAAACTAGAAAAACGCAACATTTTTCAAAATTAGACAGTGTCTGATGAAGCCAATACGTTCAGTTAGTTGGCGAAACTATTATAGTTATTATTTTAATATAAATGCTGCTTTGTTCATTTATTTGTATTTTTAGTTCAAGTTATTTAAAATAACAAAGCTAATATGAACCAGTTAGCTACTGTGTATTCACAATAATTACTGCGTATTAAGCCTGTTGTGTTGTCCTTATGAAATGAAATAATTATAGGTATTCTGCCACCATTGGCAGCTCTGTTGTGTAGTGCCGCAACAGAGAAGTTTCAAGACACCACGGCCTTCAACTAATATCTTCATCTTTTCTGCTTTAACACTATCATTAATTGTGTTCTCTTTAATGCTATCTATCAAGTATATCCTCCTTACTCTCTTTCCCTTCTTAGTCTAGTCCCTGTCCATAAGACCCGTAGGAAAGTCATGTCTGACGGCTGTTCTCTTCAAATCCTGTTAGTACATGTCTAAACAAGTGTAAATCACAAGGGTAGACTTTTTGACTTATGGGCAGTTTTTTTCTACAGGGTCGTAATCCTTGGGAGACGGCGCCCCTTTTGAGTTGTTGCCGACTTTTCTTAAAATGATTGTAGCTGCCATTGAGATTGTAGCAGAACAATGAATGAGAGATGTTTTCTTTCTAAATAGTCCACGAAATAATCCTAGGTACAGATTTTTGGCGTAGCCGTACAAATAGAGGGGGAGAGGGGGCAAATTCCCTATTTTGCTATTTTTTTTAAAAGTCTGTTTTTATTCTTTTTCCATAATGTCCAAACGGTGATCTCTTCTGTGACAACGATTTTTTGGCCAAGACTTACAACAATCCTCTATAGAAGGACGCAAATTTCGACAAAAATCTTCCAATAGTTATCTCCACAAAAAAATGTAATATAGTCAGATGCGCGAAATTTTTCAGGATGTAGACTTCCGTGGTTTCGTGTTTGCTTCACCACACACGTTGCAATTCTAATAGAAGTAGAAAATTATTAACACATCGTTGTATTATTATTCATGATTCTTAGAATAAACACCACTGATAATGTTCTTGGGATCAAGGAGACATTACTCGAGAGGGAGGTTTTCCTTTCGAATAATATAATATGTTGTTATATTATTGGAAAATATTTAAGTAAATAGATCAGGTGAAGAATTACCTCTTATATATATATATATATATATATATATATATATATATATATATATATATATATATATATATATATATATATATACAGTATTTAAAATTTTATATTTTTGTTTATGTAATCACCCACCTCTCTTAAATTCGTTAACGTAGCTAGAAGTTATTTTTCTCTCGATTTTTACAGAATTCACAGCACTTGCAGAAGTCTATGCAACACAGAAAGTTGGAGATACAGCAACAACGTTTTGTACATTTCATTTTGCAGCCACAAGTGATCAAGATATCTTCTGGGAGGAAGTTTAAATAAGAGTCTGGAATTATCGTACCATTATCATCCACTGACCAACCTAATGTTCTGGTAACAGTGACGCGTTTTAACTCAATACAAAAGACCAAGTGTTAACCATGAAAAAGCTACGCTGAAGATGTGTACTTAATGAAAAGCTTGTTGGTGGTAGTGATAGCAGATTTGGAGTCTTTGGATATAAAAGTAGTTCGAGCCGTAGCTGAGCAAACGTTGCAGAGGGACTCCCAGGCTTTAACATCTATACAAGATAGTTTTCTGCTAGTCGAAATGTATCCTTATTTGCAGGTAATTGCTTGCCAAAATATAGAAGGTGCTTTTCAGGATTTGCTTTCAAGGCCGAAAACTTGGTCCCCACTTTACTAGTGACGTGCGAACCTGTAAGGAAATGATAGAATAACGTCACATAATTTGCCAATTTTTCGTGCTAACGTGTGAATTGGTATGCACTCTTTTGAGGATTTTCGTAGCCAAAGAGCCTGAAGACTATTCGTTTGAAAGAACTTCAAGAAGTGAAGAAGAATGACAAGTACATCTGTATCATTTGATGCTACGATTACTTGCTGGTAGCCTTCTTTAAGTGTGTGATATATATGTGGAATCATTCTCAAATCTGCTTCTTCAGTAAGTTTCATTAAATCGTCATGCAAAACTTCATTGCACTTGACAGATTTGATTTTTACAGTCTGAATTGGTCCTCCATCACGTACTTCATTACTCAGAACAGTAGATCCTTGCAAAGGAAGTAAATGTTCTTGTAGATAACATCGCAAAGCGCTCTGAAGCATACGCCCAAATGGACGCCCAAAATTTGTTAATTTGAACCGGTACTGAAGCTGAAATGTTAGATACAGTTATTGGTTGAACCGCAGCTCTTCGTTCCCCTTTTCCGTCCTTAATCGAATTTGTTACGTAGCTATCAAAGACAAAATCCGTTCGTGACTTCTCTTGATGAATGGAACTCATGCTTTCAACGAGGGCTGCATAAAGGTTACCGAAAGTATTAAATTTCTTTAGAGGCATCCAGTGAATTTGGTTCATAACATCCACTATCAAACACGTCGGTAGATTTTTTTTTTCAAAAGTAGAACTGCACTAGGAATCTTATAATTTTTTTATCAAAGCAGTCAGCAAATTCAATTTCTGCGGTTTAATGGCTGCTCTATTTTTGTCCACCAATGTTGTAACTGGTAAAATGTCATAACTTAGAATTTCGCTCAATAACATGCCTCTCGCCTTACAAATATATTACGAATGGATGATATCTATAACTGAATTAGACCTATCATGTTTTGTATCCTGTGAACCAACAGAATTGAAAGATGGCAACTTCACTTCCTGTATGGGGATAGACAGTGCTTTTGATTTGGAAACAAACCTCTCATTCCTAAATTCAAGATAAAGTGCATTCCCTTTTGCAGGAAGGAAAAGTATTGATTTTGCATTATGTGGCGGTACAAGTTAATTTGTCGATAGATTTTGGAGTTTCATCGTTCCAGTGGTATCATAAGGATTTTGTCTATCCTCAATATAAGAGCACATCATTTGGATGCTTGCTTCAATCTCCTCACTCTGTTTCCCTAGTAATTCGTAATGTATCTGAAGATCATAGTCAACCACTGCAACGCCTATTAATGACCAAAAAGCATTTCTTATTTCAAGAATCTCGTAGTAGATTGACTGCCATTCAACAACGTACACTTTTCTTTTTGTTTGGCCAATTATTCCTCCTTGCGATTTTTGGGATCTATTTATCGTCTGCTCCAGTGTCATGTCCAAGCCAACCGCATTGAATTTTCCTGTGGTTCTTTGGACTACAAAGATCCTTTCATGAATTTTTCAAAAATTTGTGGATGTTGAAATTCCAAGTTTTGCATCTGTTCTAAATACAGGGATGTCCACCTCAAGTAATTGATTCTATCATAAACGTGAAACACTGGAAGGAGTTTCTTATTAATCTTCCTGCATCTCTTATAGTATTGTGGTTCCGAACGGTCTGTGTTAGTTTCTCGGTAGTCAAATTTGATGAATAAGCAGTAAGAGACTCATTGGTTTTAGTAGGTTTAGAAAATTTAATCTTAGTTCCAAAAATCTTCAGTAAAAAATGCTTGACCTCTTTATTGCTTCTCACGATTCCTGTCCCTTTACTGTTTAAGTAATCTCGTATTTATGACAAAGTCACACCGCAGCCATTTACCAGAAGTTGTTTGATTACAGGTGAAAGTTGTTTCATTTCTTCTTTAGGCGACTTTCTTTCAGTGCTTTTGTTTTCCTGTGAACTTCTTCTGAATTTAGTAAGGTATGTTTCTAGCCATATTTTATGATAATATAAGTCTGCTCAAAAAACTGATGTCTCATCTTCTAGATCACAAGTTCTCGTATACACATCGCCTTTAAAAAGCATGGATGCCTCGAGGAAGACAAGAGCTCGGTTACTTTCACAAATCCTGTGCTTCTGCCTGACACCTGCGTGTTTATTGAGACTACACACACTACGCATGTTACTTCATATACTGGATTTTTTGACATAACGATTCTGTACGGGATAGTGTGTCTGAACGTAGCTTTTTTGTAGATTAATTAATTGCCGATTCTTCATCCTCACCGTCTTGAATCGTAGCGTCACTATCTCTTTCCAATTTAAGTATCGATTTTTTCAGTGTGCAGGTATTATTGCAATGATACACAAATTCTACTTCAGAATCCATGGAACGAAGTCTCTGCAACACTTCATCTTGCCTGATTTCAGCAGCATTTTTATATTATTTCTACAAATTACTAAAGTTGTAGTCTTGTGATCTTTGTCTATCTTTTGGGAAATCACACATTCTGTAGGGTCAAAATCACTACTATTTCCTTGTGTTAATTTCACTCCACGTAAAGAACTTTTCACACTTGATGCCATAACTACTTCACCAGAATTTTTTTAAGTAGAGATAGAAGGCAGTAAGGCACACTAAATCAATATATTTGTCTCCATCCTTTCTAGTAGCTGCTGTAAAGAAAATCTGGAAAATTCACATACGACAAAATTTCTGTTTTAGAGGTAAAATTCGAGACATTTTATATTGAAACTCATTATTAATTCACAAAATGAAAACAAAGTTGTCCATAGTTAGCAAAAGCTTCACAAATAAAGCCACTTAATACATAGAAATATTCTTGTACATCATGTACTTTTTTGGAGCAGGAATATCACACAGAACATTATCAGTGTTGTTTATACAACGAAATGTTAATAATTTTCTACTTCTATTAGAATTGCAACGTGTGTAGTGAAGCAAACACGAAACCACGGAAGTTTACATCCTGAAAAATTTCGCGCATCTGACTATATTACATTTTTTTGTGGAGATAACTATTGGAAGATTTTTGTCAAAAATTACGTCTTTGTATAGAGGATTGTTGTAAGTCTTGGCCAAAAAATCGCTGTCACACGAAAGATCACCGTTTGGACATTATGGAAAGAAAATAAAAACAGACTTTTAAAAAAATTAGCCAAAATTGGACTTTGTCCCCTCTTCCCCCCTCTATTTCTACGGCTACTCCAAAAATCGATACCTAGGTTTATTTCGTGGACTATTTAGAAAGAAAACATCCCTCATTCATTGTTCTGCTGCAATCTCAATGGCAGCTACAATCATTTTAAGAAAAGTCGGCAACAACTCAAAAGGGGCTCCGTCTCCGAAGGATTACGCCCTTGCAGAAAAAAACTGCCCATAAGTCAAAAAGTCTACCCTTGTGATTTACACTTGTTTAGACATGTACTAACAGGATATGAAGAGAACAGCCGTCAGACATGACTTTCCTACGGGTCTTATGGACAGGGACTGTATTATACGTCCCTCACGATACAGTTTGTCAGTCGATCTCCGAAAAAAAAAAAAAAAAAATCTTCGTCTTTTCAAATGTATTTAACGGTGCCTCTATTTGCCCACTTTATTTAGCAAGAATGAAGTTTCGATATTCCTCATACTGCCAATATTTTCATATACTTCATAACCCTTGAGCGTACAGTTTATGCTGATTTCTGCCTCATTTCATCCTTCCGCATTTGTCAATAATTTATCTAAGGTAGTTAGCTAACCCACATTACAACCAAGCAAGGTGGGTTGCAGCACCACACAGGAAACATCACAGCGGTTTAGAGTTCCTCTATGCCACATGAAGAATATCAATTATCTCTTAATTCGTTCAGCAGTGAAATCATATTGTGATCAACACAGAAGGAAAGGAAGGGTGGAAAAGCTTTATATATATATATATGGATGATAATAATAGGTGGCTCGTAAAATGTTCTGATTAATAAAAGGTGTCCACTTGAAACAAACTTTGAGAAACACTGGATTAAGGGGGGGGGGGGATATGGAAAAAGAAAAATAAGGTGCAAGATGCGTCATTTTGCGTTGCTGAAAAGCTAATGAGAATAGGCTCACATAATTACACTTGAATTATCTCAAGAATGTAAGACTTAACTGTACAAAATTTTAAACTTCTAACTGTATTCGTTTTTAAATTCACTTCTGGACCAAAACCTTTTTAAATACAGATTTGATAGTAGAGGTTCCTAATAAAGTTTCTGTCTACATGTTGTGATAAAGGTGTCCATATTCATCGCCAGCTGAGGATGTTCGCGGTGATATTGCCCTTCCTAACAATATAAAAGTAGGTGTGTGAATTTGGAATGGGGCGAAAATCAACTGAAGATCTGTCAAAGGGTAACCTCTACAGAAAACACTGTTCCTATTGAGACCCTGGTCGTGGAGGACAGAAAAGTAACTTCTGAGGATATATGTAACCTTACAGGAGTTTCGCATTGCATCATGAAAAAAAAAATTGACAGACTATGAAGTTGTCAAGATGGGTTCCCGTTAGAACCCTCGACAGCAAGATAAAGGGAAGAAGGTCTCCAGGACAAGAAGAAGACTTTTTACATCTAAGTTGTCTTCATGCGTTCTGCTCCCAAGAACTCTCCCTGTGACCTCTGACAGTTTTCAAAACTAAAGGATTGATTACGAGGCGGACGTTTTGAGTCTTGAAGTGTCCTTGCAAGTGCCATATAAAAATGTCTCAACGCCCCTCTTACCCGACGGGCAAATGATTTTACAGATGCTTGTGGTCTGTCGCAGGTGGTTGATGCGACAGAGATTATATTGGAAACTGTCGGAAAGGTTTCACCCAAATATTGAACATGACGGGAGTTATACGCAAGCAACACATTCTTCTAGTACGCATAACGCCACCTATATTATGTAATAGACAAAGAGTAACTAATGGACATTAGAAATGACAAACGACTGACTTTCGTGTGTACGAATCCTGCTCGAAACATGCATATTTATTTATTGTTCTTCACATCTTCTCCTTTATCCAAAGGGTCATAAACGTCAGATGCAAAACTAATAAATAAATAAATAAATAAGTAAATTGGATTTAAAAATTTAACCAGTCCTTCTCATCAGCCAGCAGTAAAAGTGTTTAAGTGGCATCAGAATGTCAGTAAGTAGAATGTTGCTACTGACAAAGAGTTAGTTTCTTCCCGCTGCTAGTTACCAAGAGCAGTAGCGTAGCTAGAATTTCATCAAAGGAGAATGTAGAAGACCCAAGTTTATATAATTAAAGATGTTTGCATACATATTTTAATATTGTTAATATTTATTTTTATAAAACATTTTCTTCAAGGGGAAGTAGTTAAGACTTTAAACCATCCTCGCATACGCCGCTAGTCACCTTAGGGACATGGGAGCTCTTTCCTCAAATAATATTATCTTTCTGAATATTGATTTTTGAGTAAAAACTTGCTTTTGGTTTGTATGCAAATTACAATTTTTGATTACGCATTCAAAATTCAATTATAAAGGCTTATTTTTGACTACATTATCTGTAGTGCTGTCCTTCTACACGCCGATTCATTTAGTGAGTATTGAAGCAATGGTCCATGTTGGTCACAATGTCCATAGATTTAATACTAACTTATTATAATGTCGTGTAAAGGGAAGAATAGATATTGAAGCACACACATACGCTATATAAGTAATGAGGGAGGAAAACGTACAGGATTCAGAAGACAAAATATCTTCATTATAATAAAGAAAACAACCATTATCTGAACAAATATGAATGAAAACAACAAAATGTAATAACAAAGCCAGACGTACCTGACCTACGTCTGTCATTACCACGAGAAATTTTGCATGACCGTGACTCTGAGCCAAAGTACTCAGACATTCTGGAAACCCACTTCCAAATACGAATATAGCTGCAATCAAGAAACTTAACTAGAGCATATAATTTCACATGTTAGATTAAAAAAGGAAAAACTTGTAACAATATAAATGTGTTTCCTATTAAATCCGCATATGACTGAGGATACGGTCCCTTTTTGCGAAGATCCTTTTCTCACAATTTTAAATTATTATTTAAACAAAGTACTTATCTACACCGAGCGTTCGATAAGTTTCGAGACTACCTCGAAATAATATACTTAGCGAGTACAGACATTTTTTTACCACATTACTTTTCTACACAATTATATTTACGTGACACACACTCGCTGGATTAGTCGTAGTTGACTCTGTATCGCCCACAGAAAGCCGTCCACTGGAATGCTGTTCAGCATCGTCGTCACATTCACTTGAATATATACAACATCCTCAAAACGCTTCCGTTTGAGGGCAGAATTGAGCTTGGGAAGAAAAATAAAGTCTAATGGGGCGAAATCTAGAACTTCTACGACATACATCCGCGTAAGCGGTTGCAGTGGCTCTGGAACATCCTCAAAATGCTTTCCTTTGAGGGAAGAATTGAGTTTAGGGAAGAGCAGAAAGTCCGCTGTGACCAGTCCAGAACTTTTACGACAGATACTTGCAGGACGGGTTGTAGAGGCTCTGGAACGGCCTCAGAACGCTTCCCTTTGAGAGCAGAATTGAGCTTAGGGAAGAACATAAAGTCGCTGGGGACAAATCCAGAACTGTCCCAAGAATAGATTCCATCAATATCACTAATCCTCTATTCAAACCACAAGTGGTAGAAATCACTTGTTTCTGGTTTCTGTAGAACAAATACAGCAATAGATAGCGACAAGCAGTTTGCTGGAATCGATTCAGTGACTCATGAAAATATACTATTTCCACTTTTATTGATCTACTGAAACCTGAATGTCTAAAACGTTTGCTATTAAATCCGAGTTTAATATTGAATATTGATCTCCATAGAAGGAAGACAGTAATAGTCAGCTACAAATGATTTTAATATGAATTCAGTATCCGAAGAATATAATATACTTAGGTTTCATTCATCTACAGAAACTGGAAGTGGTAAGACATAGTAGAAATTTTGGTTGGAGTATTGATTCCTGTAGATATAGTACTGGAAGGTGAAAGGTTTCACTTCTACATTATACCTCTATTGTAGCCGAAAGCTATATATCTGTTTTAATATTTAATTCACAGAGTTTGGAATTACGGTAGATCGAGTACACCTACTAATAACTGTGAAACAAAACTCACAAACAAAACTCACTTGTGTCTAGTATGGTGTAAATTAACAGTATTTTATGTACGTAATTACAGAAAAATGGTTCAAAGCATGTCGCTTTCTTAGGAACTGTGGCGCACGTAACTGGAATTTGGGATTTAAATTCTCTTCATCTGAGGGCCGCTGTGGTTCAATAGTAGAGCTTTCACATCTGGTGCATGGGGTCTCTGATTCGATATCAGCTCACACCAAGTGAATTTTGTGAAGGACAGACACCGTGTCCGTGATTCCTCCATTCCCTTCCACTTTCTTGATTTTACAATTTCATTCATTCTTATCATCACCTACATGGCCTAGCCGCGGGACATAAAACTAAATATTTTAAATTTTTTAATTAAATCTTAGCAACCTTAGGATAGAGAACATAAGGAACCTACTAATAATCATAATAGCAAAAAATAATATGAAGGATTTGTGTATGGAAGTTCGTTTATTTATTTATATTTATTTCTGGGCATTACCTGTGGCCATGGCCTTAAACCTGACACTTTTGAGGGATAACATCCCTCAGTGAACATACTATCCAGGGAATGGAGGAAGCGGTCTGGAACCTGTATGCTAGGTACCATCCTGGTATTTGCCTGGTGTGAATGACGAAAACTCAGGAAAAGAACCCAATCGGGAAGGCTGCCTTTACACCTTTTTGACCGAGTGTACCTACCGGAAATGGGATATCTTTTGCTAAATAGAATTCTTTAAATCTAAATTGAATTTTTCTCTCACTCTACTCTACAAAAGTTGAGGCCGTTTCTTTCTGTATGCTTGATAACAAATCTTCGTTATACGACGCAGCACAACATTAAAGTTGTGAGGAGGACGGGTCTTAAGCATACCGGATTTCAATCTGGAGCATCAGGAAAGTCTACAGAGAGTCGTGCTTTTTCCAACTTTCGTGTAATTCTCAATTAAAGCATCTATATCTGTTGTGTTCATTTCGGTTTACACATTTGCAGACAATGTAGTATATCAATATATACCTGACCTCTCACAGATTGACTAAAATTTTCCTAAAGGCTGAATTTCGGAATTTGAAAATTTTCGTTAAAAGACTTAGTTTAGTTTTCCGCTGTTCACGTAACATAGAACTCATTTAATAAAGGGAATTTAACGCTTTTCACTCATAAATTCAAGGCACCGCAAAATATTTCCATTTAAGATAATTTTTCGTTTAATAAGGAGTCCGTTAAAAGTAGTGTTTACTCTTATATATATATATATATATATATATATATATATATATATATATATATAAAAGTAGTAACAAGAAACATGAGATTGATAAGTAATCTTAAGCTCATTGTATGATATTCTTGTTTTGTTTGTTCGTTGATTTGTGTTATGTTTATGTGTTTTATGACAAGCATCATTATGGATGATATTGTGTGATTCATAAACAAAACAGTTAAACTACACATTAACCCGTTTCGTTTCACATAATTTATAATGTTATCTTTAGTTAAGTTCACATCTTTCATTCCAAACTTTAAAAAAAAAAATCACCGTATCACAATAGGCTACTTTAATAAATACATCATTCATTTTGGCGGGTTTTTCGTATTCAGCTTGTGGATAATGGAGCGGAAAATATTCCTGTAGTATCTAACGCAAGCATCTTGTGAATATAAATTTTATAGAGGTACGATCAATGCTTTATGGTTAACGAACCAGAACTTTTATTATTGATGACGTCACCTGTTGAAAGACTTTTATCTGATCCACATTTGACCACCAGCAAAGCATTCATATAAACAACATACCTAGTACAGATCTGTATTAAAAGTAGAATAACAATAACGGCCATAAACAGACTACTTACGCACATCATCTATAAAATATGACATCCGACATGTTGAAGGCCGAAAAATTACTAGGCCATACACTGTGTATGTAAACTAGAAATTTATTTAGTGCTCAAAAACGTGTCATTTATTAATTACCTTGAGACATAGTCGGTAATTAAGGACAACACATATTTTACTATTACGTGAAATGTTTAACATAATAAATGTTGTTAATGGACGAAGGTAATTAATATTAATGATATAAGCATAGCGGACTGAATTAAAGTGGCTTAAATACGTGCGATTGTATTTGTATACATGGAAAATTTTCATATAAGCCTATGACAGTGACCAAATTCTCATGTACGTACAAATATGGTTTATACAGTACATGCATACATGAATTTGCCGCTAACAGTCATAATATGTATTAGCATGTTGTCTTGAAGATGTGAACATAGTTTAATACATTTGTTACGCAAAAGTTTAATAACTATACTTGATTCTTGTCTATACATAACATAGCAAGATCTACTATTGATTGATTATAGTTTTTTTTTTTTTTTTAACGTAACGTCCCATGATTATGCTCTGTGCCTAAAGGAGATGTTGGTGGTGAGATGGATAATAATTTTAGAATGACAAAATTGGGAGGAAACGGGAAATTCCCGTGAAAATCTACGCACGTGATATTTGTCTACCACAAAGTCCCCTTGACAGGAGCTGGGATCAAAACAGAGACACCACGCGCCAAAGGTGAGTGTACTAGCACTGAATTACTGAGGCTCTTTGAGTTTTTATATTTTGCGTCTTCTACAACATTGGGGCTATGAAGGAGAAGATCTGCTATTCATGTGATTTCCGTGACTTCAGTCTGATGTATGGATCATCATATGAATTAAAGCCTCAGAATATAGGTCGTTCCGTACCATACTTTTCAGGACCACGTCAGAGGCCGTAGCATTGATTGAAATGTAAAATCCTTTTCCAGCACTGAGATTGCATGAAACATGATCTATTATTCAAAGTGGAATGCGTACCACTACTTGGGTTTGTATTCAAGGTAAATACTTCCGCTAGAAATATAGATACTATACAGGAAGAATGAATAATAATTTGGCCCTCCTACATACCATTCTGTATGGTTGCAGTTGCTAAGAGCCACCTCTCTTAGTTTCGGAACACATAGACTTTGTTGCTTCGGAATCGGACATCATGGTCTTAACTTTGAATCCGATGCCAGGTTTTCGTGACAGATTTTCTATTTTTTTTTTTTTTTTTCAGTTTCATTAAATGCTGGGACGATATTCTAGCTGACTTCTTTTCAGAATGTTGTTAATTATTCCTTCGTAAAATGGCCGTGGAGACTTATCTCGACGGTTTCTTTCTCCATGGCTAGTGCTCTGTAACCTTCTTCAGAGTTATAAAAACATTTCACACAAACATTAACTCTTCTACTCAGCAATAATTCCACATTTTTTATTGCCATTCATAATAGCAAGGTGTGACAGAGTGCAACCATCTCTTCCGACTGCATCAACATTGGCCCTATTTTGCAATAGGACTCCCACGTAATCTTTTTATTCAGTGAAACTTGAAGAAGAAGGGGAGTGCTGTCATCTTTGTTTTTCACTTCGAGAGAAGTCCCTTTCTAATCAATAATTTCAGCATTACTTGGTCAGCATATTGTACACCCAACTGAAGTGGAGATTGACCTAAATAATTTAGACAGTTGAATTTGGCAGCAAATAGTAACAAACATTGCATAAATGCCAAGTGCCGAAAGCATTTAACTAGCCTTGGCGGGAGTAAGCTAATAGGAAGGAGAATTCCAATACTGGTGGCCAATATTTCTCCTCTTTCCGAGGGCAAAACAAGTAAAGAAACTGGGAAAGACAGTAACGCCAGTAGGAAACGAACTTATTGGTTAGTTTTTCTTTTCTGACACTAAAAGGTACATGGACAAATGGAAGTCAACGAGTTACTGCCAAGGAATATTATCATCATCTTATGCATTCTGACATTATTGGCAAACCAACTTTCTGCAAACTAAGAAGCTTCCTTGCACCACTATCTTCAGTTAACCTCTTCAGTTTTGATATCGTCCATCAACTACAGTTTCTTCCACTCCCTTTCTCATATCCTTTCCACCGTACTTTCTACCACATCCCACATAATACAGTTCCTTCTTAGTCAATATCTCAACCAAAGGTGGATAACTTAACTAAGTGTGCAATATTTGCAATTCGTTATTTGTTCCATTTCTACTTTGTAACCAATTCCTGTATACCGGTAATAATATTATTATTATACCGGCTTTGAAAAATTTTATGTTTTGAATAACGTCGGAAAATTTTGCATTTTGGTACTGCAGTTACAGTTACCAATGGAATAACATTATTCGACATACCTAATTGTGCCTTACCTGTTTGAGATAAAACTGAGTCCAACAAGTACCAATTCTCTTTCAAACCCATGGTGTTTTGTTCTTTGTTTTTAGCTATATGAAACGTATTAAAATTCTCCATATCATTTTTGAACGAATTGACATACTTTCGTTATGATGAGTACCACTTTTATGACTTTCTTTTCTTTTTCGGTTAACGTTTTTACAGGTATTTCTTCTTTTTCGATTCTGATGTTGTTGGTGTTACTCTCGAATAACGTTATAAACATTTTTGGTGGCTGGGAGTCTAAGGTGGGGTTACGAAGAATCTCCAGTATAGGCCTACTAGTGAACCTCAAAACTTTCAGCTTGCTTTTTCTCTTTCTCTTTGCAATCAGTTTCTCTTTCTCTTTTGAAATATATCTAAAATTGTTATTTTCTCCTCTACTGTTTCTAAATTACTAGGAAATGTATTCAAGCTCAAAAATGGATTAATTAAAATGCTCTACCTCTCAAACTAATAAAGGTTGGTCCCGATGTCCCCCCCACCACACACGCATTTATGACAGGTCAATGGGGCTCATGGTAACTTCTGAACCATGCTCCGACCATTTACCGCCAAGGTTTTTACTAGACACTCATTTTGGCACGAAATACTTCGAATTGGAACGGGAGTAGAACTCAAGGCGTCCGGTTGGGCTCGGAATATCACGATGTTCACTCGACATCCTATTTTGCCAGTGATGTCCAGTAGGCAAACTATTGGAGTCTGCTTACGTCTCAAAAAGTAGGACTTGCTACGGGATTCCTGTGATACATTTCTGGGATCTTTGTGGGATAATTACAGGACGATTTTTGGACATAAGCACCCAAACTAAAAAAAAAAAAAAAAAAAAAAAAGACGTGACAGCAATATTCCATTCAAATCCAAGAAATATCCTATAGATATTTCCATTATCCGTAAAGTTTCTACCGCGAGCCTGAATGTCCCGGCACAAGCATAGGACATGTGGTACATTCGAAGTATGTCCCATGGACATGTTAGGTTATATATGGAATTATTTGTAAGAGTGCTAAAGGTTAATGGTGATAGGTTAAAGAATAACGTCTGCGCTATATCAAAATTTACTACAATATAAAATAATAATAATATAAATTATTGCATTTTTTAGTGCTAAAAACAACCAGAATTCCACTATAGGATTATATATTGTATATACATGATACATTAAACAAGGATGTAATTGAAAAAGTAATTGTCGTGGGAAAAGATACATTCTTCTTGGATAACATACACGAAAATTATAAAATATATAACTACATAAGAAGGAATACTATCAAGCTAAACAAGTACGTACTGAGATATTCTCCGCTCCCATTTATAATTTGCGTAGTGTATGATATGGTTTCTTTCGGTAAAAGCTATGTACAATTTGCACTTTGAGCTAGCACTGAATTGTGTATTATGATCTTGTATAAGTACTTTGAGGAGGTATAAATGTTTATTTTCCTTGACATATAACATATCTCTCGTTCTTGTTTTGTGAGCTGGAATTCAGAATAAAATTTTGCTTAAAGAAATAAGAAACTGACTGTTTATTTCATTTCCAATTGATTTCACAATATAATAATAATAATAAAGTACCCAGCAACCACTATTCAATGTCTCTACTCCCCAGGAAACCTTGAAACTCGTCTCCAATGGTGCCAATGAGTTTACTTTCCTTTTTGAATACATATTAAACTTTCAATGATATATGCACGTGCGTGAGAGTGTGTGTGAATAATGCGTATACATACTATTTGTTATTTCTTCTTTCTCGTTCTCTTCTTCATTTGTGTGTGTGTGTTGTGTGTGTGTGTGTGTGTGTGTGTGTGTGTGTGTGTGTGTGTGTACATGTGTAAATGAAGTATTTAACACGGAAACACAAATTCTTTAGGGATGCTTAATTGGCTTTCACTGGAAAAAGCAAGAGAAAATGATTTTAAAAAGAGTCTTACAGATGGAAACTTAACCTTCTGACCTCAAAATTACAAATTACAAACATTTTTTGGCACCATATAATATACAGTATTTGCGTGACGATAATACTTAAAATTTTGTTGTAATTAAGGACATAGTACAGGAAAGAGAATTTCCACGAAAGAAAAAATTATATATGATTCTTTCTTAGTATTTTACAGCATATATATAGCTTATCTTAAATTTTGGTTAATATGAAATATGACAATAAACTAAAACCAAAAATAAATTAATTTATCTACATTGTGTTTGCAGTTTTACGTCCAATGATTATGCCGGCTAGGCTAGAAGAGACAGTGATTATGAGAAATGAAGGGAATGGTGAATGAAGGAAGTGGAAGGAAACGGAAAAACACCGAGAAAACCCACGCACACGGTGTTTGTTCAGCACAAAGTTCACTAGGCGCGAGCTGGGATCGAACCAAGGTCCCCATGCACCACAGGTGAACGCTCTACCACTGAGCCACCATGGCCCCTTGTTTTAAAACGATAGGATAATAACTTTACATTGATAGTCTGCAACATAATTAGATAACTTTATTTACAGCTTTTGTGTTTCTTTGCCTTCTAAAGACATCATGATTATTTATTAATTAATTGAAATGAACACTACAGATGTTACGTTCAAACACAGTTCCTGCCTCATTACAATTATTACACAGAGAAATAAACAACATGCAGCATACGTAAAAACATAGGTTACATGTGTAAATGCCCTGTACTATGTTCGTAGTTTTTGGACTTAACGTATGACCATATGTAACATCCTGACGCACTCGTATAACTGAAAACGTATGTTTTATAATACTTCCCGTATAAGTGTTAAATCTATACTTTCTTTCCGCATGAAACAAAGAAATGTGTATATATAGTCAGTCAGGATCTCACATACGGATGGACGTATGTATCGTATAGCTGACGTAAGTAACATACATATACGTATGTAATATACGGAAGACTGTTAAATGTCAGACATTCTGCATTGCTATGATCTAACACCTAATCGGGAAGAAGGCAGTATGTAGCATATGGATAATGTATGCTTCTTACAGATTTCCGTAGTAAATATAAGAATTCCGTATATTTATACAATATACTGCTGTCCGGAAAACGGATTTTTCTCACAATAATGTAACATAACGAATAATTTTCTTTCTGAATCCCTCCGCTATGTTAAATATCAACAGTGGTATTATGTTTTACAACGTAATTGAAGGAATTCCAAGTTCTCCATATTGAAGAATGGTGAAGGTATTGTATTCGTTCTATCTTTCTTATAGTAAAAAATAAATGTTTTTATTTCTTATCTTCGATATGGTACGCTAATATTAATTTCATGAATGAGTTCTATGCTATCAAGTTTATTGGGTGACAATTTATGAATAATAAAACATTAACTTTTCTGCGGAATTTTAATGGTGACATTTTATAGCTAGCTAATAAACTGGGAATAATATTCAAATTGTGTTATTCCTGAGTGAAAAAAGAAAAATATATTAAAAGTTTTTAAAAATGAATTTCTGATAATATATTGATGTTCTTAATTTTTCTACTTTGTTTATTTCCTCCCTCTCGAGACCAAAGGGCGTATCTCATTATCTTAACTTTTCCAGGAGACAAATTTAAACATTTTCTCATGATTTATTCTATTGTCTTCTTTTAAAATTTAGTTTGATCTCCTTCATTTCGGGTATAATGAAATCAAACTAAATTTTAAAAGAAGACAATAGAATAAATCACGAGAAAATGTTTAAACTTATCTCCTGGAAAATTTAAGAAAATGAGATACGCCCATTTATCTCGAAAGGGACGATTTGTTTGCTCGTGCTTAATCCCTTTTAACCACCGAGGCTATATGAGACATGGACTTACGGTTTTAAAGAGGAAACTGGACCACCGCAATGTGTTCAATAGTCTCCCATTGGAAATCGAATTCGAGATTTCGTTACTAAGGGCGCGCGTGCTAGTCACCAGTGTAGTTGTTCTCAACCGATGTGTCGCGCCAAACTGGTGTGTCACGCAGTTCCCTAAGGTGTGTCGCGAAATTTTAGAATTTAAAAATTAGGAAGAATTTAATAATAATTAGTTAAAATCGAGATAAACTGTACCAGTCAACACCTCCAGTGGTAGCAATAATGCTCAATGCTATATAGAGTCATAATAAAAACTAATTGGTTCCACTATAATCGATATTATTATTATTATTATTATTATTATTATTATTATTTTATTTATAATAAAAATATCAAACAAGTGTGTCGTGATGTCAGTAAAGTGTGCCGTCACTAAAAAAAATGTTGAGAATCACTGCACTAGTGCAACGGAGATGGGTGTTTGTGGTATAAATGAAACATTCAGAAAATATGATACGAAACTTCTTTAGTTTAACGTTCCTCGTTTATGCATCAAAGCTAAGCTAAGGGGTGATGATGAAATGGGTGATAATGGAGATTTTTTTTTAAAAAAAGGGGAAGAAAACGGTTGAATTCTGAGAAATCCCACATACACGTCCATTACAAAGTCCATTTGATGTGGGTTGGGATCGAACCATAAACCCCATGCACCAGTGGTGACCCCTTACCATTGAGCTATCATAGCCCCTATAAAACTAATACATTTATGTATTTAGTTGATTGGTGGTAGAGTAATTAATTTGAAATTTAAGCGTTTCTTCTTAGTTCGGAGATTATATGATGGTAGGTTTGTAGCTTCACATAGATCTGAAACACATGAATCTCCACCGAAATCGAACTCAGGTCCCCTTTCATCGAAGGTGCTTATGATAACCACATAGTCGCGGTGGAGCACTTTGCATATTTATTAACAGCGAGATAAACTGTAGATTGGTTTGTTTATCTGGTCTAAGAAGGCTTGCGTGTCCCGGGTTCGATTCCCGGTGGGGGCACTCTGTCGAAAAAGTATAAAAACCTTTTTCAGATCAGCCATCCTGAATGAGCTTTTCCTCATTCACGCCAGGCAAATGCCGGGGTGGTACCTAACTTATAAGTCCCAGGCCGCTTCCTTCCTTCCCTTTCCCCGGATAGTGTGCTCACCGATGGACGTCATCCTTTATATGTGACGGGCTAAATGGCCATAGATGCCGAAAGCCCACAAATCCTAACTTCCTAGAAGCCTTATGTATGTAATGCTTATGGCCAGCAATCTTTAATATTTAATAATAATAACAATCTGTGTGTCACTAGATTTTGGCATAGAAAGGAATCTTTTAGAGCCACAAAATTTTGTATACGGATACCTCTACACCAGATCTAATAGCGTACGAACCCGTTTAAACGATTTTTGGCTCGAAGGGGAACTTACTGTGGGCGGTCAAACTTTAAGCACTTTCCGGGCAATTTCCAAGAACACCTTGCCTGTATGCAACCAACAATACACATGTCATATGCAGAGTAACCTAACATAACAGGATAAAGTGTCACCGTTATTATTCTATTGATTTAATCGATTTCTTTACTTTTCAAGCTAGACTGTTTCAAACCGCTCAATTCGGGATAGAGGCGATGAAATCTTTCGGAAAAATGATAATAGGTACTCGCTTACTGCAATACTTTCCTGTGATAATGTGAATTTCCTGTGGTAATATGGTATTAGAAGAATAAGTAATTTTTCGATCAAACCCTCTCTTTTATTAGTCTATTCATCTCATATAAAAATAACAATAAAAATTAAAAAAAATACTTTAAGGGAGCACAAATAAGTTTTTACTCGACCAATGTTCATTTGTGTGTATATTAGATTTCCAAACTATAATATACTATGCATAAGTACGAAAAATTCTTATAGGATCTCCTGACTGCCGACAGATATCAGAGCAAAGACAATAATGCCAGGGCTATACTAACGTTAAAAACGGAACGTTAACGACAACTGATTGGGGCAATGGCTACATCATTCGATAGACTATACGATCCTTTTCAAACCGGGATGAAGATTCACTAACCCAACGTTGAGAGTATTCAACGCGTCTGGGTGCGTTGACAACGCGCCGTTGATAGTGTGTACTTATACGAAGTAGAGGAAATTTAGAAATATTTAGTTTCATAGTCAGGGATTATGACGAGCCCCACAATTTACTAGAAGAGAGAGGAAAAATTAATATCGTGAAAAATGCAATCCGCGCGATTAGCATTACAATTGTTGTATACAGAAGTATTTTTCGACACTTGGAAGCAATAAGTTGCGTCCTACCAGTATAAAGTTTAGTGTAGAGATAAGTAGTCGTTGTAAATGCGTGACTTATTGGAAAGAGGCTGAGCGAAGTTTCTCCTGGTTTTACATACCCTGGGCGGGATTGTACTTAATATACAGTTCCAGTTCGCTCCCTTTCTTCCCCCTAACCCGGATAATTTGCTCTCCGAGAGACGTTATCCCTCATCCAGGATGGGCTTAAGGCCATAGATGGCGGTAGTGCTCAGAAATATGGGTAAGTAAATAAAAATAAAAGAGACTTTGACATATTGTTGTGGTCGCCGGCTCATTTAATTAAAAGAATTTTGAAGAGATATTCAAAATTAAATGATCCGGGGACCCACAAACCCTCATAACAAATGAAAATTTCACCGTTGTCGGCCAAGGCAGCTAACAGCAAGAATACGCTTCCTCGTTACTTACTTAAAACGTAGGTAAAAATCAATAAAAAGAGAACTGAGCACTAGTCGTCTCGGCTGACCTCGGAGAAGCCCCGCCCTTTTGAAGTAACCACACCTCTATTCTCGAGACGAGTAACTACTCCGCGTTTGATATCAATAAAAATCAAAGACTCCTCTGTGATGCTAGTAACTTCTCCAAATTTGTGGAGCAAGCTAAATAGGTGACTCCGTGCGAAATATGGCAGAGTATATGATTGTTTTACTACCTAGAAAAACTTATAAACTGCATAGAAATGTTGGAAATGGAGATCACAAAAAGCATTATAAGTTTATGAAAGAAAATGTAGTGATTGGCACAACATTTTTTAAGGAGAATCAACCGAAATTCGGGGCGATGGACTACGTAATGATGAAAAGATGCGGGTTTTCTTCAAGGGCGCCGATCCTGTGGGGGCCCGGGCTCCCCAAAGCTCATGTGGGCCCCCTATTGCATTTATGAATATATAATATTTGGAATAATTAGAGTGCAATTTGTTTTAAAATCCTGATATATATACCTTCTGCATCTGAATGCCCCCCCCCCCCCAAAAAAAATTACAGAGAAATCGGTGCCCTTGGTTTTCTTGCGTTACGTGAGTGATCCGGGATTCCAGGTCGGAATGTCAGGAGATTCTGGTATGGCTCAAAGTACTGTCTATGACTACCTGAAAATGGATTGTTTCCGAAAGTGTGCGTAATATACAAACAGCAAAGGCAGAGTGGCAAGAACAATATACATTTCCGGGTGCTATCGGAGCACTTGACTATACGCAAGTGGCATTAAAGAAACCTAGTATTTTGGAGAGTAATACGTTAATAGGAAGAGCTATTTCGTGGGTAAGCGGTTAGCGTACATGCCTTTGGCATAGGAGACCCGCGTTCGATTCCCGGCAGGAGCTCATGTGGTTTGGATTCCACGTTAATCAGTGGGTTCTGTCTCATATAGGCACGCTACTGAAAACGACGTTAAACTAATAATCAACTCAACTCAACATTGATAGAAAGGGTGTATAAATGTATTTTGTTTATGTCAAGGCGAAAGGGGACACGTATGGTGTAGAAAACGCATTCAGATGGACGTGATTTATGATGTGGGTGGCTGAACTATTTTTAAAAGAAAACAAAGGAGCCAAGTGTCTGATTTCGTTCTTAAAGTCAAACAATCTACAAAGACCTTGGACAACACGTGATATGCGCTTGTCGTGTTAATCTTGATATTGCTGGATTCCAATCAACATCCATCAGCTCAAATAGGTTCATTCCCATGGTTTCAGTATTACTTTCTTCTTTCCCGTTTTTTTCTTCTTTTTTAATTTTGTTTTATTCTCGCTCGAATATTAAAGATTCTCTTTTGAATTTGTGTCTCAGTCGTAGATGTATTTGATATTTCGGTGCATTTCACTGTAATTACCTTCAAAGTTTCGGCTTTCCTTAGTTTACTTTCTGGTAGCTGTGACTTTGAAAGTACCACTGGAAACTCTTTACAATATCCACAAATGCACTTTAATTGAAGCTATCGTTGCTACTTGCCCGTTTCATGACTTTTAAGATACTACGCCATAGATTAAAAACAACGAAATGACTGCGCGATGAATGGGAGAAATGAGTAATCACTTCTTTTATTGATACGACTCAGTGCTACGTGCAGAAGAAGCGCGAGTAAACGTTCATAAATCTGGAGCAGACTAGACCTGAGTAGTGGCTTGTTTTATTGATACGAAATTGAGGGAGGAGATTACTCCAGGTGTAGTTACTCCGATTCTCGAGCAGGACTTCTCAGGAGTAGTTACTTATTTTTATTGATATCACCCAATGGCATGCGACTTAACCAGGCGGATGAACGAAAACAATCGAATATAAACAACAATTTTTATTAGGCTGAGGGCCTCAATATTTAAGTACAAAATTTAAAATATTTTATATTGCGGAAGTATTTAACTAAATATTTGTCCACTGCTCAGATAAACTGAGATACTTATGCAGTTTATTCTTCCATGTAGCACGTCCTATTTTTCCTTCTTGATTAGGAGCTCACTACTTGCTCCTGCCTGCACCAGCAACGGTCGAGTTCGAAGTGGACGAGCCTCTCCCGCTGCTTTCCGAGTATATCCGCTTCGCAGGCTCGCCGACTGGACAGCAGTGTTGCTAACCCTTTGGGTGACGTCACCTGCATGGTTCTGTGGGAGGGGACTATCACATTGTACATATGCTGCGTATTCAGCGTCCGTATATTTTGAAAAATAACGCCCATTTTTCTGCACTGCTAACGCCACGAAAGAAAGCACCGGCCATGTTTCATGAACATCTGGTAATATTTAAGTATATTGAGAGAAAAGAAACTGATTTTTAGTCCGGAAAATCCAGAGAAACGAAATTAAGCAGGATTATGCGTCACACATAAGATTTTCTGTACCAGGCTACGTAAAGTTTGTTGCCTAGCCAGGACCAATCTGTAATTCCACAAATAGTCGAAAACCTTGTTTGTCCTCCTTATGCACGTGCAGAATACAGAAAATCATGGTTTTGTATTTTGATCAACATTATCTTGCAGAAACTTCATAACGAAGAACTACATAATTTGTACCGTTTATCAAACTTATTAGCGTCATCAAATCAGGTGGACAGGTCATGTAGCCAAAATGAAAGAAAGTAGGAACGATTTCAAAGTCTTAACTGGAAGTCCAATCGGAAAACGACAATTAGGAAGACCTAAACTCAAATGGGAGGACAATATTAAGACGGATCTCACAGAAATAGGAATATAAACCAGAAACTGGATCCAGTTGGCTAAGGATAGAAGTCAGTGGAGAGCTTTTGCGAAAGCGGCATTGAACCTCTGGGTTCCATAGTCCATAGAGTAAGTTATCAGATTGTATATGGATCTGCATCACAACAATGATTTTCTAGCATTGCACTTCCCTTGCTGTGGGAGAAGCAGCGCCAGGAAGGCCGCTTGTACCCGGAAACTACGGATTTTCCTTTTAAATGCGCACGGTTTTTCTCTTCGTGTGAGTTATCGTTAAAAGCTTTTTAAAGATAAGATGAATTCACTTCCTTAACTTTGACTATTTTGAACTTCAAACTATAGAATCAATTCTTAAATCTCAATGTAAAAACTGGCAATCGAACCACTGATTCGGTTCATACGCGAAGCACTTTTCTCCAGGAGGAATCGATACGGAATCCACACGCACAGAAGCACTTGTGTTAACTACTTATCCACGAAGAGACAAAATAAGCTCACTTTTTGGTTGATTTAGAGTTTAGCGTATCTTTTCAGCTGTGAGGCTGTCTGAAATATGAATCTACAATTTCAATGGAATCCAAACCACTACAATGCATTTAAATTTTAATGCTCTCTCACCGTGAATCAAACCCGTGACTTCGTGCACCGCTAGAACAGCACAAAGAGCAAATAAATAAATAAATAAAAAATAAAAATAAAATAAATAAATAAAAAATAAATAAAATAAAAAAAAATCATTATTAAGTTGTTGACAATCAATAACTGGAGAAGAAAAAAGCTCTATAGGAAATCCAAAGGTTAGTGCACTACTGTATTATCTAAGACTTCAGGAAGAATTAATGATAGTACTTCTACGTACTTTTGAATTATTGTCAGAAAGAAAAAAAAATGCCCACACAGTCACAAGATTACTAGATAAAAATATGTACGCAGCTTAGCAAGAAAGAAAACTCACGAAAAACACAAATCCTGGCAGAAATAAACACACAAAAGAGGAGGGAGTTATTTTGTCATCCACTAATATCTGCAAAGACTTAAGAATATCACGAGAGCACCAAAAAAAAGTTTTGGTACACATTTCTTTAGGGTATGTCTGTCATGCGTTACACACAATAATTAACGAGTAACGACCTAACTTTCCCTGAGGAGGCGTGTTTGTGTTCCTATATAAATAGCACACGCACAAAAAACAAACTTGATGATAATGATGATTATGACAATGATGTACCTACGAAGATGACCAACAATCCTACTTCCTAGGATTCGGCTGAAGAAATTGAGAAGATTCCTCCTCCTACTCTCTCGAAGAAAATGTATGTACTGCTGTGCGTGTGCTTATTAGTATAGGTATGAACTTTTTTAAGTGTATATAAATGATATTCTTGAAATATAGGATATTTTCTCTTGTTTAGGAGAAAAAATGAAACTATGTTCCGTATGGTGACCTTCACTGGCGAGTAAATAGCTAGGCACATGACCCACAACAGAAGGGCTTTACATTTGAGAAAGTGGAACCAGAAATGTGCGTTTTACATTTTTGAAAAACAAAATGTATATATATCTGTATATATTTGCCAAAAGTAAAACAACAAATATTTATGGTTCCACTTTTCCAATTTATGACCATCAATGTGGGTTGTTCTCACTTCTCTTTTTTTGCTCGAAAGTTGGATTCAACGTTATATAATAGGTTTTGCATATAATACTGTATATGGCTGTTTTTACCACTTGATGACTTGGCTTGATTTTCAGTTTAATGCCCCTTTCAGCAGCGAGACTATCTAGACGTCGACATAAAGCTTAACATGGAATTCGAACCACACGAGCTTCCGGTGGGAATCGAACCCGAGCGTCCCACGTCAAAGGAACGTACGCTAACCCTTTAGCCATAAGGAGCTCACTGTTTTTTTTCTTTTCAGAATCAAAAGCTGTGAAGAGAATGCTCAAACGTGTTGCATACAAAATTTACGATATACAAGTACGTCATACTTCTTAAAATATCCCATAAATGCATCGGGGCCGCAATGTCTTAGTGGTAGAGCGTTCACCTATGGTGCATGGGGTTCTTGGTTCGATCACATCTTGCGCCAAGTGAACTTAGTGTTGGACAAACACCATGTGCATAGTTTTTCTCGGGTTTTTCCCGTTTCCTCTTACTTTCTTCATCCCACTCTTTCCCTTCATTTCTCACCATCACCGTCTCCTTGAGCCTAGCTGGCATAACGTGGGACGTAAAACTTAAAGATTTCATTTCACTTCCATTGGCTCACCTTCGGGCCCGGACCCGCCCCCAAAACTTCCTAACTCAACATACATTTGTACAGTTTCTCAATACAACTATACTTGTTTAAGAGGAAAATGATTGATGTAACGTGAAAATTTGATCTTACATTTCATCCGTACTCTTTCTCTTATAAAAACAGTCTAGTTAGATCATTTTTTCTGAAATATAGATGGAAGTATTTTTCAATTACTTATCGTCTTTTGGGGTGCAGAATAATTCCCGTTCAGTACTACTTAGACGTAGTATTGGATTCCCCAAAGCTTGGCTTCCTCCCAACAAATATTTCTGGGTGCGGGTCTGCAATATTTTTACAAGGATGTAATAGTATGCGCGTAAGTGTTACGAGTGCCCGTTAAACTATTAGGAGTTCGTGTGTGAACATCAGGTGAAGAGAAACAATTATTTGCTTGACTAGAATAAAACTGTAAGCTTTTGTTGGAAGATCGACACAATTTTCAGTGCCATAAAAGTTCGTTTTTCACGATTTTCTCGGTTTACACTTCAAGCATGTGATTTTGTACAGTTGGGTATGATTTAATGAGTGGCATATGGTTACTTTTAGATGTCTTACAAATAAACAAGAAAGACGAGGTGAACTAAACTCAGAATTTTCCGGCGTACAAAGGTGTCGAACACAGTCTCTGTTGCTAAACCGTGCCTATCTCTGGCCAATCTCGGCCACCAAACATAGCACTTTTTATTTACTTGGCCATGGGCTATGTGTCTAACAAATTTTATTCAGATCCGGCCAGTAGTTACCAAGGAATAAAGTACCACATACAAGCTTAGCAGAGTCGAGCCGAGCCTGTCCCTGGTCAAGCTTAGCCACTAAAGATAATATTTTTAACTCATTGGGGCATGGTCCATTTGCTCACCAAGTTTGGTTCAGATCCGGCCAGTAGTTACCGATAAATAAAGTACCACATCCAAACATACACATACACCTGGAGTGAAACTATAAGCTTTTGTTGTATGAGAACCACAGGAACGTAACTCCAAGAATTGGATTTTCGTTGGTGTCATTTGAGTCACTTTGTCATGCTATGACTGCTATTCAATAACGTTTTTACCTTCTTAATAAAAATAAAATATTTGTTTGAAAAAAAAATCTTATTTTCCTGTTTCCTGGGAGCCTACGGAAATGGAATTACGGTATTCCGGTTCTTACACGACATTGTATGCTTACCCCGGGAGCTAAAAATGAAAGTTTTAGAATTTATCGTAATTTTCGCCCATGTCTCAGTAACAATTTGAAGAGATTAATAATAGTATATTTTCAGTTTCCTCTTAATAGGGGGAGTGGTTATCACAAATTTTAGAAAAAAATATATATGCGTGTTTCTTCAAAGCTATTCATGAACACCTATATCCAGTGGCGTGTTTACGATTTTGTTTCGGGGGTGCTTTGCCTGAAAATATGAAAATTCTGCAAGATAGTTCATATAATTTACTATAATAAGTAAAATTTCGGGGGGTGGGGCTAAGCCCGGAACCCCCCTAAATACGCCACTGCCTATATCATTTTCAGTTGTATTAAATGTATGGGTTGACGACTCATTTTGTTAGTCATTTTCTTAATAGTTCAGAGTTGAACTAATAGTTGTCGTAGCTGTGCTACTTCCTACCTGACGCTAAGAGCTGTGCAGGGAATAAATAATTAGTACATTTTAAACTCCATATGTTGTTTGGACGAGAAAAAAAACTTATGCAGAGTATATTGTGCCTCTAGAAACTAATAGATGTCAGAGAACAGTGTTTTATCATTATTGATGAGTTAACGTTTTAGTTGTCCTCAACAAAACTTCAGGTACACGTATTTTTTTTTATATATTCGATGCTACTTTTAATATGACTAAGAATTCTCTCCCTTTTGTAGATTATGTACTGAGGAAACCAAATTAAGACTACGGGCTCACATATATTTCACATGAATTTTATGAATTTCAGATGAAAAGGTATTTAACTCGTGAAGATAATTCATTCACACATTTATGATCTTGATTAACTCATACAGAAGCATTCGTTTTCTTCTTTGTAGGATTAGATTGTAAGAAGATATCGTATTTACCGACATGTATAGTTTCTATAAAAAAAAGCACCATAATTTCAAAAAAAATGAAATCTTTAAGTTTAACGTCCCACGGTTATGCCAGTTAGGCTAAAGGAGACGGTGATAATGAGAAATGAGTGAAATGGTGGAATGAAGAAAGTGGGAGGAAACGGGAGAACCCCGAGAAAACCCACGAGCACGGTGTTTGTCCACCACAAAGTCCACACGACGCGAGCTGGGATCGAACCAGGGACCCCAAGCACCGGAGGTGAACGCTCTACCACTGAGCCACCGCGCCCCTAATTTTTGAGTTCAATTTTCACTGAAAAAAAAATTGTATACTAGCCCGAAACCAGATATAAAATAAACTCGGTTAGAATGAAAATCACTCTTTCATAACCCCTAAATTACAGTATATACCACCTATATAATATTTATAAAGGCTTACAATATTATAGTTCAATAACTTTAAGTTGCAAAACTCAGAAGTTTCCATCATTAGCTGCTCCAATGACAGTTAAACGAAATAATTGAATAAAGCACAATAAATCCAGGGACGTCATTTAGAGAGGGCAGGATTGAGCAATTCCCCCCCCCCCCAAGACTTCGAGGAAAACATATACTTTAAACGGTTGTATACTAATATACTAGTACAAAACGTGAAAGTCTTATGTCGATGGTGCTCTTGCCCCCCTCAAACAAAGTCTGAAATGACGCCCCTGAATAAATCACACAAATCCCATTCTTATTTACGGTTTATATATATTGATGGGAGAAAATACAAAATTAAAAAAGAAAACTACTATTTTAGTATAATAACGAAGGAAAACATGTTTGTTCTTAAAAGTATAAAAATCTACTTTAAAAAGTGCCTGATTTGTAGAGTTGTATATTGTTGTATAGTACCGACGTAACTGATAAAATGATTTCTTTCTTGAAAGAGCGGTTATGAACGGTTTTAGAGAGAAAAAAATGAAATATTTCAGTTTAACGTCCCATGGCTGTGCAGTTCAGGCTAAGGGAGATGGCTGATTAAGGCAAGTCAATGATAATGAAAGAATTGGTGGAATGAGAACATGGGAGGAAAAGGCAGTACCTCGAGAAAACCCGCGGACACAATGTTTTTTCCACCACAAGCTTGGTTGGACGGTGATCGAAGCGAGGACCCTACATCAGAGGTAAGCGCTGTATCACTGAGCCACCGTCCCCTAGGTGCAAGAGATGTCGGTTAAGAAAGATTTTATTGTATTATATATATATATATATATATATATATATATATATATATATATATATATATATATATATATATATATATATATATATATATATATATATATGTGTGTGTTATATTTTAGCAAGAGACATATCTATGTAAAATTAACGTTAGCAGTTCTCAACTAATTCTATAATTGCATGCGAGTCTGGGAATGCCTATAGCGCATAGGGAGAGGGGTCTACAAAGATGCGGATATCTTTGGATAGCAGATAGCAGATAAAAATTCACATATTCCTAAAAAAAAAGAAAAGAATTGTAGTCATTATTCTAAACACTATTAATTATTTACATCTTGTAATAAAGTGTGATTACTTTTTCCAGTGAAATAACCGCCAGAATAAAATTGAATTTCATTAATTATTTTCTCTGCTTGACGCGCTAATCTGATTTTATGGCAGTTTGTATGAAGTAATTTATTCTTCTTTCTGGAGGGTCTATTATCTCCACTTTACCTTTGAGTTTTGAGCGAAGACACATCTTTTAAGTTAAAAATAATAAAGAAAAAGAATTTACTCTAAGGTTGACAGTATGGCATTACCAGCTTGACGATTTTTTTTTTTTTTTTTTTTTTGTTAGAAATGTGCTTTTGAAGGAATTTTAAGTCGAGAAGTATATTTTCTATTAAATTCGCATTTATATTTGCATGAATTTTATTTATCACAGTTAACTTACAATAGGAAGGGATAGTATGGAATATTTAATTTGAATCTTATTGGTACTGTATCATATGATTTACGAAACTATAAAGAAGGTACCGGTATTTACAATTGTGGAACTATTTTTGAGTCCACAGTTCCCATAGAGCAAAGAGGTTTTATACATTGTTATCTTACTATCTTTGGATACGGTTGCCACTTTTTATGTCTGCACAGACTTCTAAGCACAGGGTACTATGAATAATAAAATGATAGTATCCGAACTGGATTTACTGTGTTACAGAACTCTATGTGGCTGGAGTGCTTTATTTAACGTCTCACGGTTATGATCCGAGGCTAAGGGAGATACTGATAATGAAATGAATTATGGGAAAGATGGAATAATTAAACTGGGAGGAAACGGAAGAGTCCCGGGTAAAAACCACGCACGTAGTGTTTGTCTACCACAGAGTCCATTGTTTGAGATTTAGAATCGAGTCAGGGGCCTTACTCTACCACTGAGCCACCGTGGCCTGGTTGACATGTCGTGGTACATCGTGCAAGAAAACAAGAAGAGCGTCGAAAGAATAAAAATTCTGTATCGGTGTATACAACGCATTTCACTTTCAGACTTACTCTCAAAAAAAAAAAAAAAAATGTTTCTTCTACTCGGCAAATACGATATTTGCTACTTTTTTTTTTTTTTTTTTTTGTAGTATACGTTTGTGTCAATAATTATATTATTGTGATTGATTCTTACTATTACCCATCTTAATATTGAACTGCTTGGATGCTAACTGTAAAATAGAAATGTTCTAAGAGAGAACTTTGGATTTTAAAAAATCTCATGTAAATCGCAAGAAGAGTGTTGTTCACTATTAGCATTAGAAAAGAACTTCATAAAATAAATACGATTTTTTTCATGAGATACTTCACAAAATAAATACGAATTTTTCATGAAATACTTCATAAAATAAATACATTTTTCATGATATACTTCATAAATTAATATGATTTTTCATTAGATATTTCATAAAATAAATACCATTGTTTCATGAGATACTTCATAAAATAAATACATTTTTTCATGATATACTTCATAAAATAAATACAATCTTTTCATGAGATACTTTATAAAATAAATACAATTTCTCATGAGATACTTCATAAAATAAATACAATTTTTTAAATGAGATATTGAACTACAAATTTCTCTCCTGAAAAAAAATTGGATTTACATTAATTGACATCTAAGTGTCCATATATAAAACCTAATACTTGAGTTTCCAAGTGCCCCTATGGTAAACAAATGTGCCCTTGGAGCGAGAGACCTGGGCGCGATTCCCGGGGGTAGACCAGGTGATTCGGTTTTACGTTAAGCTCTAAGTTCTCGTCTTAAGTAATTTCATCGGTACTGAAAGGGAACATTAAACTCTATGTTCTGGGTGTTGATGTTTAGGTTGTCGAGTGCTTTGGTTGTTGATGTTACGTGCTGTCCAAGTAATAAATTGACGAGTAAAATCAACCTGATACTTTGTTCGTTTTCTTAACAACAAATATTACTTAACACTATTTATTACGTAAGCATTACGAATTAAATTATCATGCACTGAAGGAAATCAATTAACAAATTTACAAGTCATAATTACAATTCTATTGTCACATAGCATAGTTCAGTGCAAAAAACTGACAAAACTAATGAATGCGTTGGTGTCACATACACAGAAATGATAAGAAGTGTGACTGCGCTTTTTTACACTTAATAAATCATGCAATTCACACAACAATTAACACGCACTGGAGTGTGATATAGGTGGCTAAATAAACACTTTATTATTATTATCATTTACTACTAATCCTATTATTACTGTTATACTAATAATAATAATAATAATAATTTGTTTCATTATTTTGTTTATAAAGGGAAAGCAAGCCTCATATTAAGATAAATATAAAGAACAAATTACTATTAATTGGCACATTTCCATTATCTTTCCGGTAAATTTTAGGGATTTACAATATTTACAATTCAGTCAAATTCAAGAGGTGTATGTCGAAACTTCACCAAAGCCACATTCAATCAATCAATAAATGGAAACGCTTCTGATGGACTTGTAAACACATATAAAAAAAATAGAAGTCTTAGGCTGGTCGCACATTGACCAGAGGCAAGACACCCAAAACGAGGCAGAGAAAGGCAGGAGACGATGGGGAGATAAAGAGATCATAGAGTGCACTGATTTTGCATCTCAATCAACAACTTTGAAAAGGTCTTCGTCTAGCATGTTCTCGAATGAACATGCGATACTATACTTCGTTGCATTCACCATGCGTATCAATCAACAACATTGGAGAAGCCTTCGTCTAGTATGTTCTCGAATGAGCATGCGGTGCGATACTTCGTTGCATTGACCATGCGTCTCAATCAACAACGTTGGAGAAGCCTTCGTCTAGTACGGTATGTTCTCGAATGAGCATGCGGAACGATGCTTAGTTGCATTGACCATACGTCTCAATCAACAACGTTGGAGACGCCCTCGTCTAACATGTTTTCAAATGAGCATGCGGTACGATGCAACGTTACATTGACCATGCGTCTCAATCAACAACGTTGTAGAAGCCTTCGTCTAGTATGTTCTCGAATGAGCATGCGATACTATACTTCGTTGCATTGACCATGCGTCTCAATCAACAACGTTGTAGAAGCCTTCGTCTAGTATGTTCTCGAATGAGCATGCGATACTATACTTCGTTGCATTGACCATGCGTCTCAATCAACAACGTTGGAGAAGCCTTCGTCTAGTACGGTATGTTCTCGAATGAGCATGCGGAACGATGCTTAGTTGCATTGACCATACGTCTCAATCAACAACGTTGGAGACGCCCTCGTCTAACATGTTTTCAAATTAGCATGCGGTACGATGCAACGTTGCATTGACCATGCGTCTCAATCAACAACGTTGGAGAAGCCTTCGTCTAGTATGTTCTCGAATGAGCATGCGATACTATACTTCGTTGCATTGACCATGCGTCTCAATCAACAACGTTGGAGAAGCCTTCGCCTAGTATGTTCTCGAATGAGCATGCGGTACGATGCTTCGTTGCGTTGACCATGCGTCTCAATCAACAACGTTGGAGAAGCCTTCGTCTAGCATGTTCTCGAATGAACATGCGGTACGATGCTTCGTTGCATTGACCATGCGTCTCAATCAACAACGTTGGAGAAGCCTTTGTCTAATATGTTCTCGAATGAGCATGGTACGATGCATAGTTGGATTGACCATGCGTCTCAATCAACAACGTTGGAGAAGCCCTTGTCTAGTATGTTCTCGAATGAGCATGCGGTACCATGCTTCGTTGCATTGACCATGCGTCTCAATCAATAACGTTGGAGAAGCCTTCGTCTAGCATGTTCTCGAATGAACATGCGGTACGATGCTTAGTTGCATTGACCATGCGTCTTAATCAACAACGTTGGAGAAGCCTTTGTCTAGTATGTTCTCGAATGAGCATGCGGTACGATGCAACGTTGCATTGACCATGCGTCTCAATCAACAACGTTGGAGAAGCCTTTGTCTAATATGTTCTCGAATGAGCATGCGGTACGATGCTTCGTTGCATTGACCATGCGTCTCAATCAACAACGTTGAAGAAGCCTTCGTCTAGTATGTTCTCGAATAAACATGCGGTAGGATGCTTTGTTGGCATTTCTCACAGTACTGTACCTCAGTTCGGCTGTATTGTTTTCTAGTCAAGATGTGGTCGGGCTTACAGATTGACTAGCTTTCTGTTGTCATCTCTTTGTCTATCGGCAGGTAATAGAAAAAACGATAAGGGAGGGCGTGAAGTGGTCATCTGTATGGATTCAGTGTCCCTAGAGTAGGTTATAACTTCAACCTTATGGAACCAGTTATATATCACTTTGTCATAAACTCAATATTATCATTATAATACTGTACAGTACAAAAGTTTATTGTCGCAAAGTAAACCACGTGAATGAGTTTGGTTTATCATAGTGTACAGAATGTGAAAATTGAAGTTTCACATTTATTATCGGTTCAATAATAGAAGTTCCCCTGCGTCGTCTGCTCCCTAACAATTTTCCGCATTTCTCCCCGACCATCACTTCCCGGACAATAACTATGATGTCGGCTACTTGAGATTAGACTTAGAAACGATTGTTCAAATTTAAATTGCACACCGTCTCTAGTTTTCTCTCAACAATGCATTTCCTCCCTTACTTTCCATTCCCGTCTCAAAAACTTTGGAGCTGCCATGGTACCGATTTATTATGTTTAAGGTTTACTAATGGCATGGTATTTTCTCAATTAATATTGAGGCCGGAAGTGGTAATAGATTTCTATTACTTCTGCTTTTAGTAGAGAGATTAGAATGGAGATGGATTATGTTCTTGCGACGATTAATTAATTGTTGAAAACCGATTCTCGCTATCTATTACCGTCTTTTTAATTTAAACGTGATCAACGTTAAAACCGGAATTGGAGGGATTATGTCACTTCTGGTTTGAATAGAGCGTTAACACAAAAGATGGTATCTATTCTTTGAACTTTAAATCAATTCCAAGAAAATCACATCTTTGCTCTTATTGGCTCAGTGGTATGGCGTTCATCTCTGGTGCATGGGGTCTGGGTTCGATCCTGGCTCCCACAAAATGAACTTTGTGGTGGACAAACACCGTGTGCGTCGGTTTCTTCGGGGTTCTTCCGTTTCCTTCCACTTTCTTCATTCCACCATTTTCATTCATTTCTCATCACGTCTCCTTTAGCCTAGCCGATATAACTGTGGGACATAAAACTCAATAATTTCATTTCATTTCATTTTCATTTTTGCTCTTATCATTTTTGCTCTGTGTAAATCAATATTGAAACCGGATATTGTAGTGAATTTCAATTACTTCTGGTTTTAGAAGAGAGTCAAGAATGGATTCTCGTTATCTATTTCCATTTTTCTTTTATAATGACCAGCGTTAAAACAGGTAGGCCTAATAGTTGAGATCTATCGAGCTCAATGAATACATCATCTTCATCAACGAACGCTATTAGTGATTGATCCTCTACATTCTGGCCAATAGTAATGGTGATCCGTCCAGTTGTTCTTGAGAATTTGTCTTCAGGAATGACACGCGAACAGACAGTAAACATATAAAAGGAGCTTTCGGTAAACCAAACTCCTTAAAAAACTAAGAAACAAAAAGACAATATTATAAAGATCTTAATAATAAACCGAAAACTACTCAGTACGTGCTTCACGCTAATTCTAATGATAAACAGTCATGCTAATAGATGCTTTCCATCCTGAAGCTAATAGATGTTGTTACCTGGTTGATGCTAATAGATGTTTCTACAAACGCTCTCATTTTTCTGCTTGACGTCAATAGTTGTTGCTACCTGCGCTCTCGCTTTCCTAATTGACGCTAATAGATGTTGCTACCTCTGCTCTTACTTTTCTGCTTGACGGTAATAGATGTTGCTACCTGTGCTGTCGCTTTCCTCCCTGACGCTCAAACATGATGTTACCTACGCTTTCACTTTTCTGCTTGACGGTAATAAATGTTGCTACCTACGCTTTCGCTTTCCTGCTTGACACTAACAGATGTTGCTACATGTATTCTTGCTTTCCTGCTTGAGTCTAGTAGATGTTGCTACATGCGCTCTCACTTTTCTGCTTGACGCTAATAGACATTGCTACATGCGCTCTCACTTTTCTGTTTGACGGTAATAGATGTTGCTATTTGCCTTATCGAGTGTTAAACAAAGTATACAAACAAGTTGCCGATTTAAAACTATTGTGACAATTTAATTGCAATTTGAAAACTACGTATATTGTTTCAATTTTAAAATTTCAAAATAGGATAATGGTTGCTTTTAAATTTAGATTTGAGCACAAATATATGACATGGAGTTTAGATATTAGTCATCAAACTAAAATAATTAAATGTAACTAATTAGAGCTTTTAATTAAGTACAATGTACAAGTTTAACCTATAGTGTACAATAATCTAAAGACCTTGGCTCAGCTTATTAGAAATATGTAAATTGACGTAATAAAAACGTACACTCTGACAATTTAGAGTACGTCAGTTCCTAAATCACATTGAGAATTGAATCAATACCTCGTGCTAAGATAGAGAATTATTGTAATTTTATAACTCCTTTGTTTCCCATTACTTACGCAGCAGAAGTAATGTGTATTTTAGCTCTCATATACATCTTTTAATAAAGAAAAAAGTTGAATTACGTCGGTTGTGTAGTATCTTATTTCTAAATTAGTACGAGAAGACGAATAGGTTTTCTGAAGACCCTGGAACATGGAAGTTTCTCAGCTGTAGAAAATGATCTGCCAATAATGGCAGAATATTTATGATGATGATGATGATGTATGAAGGTTGGAGTGCATGAGTATAGTGTTGACACAGACGTCTTCCAGCCGTCCTGTATTTACAATGAAACAACATGATAACCCTAATAAGGTTACCTTTGCTTTGTCTATTAGTTAAAAAGATAATAGATTTTGAACAAATCAAGGATGATGAATAATTTACTAACCAATACAAAGAAGTATTCTCCAAAAAAATAAATTTATTTCCATTTTGGAGAGAGATTGCTAAGAATACAAGACAATTCTTATTTGGGCAGTATGAAAAAGATCAAATGACAAGTGAGCAAACAGCAATGGTTGTAAGAGTGGGTTCATAGGTAGATCCGAAAGTATGCTATTTCGTAGTATCTGTGCGTTACCGTATCTTTTGATGTTTCGGTCTCTACGTTTCACTGTATTTTATCAGCATTCATTTGCATCTATTATCTATTCCTGTTAGCTTGCAGAGTGTAACGTTTGACTTGAAACTAACGCTTTCCTTGGATTTTAGTGGATGTTCCATCATTAATTATACCTACCGTAAACGTAATTATACTTTTAAAGATTGCCGAATGCTTATATAAGTACCTCACAAACAAAAATTGTGCTTTGTAAAACGTGCATCCAGGGGCGGATCAAGGGCCGGGCAACCCGGGCAAATGTCCTGGGCGCCACAATCAGAGCGGCGCCAAAACGAGCCTCAGAAAGTAAATTTTATAACATGTTTTCTACTGATTTTTTCGTTTATATTGTTGTAAAGTAACGTCAATTTCATCATGGAAGAAGGGAGTTTCATAGTACTAGTAGGGTTGTATCGACAAATTGAGACATGACATGTAGAAGAAAGAGTGGATGAGGAGTTGATATTGTTTATAGCGGGCCATGGTCTTTGTGAACTTTTCCCAAGGAATTAACGTTATTGAATTTTATATCTGTTAATGTTATTGATTTTTTTTACGAAGAAGTGGAACGGATATTTGACCAACTCCCGCGATACCATATGAAAATTCTATTAGGGGATTTCAATGCGAAGGTAGGACGAGAGGATATTTTCAAACCGATTATAGGGAACGAAAGTTTGCATAAGGAAAGTAATGACAACGGTGTTAGACTGGTGAATTTTGCAACAAACGAAAACCTAATTGTAAAGAGTTCAAAATTACCACATCGCGACGTTCATAAATACACTTGGACCTCACCAGACGCAAAAAACACATAAATCAAATTGATCACGTTTTAGTAGATAGAAGAAGGCAATCTAGCATAATTGATGTCCGGTCGTTTAGAGGAACTGATTGTGACTCTTATCACTACCTAGTAGCAGCGATAATAAGAGAGAGATTATCGTTGAATAAAAGAAATATTCAGTCCAAAAACGGAAAGATTTAATTTAAAGAAATTAGAAGAGAGCCAGGTAGGAGAGGAATACTAGATTGAAGTTTCCAATAGATTCTCGGTTTTAGAAAATTCGGAATGCTATAGTATTGAGGATACTTGGATTGAAATTAGAGATAGCATTAAAATTTCATCAAAAGAAAAATTGGGACACGCGGAGATACGTAGGAGCAAACCATGGTTCTACTAGGAATGCATTAAACTAGCAGAGAAGAGAATACAGGCAAAGTTACGTTGGTTACAAAATCCGAATGAAATAACTACACAAAATTTCGCAGACATCAGGTGGGAAACTTCCAAAACTTTTAGAACAAAGAAACGCGATTTTTGAAAGCTAAAATTAAGGAACTTGAAGATAATAGTAAAAATAAAAACATTCGGGACATGTATAAGGCGATCAACGAATTTAAGAAAAGCTATCAACCTCGTGCTTATATATTAAAGAAAGCTGAAGGGACGGTCCTCACTGATACGAATAGCATCTTAGAAAGATGGAAAGATTTCTTTGACGATTTGCTCAACACGCAGCCAAAAAATAATGTGCATGGAGAAAAGGAGATACACATTGCAAAACCGTATATTCGAGAACACAACCGAATAGAAGTAGAAACCGCTATAAAGAAATTAAAGAAACACAAATCTCCGGGTGTAGGCGAAATTCCGGCTGAGTTAATTTTAGCTGGAGGCGAAAAATTGTAGAACAAGATACACAAACTCATTCTCCTTATCTGGAACATGGAAAAATTGCCACAAGAATGGGAAGAATCAATCTTTGTTCCAATTCACAAGAAAGACGACAAAACTGACTGGAATAATTATCGAGGCATTTCCCTTCTGTCAACATCCTATAAAATCCTTTCAAATATTCTATTAGCAAGATTGGCCCCATACGCAGATGAAATTATTGGAGATTATCAGTGCGGATTTAGACGAAATCGATCAACTATCGACCAAATATTTAACTTTCGACAAATACTCGAAAAGAAGTGGGAATACAATACCCCGGTACATCAACTATTTATTGATTTTAAAAAGGCCTACAACTCGGTTAGAAGAGAAACATTATACAACTTTCTTACAGAACTTGGAATACCGAGAAAGCTAATTAGATTAATTAAGATATGTTTAAATGAATCCCAAAGTAAAGTCCGGGTGCGAAAATTTTTGTCAACGAGCTTTCACACGAAAATGGCCTGAAACAAGGAGATGCGTTGTCACCATTATTATTCAACTTTGTTCTGGAATACGCTATAAGGAAAATCAAAGATAGCAACCAGAGCCTAGAGTTGAACGGTATTCACCAGGTTATGGCATATGATGATGATGTAAATTTAATAGGGATGATAGGAAAACAATAGAAAGAAATGCAAAAATCTTATTAAACGCTTGCGGGACATGGGTTTAGAAGTAGATGCAGAGAAAACTAAATACATGGAGGTGCGCCGGGACCGTAATACGGCAAATTATGGGGCCGTTAAAATATTAAATAATACTTTTGATAAAGTGGATAGTTTCAAATATCTAGGATCAATATTAACAGACGAAAATCATATTTACGAAGAAATTAAATGTCGACGAAAAGCAGGGAATTAGTGTTTCTTTTCGCTTAAAGATCTCTTGTCGTCGCGAATTCTGTCAAGGAATTTGAAGCTTAAAATATATAAAACGATAATCATGCCTGTTGTTCTGTATGGTTGCGAAACATGGTAGCTTACTCTGAGGGAAGAATATAGACTGAAAGTATTTGAGAACAAGATCCTGAGACGAATATTCGGACCCAAGAGGAACGGGAATGGGGAATGGCGGAAACTTCACAACGAGGAACTACATAATTTATACGGTGTACCCAACATTGTTAAGGTTTTCAAGTCTAGGAGGCTTAGGTGGGTAGGTCATGTAGCTAGAATGGAAGAAAGTAGAAACTCTTTCAAAGTCTTGACTGGAAGACCAATCGGAAAACGACCATTAGGAAGACCTAGGTGCAGATGGGAAAACAATATTAAGATGAATCTCGCAGAGATAGGAATACAAAGTAGAAACTGGATCCAATTGGCTAAAGATAAAAGTCAATGGAGAGCTTTTGTGAACGCGGCATTGAACCTCCGGGTTCTATAGGTCATAGAGTGAGTTAGTTATCTGTTACTCTTTTAAAGTAGTAGTGGAGGGGAACAGTGTATACAGCGCTTAAACTTAGAAACAATGACACCGTCGCGCCAAACTGTCGACCTTTGTTGAAAGTCGTGTCTAGATGTTATTATTTCGCTATGCGTAGTTGATGCCAAATCATTCATTTCGACTGTACTTGTGAAACCGAATATACTACTCTGCAACAACATAGGAGGGAGGTTAAAAGTGGCACTACGAGAAAGAAAATCAGCGAGTGCCTTCAAATCCTTCCTCTCACCACGTAAAACACATTCAACATATCTTAAATATATTTATTGGTATTTCACGTTATTAGAATAAATGGTTACATAGTCGGATATATGCTAGAATGACACCTGACGTTATTGATATAACAAAACAATTTACATACAAGATAGCAGTAATCATGTCACGGCGGGAGCTTATGTGCTTCGGATTCCACGTTAATCAGTAGGTCCCGTCTCATGTAGTCTCGCTGCTGAAAAAGACGTTAAACTCAAAATCACCTCACGTCGCAATTAGTAGTATTCAATAAATGCTGTTCGATATTGTTTCTGTTTATACATACCGATACATAAATAATAATAATAAAAAACACAATGTAATTGATAGCATTTGTATATTTTTAAGTTGTAGATATACCTATATCATGCATTTGAGTATTAACTTTTCGTTTTGAATAAAATATGAAAATCACTGTAATAAAATATAAAATATACCGTAGACTAGGACTAGGGGGAGGTGCCAAAAGTCACTTTGCCCGGGTGAAAACTTTGCCTTAGTCCGCCCCTGGTAGCATTTAATATCCTTAACCATCGTATGTTATAATTAAAATTTGCAGCTGTATTTCAGATATATGAGAGACATCTACACTCACATTGAGCTTAAATCGCGTGAACAGGAAGCACGCTGAGTGGTCATCAAGATATACGTTGGTGGCCAGTTTCTTCCAAAGTGCTCCTTTTCTCCGTATAGGAGCTAGTACAGTATATATTAACCATGCATGTAAGTGTAGACGATCATTTATAATTACTGAAACGTTACTGTCAAACTACACGTGGAGAGAAGGTGCTTCAGCGGTAAATAAAGCACTGCAAAGACAAGTACTAACATGTTTAGAAATAAGTTTTTGTTATGAAAGTATCCTAGGAAATAGTGTCAATATATCACTTGTGTCGTCCATCCAAGGTCCTTAAGAGCCTGACATACTAAAAATAATACAAAATTTACAATTTTTCTTTTGCTTGATTTTCATAAGTGAAAGGAGATAATGAAATGCAACTTACCACAATCATAGATAATGTTATTCTACAACAGAAAATATGAACCTGAAGAATTTTCAGTATTGCCATCCACAGAAATTACAGTGTTGCCAGAATAACATATCCCCAAAATCTAAGTTAAGACAGTGACTAGAGGAACAAACTCAACTGCATTTGATTACGTATCATGTTGTTTTGGTATCCTGTGAATTACTTTTTCAATAACATTATTATTTAATTTTAATAACTGTATGTTGAAACTATATTGATTATTACAAATTTAATATTATTTTAAAAATCTAAATGGATATATTTACATTCTAAAATGGATATATTTACAATAATATTCATTTTAAATTGACCCTCCGCCATATTCTCCATACAAAGCTCCTCATAAGAAAGAGTAACCAAACTCTTGCTGTAGCTTCTTTTTTATTTTTAATGCTTATTCTTCTTTTTCTCGTTATTTTTATTCCATCCTTCCTTATTTTTTTCATTTCTGGTTTCGAAGGAGGGTCCGGACCCACCTTGGCTACGTGCTTGATTATTATTATTATTTATTCCAGTGATACTAGTAATAGTAACCAGGATTAACTCTTATATAATCTGCATACGTATTTTGATATTTTCTACACTGATTTTCAAAAAAATGTACTAGATAATAATTTCTCATGCAGGGGGGTCATTTAAGGAGGGCACGGAGGTTTGAATTTGGACCCGTTTGGCCGAATCCCGTTTCGCCGAACGACCTTACAGCTATTTAGATCAAAACTCTTATCAGATCTTGATTTCGACGAAAAGGGATATCCCGTTTGGCCGAATACCCTTTCGCCAAAAATGGAGTTAGGGAAATCTTGACCTGTTTGAGAGATTATTCTTTGAGAGTCAGGGAAAGAATTTCCTTGACTGGTTAGGGACTTATGTTTTTCATGGGAATCTAAAAGAGACAAACAAATTCTCAATTTATATATATAATTGAGATATATTATTTAAATTCTCAGTTTAATGGTTTAGTTCTTGTGTTAGTGAAATAAATTGTTGCTTTCGTGGGGTATACAAGTGAAGAATGGCTACGTTTGTGAGTACCAAGTGCAAGGGAAAATTACTGTATTTTGAGGAATACCTGTAGAGAGTGTAGTAGATGTATTCATTTATCTACAAGAAAATGCACCGAACGTTATCAATAAAGAAGAATTCCATGATTATTTGGTGGAAACATGGGTTGATGAATCGGATGCAATTTTTTTCACCGTGAGTATTAATGTATTATCTTCTTCTTTAATATAAAACCTTTACACTTCATTAGCGTGTGTAGAACCTAGTATATAGCAAGAATATTGTAACAGTTTCGGTATTTGCAATACAACATTTGAGACTAGTGAAAATTCGGAAAATACAATAGAAGAAAAGATAAATAAGGTTTCTAAACTGCTCTATTTTATATGTATTTTTAAATTATCTATTTTTGCGGTTTCATTTTTTTTTAACTGAATAGATGTTTTTATCCCGTGGTAAAAATCAAATTAGGCAGCTCAAGTTATAATATTATGTTTGTACATTGATCTTTTCTCAATTTTATTTGATGATATTCATCGTTTGGGTGTGTTTATTTCAGCGATATATGGAATCACTTCAATAATGATGGTCCTAGGACAACGAATCATGTGGAAGGATGGCATTCGAAATTCAACAAAAGACTCGCAAAGGAACATCCAAATATCTTCGTCTTTCTAGAACTGACGAAACAAGAGCGAGCTGAAAATAAAACTGCAATGAAGATGTTGGAAGTGGGAAATGCGCCAAGGAAACAAAATCCGAATTATAGGCGGCTGAATGAGAGGATTCAAACTCTTAAACAGAGACTAGTGTCTCGAGAGATAGATCTTTTCCAATACATAGATGCAGTATCATATTGTTTTCATCTAGGTACGTAACATTTGAATTTTCTGCCTGAAAGTTTCTGCCTGTATCGTAACTAGCAAAATTAATACTGATAGGGATGTATGATTCAGCATGCGAATGATTGTGTACCTCATATTTAATTCTATTCCATTTATAAATCGTGCTGTATAGTATTTTTTTTGTCTTGCCTTTGTTCCTCTTATCATTAGTATATTGGTGGTACACTGTAGCAATTTAACGCAGTTAATAAGGTATTTCTTGATAAGCCTGCTTAAAATAAAAGGAAAGCTCTAGCAAACCACTAGGTAGAATTGAATACATTTTTTGTAAATTTAATAAACGTTTTATAAGAACATTCATCACAAGGGAAAATATAACCTTTAATTTTTGTTTCCTCTTATGAAATTGTAGATTCTCTTAATCAGTTCGTTAAGTTCCCTTTCAAATGTACTAAAGTTTTTTTTTTATTGTTATTATTAATTTTAGGAGCTGCATAGTGAAGGAACTGCAACCGTGAAGTGAGAATAATTCAAGAAAAGTAATGGACTGCGAAAGATTTTGATGGATACCATGATCAATAATGTGTACTTGTATGTACGATTTTCAATAAATCCCAAATAAAATTTATTTAAATTATATGGTATGTTTGAATTGCATTACAGCATCAACTTATTTACATTACCATATCCGCCGAAAATATAAAAAATAAACCACATTATGTATTAGAAAGCACACATTACTGATAATAAAATGGAGGCTAGTTCGAGTTTTACTTATCGTCGTTGTGCACGAAATTGTTTCAACCCGTCAAGGAAATTCTTTCCCTGACTCTCAAGGAAAAATCCCTCAAACAGGTCAAGATTTCCCTAACTCCATTTTTGGCGAAAGGGGATTCGGCCAAACGGGATATCCCGTTTCGCCGAAGATAAGATTTGATAAGAGTTTTGATCTAAATAGTTCATGATTGAAATGCAGTGATGATTAATCTATTTTCAATGCATTAATAATTTACAAAGTACTGTATATACATTTCGTTCATCCATAATTGATTTTTGAGCCCTTGAACAAGGTCAGTTCTTTTAGAGGAAAAGCCACAACGACATTCTTCTTAAGGGATTAAATCCACGAAAATTCTCGAATGAGGAATAACCGCGAAGGGGAATAACCATGAAAACGTTGAAGACACCACTCAAAACAAATTAAGGTCAAGAACATATTAGTTTTCTCGATTTTATTTGTTTCATTGTACTGTTAAAAATATAAAAGAATACAAGTGAAAGCAAAATCTATATATATAAAAGAGAACGTACAATTCTTTGTCCGCTCATCACGCTAATACGGCTGAACCAATTTCTTTCATTTTTGGGGGGTTATTAGGATTTGGACCCTAGATGGTTTTTATCATATCACTTTAATTTTTAATTACCAGTGTCTTGAGATAATTGACCATTCAGGTGTCCACAAATCCTTTGTTAGTTCATCATAGGTAAAAATAAACGTATTTATATGCAACCCGCATGACCGTGTCACTCGGCGGGTTAACATAAATGACAGGCGATATACAGCGGAAAATAGCTTGAATCTTCTGTTTAAAATTTTTTAATTGATTTGCTTATTTTTAGAGACACTTTTACAATATGCCAGCACCGGGATGACCGCAGCGAAGCGGGGCGGGTTAACATAAATGACAGGCGATATAATGTTAAGATTTACTGCAATCTTCTATGGTTTTTATCATATCACTTGAAAGCGAAAAAGTAAAAATTATCTAAGTAACAAAGTTTATTGCGTTCCGGGGTGACCGCAGCGAAGCGGGGTGAACGCTGCTAGTGTAACATATTTGCAAGAAATAGTTTTATCGTGGATTTAGTTGCAATATGAGGAATACAAATAAACTACCAAAACTTGCAACAAATTAGTTATCGTTAATCTAATTCAGTGGTTTTTAATCTTTTAATACTCGCAGACAGCCAAAAGATATAGAGAAATGTGAGAAACCGGCAAAGTAGAATGAGACATATTCAAATTTATATTTAATTCTAGTATTTATTACTAGTATTATTTGTTATTGAATTAATGAACTTAAGAGTTACAAATTTTGTGAGACAAAACTGCATTTCACTTTCGAGTTTGAAATTTTACAAATTTTGTGAGACAAAACTGCATTTCACTTTCGAGTTTGAAATTTTACAAATTTTGTGAGACAAAACTGCATTTCACTTTCGAGTTTGAAATGTTACAAATTTTGTGAGACAAAACTGCATTTCACTTTCGAGTTTGAAATTTTACAAATTTTGTGAGACAAAACTGCATTTCACTTTCGAGTTTGAAATTTTACAAATTTTGTGAGACAAAACTGCATTTCACTTTCGAGTTTGAAATTTTACAGTCACATATATATTCTTTTTATCTCTGAAAAGTCATTTTTATGAACTCATTTGCTGACGTTTATTTCTACAAGCAAACGTGAAACTGTAACAACATGGACCCAATGTTGAAACTATAAGATGCAGAACGGTATCAACGTCCAGTAGGCTTTGTACTTTATATTAATTGCTCAGAGAGCAAAGAAACTTGTTTCACATAAATATGCAGTTGAAAATGTCTCTAACAAATTCCAAAGGTTTTCTGCTCAGATCGGAATATTCTTCACTTAAGGATAACCAAAACTGATTTAGAGACCTGTTTTCGAATCTGGATTTGAGATTTAAATGAAGACCCGTTTTGTGGAAACACCGAACGATTGTACTCGGTCTTGTATGACGCAAAAATGATGCCTCTCACATATGCTAAATGCGGTTACATACTGATCTTATTCCTATATTGACTTCATTTCTAAATTCTCTTAGTTTCTCTAAATTGCCAATGACCTCCTTATACACCAAATTCAGAAGGAAGTGACCTTTCATGTGTCCTAAAAGGATTTCCCAAAAAATAAATAAAATGAAAAACTTTATCATCGTTGACTCAAACGTGAAGTGAATGAACCTACCCGATGGATCATTGGTAGGGCTCTCATCTCTGGTGCGAGAGGTCGCTGGTAAGTTCACGATGGAGAACATTATGTTCGTGGGTTTTCCTCGGGTTCTACCACTTCCCCTACATTGTCATTCCACCAATTATTTCATAATAATCCACGTTTACTTATTATCCATCTCCTTTAGCCTAAAGGACATAGCGCGGAACGTAATATAAAATTAGAAGTTTCATTTTTCTAATTTTCGTTTTTCATTACGAATGACTACAAATGAGACAAAGATAAACTTGAAACGAAATTAGTTATTTATCATTGATTTCCTTCAGACATGAATGACTACAAACAACAAAAACATTAATTGAAAGAAATTATTTCTGGTTAATTTAGTTGAAACAATTTTAACGATTGTATCATGGCAAAAGTAGATGTTTCGACTGATTTTCTCCTGTTGCTACAAATATGTTATATTTGTTTCCATAGTATGCCGGATTTCATTAGTTTAATAGGAACAATTTTAACATTATACTTTCTGACTTATATTAGTACTTCACTAAGTCATATCGTGCATGTTTCACACAGTTATTTATAATAAAATAAAAGTGTGAATAATTGCTTAATCTTGAATTCTGTAATTAATTATAGGTTACATGTAATCTGGCAAAAATTGGCATATGCGTGTGTGTAAAAAAATTATAGTACACATTCATTAAAGCAAGGAAGGAAACCGTAAATACGCAGTGTATGGAACACACACGCTAACGCACTTTGCTACACATATTTTACCTCTTTCTACATGCTTTTTTTTTTTGTTTAAGTTCCGTCTCTGTTTACGGTAAAGTTGGGTCAAATTTTGCAAATCAGTTTGTCACGCTTTTACACAAAATCTTTTTTTTTTCCGATGAGATACTGTTCCAGACTCCATACGTTAATTGTCTTGCAATCAAAATTTTAAATTTTGTACAATACTGGAGACTTTTTACTCACATTCCAAACTGGCAGCATATGAAAGAGATGACACTTTCTAATTTCTGTTAACTAATTGATTGTTAGGGTTATCAAATTTAGGAGGCTCAGGGAGCAGGTCATGTACTCAAGATGGAAAATAGTAGGAACGCTTTCAAAGTCTTAACTGGAAGACCAGTCGGAAAACGACCATTGGGAAGACCTAGGCGCAGATGTGAGGACAATATTAAAATGGATCTCAAGGAAATAGGAATACAAAATAGAAAATGGATCCGGTTGACTAAGGATAGAAGTCAGTGGAGAGCTTTTGTGAAAGCAGCATTGAACCTCCGGGTTCCATAGGCCATAGAGTTAGTTAGTTCAGTGGTGGTTTGGAGTTTAACATAAATTTTTAGCACAAAATGAACCAGAAATGTGAATATGAAACTATTCCACACACATACTAAGCAAGGTCGATCTACGTTCATTTACGCATGATCGGATAAGCTCCGTACATTATGTACGACACACACATTGTCCTTGTGATCGATATCGGTTTACCAATCAAAACTGTGTCCGGGAGAAAAAAAAAAATCTGAAGAGCTACTTCATGGGTCTCCATTAATTTTGACCAGGATGTAGAAGATCAGAATCCAGGAATCGAGCTCGTTGATGAAGGTTATGTTCAAAACAGAAAATGATCGAAATCAATCATTTCCAGTTTTAACATTGATCGCTATAGAGCAAGAACGGTAAAAGATGGCGAGAAGAGATTTTCTGCAACCAATTAAGCGTTCCAAGAAATATTTTATCCCTATATTTTAACGCTTAAAATATACAAAACGATAATCATGCCTGTTGTTCTGTATCGTTGCGAAACATGGTCGCTTACTCTGAGGGTAGAACATAGACTGAAAGTATTTGAAAAATTGAAATGAAATCTTTGAGTTTTACGTCCCACGCTTATGTCGGTTAGGCTAAAGGAGACGGTGATGATGAGTAATGAATGAAATGGTGGAATGAAGAAAGTGGGAGGAAACGGGAGAACCGCGAGAAAACCCACGCACACGGTGTTTGTCCACCACAAAGTAAAGTATTTGAGAACTAGATCCTGAGACAAATATTCGGACCGAAGAGGAACGGGAATGGCGGAAACTTAATAACGAGGAACTACATAATTTACACGGTTTACCCAACATTATTAGGGTCGTCAAGTCTAGGAGGCTTAGGTGGGCGGGTCATGTAACTACAATGGAAGAAAGTAGAAACGCTTTCAAAGTCTTGACTGGAAGACCAATCGGAAAACGATCATTAGGAAGACCTAGGCGCAGATGGGAGGACAATATTAAGATGGATCTTGCAGAGATTGGAATACAAAGTAGAAACTGGATGCAGTTAGCTAAGGATAGAAGTCAGTGGAGAGCTTTTGTGAACGCATAATTGAACCTCCTGGTTCCATAGGCAATAGAGTTAGTTAGTTAGTTAGTTCTATATTTTAACTCTCTATTTCAACCGAAAGTGACAGAAATCAATTACAACTTCCGATATCAATTTTGATCTACATACAGCATGAACAAGTAGAGATAATGAATAGCTGATTTTTTTTTTTGAATCAATGTTGTGTTCTAAGAATAAGCACCATCTTCTCTATTAACCTCAAGGATGTTACAAAATAGAGGATCTGCCCATACGTATCTTCATCCTATGAACTCAATGAAGCCAAAAAACAACCGAGCATCGTCTGAGCCGGCAAGTTTGGTTGGCTACTCTCATTTCCGCCATGATTGTTGGCTCGACACATTGCGATCTTAGTGGCGCGGAGCGGGCAGAGTAAGTGTGTGGCAAAACTGTGACGTATGGCTTCACGATTTTGTTGTATGGTCAGGTCCTCTATTTGATAACATCCCTGATCAACCCTCTATTCAAATCGGAAGTGACAGAAATCAACCACTTCCGGTATTAACATTAATTGCTATAGAGTAAAAACGATAATAGACAGCGAGAAGTGGCTTTCTGCATTTAATTAAGCATTCGAAGAGTATATTCCATATGCATTCTAATTTCTCTACTAAAACTGGAAGTGGTAGAAATGTGTGGTATTTAATTTAACACCTCTTTGTTAGAACATTCGTAATATTTATAATTACAATTGTACCTAGTTTATTTGTCAGTAGCTTGCTCCCCTGTTTACTCACTCTTCACACTTCCCAGGTTTGGAACCATTTTTTTTAAGGAGCATTGAGAACACATTAAAGTACCAGTCATAATTAGAAAAGTTAGATGGTTGTTGCTACATTTTTTAAATATGTCATCAGGTAAAAGACCCTTTTACGTTCGGTTTATTCGTGTATGGCTCTGTATAACGTTTTGTATCGAGAGAACGAAACAGGGTATCAAAATAACGGACAATAACTTTGGAATTAATACGCTTGGTTTACCCGACCGTTTTCAATGTCGTAACCCTTTTGACAGTGGTGCCCTTAGAAATCTATCTGGAACGGATTTAGATTGTATCTCAAAAATGAAAAGAAATTACCTTAACAGAGCTTAAATAGTTAGGAATTAGCACCCTCAATTTAACCGGCCGTTTCCAATGTCATAACCTATGTGTCAGTAGTGTAGTAGAAAGGGGGCTAGATTAAATGAAATCCTAGGTTAAATTATTTTTTTTTTTTAAAAAAAAAAAAGAAGATATTTGCGGCAGGGGCTTGTCTCTCTCTAGCTAAATGTTGCCGAAATAGCACCTGCTACTGGCAAGATGAGAGGTAAGCGTAGTCTCAAATTTGCTCATATCTCCACACTTACCGTGTTCTTAAGACATAGTACATATTATTTAATGGAATATAATTACTTTTGGTGTATTAGTAGTGCATTTTACACATGTCAGTGCCTTAATTGTAGTTTTGGTGTAGATCAACCGTAAGATAATATTTACTTTAAAGACCAAAATGTATCAATTGGTACACATAATAATATAAGATAATTTGACACGAAGTATTTTACTGTACCTTTCGCATATCCCCTGGAAAATGTTAATATCCTTCAAATGGGGTTTTAATATGCACCAATAATGATACAAAATTCGAAAAAAAAAAATGTCCAAAGATGAAACGTGCACTATTGAAACAATAAGGTGAACAAAATGATGTGTGTGATATAAAACCTCATGCTCAGTTTCCGAGGAATCCGAATTTGTGTGTAAATCTATGAAATTTAAGCATGCGCATTTCAAGCTCTTTATTATGATGTTAGTAAGAAGATAACACTTAGTATGTTAATAAGCTATTTCTCAAAATTATGATAAGCCTTAAACTTCATTTTCTGTTTAATTACAGTAGTGTTCGAAGTTGATTCATATATCAGTCGATAGATGAGATCGAATTGAACAAAATGGCATAGTTGAGGGTAATTTCCCACACGTATGTTTTGAGAAAATCAAAGAAAACTAATATTTATGGCGCTAAAAACCAATCATTTCGTTAGCAATAATAATTGCTTGTTTCTCTGCTGCTGGAATAGATTGTTCATATAGTAGGTACTAGAGCCTAAATATATGTAACATATATATATTACATGTAGGGATTACAAGAATGTCCGTTCTTCGCACGGTGAGAGGTGAGAATAATTTTCATTTTGGACATAAACGACACCAAAACTGTCACCAATCAATAGTAGGAACCCCAAAAACTATGGATTCGACACTAATATCGGTCATTTTCGATCATTTTTATATGTCTCCCCCTCTCCCTTTCCTAAGTTGCAGCGTCAAAATGAAATGATAAAAAACATTCCAGGTCCGAACCTCACCTATGTTGAAAATTTGATCGAGATCAGACGGGTGGTCCAGGAGTTATTAAGTTACAAACGTAGCCACTTATATATATATATATATATATATATATATATATATATATATATATATAGTGATATGATCAAGGGAGGGCTAAACCATAGTTTGCCGCTTTATCCACTGTAAAACAGGATTGAAGTCCATTTTATCCAGTGTATACCTGAGGGTCAAGGCAGGGCTATAGCCCCTATAGTCCCCCTTGGATCTGCCCTTCTTTATATTTATATATATACTGTTAATTAATACAATCAAATTGAGTTTATTATTGTACGTCTTTTGCTGACGATGATACATATACTCTGAACAACGACAGTCTACTTGTAATGACTCGCGCTCTTAAAGATTCAAGCGTTTCTTTGTTATGCCTTTAGTCATTCAGATTTTTTTAAAAAAATCATCTACGTTCCTGCTGTAAAGTTTAGTGGGTACACAGAGAGCATTGTATGATAAATTGTTACAAGATAATGAATTTCTTTACATAATTTCAGATAACAGGGAACAGTAACTAAGTATTACAGTGCTCATACCTGGTGCAAGGTGGTCCCTAATTCGACTCCAGATCAAGTGAGTTTGTCTGGAGTTGTGGTGGATAAACATTGTCCACGTGGGTTTTCTTGAAGTTCGAACGTACTATCTCATTTTCTCAACCCACAGATTCTTTTTTAATTGTTCACTTTTATTAATCACTCCTCTTTTATTTTAACCTAAAGGGCATAAGCATGGGAAAGGCATTAAAATTTTAATTTTTATTTCATTTTATGATTCTGGGTAAAGCCGTGAGCAGTAAAACATCACTGGAAGAGAGCAAGAGATCAGAATGACCTTCAACGAGCACAATGCCCGAAAATGTTAACATCATTCCGCAACTTGTGCATGAGGATCATTGGAGAATAATCCACAACTTGCTAACATTGTCAGTGTTTCGTTCAGAACAGATTAAGCAATCCTCACGTGAGATTTGAACATGCGGCGTGTTGCTGCCAAGTTCGTCCCCAGGCTGCTGATCCACGTGCAGAAAGGATACCGCTTTGAAGTCTGCAAAGATCTCCGTCAGCATGTCGTTGATGACGCGTCTTTCATGTCGAGGGTTATTACCGGCGACGAAACTTGGATATACGGGCACGACCTTGAGACAAAGGAACATAATCTGCACAGTGGTAAAGCCCATCATCTCCACGACTAAAATAGGCAAGGCAGGTCCGCAGTTCGACCAAGTGCATTCTCATTGTCTTTTTCAACATTCGTAGCATTGTGCATCAGGTACTCGTCCCCAGGGACCAGACCATCAGTAGCAAGTTCTACTGCCAGGTTTTAAGGCTTCGTAGACAATGAGTAGGACATTCAGTAAAAGCGACCGAAACTGTGGCGCGCCAAAATCGGTCTGCCCCATGATGACAATGGACCCTGTCACAGTGCTCTCCTTACACTGAGTTTCTCACCAGAAATAAGTTGATCGCAATTCCGTACCCACCCAGGGCCGTGGTGGCTCAGTGGTAGAGCGTTCACCTCTGGTGCTTGGGGTCCCGGATGCGATCCCATCCCCCGCCAAGTAAACTGTGTGGTGGACAAACACCGTGTATGTGGGTTTTCTCGGGGTTCTCCCGTTTCCTCCTACTTTCTTCATTCCACCATTTCATTCATCACTCATCATCACCGTTTCCTTTAGCCTAACCGTCATAACCGTGGGACGTAAAACTCAAAGATTTCATTTCATTTTTCCGCACCTACCCTACTCGCCAGATTTGGCTCTTGCGGAATTCGCCATCTTCCCGAAGCTGAAGATTCAGCTCAAAGGTCGCCGTTTGGACACCATTGCGGAGATTCAGCCCGAATCACAGAAGGTGCTTGACACGTTTAAAAAAAGAAGACTTCCAGGACACATTACGGCGATTGCAGAAACGCTGTATTGCTGTACAAGGTGATAGTGTGTAAACGTAGATAAATAAAGTACTTTCTTGTAAACAGAACTATTCTCGAAACTTTTTGATACTATCTCGTGTATCAGTCACACATCATGCCGAACAAAATAACATACTTGAGAGAAAATTCTGATGCGTGGGTTTCGAGAAAATCTCAAAAATCTTTTTGTTAAAAAGTATTATTTGTTATCGATAACAATTGAGAAATTTTATTGCTGAAAGAAGTTGTTATTTATGAATGTACCGTCTATGTAGCAAAATAGTTATATTGTTAACTGGTAGGCTACGTGTTTTGTTGTCTGTTATTTCATAATGATGACATACTCCTTTGTGCACGTGCTACTTAATCATGAGCTTAATAATTAAAGCCTAAAAAAAATAATTTTGTTGAGTAAGCAATCGAAAGCCACAATAGTCAGCTTCACTTTTAGTATATATACACAAACTGTTTCGTTTCTAATCAGGATCCAACAGAGTTGTAATAATAATAATAATAATAATAATAATAATAATAATAATAATAATAATAATAAGGGATGTACGCAGTAATTTATTCCGGGAGGGATCCAAAACTTTTGTCATATCATCATCATCACAGATATTCCGCCATTATTGGCAGATCACTTACTGCAACTGAGAAGCTTCCATGCTTCACGGTCTTCGTCTTCACATACGATTTTTCTGTTTTGATATCGTCCATCAACTGTAGCATCCTTCGCCCCCTCCTTCTCTTTCCTGCCACCATACCCTCTAGCATGTCCCTCATGATGTAATTCCTTCTTTGCCAATGTCTCAACCAGTTTCTCTTCCTTTCCTCAATAATGTCTAAAATTGTTTCTTCCTCCCCCACAATTCCTAACACTCATTCGTTTTCCGTTTGACCAAACTAATTTTCTCTATTTTTCTCAACACCCACATTTCTAAAGCTTTCAGTCTTTTTCCGTCATTCTTTGTTATGTCCATGTTTTTGCCCTATACAGCACAATACTGCACATGAAACATTTTATGTCTTTTTCTTAGCTCTTTATTCAAGGTCCCACGAAACAGACTTTTCTTTCTCCTAAAGGTTTCTTTTGCCCTTCCTGTCTCATCCTTTTGGAGGGGGGGTCTAAATTTAATATGAGGATAAATTATATTAAATTTGTAAAATCACTCCTAAAATTACATTAAATTTACAGAAAAGTCGGGACTTCGAGAGGGGGTTACTCGAAACATACTCCCTAGAACATACTCCCTGCTTACATCCCTGATATGGGTACACACTAAAATTTGGGTTGAACTGTGGGCACAGAACCCTATTTTGCTGGAAATTTAAAGATCTTTGTGTTTGCGTGTGACATACATTTTACTTCACGAGGGCTTAGCAATAGGGGGAAAAGCTGAATAAACCAGCATATTCTCCTAGTTTCCTATAACATTATCCAATATTATATTATCTAATTAAAAAATAGGTTATGTGTTGTTTTCATATGGTTAGTATTTTTTTTTTTAAAAAATGAGGATGAAAAATGCTCTTATGATTCAAACAAGATTTTGTCAATAGTTTTGTTTGAGAGTCCATATTAAACTAAAATTATTAAGACAAATAATCATTATTTAACATGTTTCTGTGTAGAACGGGATATAATTTTCCTCTTTTGATTCAACTGACACAATTAATTTAAACCAGGGAGGCTGTGATGGAGCACTTACCTCTGGTGCGTGAGGTCCCTGGTTCGAGCCCCGGCCGAGTAGTTTATGGTGGACAACACTGTGCTCGTGGGTTTTCTCAGGATACTCCCGTTTCCTTTCACTTTCTCATTCCACCAATTCGTCTATCATTATTCACTTGCTTTAATTAGCCTATCGTCTCCCTTAGCCTAAAGGGCATAAATGTGGTACGTTAAGCTGAAACATTTCGTTTCATTTTTTTCCCCGTTCGAATCAGCTCTTAGACACAGCTAAGTATATTGTGCCTTTGTAAAATATGGCGCGTTCAATACATAAGTCCACTTTTTGTCATTTTGGACATGTTACATCTTTCAGATCTCTATCTAAAACTCCTTTCAGAGCTTATTCGTTTCCAGTTATATTAAACTCTTATTATATTGTATTAAATTCTTGTACGGCAAATAGAAAAAAAAGTGTAAGTTTTTTCCTGTAATTAAACACTTCGTACAAGCTTCATGTTAGCTCCCTCGTAGTTAAGTGGTTAGCGTACTCGCCTCTGGCGTGGGAGACCCGGTTTTGATTCCCGATGGGATCTCATATATGGTGAGAGAATCATATAACTGCGCTGCTCAAAGGGGCGCTAAACTCAAAATACATCACAAACTATGTCTAACTTTGATAATGTGACTTGATTCCCTTGTGCTCTGAACACCTTATATAAAAATGCAGTAAATAAAAGTTTAGTAAGCACTTTTTTTTGTTGAGATTTTAGTTTGTGTTTATTTCCTTTTTGTCAACATTGAAGCTATACAACTCAAGATCTACAGTTTAAAGTGGAGTCTAAACTCATGTAATGCGTTGATGCCCTCCGACAAGGAATCGAACCCGGAACTCTGTAAATCAAAGACACGCGTTCTAGTCACTAGAGTAGGGATTAGAACTTTTGCGTATATAATAGTCTGTGTAGCACATTGTGAATTGTCATGAAATTTTAATACAATTAATTATAATATGAAATGTTTCTAGTATTTATAGACTTCATGCAGTTAACACACGCCGGAGTAAAATTGCTGTAAGTTTATGTAAAATTGATTTTAACATCCCATTTTAATGTGGATAGGTTAATTTGAAATCCGAACTTCATATAACTTACTAGAATCAAACTCGGATCCTCGAATGGTAAGAATGCTTAACATTTACCTCCAAAAGGAGAATTGTTAATACCTAATATTAAAAATATCAAAACATGTCTTCCCACGCAACGTAGATACATTCCTTTGCGCATCCAAGGGGGTTTCATTTCTGGGATACCGAAATGCCCACAAGACATCCTAATTTTGCCAGTGGGCATACTTCGGACATCCTATGAAAATTCAAATGTCCGGGTATGTCACGGAAACGGAACTTCCTGTGGAACATTTTTGGGTTTATTCCGGGATAATTAGAAGAATGCTTACGGACATCCAAATATTATACCATGTAACGCACGTTCCACTGAAGTCCAAGGAAATTCGAGTATATTTGTCCATTATCTTTTAGGTTTATACTGCGAGCCTGAATGTCTCGTGTGACAAGTATGGATCCTGTGAGACTGTCCACAGAACGTTCCGGACATGTTTAGCTTTATGGGTTATTTTATTTATCTACAGATTTGCCTAAGGAGAAACCAATATAAGTAAATAATTTAAATTTTAAAAAAGTAATAAATGAAAAGCTACTTACAACTTCGCTGCGTCTCATACAACTCCATCCCCATGTTGACAGTTTCGGAATCATTTTTGCTTAGAGCGAATCTCAGAGCAGTTCCTGGAAATATATTTACTAAAAGATAATGATTTTGAAGGAACTTTTTGAACTCTTCCTTCAAAACTTGATCTAAAGACGCTTGATCATCGTTCATCGAAGGCGTATCTTCTTCTTGTTCTTCAGTAACGGTGTTGTCTGTATCTGATTCATGAACAAAAAATATCCCCTTCAGCACCCGAACAGATGTATCTCTAGCAGCTAAGAGGATGTCCAAAACCCGCCCTTTCCAACAAGACACCAATTCTTGGTTCAAAGGACAAGTTTTTAAAGCATCAATCACTGTTGCACTACTTTCAAACCATTGATTTTGATAAACTTCGCTATCGTCCGCGGCTACATCAACTTCGTCTTCGTAATCGAAATTGTCACCTTTGGTAGGAACAGTATTGTTAACACTATCCACTATTGAAACATTATGGGTTGATGTTCGATAACTAGGAAGAGACACTGGTAAAGTGCAGTCTACTAAACACAGTAACACAAGAAATATTGTAAAATTTTGACGGTTAGAGTTTCTGTGCCGAAATCGTTGACAGTAAACCATTATGTTGTCTTTGAGCTGTTAACGGGCGTCGTAAAACGTTCTTACTTTAAACGATACGCACTGACAGGGAGAGCGCGCGTCCACGCTCAAAGGACGAGTTGTTACTTCTCGTAGACAGGCGTAGTAGAGTGATGGCAAGAATAGTAGTAGTAGTAGTAGTAGTATGGGTAGGCCATCGATGTGTTATGACTTCTCTTCTGACAGTTTTTTCCGAACCTTTTTCAGAGGTAGTGATACCTAAGACTGAAACACGTGAAACTGTTGGTTAAGTTTTTAATTCGTTCCACCACTAAGTATATGGTATTTTGCATGCTTGGCTGCAAAAACCCTTACTCCCTCCGCAGCCAGAAGCTTGTTCTTATGGTTGTTTTTTGTCCAAGCCTTCCCCCCTCGCTCTTTCTTGTACACGAAATTCTCCCCGCCTCCTTAGCTGCTTATATACTTTCCCCCCTCTTCTTCTGTTTTTACCGTGAAGCATGTAACTTAGTATTTCTGTTGAAGAAACAATAGACAACAACACGCATTTTTCCCTCATGAGCTGTCAGGGTTCGATGGTCGTCTTCTTTGGCTGAAGACAGTTCACTGTGTCGCCTGACAAACTACTCGGCTTCTTCAAGAACTAACTGCCACAGATAGATCTTTCAGAATGGACACTCTTCACCAGAACGAGGTTACAAAGATTTTCGGCGACCTTGTGTGAGCAATTCACTAAGAGATTTTTTTTTCTTTTTTTTCGCGAAGGAGGAAGGAAGAAAAGAAGCGCAACTCCTGTGCCGGAGGTTGCTGGAGAGAATCTCTCTCTCCCACTCACCGACCAATCAGTATTCATCTTTCATTTCATCCTCGATGTTCCGGTTTTTAAAAAATATAGTCAAACGGAGAAAACGTTGGCCTTAAAAAAAATATATACTTTCCAAGACATGCTACCGATGAGACTCACGAACAACTGAGCCCAAGAAAGAAGACAAAACGCAATTGCGAGGAAATTCGTATACTTCAATCGTCTTTTAATAATAACTTCAAAGCCGATGTATGTCCTCATAACAATATACTGTGCGTACTAGTGAGAGCCCTTACGGCACGCATTGTGTTTCGGTTCTTGCGCCGTTAGTCAAGGTCACGTCATTTCTCTTCCTAATTCCCACTTGGATGATGGACCCAAAAGCTCCATCGTCATTACACGAAAATAACATCTTGCTCAGTCATATTCCGATATGTTTATGTGCCGGTTTACGGTCTGGAAGAATAAGAAAAGCATTGTTTTCCAAAAGTTTCTTTGCCTCTATGGTGCTTGATACAGGACTGAATTTTATATATATAGTCAAACTCCCTCTATAAAAAATGTTGTGGAAGCACCTCAGGATTCTCAAACACGCATTTTTGGATAGGGCACATATTAGTTCCTAAGTGAAGTCTTGACCCGACTATTGTAGGTCCCATAGTTTTGGAGCTATGGACCTTTAAAATTCATTTTTTCATGTTTTCGGCAGCCTCGCCATACTATATATATATAGCCATACCATAACCAATTTATAGCAATTCAGCCTCAAAAGGATGTGTGCACCAAATTTCACGAACAATGACTTGCAAGAGGAAAGAGAGAAGCTTTGCCTTCTTTTTTCTAAAGTCCTAAATACGTAGGCACAAATTTGGTACTATATAAGGGCTTTTTGATATACAGAATGGGAGGAAGATTCACATTAAAAAATATATATATATATATCAGGTCAATGTAGGTGACGAAGAGAGATATAAGATACAACGTTTATAAAATTCATATCGTTAGGCAAAAGTTAATTTGTATGCCTTAAAAAAATACATTATGATAAGTCAACAAGTCTTCGATTGGAAAATGACTTTATCACATCTAAGGTTGCCCATGAGACAAGCCTTGAGACTGTCTCGTCTTGGAAATGTGTCGTGAAAAAAAAAAGGTGTCTATTGCTATTGGAAGAGCTCTGTCTAGTCTCGTATATTGTCTCGAGAATTTGGTCTCGTCTCGTCTTGTAGGTTACATCTTCCTTGAGAAACGAAGGCGAAGATAGGAAACATTTTATCATTTCCTGATAGATGTTTTGGTCTTCAGTCAATACCAGTTATTCATTTGCTCGAATTCAATATGAAGGACACAAACAGAGGGACTTCACATAAGAGTGAATTATTATAAATTACTGTGTTTTCATTTCCATTCTCTAGGGGCATGATGGCTCAGTGGTAAATTCTTATCTCTGATGCATGGATTCCTGGTTCGATCCCGGCCAACTAAGTTTGTGGTAGATAACTTCAGGTTTGTGGCTTTTCTCGGGGTTCTCCCGTTTCCTCCCACATTTTCATTCCACCAATTGCCTTCCTGATCGTCTCCCTTAGCCTAAAGGGTATAAACATAGAACGATAAATCAAAAGATTTCATTTCATTCTTTTTTCAACTCCACCCAATGCAATTAGTAATGAATCGAGAGATCAAGGTCTGATCTACCGTCCGCCTAACGATTATATTTTTCTTTTATTTTCAACAGCAATAGTTCTTTGGAATAATAATGGACATCCCTCCTCTCCCTCTCTCTCTCTCTTTCTTTCTTTTTTTTTTTAAAAAAAAGACCATTCAATGAGGTTATAGAAAGTATGTGCATTATATAGAATATTAGATTATCAGTGAAAAGCTACCATATGGTATCCCTTCACGAACAACAGATGTACTTGAGAATGCTATTAAAAGTTATGACTTTGGATGCAAACAATATTAACTTGGTTACGCTTAGAAAGAGTTATCGTATGTTGCAAGATGAATAACTTGAGAGGCAATAACATTGAAGTCCGCATGTGAAAACAGTGTTTAAGCAGAAACAGATCTACGGGGAAAAGCACCTACGTATATGATATCCAGAAAGATTGGAATGACATGACTTGTTACGTAACATTTTTGAAGTGACTTCCATTACTCGTTACAGACACAAAATAAGGTCTTTCTTGCAAATTTGTGGTTAGATATACCTTCTTTTCGTGCGGAAGACCCAGTTTTAATTCCATGATAGAATTCGTGTGTTTTCAAGTCCCATATTAATCTGTAGGTCCACGTCTCATGTAGCGTCAGGTGAAAAGGCACGGTAAACTCAAAACAAAAATTAATTTAAAAAACTAGACAATCATAATTTACGTAACGTTGATTGATGGTAAGAATCAGAAGGATTTATAGTAGTGATTATTACACGAAGCCTACATGAGACGTGGTAGAATGGGACAGTTTGTTTCACTTTTCAATGCAGTATACGGAAAACCGGAAATTGGGCAGCTGGAGTGAAAAGTAAAGTTTTCCATGAGACGAAATGAGAAAAAATATTCGTGACGAAAAGTTAGACTAGACAGAACTCTTTCAATATCAATATATACATTTTTCGGGACGAGACTTATCTTCACGACTCCTTTTTGACTTGAAACGACTCAGTCTAAGGTATTGTTTCAGTCAAACATTTTTACTTTTCGAGAATATACCTCGTTATCATGCAACTGTTTCAAGACAGAACAGCCCCAACTGTTTGCTCGTAAGTAACCCCTGTGAAGAAATATGTTTAGAATTAGGATTAGAAATACTTTATATATAAACATACCGAGTAATGTTTACTATGTCTTAATATGTCTGCATAAATGTTGTGTAATGTTTACTATGTCCCTGTATGTCTCATATATAAAAATGCTGAGTATTGTTTACTATGTCTCTGAATTTCTCATATAAAAAAATGCTGAGTATTGTTTACTATGTCTGAATTTCTCATATCAAAAAATGCTGAGTAATGTTTGCTATGTCTCTGTATTTCTCATATAAAAATGTTGAGTATTGTTTACTATGTCTCTGCACATCTCATATATAAAATGCTGAGTATTGTTTAGTATATATATATATATATATATATATATATATATATATATATATATATATATATATATATATATAAATTTCTCATATATAAAATTGCTGAGTATTGTTTAGTATATATATATATATATATGATTTTCTCATATATAAAAATGCTGAGTATTGTTTACTATGTCTCTGAATTTCTCATATATAAAAATGCTGAGTAATGTTTGCTATGTCTCTGAATTTCTCATATATAAAATGCTGAGTATTGTTTACTGTCTCTAAATTTCCCATATATAAAAATGCTGAGTATTGTTTACTATGTCTCTGTATTTCTCATATAAAAATGCTGAGTATTGTTTAGTATATATATATATATATATATATATATATATATATATATATACTGTATATATATATATATATATATATATATATATATACTGTATATATATATATATATATATATATATATATATATATATATATATATACATGAATTTCTCATATATAAAAATGCTGAGTATTGTTTACTAAGTCTCTGAATTTCTCATATATAAAAATGCAGAGTATTGTTTACTATGTCTCTGAATTTCTCATATATAAAAATGCTCAGTATTGTTTACTATGTCTCTGAATTTCTCATATATAAAAATGCTGAGTATTGTTTACTATGTCTCTGTATTTCTCATATAAAAATGCTGAGTATTGTTTAGTATATATATATATAAATAAATTTCTCATATATAAAAATGCTGAGTATTGTTTAGTATATATATATATATATATATATATATATATATATATATATATATATATATATATATATATGATTTTCTCATATATAAAAATGCTGAGTATTGTTTACTATGTCTCTGAATTTCTCATATATAAAAATGCTGAGTAATGTTTGCTATGTCTCTGAATTTCTCATATATAAAATGCTGAGTATTGTTTACTGTCTCTAAATTTCCCATATATAAAAATGCTGAGTATTGTTTACTATGTCTCTGTATTTCTCATATAAAAATGCTGAGTATTGTTTAGTATATATATATATATATATATATATATATATATATATACATGAATTTCTCATATATAAAAATGCTGAGTATTGTTTATTAAGTCTCTGAATTTCTCATATATAAAAATGCAGAGTATTGTTTACTATGTCTCTGAATTTCTCATATATAAAAATGCTCAGTATTGTTTACTATGTCTCTGAATTTCTCATATATAAAAATGCTCAGTATTGTTTACTATGTCTCTGAATTTCTCATATATAAAAATGATGAGTATTGTTTACTATGTCTCTGAATTTGTCATATATAAAAATGCTGAGTAATGTTTGCTATGTCTCTGAATTTCTCATATATAAAATGTTGAGTATTGTTTACTATATCTCTAAATTTCTCATATATAAAAATGCTGAGTATTGTTTACTATGTCTCTAAATTTCTCATATATAAAAATGCTGAGTATTGTTTACTATGTCTCTGTATTTCTCATATAAAAATGATGAGTATTGTTTAGTATATATATATATATATATATATATATATATATATATATATATATATATATATATGAATTTCTCATATATAAAAATACTGAGTATTGTTTACTAAGTCTCTGAATTTCTCATATATAAAAATGCAGAGTATTGTTTACTATGTCTCTGAATTTCTCATATATAAAAATGCTCAGTATTGTTTACTATGTCTCTGAATTTCTCATATATAAAAATGCTCAGTATTGTTTACTATGTCTCTGAATTTCTCATATATAAAAATGATGAGTATTGTTTACTATGTCTCTGAATTTGTCATATATAAAAATGCTGAGTAATGTTTGCTATGTCTCTGAATTTGTCATATATAAAATGCTCAGTATTGTTTACTATGTCTCTGAATTTGTCATATATAAAAATGATGAGTATTGTTTACTATGTCTCTGAATTTGTCATATATAAAAATGGTGAGTATTGTTTACTAAGTCTCTGAATTTCTCATATATAAAAATGCAGAGTATTGTTTACTATGTCTCTGAATTTCTCATATATAAAAATGATCAGTATTGTTTACTATGTCTCTGAATTTCTCATATATAAAAATGCTGAGTATTGTTTACTATGTCTCTGAATTTCTCATATATAAAAATGATGAGTATTGTTTACTATGTCTCTGAATTTGTCATATATAAAAATGCTGAGTAATGTTTACTATGTCTCTGAATTTCTCATATATAAAATGTTGAGTATTGTTTACTATGTCTCTAAATTTCTCATATATAAAAATGGTGAGTATTGTTTACTATGTCTCTGTATTTCTCATATAAAAATGCTGAGTATTGTTTACTATGTCTCTGAATTTCTCATATATAAAAAGCTGAGTATTGTTTACTATGTTTCTGAATTTCTCATATATAAAATGTTGAGTATTGTTTACTATGTCTCTAAATTTCTCATATATAAAAATGAATTTCTCATATAAAAATGCTGAGTATTGTTTACTATGTCTCTGCACATCTCATATATAAAAATGCTGAGTATTGTTTACTATGTCTCTGAATTTCTCATATATAAAAATGCTGAGTATTGTTTACCATGTCTCTTAATTTCTCATATATAAATGCTGAGTATTGTTTACTATGTCTCTGAATTTCTCATGTATAAAAATGCTGAGTATTGTTTACTATGTCTCTGAATTTCTCATATATAAAAATGCTGAGTAATGTTTGCTATGTCTCTGAATTTCTCATATATAAAAAGCTGAGTATTGTTTACTATGTCTCTAAATTTCTCACATATAAAAATGGTGAGTATTGTTTACTATGTCTCTGTATTTCTCATATAAAAATGCTGAGTATTGTTTACTATGTCTCTGAATTTCTCATATATAAAATGTTGAGTATTGTTTACTATGTCTCTAAATTTCTCATATATAAAAATGCAGAGTATTGTTTACCATGTCTCTGAATTTCTCATGTATAAAACTGCTGAGTATTGTTTACTATGTCTCTAAATTTCTCATATATAAAAATGCTGAGTAATGTTTGCTATGTCTCTGAATTTCTCATATATAAAATTTGAGTATTGTTTGCTATGTCTCTAAATTTCTCATATATAAAAATGCTGAGTATTGTTTACTATGTCTCTGTATTTCTCATATAAAAATGCTGAGTATTGTTTACTATGTCTCTGCACATCTCATATATAAAAATGCTGAGTACTGTTTAGTATACATATATATATATATATATATATATATATATATATATATATATATATATATATATATGAATTTCTCATATATAAAATGCTGAGTATTGTTTACTATGTCTCTTTGTACGTCCGGGAAACAAAATATATCAAAATTACTTGATGGATCATCATAAATTTTGACTAGGGTGTAGATCAAAAGTTTGGAATCGAGTTCATTTATGGAGGTGAAATACCAACCCAAAGTGATAGAAGTCAACCACTTCCGGTTTTAACGTTGATCACTGCACTCTATACAGCTATAGAGTGAAAACGGAAACAAGAAGAGGTTTCGTGCAAACAATTAAGAATGTGAAGAATATATTTAATGTCCATAATTAAGTCCAGCAGTGATAGAAGTCCACTAAAACTTCCGGTTTCAATATTTATCTACATAGAGCAAAAACAGATCGCAAAAAGCGTTTTATTTTTTCTTTAAATTGATTTAGCGTTCTAAGAACAGTTACATCTTCTCTCTAATTCTCTATCATACATGAAGTGGCGGAAATCAACCCCTACCGGCTTTAATGTTTATCGTTACAGAGTGTAGACGGTAGTAAATATCGAGAAATGTTTTTCTGTAATAAATTAAACGTCCCAAGAATATATTCCATTCTTACTACTAAAAATGGAAGTGGAAGAAATTACTATGACTTTCGGTTTCAATATTAATAAGAAAATATCACAGCAACCAACTTCCCCACGTGGTGTACACGTGGCTGTCAAGTCTTTATTGTGTGTTGGCGTAATTTTTCTATTCTATATAAGACTCTAAGTTTTTTTTTAAATAAAGGTAACCAGACCATCTCTTTATTGAGGGAATTCTACAATTTTTGATTGTATGTCCCATTCTTCTGCTAAAAATAAAGGAATTTGTGAAATTACCGTAGATTTCCAAAGCCTAGGCATCCAATATTGTAACTGGAGATAATAGATTAGACACTTCATCTTCAATGGTATATACAGGGTGTTTCAAAACAACATCGACAACGTTTGGGAGGTAATTCCTGACACCAAGATAAAACGAAAAGTATAGACAAATCTGGGTGCTCAAATGCTTCCTTTTTGAGTTATAGGCTGCCCAAAACACGAAGAAATAAAGTTATTGGTACATAACTTCAAAACTAGAGGTCGAGCTGTAGTCGGGTCAAGACTTCACTTAGGAACAAATACAGTGCGCTATCCAAAAATCCATGTTTCAGGATCCTAAGGTACTCAAGCAACAATTTTCATAGAAACAGCTTGGCTGCGGGCATATAATTTAAAATACTCACCAACTACCTTTATAAAAATTGTTGCAGAAGTAACGCAGGATTCTGGAATATGGACATTTGGATAGGCCAGATACCAGTTTCTAAGTGAAGTATTGATCCGACTACGGTAGGCCCTATGGTTTTGGAGCTATGGACCTTTAAAGTTCAATTTTCTATGTTTTCTGCAGCCTATATCTCCAAGGGAAAGCACGCAGGTTCTTCTATATTTTTTTGTCTTATCTTGGTGTCAGGAATCACTTCCCAAACGTTGTCGGTGTTGTTTTGAAGCACCCTATATAAAAATGAAAGTGAATATGTTTGTAACTTAATAACTCTTGAATCAGCCGACTGATTTCGATCAAAATTTCAACATAGATGAGGTTCGGACCTGGAATGATTATTATCGTTTCAGTTTGACGGTGTAACTTAGGGGAAGGGGAAATGATCGAAAATGACTGATAATAGTAAACATATTACTAATTTTTCTTATTTTAACACAGCGAAGCAGTTAATTGACGCTAGTAGCCATATAAAGGTGAGATGAAAGTTATTCTTCGTGTGCTGAATTTATTATAAGACACTTCTTTAATCTTGTACCATTTTAACCGTGTGGGAGTTAAATATTGAAATCGAATGTGATAGTTCAAAAAAGGTTTACGTCCCATGGTTATGGCCGGTTAGGCTAAAGGAGACGGTGATGATGAGAAATGAATGAAATGGTGGAATGAAGGAAGTGGGAGGAAACGGAAGAACTACGAGAAAACCCACGAGCATGGTGTTTGTCCAACGTAATAGTTCAATCGCTTCGAATTTCAATAGACGGATAAAGGCGGAGATGGGGGATGCTGAATTTAGTATTGCCCACGAGATAAGAAACGATTATTCTTGTCTCGAAAAGGAGACGAGAAGCGCCGTTTATAATTCGAGACGGGGCTAGAAATTATTATTTTCGTCTCAGAAACGAGATAAGAAATTTATCGAGTCTCGTCGGTAACATTTGGTCGCAAATACCGTTTTAGTGTTACATGATTGATTGTAGAAAAAAATAGATAAAGTGATTGAACGAACATATGGAAGAGCATTTATCAACGTTTAAAAATACGTGAGTCATTATATAATATATTCGAATAATAAGTTCAGTTTAACTGTTGTTATATCACCCTTTTGTGAATATCTAGTGACGCGAAAGGATTCCGATAATCTCTAGATGAAATTAAGACAAAAATCGTCATCATAGATATTCTGCCATTATTCGCAGGTCACTTGTCGCAACCGAGAACCTTCCATTCTCCACTGTCTTCAGTTAACTTTTCGTCTTCTCGTACGATTTTTCTGTTTTGACGCTTCCTTTCTGACCAAAACTTTTACCTTAACAATGCCATAGTGTAGAACTGATCTTTAACATAGTAGATACCAAAAATCTCAGAAAAATATTTCTTAGTTACGGAGATTCAAAGATTCAAACTATTCAAAATTGCGCTGCTTACGTCACGGCAACAGAAACAAGCTGTTTGGTGTGACGTCACATATCGGGTTCCCTCTCTGAACCTCATTGAAAATTTCATGTTACTTAGTTTCTTACTGAAAACTACAAATAACGTAGTGAAATAGTAAAAGAAAAGTGACAAAATAAGTAATTTTTTTCTAGGAACACTTCTGTCAGGTTGAGAACATTCATACCACTATATTATAGTTACAAGCAGCGGTAAAAATGCGGAGGAACGCGGGCGGACGTCGTTACCCCACTTCCAAATAATATCTATGGAGTCCCTCTACTTTCTAAAAAAATACAATGAGCAAAGATAGGCACGGGGGACGGCGTGATGTGAAACGTCTCCCCACCTTTTCAGACCCACTTTTGCCCCTGCTTACAAGTAGGTTTATAGTCTTTCTTTGTTTTTAAAACTTGGCTTCCAATGCTTTGAAAATTCATATTCTATTGGCGCCTATACATATATATCCCGCTCTTAATTGTCCACATTGAAAATTTGCTGGCATAGTGAATTTCTAGTCTAACATACTAGGCTATAAATACAGTACTTCCTGTACCGGAAATTTAATACCTTTTAAAACATTCTGTCCTACTCCGTTCTTTACATCGTTTCTACCATTTGGTGTAAGTATTAGGAATTGATCACCACACACCATATCTACAACTAGTAGTATCTTAAGATTCACGAACGAAAATGAAATGAAATGAAATTTTTGAGTTTTACGTCCCACGATTATGCCGGTTAGGCTAAAAGAGACGGTGATGCTGAGTAATGAATGAAATGAAGAATGTGGGAGGAAACGGGAGAACCCCGAGAAAACCCACGCACACGGTGTTTGTCCACCACAAAGTTCATTTGGCGGGGGCTGGGATCGAACCCGGGACCCCAAGCACCAGAGGTGAACGCTCTACCACTGAGCCACCGCGGCCCCCATTCACGAACGAGAAATGGTAAATATGTAAAGAAGTTTCGGTTGATAAACGAAATTACTTAAAAATGTCTCTCGTTTTTAAACATTCGAATCTGATTATCCTAAATCTTGTAGTGAAGGCAAAATCATACTTTCAAATTTGTTGAATACATTTGAATTTCATATAAACAGTTGTAATGATAAATTGTTTTGCGATTGCATATTCTTGGGGGCAATGTTCATTTTTTTTCTGACTTGGGTACTAGTACCAAGCTAATACAAATATAGATAAATGTTTAGCAGAAGACGTTCAGAAGTACATAAAAATTCAAAATTTACGCGAAAAATGGGAGATGCAAGAGCACTGAGAAAAAATGTATGTGGCGTACATAAAATCGTATGTTACATTCGTAAATCCTGTAGTTTTTAGACTTAACGTATAGCAGACGTATAACTGAAAACGCATGTTTTATAATACCTTCTGTATAAGTGTTCCATCTGTACGTACTGAAACAATATAGGCGGTCAGGATCTTACACACAAATGGACGTATATAACATATAGCTGACGAAGATAACATACATATATGTGTGTAATTTAAGGAAGACTGTTAAATATCAACGACATGAGGTAACGCCTAAGGGCAGTGCTTATGTAACATACGGATAACATATACCAAGTACTGATTTCTGTAGTAATCAGGAGGATTCCGTATGTTTGTACAATATACCGCTGTCCGGAGAACGGTTTTTTTCCCCAGTATCCTTAGATATAACATAACTTAACCAAACCTAACCTAAACTAAACTAACTTAAACTAACCTGAACTAACCTAAACTAACCTAATACTAATAGAAATAAGTGAAATTCTATCATTTTTTCGAAAATTATGCTGGACCCCTACACTAATATAATCTAATATAAACTAACAAAACCTAACCGAAACTAACCTAACCTAACCTAAACAAACCTAATGTGAACAGAAAATACCGAAATTGTAACATCTTTTAGAATGGACCACTTCTGAAATACCGAAATAGCTGGACCACTTCTGCTAAACATTGTCCCAAATCTAATTTGATAGATAAGCCTATACATGTGTTGGTCTTAAACTATAATTACTGGTACAAATTAATTAAATATACTACTGAGACTTAATATATTAGACGTTCAAGATAAATTGGAAATATTCAACATTATAAAGAGCTTATTATGATTTCTTTCTAGCCATTAGTGCTGTAATACATTTTTCTTCAGTGAATTTATGTATGTAAATTGACAGTTTTATAGTTTTCTTGATTTAATTAGAACAAGTGTTTTACAACTAGAAATACAGAGCGCAGAGAGTAGTAGTTCCAGTATTATTATGACTTAAGAAGAAATATGCTTCAACTTTACTAAAGTGTACGTAAATTAGTGACGTAAAATTGTGCAGGAAAGTTACCGTATTTTATGTTTACATCCACTCATATTTTAATAATCGATTCTTTCAATAATTGTTGTTAATCAAAATTTCAAAAAAAAAAAAAAAAAAAAAGATGTCACTTACATGTTAGTTTTTATTCACTGTGAGAAAAGTATGGAATAATCTTAATTTTAAATATGCAAAAAAGTATTCAATAAGTTTCACACAGATAAGTATAATATTTTTATTACTTGCAATATAATAATGAACTTCTAGGTGAACATACTTTGATCCTTTGGCTTCAAAATGCTAACAATTTTTGTTTCTTGTGTTCTCAGATAAACCACAATCAACACTGAAGTAGACATCAAAACCCGACAACGGTCGGTAATGGAATTTCTTTTCAAAACTGGAGTGAATTAGCCACATCAATTTCTAGGAAGTTGCTTCCGGTTTATGGAGGTGACACATTGGACAGCGCGAGTATGCAACACTGATTGCAACGATTTATAGGAAAAAACTTATAGACTTACCAGATCATGCCAGAAAGTTATGAGCTAGGATTACTGGGATTAGTGCGGTGTTATTTTCATGGACTTCTTGAAAATGCTCTATATTTAACAAGGAGCGTTATTGTTTGCATTGGATAAGGTAAAATATGCTCTCCAGACCAAGAGACCGGAGGTGCAAGGTAAGGACATCAAACTCATTATGACAATGCCAAGCCTGGCATAGATATGATAACACAACAGAAAATCATTAAAATGGGATGGGAACTCGTTCCTCAGCCCGCCTATAGTCTGGACTTGGCTCGTTCGGATTTCTTCCTGTTCGGGTCCACCTGCGAGGAAAAACATTCGATAGTGACAAGACCCTCTTTTCTTACGTGAAATAATGGCGTAAAATCAGCCATCTGAATTTGACCAAAGTGCATTCAAGGAATGGAAAGAAGAGAGATATATAACAGATTGGAGACTACATTGAGTAATAAATCCAAATTTGGTCTTGTAGTCAAACGATCCGAGTATGTTCACCTTAAATTTAATCACATTGCAACTATACATTATTCGGCGTAAGCTGTAAACTGCGATAAACCAAGCCACGTGAAACTAAATCTCGCTGATTTACTGTTGTCCTACCGACGCTTGTACTCCTCCGCAAAATAGTTCATGTGATTGCATTATTACTTTTACTATGAAGCTTCATATAAAACTGTTATATTATTATAAGTGACAAAAATATAATACGGATTATTTAATAATACTGCAATCGAGTGTGGCTAATGAAGCAATAGAAATAAACACTAAGCATGCGCAGTCATTATGGCGCCAACTCAACTGTGGACGGGTGTTCTGCTTTTAAAGTCTGAAAGATGACTGGCATGAATCCCGGTTCCGCGAGTGTTGTGGTGAAACACCAACAAGGCAAACCTTTACTCACTAAGCAACAATTGTTTACGAGCGAAATTCAAATACTTTTTTTAATCTTTAGAGTTTGTTTTCTGCTGCTGCTGTAAGTATCTGGACAACACGAGACAGTATTGTCAAAATGCATGTGTATAATTTGCTCCTCTCCGTGGGGAGTGGGAGTGATACATCACTAGCCAATCGTATTTGTGACAAGCGGAAGGATACAAATATTTTGTTTATCGGAGTTTAGAGCTTTCGCTGCACAATGTATAATAACAATATTATGTGGCGGGCCGGTGGTATGCGTTTGCGTAGACCGGCACCCACACAAGAGAGTTTAGTAATTAACCAAAATACTCCTAATTGGTCGACAAAGTTTCTGCAAGTTACCAATTATAACTCGAGCGGCAAAGTTATACTGGAACAGGAACTCAGCTAACAACCAACCTGAAGATCTTAGCTCTTACAAGGTAGCGATGACCTCGGCCAAGACTTAACTTCTAACTAGAGAACGGCGGAGTCGTTATCTCGACGAAAACTTGATAGTTACCAACCCCTGGGATATCACTTAAAGCAAAACTCAGAAATAAAGTTCCTTGCAGTAAGCCTGCCGTTTATTGTTTCTGATGTTATTACAAGTCCACGAGCTTGGGGCGTTAAGTGTAACTTATATGTGTGGTAAATAGTTTAACTTACGTGACGAGTTCCAATCGATAGTCACTGCAGAGAGAAGCACAAAATAAAATAAAACTTCACTAGACTGGGAGGGCACGAGTCAGTCCTAGTAGAAGGTTAGGTGCAAAGGTGTAACTATTTGATTTTTCGTATGTTTAGCCCAGCTAGACAATGAACCTAGAGTCTGTCAAAACACACATCAAGTAGGGGAGCGACAGAACTTCGACCGTCAACTTCCTAAGCTCGCCAGCAGTTTTTGGGCACACAGGTCCCGGCTGGAGTTAGCTTTCAGAAGTAGATTGCCAAGTTCGAAGGAGGTAACTTTGACCGTCAGTTTCCTAAGCCGACCAGCAATTATGGGCAGACCCCTGGCTGTCGTCGAGCTTTCAGAAACAGAGTGCCAAGTTAGCCACTAGGATAAGGTGTGGATGGAACCAAGAGTGTAGGTTGGCCTCCGTAGAAGCCGAGAGAGTAAGAGGCAGAATGCCGGCTTGGACAACTAGGAACTTACTCGGAAATCCTGGGCTGAATCCTGCCTAAGACATTGCGGACTCCGTCTAGATAGCACGACTCTCAGGGGCCTCAGGAAATGGACGTTGTCCGCCGATCGAGCCAAAAACACAAGTTTTTAAGGGCTTCGATCAGCTGTGCACACGGCACCAATTTACGTCTCGTGTGCATGATTGTAACGCGTGCAGATATTGCACTCGGACCGTGAGGTCAGAGGTTGGACAGGCGTGGTAGTCCGAAAGTTCCCTGGGGAGGAACCCAAGAGTAGCCATCCGCCTGAAAAGAAAGCTGATTGGTGTGCACACGACACTAAGGGCAAAGTCAGCTGAGAAAAGCGCTTCTCCGAGGGGCGGAGAGAAAAGCAATTGGAACACTTCATGCTCCTAACACAAGATTGGTTTACAATAGGGTGCCTGGGCGGCTCTAAATGAGAAGAGCAGATTATGTTGGTGCGCATGCGTGTATATGTTCTCCGTGTTCTTGGATGTGTTATCCCCAAACTCTGGCAGAGTAGTTTACTTCAAGATATACAATATTCATACACGGAGTACATTGAATCACTTAAAATTCATACATTGAATCACTTAAACTATAAAACATAAATAGTTTTAAATACTAAAGACAAAGATTTTATATATGTTTGAACCAAGGATCTTCTTACTGTAATTTATTCTTTAGACCGTTCTAAGATAACATATATAAACATCTACAGTTTGAGGACAGAAAAATAATCTTTTTAGAAGCAAAAATGAAAAGATTTTTAAACATACAGATTATATGGACTTCGTTAAAAGGCTTCTACCACTAATAATAATAATAAAATAATAATAATATAACTAATACAAGACTACATATATATCAGACACAGAGCCAGACATCTCCCTGCCTAGAAGGGATGTTGTAATCTACCAGACGGTTGACCCGGAGGTCAAGAAGGGGAACTCGGTTGCTCAGAACAGGAAGACAAAAAGTCTTTCGTTCTAACTAAGAAGAAAAAGAACACTCAACACGAATTTGTATTTTAAAGGAAGTAAATGAAATACGAATTCTGTTGCAGTTTTTAAAATGCAATATATATATATATATTCGCAAAAAGCAATTTACGAATCTGCGTACACTACAATTATAACCATCTGTGCAAAACTTATTGGACGCATTTTGTAACCTTTACCTTATAATCAGTGGAGTATAGGACGAAAAACCCCGGGCCTCGTGGTAAATTTTTAAGGTCGACAAATCACGATTCATGGTTGTTGCAATTTTTATAACATCCTCTTTTTATTACTTAGAGAAATAGACATTTCTTTCTTCAGTACAAGTTTAAACCATAAGTATATTAACATAGAAGTCTTGCTATATTGACAATATGATACGATACGATAATATGATAAATGCTTTCGCCGAACGAGCAGTAAACGAATGAGAGCATTCCAGTGTTGCCACAGTCCTAGCTCTGGAGTGGGCTGAAAAATAGTACCAAATTGAAACAAAAAGGGCTGAATTCATTATTTGATACCAATGTAATACAAGGCTCTATAAAGATGAAACCAAAAGAGGTTACGTTCTAGAACACTTACCCCCGATCGTCTTCTAAGAGTCCAAATCAAGAAAGTGTTCTTTTGAAAAATTACATTTTAAAATCATCCCAATAGGAGGACCCCGAACAATCGTAGAAGTATATTAAAATTTACTCGCATGTAGAAAGTATAACAGAGGCTGCAAATTAAAGGAGAAAATAGTTATCATCTTCGGTATTTATTGAAAGGAACCCAAACGGTGTTATGACCATATGTGAAATGTATAAAACGAGGAACAAATCAATCAACTCCGAGTTCTTATGTAAACAGTACGTTATAATAAAATATTAAAATATAAATTATTGCACCTTATTCTCGCTTATTTCACGACTGAAGGAGGATAATAGACTGTAAGAATAATATTGTGCTTCTTTTTGTTTTTAATATTTCAAGCTAAAATTTCCATCATACTGCTTCTTTCTCGTCTCCTTCACGTGCGACGCGGATACCCCCATCTAGCGTCATTTGTTTCTCTGCATACTTCCAATTACGAATTTTCCACGCAAAGTTCATAGCGTTATGCGGTGTAATGTCACAGAATGAGTGTTCAACAGTATTTTCTAAAGAGTCCATCAAACACACAGTATGAGTAATGTGAGATGTAGGAAGCCCTACTGACACTTTTAAAAATGCGACACGTATTTGTTAAATGATGCTGAATCGGGTACAATTGTACCAATTTTTTGACAAAATGGTCTGAAAATACCAGCGTGGTACCGACGGGCCGATGAATGACAAAAGGGGCTGAATTTGGTACAATTGTACCAAGTGTGGCAACACTGGAGCATTCTACACATTTTAAATGACTACAATTCATTTGATACAACTTGTCCTTTCTAACAGTTGCTCTCCTGCTTTTTTCCTCCCTGTACGTGGTCATAACAATCAGGCAAGAAGAATTGTCTCTATGGCAACAGCACTTTCGCCAATTATAGTGGCTCATTTCTCTCGCTTTGCGATGGTAAACATTCCATACTTTCCTCACGTTGCCAATTTGAATATAAACAAATGCACATTGTTTTAGTCGAATGTCAACTTGAGTAGCGGACCTGCTGGTTATTGAGAGTATTCTCTTTAGTTCTCTTTTATGTTATTTAATTTTATAAAAGTGAAATTTACTTGCAGTGAATAATTTCGTGTTTCAATACCCGACGCAAAAGCTGGCAATACAGCATTGGGCACCGATTGAGCGCTGCAAGCTGTCAGAGAGGACAAGTACTATCAATTTGCAGTAAAATAATAGATGGATAATAGCTTTAGGGATTCCTTGGTTATGCATTCAAAATTATGGTAAATGGAAGGAGCTGCTGCGGGCAAACACTTAAAACTGCTGATTACAAACCTAATACATATAATGTAAAGAAAGAAAGAAATGAAAAAGCAAAAAGGAAAAAAAAAACTGTTCAAAGTTAGCATGATGATTTGGAGGTCCAGGGTTCGATTCTCATGGCCTACTATCCTGATCACATGAAGTTTTCTTCTATTTTTCTCATCACATCAGTTGAATACCGGGATGGTGCATTCAAAATAGGCCTTAACTGACTTATTTCCCAATTCTTGACTATTCTAACGCCGACCTGTACCGTAGGTGTTTAAAGGTTATGAAATAAATCACGTTAGTCAGCTTCGGGATCTATTCAGAGAAGTTTTTGAGATTGAATTCCTTTCCATTACAGGAATTCGAGAATTCAATCCCCATCCATTATTTACGATGTATTTTGATGTTAGGAACAGTGAAAAAATCTGTTTCGTGGGGAGCAAGAATTAGACCATGAATCGGCACTTCTTCACCCAACTAAAGGGTTCCAGAAGGTACACCATGGGATTGGCGACAAGTACAAAGCATACTCACATATTTTGTCTTCTTCTAATAGTCATGAAGTATATTTATCTTCCTTTTTCTATTATCTTCTACCAGGCCCGTATACAGGTAGGGTCTAGGGGGCTGGGCCCCTCTATAAACTTTTGTTGTCCCCCTAAAGTTTTCACGATAGGCTTGCAAATGTACTCTAATATGGTTGGACCGGCCCCCTCTAACTTCAGCCACCCCCATACATTTTGGGGTTGGCTACCGGCCTGTCTTGTACTACAATAAAATAAACATTATTTTTTGAAAATTTAATTCACATTCTCTGTTACTGGGAGGTGTGTTTTTAATAATTCAATACTATTCCCGATTGCTTTACTCGCTCACATCCTCTGTTGTGCATGACTCTGTATATGTAAAACTAATTCAATGAAAACAATTATTGGTAAGGTAACAACACAATTGTGGTGTTGGCACAAACCAGGGGCGTCAGTTCAAATTTCGCTTGAGGTGGGCAAGAGCACCACTGACCTAAGACTTTCACTTTTTGTACTAGTATATTAGTAGACAATCGATTAAAGTATATGTATTCCTCAAACTCTTGAGGGGGCAATTGCCCCTCCTGTCCCTCTCCCTCTCCTGACACAAACCCTACCTCGATATTGTTACATTAAGGCAATAGCTGATGCGAACTCGTACCTCTGACATTCACTTCGCATCAGCTATTGCCTTATTGTAACAATACAAGTGTTAAGCATGCCATTTTCTTCTACCTTCCCCCCCCCCCAATATCCAACATAATCCTATGAACTGTAGCTCTGGTTATGAACAGCAGTATGATAGGTGGAAATTCCCTCAGATGCTGCTATTTTCTCGCTTCGTTACCTGCAATTAATTGTACGAAATAAAAGTATTTACAATGCAACTAGAAAAGAATCGCCTTAAAAACTCAAGATTGCATCTTATAAAAATGCTTTACGGGGAAAAAATATGCACATAATATCGTTTATTTAAATCATTAATATAATCTAACTTCAATATTCTTGGCACGTTTGTTAATATTTATTTACGTGGCTGTATTTGCCATAATTATGTTTGTCAGTTTAATCTGATGAAAACTTAACAGATTTTGCTTCTTGCGTCGTGCGTGATTGTCAGGGCCGCATTTACATATTTCTGAGCTCTAAATCAAATCATAATTCTGCGTCTTTAGCTTATTATTTATAATTTCTCTTAACTTCTGCCCACCGTGTGCAATGGGAAAAGTATCATGGCAGATTTTGTCAGTCAACTTGATATTTTAATTTCCTTGCTTCTACAAAAGGGTACTTCTTCTTCAAATTGGAATTGGTTTAGGCATTCTCGTTGACACAAAATTGGAACACTTCACTTGTAATGTACGCTATTATCAACCATAGCTCAGCTGATGCACTTTACCAAAGATTCCTGATCCCGTTGATTGCCGACGGACAACTGCAACTCTGTGTTGCGAGTTTATTTTCTTGCTAGCTATGAAATCAGAGAGGGTGATGTGGTAACTTGCTCCAAGCTGTTACATGTCACAGCTTATTGTTCATTCACTACTAACAAGATTCCCAACAAATGTCAAAATTTTTGAATTTTCACTTTTCGATAAGCTAATACTGAGAGCAGAAATGAGACGGGATTAAAATACGGGACATTTGCCTGTCCAGACTAAGTTTACAAGGACGTGGGACATTCGGGTCCAAAATTGGGACTCTTCCGTATTTTACGGGACGTATGGGGGGCGTAAACAATATTTATCGTTCTTCTTGTTTTAAGTATTAAAAAATTAAAACTGTAGCAATAAAAAATACTAATATCATAGTAATATTTTCTATGCAAGCCAATTCATATCTTCGAGTTTTGTGTTCTTTCGCCCGTAGCTTTGTTGCTGGTGCAGTTGACTGGCAAAAACCAACAATAATACATTATTTATTGATTCACATATGTATTTCTCAAGAAAGATTTTGTACCATGAATGTTTCTCTCAGGGAGAGTTTGTTTGTTTACTATATTTAAACATTATTTTAAATTCCTTCCACATAGTCGTGAATTTGTGTTGCATCATTGGAAAATGTTTACTCCTTTGATTTCGCTACAAAGGATCCTTCAACTACAACACTCAGGTCTCCATTTTCATTGTAATATGTATTTGGTTTCATGTGCGGAATTTTGGTATGGACAAGCGTCTATCAATAACAATATCTTCGTAACTTCTTGAGCACCCTGTTGTGGAGGGAGCAAGCAATCTTAGAGGGGAACAGGGCCACTAGGAGTCTCAGGACCAGTGCCTTTGGGTACAACAAAGACCTCCTGAGTGAGATTGAGCGTAATCACTTTATTGGGAAATTGGAAGTAGAGTGAACCAGGAGAAGCAGATTATTGTCAAGGTACCAGGCAATTAGAAATGCCTGGAGATATACCGGAAGGGGTTCAAACAGAACCACACCAGTAGAGGCCCGTTATTTAGTGTTGTCTTCGAATCGTTTTCGTTGAAGCATGGTTAGTCATATGTGTAATTAACTGTACGCCTTGTACTGGGACATGTGTATCGCATCAAACTATCACAGATTTCTGAGGTTAGTTGATTTTATGTTTAGGGTCCCTTTCAGCACCGAGTTATATGAGACGTGAACCGGAACCGGAACTGTGGAATCGGAACCACATGAGCTCCCGCAGAGAATCGAACCCGGGTCTCCCACACTAAAAGGCGGGTACGCTAACCGCTTAGCCACTAGGGAGCTTCACAAGACGTCTGAATGGAGTATGAATTGATGCAGTCATATGAAAGGTATCCCGTTGAAGGTGTATCACAAACAGGCTTGGCTGCGATAGTATTAAAAAAATGGTGAAATGAGTAGTGGGGTAGGGTGTATTTATAGATAGAAAGAATTTAGTCTAACACGATTCTGGAAGTCAGTATATGTGGCTTGAGGCTGGTATTCGGTGTAACCAAGGAAACATTGTGGAAAGGAACCAACGTTTGGGATTACCAATGTCTTGACCAGCATAATTATCAGTGGGTGTAGTAAGATGCAGCTATTTGAACGGGACTATGAAAAGTTCAAAATATGGTAATGATGCCATCCTCTGTTATGCTCGTCTGTTCCGTGGAGTCTGAGTTTATGGATGACGATGCTCGTCAACCCTAGACAGTAGATGTTACTAACCTCTCTACACGAGGGGATATTCACTGCATAGATCGGGATGAGTACTCCTCAGATTTCAATGCGATAGAATATGCTTTTGACACTCTAGGGAGGGTATTGCCAAGACGAGAAACCTCCCTCCACAAACTCCTGTACTCCGAAAGATCCTAAAGGAGGAGTTCGTGCACTGTTCCCGAAACTGTTTTATGATCGTGTTTTCAGAATGTCACACCGTTGTCATTCGCAAATATATCTGTTAGAGGAGGGCATATTGCAAGCTGATTTATTCGTACTGTAACCGAGGGTGCCGATTTTCCTGTAACTTTGGGGGGGGGGCATTCATAAAAAAATACATGTAACAATACATATAAAAATAAAAAATACATATAAAAATATACATTCATAAAAATACATGGGGGTCCAAATGAGCTTTGGGGGGCCCGGACCCCTTTGCCCCCTGGATCGGCGCCCTTGGCTGTAACCATTGTATGTTTCTTTTATTTAGTACAAAGGCTCCACCGGTGGAAGAACCTCTTTCCATATTCACTGAGTGTGGCGCTGTTTTTGCAATACTAGACTGTCAGTGACTCTCTGATATATTGCGTTTCATAACATGTTGCAGTTTTGTACGTAAATAAAAGTATTTAGACCTCTATTAAAAGAGTAAAAACTGCTTTCTTTGTACTGACGTTTTGGACACTACTATATTACTAGGTTACATTAGTAGCATAACTGAATATAGGCTAAGTCTACAGCAATTTTAAAATATGCAAGTACGGTAGTTTGATTTTAAAGTTATACATGTATAAACAAGAAATTTAGGAATGATCCAAAAAATGGATCGAAAGATTGCGAACTTGGTCAATAATTAGATGTTGGGTCAGGAGCCACAAAATTTTTGAACGGCCCATAAATCGAGTTTCCGTATATTGTACGGAATAAGCACAACGTACTGAGTTAAGTGATAGTTTGTGTTTGGCTACACTATATGTAGTTCTCCAGATATAAAACGTACAAGAAAACGTTTGGTTAAATGAAATATATTAGATTTTTTGGATCAGGGGCCACAAAAATTTTAAATGGCCTCTAAATCGAAATTTCATATTTTTTACGGAATAAGCACACCATACTCAGTTAAGTGACAGTTTTGCTTTGGCTACAGTGTAAATAGTTATCGAGATATAAGACGCAGAAGAAAATTTATAATTGAATGAAAAACATTGGATTTTTTGGATCAAGGACCAGAACAATTTTTAATGGCCCCTAAATCGAGTTTTCGTATTTTTCAGGGGCCATAACATTTTTGGATGGCCTCTAAATTGACATTTGGTATTTTTAACGGAATAAGCACACCATACTGAGTTGAGTGGTAGTTTTAGTTCGGACACACTGTATGTGGTTCTTCAGATATAAGACGTACAAGAAAACGTTTGATTGAATGAAATATATTGGATTTTTTGGATCAAGGACCAGAACCATTTTTAATGGCCCCTAAATCGAGTTTTCGTATTTTTTTTAGGGAATAAGCACATCATACTGAGTTAAGTGGTAGTTTTGGTTTGGCTACAATATATGTAGTTCGCCAGATATAAGGCCTACAAGAAATTTTCTGTCTGAAATATATTGGATCTTTTGACATAAAAAGAATAAAGAAAATCTACCATGTTTTGTAATTGTAACTTGAATTTTGTTCGTTAATATTCGTCAACATATTTATTTCGTGAATCTAGACCCATACACTGGTGTACTAATTTTAAAAGGTATGCTCAAAATTATAGTGCCCAATTACTGCTGGCCATCTACAATGTTAAAAGGAATGTGCGTCATCGACATCAAAAATACAATGCGATCTACAATGTTACATGAACATCAAAAAATAAAAATGAAAGCTAGCTCCAACCACTCTACCGATTGAGATGAAACATATACAAACATTGGTATTAAAGAAAATTCGTGGTCTTAGCAAAAAGCCAAGCGATCTACAATAATGTTTAATGGCGGAATCACCAAAGGAAACAATTGATCCTTCATTTCCATGATGAGACAAACAACCCTAGTTTCCTTTCTACGCGATATCATCAACACTAATTTAGCACTAACTTTTTGTCTGCGTTTCATCTCAATCGATTGAGTAGTTGGGACTAGCGTAAACCTAGCCCCATCTGGAATCTTCTTGTTCTTTGATATTTGTGAAACAGCACGTTTTCTTGTTTGACATTGTAGGTAGCCAGCACTAATTGGGCAGTGAATTTTAGTATATTTTAAAATTAGTGCCAGTGTGCGTGGGGCCAGGTTCCCAGACATAACATAATACGTTGAGTTGATTAACACGTAAACATGTTAGAATTAAGAACTTTTAAAAACTGATATCATTCTGATAATAAACTTGACTTCAATATATAAGTCTGTAGCTTGAAATGAAGCGACTAAGATGAGCACATCAATAATACAATGTTTTCCCACTTCCTTTGAAAAATATTCGAGAATATCTGAATTTAAGGGACTACAGAAAACGAAAATAAAGGACTAGCATTTTACTTACCTGCGTTCCCTACTTCAACTTTCCCTAAACTAAGCTACTGAATATGAGAATGTGAGGATAATCAAAATTTAGAAAAATATTAGGAAGGCGAATAGGAAATTTCTCTTACTTTCACAGGTAAAATTTACTACACGAACATTTGAAACAGAAATCAAATAACTTCGATTTGACGCAATGAATGAGAAGTGGGTCGATTATGTGTGTTTGTATCCTTCTTTAAACTGGAGCTTTATACCTCATATTACAGAAGATACAAGCAAAACTGGATATTTGAAAAACACTTTGATATGAAAATTTATTAGTCACCATGTGATCGTATGTTTGTTTCTTGAATTATGGTGTCTCTTTTCAGCAACGAGGCTTTACGAGGCATTCACCTCCAGTTTAATGTGGAATCTGAATCACCGTAATATATTCAATGCTCTCCCACCAGAAATCGAACCAAGAATTACTTGCACCAGAAACACACATTATACCAACTAAACCAGCGAAGAGAGTTATTAATGACTATTTGCTGTTATCGTCACAGTTGTAAACCTTAGGGACATAAGGTCATCAATCGTTCTCGATATATTTAAAAAAAAAATCAAGTAGTGGAAATGACTGTGAAGCCTAAAAAATATAAGCTATATTGCATAAAAATTTACTATATTTGTATTTCATATCTTGAATCATATTTTAGTCGGAGAAGAGGGAGGGAAGTAATTCATACGATATTAGGGAGTTAACTTCATCGGACTTGTCTTAATCTCAATCAATGTGGGTGATGAAGAAAACAGTCAAAGAAAATATACATAATATTGAACCAAACTGAATGAGTTTTACGAAAGTTATCGTGGAGCTCTAAAAGAAAATATCGAGCAGAGTGTTAATCCACTATTTTATTTTTTTTAGTCCTTTGAATTCCGTGCAGAAAGGATGGTTGATAAGCCTGAAAGAAATTGTATGACATATTAGACCAAAATCGAGCATACAGGGGCCGCGGTGGCTCAGTGGTAGAGCATTCCCCGCTGGTGTTTGGGGTCTTGGGTTCGATCCCAGCCCCTTCCAAGTGAACTTTGTGGTGGAGAAACACCGCGTGCGTGGGTTTCCTCGGGGTTCTCCCGTTTCCCCCATTTTCATCATTCCACCATTTCATTCATTACTCATCATCACCGTCTCCTTTAGCCTAACCGGTATAAACGTTGGACGTAAAACTCAAAGATTTCATTTCATTTTTTTTCGAGGATACGTTCAAACAAAATTATCGTGGAACATGTTCTTTTTTTTTTTAATAGTGGGAAGGAGGTTTCTTTTATAGTGTGTTTTACCGCAGACGATAACGTCGTCTCTTCGGGAGTGATTCAGATAGACATTGATTATGATTTATCACATATATGGTTTATGAGTTTAACAACAAAAATAAAATAAATCACTTTATTCATACACAGTTGAATTATTATTGTTGTTGTAAAAGGGAGGGAGGCAAATCAGCCTTTTATTCTTCGCACATTTTAACGCCAAGCTGTGAGAATGATCAAAACATCATAAAGAAACTATGTTTTGTCGTAATCGAATAATTTGACATGGTTGCTTATATTGAAAAATTAAGTTGCATATATAAGTTCATACTTCCAACGTATGGGTGGATTATTATCCCATTTTACTCCATTACTCTTGATGAATTACAATCTCAAACAATAGAGATACTTTTACAAGCTGAAGGAAGAGATATATTAACTTTCTTTAAAATTGCGTAAGTTTTACAAGAATTATCGTGGAATGGACATGTAGCCAGACAGACATATGGACACACAACACACAAGTCCCAATCAAGTCGAATGGTAGAAACTTCACTACACTCTTTTCCATAAACAGTTACTGGGAAAGTGAATATCACTGAGCTAACTGAGAAAGTGAATATCACTGATTTTACTAAGAAAGTGATTATTACCTAGGTTACTGCCATTGAGAGATAAATATATTTGAATGATTCCGTATTTCTGTGTAGTAGAATAAAACAGGTGTAAACTCGGTTGACTGTTTATGAAGTGTATTTACAAGAAAACATTCACAATTTGAAGTCAGCATAGAAAAACCGTACATTTTTACTTTGATTTTTAACTCCAAAAATTTTATTCTAATATTTCTATAGAATGTCAAATTTTCGAATTATGAGAACTACTTGAAAACGTTTTGCAATCAATATAAAAAAGACGTGAAATTCTGGAAATCATTTTATTGTTTTTCAAAGCATTCACCTATACGAACAATACACTTTTGCATATGCTCAAACCAATTTTGAAAGCAGTTACCTACTCTCTGAGGATACTACCTCAGAAACCGCTGTTCGGAAAGGATCAACAACTGCTTCACGTGACATAAATAACTCACCAAGCATTATGTGTAGCAACAAAAAGAAGTCATTTTGGTGATAAATTTGCTGAATATGGACAATGAGTCTTAATTCGGAATATTTACTTAATAATAATAAAAAAAAAAACAGCTTGTTGTGCTGATTGGGAACTGATGTTTTGTGGTGAAGAACGATGCGACAATTTGAATTTGTTTTATTCAATTCATTGACGATCTCTGGCAAATAATCTGGTACACTACTCAGCATTTACAGTATTTCCATCTTCTAGAGTTACGGTTGTCACATGTCCGGATAACCGAAGAAACAAGAGATCATTCGCTTCGCCGCACACCTTGAACGAACAACTTCTTGTTACTTTTGGGCTCATTTCAAAACATTCGAAAAGTAGACTACTGTTTCAATTTCGGATTCGTATGAATAGATCCAAGTTTCGTCCCTTTTAAGGTGTATTGCACCTAGTTTGACCTTTCTGAACATTTCTTTACACTAATTGACAGAAGCATTTTTAAAGCTTCGGTCAACTTGTGTCGGATCCAACGTCTTGAAATTAGTCCGTACACTCAAGTGACCATGCGAAATCATATGTATTGTTTTTATGCCAATATTTAAGGATGTCTGAATCACATAGTATGTCCCATGCCCATCTCTCTTAATCATTTCACGTACAACATCAATATTACTAACAACAACAAACCTTCACCAACTTTATCATTGAGAAAATGTGCGACCGCGCTGGAATCTAGAAAATCAACTGTACAAAATTCTATTGGATTGTGCTTTATTCTCAAAAACCAAATAAAGTCACTCTATCCATTATTATGGTGATTTGAAGTAATTTTACAAAGTCATTCCCTGAAAGTATTCACGAGAAATTTCCATTTCTGACACAAAACTAGTTCTTTAAACTGTTGTCAAAAATAAATGAATAGCCTTACACAACCGAAGATAACTTGAACATTTCTGAATAACATATCATTTCTGAATTTTGTAACAGCGTAATACTAATGACACTGTTAGTAGTAGTTTGCAAGAACTTTTCTAGCAGCTCTCGTACATATACATCAGAATTTCACCTTTATATATTTGATTTACTTTTCTTTAATTATAGCGTAACTCCGATGTTGAAAAGAGACGATAGGTTTAAGAAAGTTGAGGCGATAGCAGTGATGTTGATTACCTAAAGACAGTGGTCGAAGTGACATGGTATGTGGTGGTATGCCATACCTCCTCTGGTTTTTCAGTGATCTAAGACATACCCTCACTGGAGAGTAGGTGCTAATACCTTTAATAAATCCATTTTTATACACAGTAATTGACGAATATCTTATGTAGAAATAATTTCTAAGGTGACAACACAGAATTTTTGTTACTTTTTTCTTACCTTTTGTTTTTTAAAATAAGCTGTCTTCAAAGAAGTTAATCTAATTTTTATTTTGATGTGCCATACTGAATTCTTTATTTCTTATGTAAATGTGTGTCTTTTTACCTTAATGCATATAAATGTCGTGTTTTCAGCATGGGGGATTTAGGGGTTGTCTGCTGTGCGGGGCGGATTTTCCAGGGGGTTGGAAAACCCCTCAGTCAAGTGAGGGGTCCGGAAGTTTTCCCGCAGGAAATTGTTAATATAAAAACTCGGTTTTTGAGCATTTTCGTGTATAATTCTCTACAATCAACTTAAAGGGGACATTTTTTATTTGTTTTTCAGAAAGTTGTTAACAGTGGATCAAAGTTTCTCCATGTGACCCCCCCGTAACTGCAAAGAAGCTTCCCAATGGTCAGGGCCGCAACTAGGGGGGGCAGAGGGGGCACGTGCCCCGGGCGCGTGGTTGGAGGGGCGCCAGAAAGAAGATAGTATATCAATTGTTTTAAAAATCGCACCCTTTCCCTTGAGGAACTTATTCTAGAAGTTAAAAGAAATCAAAAGTTTACTTGGCCTTTTCCATGGAACCTCTTTTAGAGAGAGAGAGAGAGAGAGAGAGAGAGAGAGAGAGAGAGAGAGAGAGAGAGAGAGAGAGAGAGAGAGAGAGAGTCTCATCTAAATAGGTGTAATGTCATACATTAAAAACCTAATATTGCATGCATTTGTTCCCTTGGGCGACCACAGAGAATCCGCCCCCCTTTCCTTTTCCTACCACAAGAGGCTGTGTGTCTGTATAATTCCAATGAGTTGAGTTGATTTTGAGTTTAACGTCCCTTTCAGCAGCAAGGCTATATGAGACGTGGACCCGGGTCTCCCACGCCAAAGGCGCGTACGCTAACCGCTTAGCCACGAAGAAGCTCTATAATTCCATTGAGAACAGCTCTGAAGTTTAAAACGCTGCTATCAATAGGGGCGGGGGCGAAAAGTTACCGATTTTTGTTGCTTGCTGGTGGTTGAAGAGTTTAGCTCAGACGCGCCCCCTCTAATGTTACGCAATTGCTGTAATGTTTTTAAACTAGAGGGCAGTTTTGTGGCGGAAAAGATAAGTTACACGCCTCGGTGTATTTAATTGTTTCTTGTACGCCTACCAAGGGATTTTGCGAGTGAAGGCTGTATGAAGTTTTATCTATTAGTTTTGCTTGAGAGCTTTTCGAGGCATTTTGAATTGTTATCTATCAGTCCAACTTATGCTTTATTATGCTTTATTGTTAATTTCAATCATTGTTTTACATTAATCGTGTATAATGTACTAGCAGCGTTCACCCCGCTTCGCTGCGGTCACCCCGGAACGCAATAAACTTTGTTACTTAGATAATTTTTACTTTTTCGCTTTCAAGTGATATGATAAAAACCATAGAAGATTGCAGTAAATCTTAACATTATATCGCCTGTCATTTATGTTAACCCGCCCCGCTTCGCTGCGGTCATCCCGGTGCTGGCATATTGTAAAAGTGTCTGTAAAAATAAGCAAATCAATTAAAAAATTTTAAACAGAAGATTCAAGCTATTTTCCGCTGTATATCGCCTGTCATTTATGTTAACCCGCCCCGCTTCGCTGCGATCATCCCGGTGCTGGCATATTGTAAAAGTGTCTGTAAAAATAAGCAAATCAATTAAAAATTTTAAACAGAAGATTCAAGCTATTTTCCGCTGTATATCGCCTGTCATTTATGTTAACCCGCCGAGTGACACGGTCATGCGGGTTGCATATAAATACGTTTATTTTTACCTATGATGAACTAATAACAAAGGATTTGTACGTTATGGACACTTGAATGGTCAATTATCTCAAGACACTGGTGATTAAAAATTAAAGTGATATGATAAAAACCATCTAGGGTCCAAATCCTAATAACCCCCCAAAAATGAAAGAAATTGGTTCAGCCGTATTAGCGTGATGAGCGGACAAAGGATTTTGTACGTTCTCTTTTATATATATAGATAATATTTACTATACATTAAATAAACTAAATATCTTGATCTATTAATTAATATTTTATGAAGCAATTTCTTTCATATTTAATGAACTTTCTAGTTAATGCACTGTAAAGATGCTTTGCTCGAATCAGTTTTATCTATCACTTGTGTGCACCTTAGATGTGCATATATACAGAAAGAGAAACTATACAGAAAGGTGCACAAAAAGTACAGAAAGTGCTCAAGTTCGAGAGGTACACATAACAATATAGTGCGGAGTTCTTGTGTGCTTCATTGTTGATGGAAAGTTTTCTTCTTTTCTCCACATCAAAGGATTACACCGAAAAATTTACAGAAATAAAAATAAGCTTTTCATTGTTGCATTGTTATGTTCTCAATGATTTTGCATTGTAAATATTTTTTTAAAAAAATATTAATATAGTATATGTTAAACTTGCAGTTAAATAGAATTTCCAAGAATTATGCTATATATTTTAAATTATACTTTATTTTCTAAAATTATGCTTTATTATTCTTTAAAATTAGTTTCTTCTGGACCCTTAGACAACCACACCCATGTTCAAGGTACCAACCATATGTCTAAATTGCTATTATGCTTTTTATGCTTTTGGGTTGCTCTATTTATAATATACCAGATATTTTCAAGTTTATTTTCTATTGTTTTTATATTTTTAAATGAAAGCTTATGTACAAAATATTTTTGGGTTTATTAGAACTAAATGTTATTTCAATTATAACTTTATGATGTACTAGATATTTTCTAGTTTATTTTGTATTAGTTTCTTATTTTAATATGAAAGCGTATGTTCATAATTATTCTTCGGGTTATTAAAACTAAATGTGTTATTTCAATTAATACTTGTATTTTCTAGTTCATTTTGTTTTGATTTCTTCATACAACATTAAAACAAAATGTATGTACAAAATTATTCTTAAAACTTGTGAGCACATAACGAATGTAATATATTTTTGTGGTTAAAGTAAGTTTGATTAAAGTACTTAAAAATCGATATAACTGGTTTCATTAAGAATGTTATTTACAGTTGCAATCCATAAGTAAGTGATACTTTTCGACTAAACCTGAAGGGGGGGGGGGGGCGCCGAATTGTGTGTTTGCCCCGGGTGACAGAAACCCTAGTTGCGGGCCTGCCAATGGTTTTCAGTCATTATGTAAATAGAAACGCAATCTTTTAGGCAACATACCCTCACTGCATTTCAACATTTAAGTAGCCGGTATGTCGAGTCAAAATCGTAATAAAACATACCGCCTCTGCCTTCGAACACTGATTAAAGGAATTGGACCAGAATATCTAAGCCCTCTCTGCTGGTCTAGTAGTTAGTCACGCGCCTTTGATGTACGGATTCCCGGGTTTAATTCCCGGTGATAACCCATTACGGTAGTTTGAATTTGTAAAATTGTAGGTTCACTCTTGACATACCTTCTATGCTGAAGACGAATGTTAAAATTCAATAAACAACAACAGAAAATAGATGCAGAGGATTCAGAGGTGAGCAACATTAGTAATGCTAATGGATATTGTATATATCTGTTTATCTCCTTCTGTCCAATTATGACGATACTTAAGAGATCCTGTGCAACACCAACAGCCATTCATTTAGAAAATGATTCTTTTCCGTTACTGAAAGCTATACTTTAGTCTAATAGCACAGCGACACGAGAGAGAGAAAGAAATTAACGGTTTCTTGAGTACCAAATGAGGAAAGCTGGACTCGTACTTACTAACTCATTTTCTTCTTGTGCTTTTTTTCTTCTTTTCTTTTTTTTTAAAGTAGAAAGCCAACTGGGCGTTGATAAAATTTTGTTTCTTCAGGAAAGGAAGAGAAATTGAGTCGTGAAGTAGTGCCACGTTCTCAAGAGCACGTGTGGAAGATAATAATTTTGGTTTCTGTGGCCATGAAACGCACAAGCTTAAGGGAAAGACAGACAGACACACACAGAGAGAGAGAGAGAGAGAGAGAGAGCTTCAGATCCAAGATAAAGATTAGTTGCTGAACATAGCAGAAGAGTGGGGGGGGGAGAAGCATATATGTCACGAGTTGGGGACATTTTGCAAACAAGAAGAACATTGATAGTTTGATACCATCTTGTAAACAATAGAGAAACTGAATGTGTTTCTTTTTCCTTTTCATCGGCAAATATGATTATTTTTTAAAACAGGCTATTTTATAGCGGGCAAAACCTAAAGGATTCGATTTCAGAGTTTGGAACTGATGATGTCTGGATTAGGCTCCAGTGAGAAACTGAATTTCCCATCTAGAGTTTTTTTTAATGCCAAGTTTTTTTCTTTAAATTTTATTTAGCAAACTATTTTATAGGAGGGAAGAACTAATGTATTTGAATATTTTTGGATCCAGTGAGGTCTGCAATACGATCCAATAAGATCTGACTCTTACATCCAGGATCATTGTTTCCAAATTAGGATCTCCGAATCTTGAATAGCACACTCCTTTGAGGACTGGATTCAAATCTGATCATTTGGACTATAAAACACTTGCTTATCGCAGACATGTTTGCACCTTATTTATACAATTTGACAACGAGTTCACCACGTCCTTTCTGTAGAATTGGTAGTGTAGCCTCGTTTACCTTCTAAGCGGACGGTTTTTTCAGAATTGCCAACGGCTAACGGTGTTACTAAACCAAGAACATGATAGCAAAAACCAGAAACCCAACGAGAGAGAGAGAGAGAGGCTATATAGGGCCATATTGGAGAGAAAACGCATGATAAATTCTTTCTCCGTTCAAGAAACATGGTCGAATAACAAAGAGATTTTTTTTCTTTTTTTACCGGGAAGGAAAAGAAACTTAACTATCTTCAAAGATTAAACAATATGGATGTACTTTTTCTATAACAGTAATAAAGTATTTTTTAGTGTTTTCTTATATATATAGTTTCGGTGTATATAGTATATATATATATTTTCCACTAAAAGGAGATAATCTGAAGCTCCTTTTAGAGCATATAAGATTTACGTCCAGATATTGTAATAACTTATAATGTAAAAAAGTATTAAATGTTCTATGTGCATGAGCATACCGTTAAAATTTTATGTCTTTTCCTCTATAACTCTTGTGATTGGACTTGATTCCCTTGTGCTCTGAACTAGTGGTGTTAACATTATTCGAATAACACATGCTCCGTACCTATTTTCGTAGTAAACATAAGATTTTCGTATATCTATTTGTATAATATACCGCTCTTCGGATAACGGATTTTTCTCAGTGTATGTGTATGATTACTGTCTTTAGGGGAAAACACCGTACGTGAATTGATAATATAATGTGAACAGTATATAGTCCTATGTGTATAATTTCGTATGAAACCTCAGTTTTAGTAAGTTTCAAAAGTTAGAGAAGATTAGAATGTTAGTTGATGTTTGACTATCTCGATTTGGATGAACTTGAAAATGTTTCTACGTAAGGGAAGACTCAAAGAAATAGTGAGTACAAGAAATATGCTAATTGTTAGGTCAGACCTGTCAATGTATGTGCCAGCAGATTGCAAAGAAGTATCACTGCATTTGTTGTCCTTTTTTTTTTCTAAGATAAAACGCTGATTCATGGAAATATTCGACTTGGCTGTGCTGGAAATAAAACACAGACGTGGCCATTATTGTATGAATATCTCACTTGGGCATGACTGGCAGACTAGTCCTAAATATTCTGCAGTCGGTAACTCATTTCACATGAATTCCCTCCTATCTTTATGTTAGCATACGGAAAACCCAGATCCGTTTATCACTGGGAAGTCTGTAGTTCGATTCCACGTTAACCTGTAGGTCTACTTCTCGTTTGGCCTTGGTGCTGAAAGGGGATATTAAATATCTAATCAGTCAAACTTAACCTCACATGTTATCACAGTAAACCACTACGTGGTCCCGCGTAGCATATTCACTAACGTCCTCACCTGAAGTGCGAGCGGTCCTACATTCGATGCCCGATGAGGACACTCTGTCCAAAAAATGTGAAAGCTTTTCCAAGCCTGTCATCCTGAGTGAGATTTTCCTTGGGTTTTCCTAATTCATTCCAGACAAATGTCGAGATGGTACCTCACATAATAGTCCCAGACACCTTTCTTCCTTGCCTATTCCTTTCTTCTTCTCCAATTCCTCGAACAGTGTGATCACCGAGGTATAGCATCCCTCATAAGTGACATGCTAACATGTCCATAGATACTGAAAGCCCAGAAATCTAGTTCCTAACCATATTCCTAGTAGACTACTGCCTCCTTAAAAGATCTTACAAAGTACATGTGCTATGCTATATTCGGATGTCCGAATGTAATGACATTCGAATTCGAATCGAGTAACATGCGAATTCGGATCTCCATCTTCGGATTCAATGCCTGATATGATTTTCAGATTGAATTCAGAAACTTTGGATTGTCTATTCCATATCATGTTTTTGGATTCGAGTTACGAATAGTCGATACTAGATAATCAAGTTCCTCCGAGAGCTGGATATCCGGATTATCTTTTATTTTATAGAGGATACTTAAAATTTAAATTAACCTCTGCATAATGCGTATTAAATATTTTACACTGTATTGGACAAAATAGCTTTTACTTAGATGTCTATCTTATACGATAGGTAAGAAAATAAATTACCTTTGTTCGATGAAATGATGCTTTGTATAAAGTACTATTTATAAATTATGCTGGTTAGTGGGTGGACAACATAGACTCTCCTGGGGAAAGTTCTTTTAATTAACAATAGCAACGGCGCTGACTTTCCAAAATTTATGTGGGTGTATATAAACGGTGGAACGTGTTATATGTTTTCAGGGAAGTCTCGAAATTTAATTGATTTATTTTTAGTTAAAATCTTTTATGAACACTGTCATGAAGGGCTGTGCTGTGATAAAGTAAAATATACCGGTACTATAAGGATAAGTTGGGGCTGCCCTAGCTCAGTCGGTAACACGGCTGATTTAAAAGCAAGAGAAACAGGTTCAAACCCGGGTCCAAACTAAAAATCATGTGGGTGCGCCGCACTCATAAGATTATTTGCGTGGATGTCGGAGCCCAGGAGCACCCACGTAATCGGGCGCATGAACAATAGCACTATTTAGATTAGATAATATTTTCTATTTAGGTTGAACTGTAGTTTTACAAAGTTTTATTTGTATATCTGAACTAATTTTGAAGGTTTACCAGGAAAAAGGTAGGAAGTGTTAAAGATACTTGAAAATGTCTTAAAATACCATTTAATCAGTATAAACTTTAGAATTTCTGGAAGGGTTTGGACCACTAATATTTCCCCTAATAATTGAGAACATCCTAAAAATTCTAATCTGAAAGTACTAAACTTTGGTATCTGTTTCATGGTATAAGCATCTTGACGTAGTTTAAATTTGGTGTATAAGGTTTCATTATAATCAACCAAACACACAGAAATTGTTCTCGCGAATAGCGATTTTTAAATCTTTATTTTTCTCTTAAATGACTCCGTCTTAGTTCATTGCAAAGTAGAAAGAGTGTTTATTTATTTATGGCATGAAGCAATGAGTAGTTTGGGAAAGCCATCATTATTAAATGGGCATGGTATTACCATGATAAACTACTTCTACACAGTGTTTCTTCCAGACCTGTTTTTTCGGGGGCACTGCCCCCCCCCCGGAGCTCTGAGAGTGTCTCCCGGAGGAGACCAAAATAATACGTCTATAATATAATAATAAATAGAACAGTGTCAGCAGTGCCCCCCCGTAATACTAAGTGTGCCTCCCGGAACGTTGTTTCTGAAAGACAAAATACTTCATAACGAATTAAAGGGAAATATTTAATTTGTGGTCCGTCGTTAAACCCTCTAGAAGTAAATGATAGCAAACATAAAACAAATAATAATGAAAACCGAGAGAATAATACTTATACAGTGAAACCTCTCTAAAGCGGACAGCCGTGGGGAATAAAAAATTGTCCGCTATAGAGAGGTGTCCGTCTTAGAGAGTTTTCGATATTTTCTTACGTAAATTTGTAAATAAGGTGATATGTAATTACAAAGTATTGAAGGTAATTTATCAAACCATTCTATGACTGTGGGCATGTCGACATCTGTGGATTCTCCACAAATCGCTTTGAAAGAAATTTTGTGTCTAATCCGAAACTTCTCTAACCACTCGTTCGAGACTTTGAAATCTGAAACATTCATTTTTGTTGCTACCTCCAAATTCTTAGCTTTTAGCATCGACCCTAACACAGGAATTTTTTTTTCATTCTGCACTCTATAAAAACATTCACTTGCACACCAACTTTGTTCAAAGCAATGAGACACTATTTTCATTGTCATTTTCACACCACAACTTTATTAACTTGTCTTGGTTTTATATTATCTCAGGTGCTTGTGGTTTACCGATACAAAAATTTTCAGCTATCCTTCGCACACCTCAGTATTCTTCGAAAATTCAATCAATTCGATTTTAACATTAGCGCTTCTCGTGGCATTTCGAAAGCTCACAACTTATTGCTTATTCGATGCAGAATGACTTAAAAAGATTTCCGTCTACAAATAGAGGCACTAAGACAATATGCGAATACGCGGCCAAAAAAAAAAAAAAAAAAAAGTCTTCTGCTTGATTCCAGCGGAACAGTAGAATGACGTGTCATCCCAAATGGCAGGCAACTGTCAATCACTTTTGATTCTAAAACAGGTTGGGTGGGAGTGGAATGCAAGCAAAGGATATGAGGGTGTTGTTAAACAAAGACGCTTCATCTGAGTTTCTGAACAGCCAGTTGACGAGGAAAAATGTTATTACAATGCTTCCTTGGTGACACATGTATGTATTTCTGAAAATGTATTTTTTCTGTACTTTTCAACTTATTTCTACAGAACGTGTCCGTAATATGGAGGTAAATAATACCTATAAGAGACAGAAAAGACTGTCCGTGTCCGTACTAGAGAGTGTCCGCTTTAGAGAGGTTTGTCAACATGGTTTTTTCCTATTACAGCGTTTGGGGATTACAAAATATGTCCGTTATGAGAGGTGTCCGCTTTACAGAGGTGTCCGTTAGTAGAGGTTTCACTGTAGTAAGTTTCTCTATTCGTTGTTCACATATATATTCTAAATAGTAATTAGGATTTATTTTGCCAAAATTTAGAAAGACCAAGACTCGACTTTGATGATCATAACTAGGGCAATCATAAAGCCTAAAAAGCAGTAAAAGCATAATGGAATTTTTCACCTATGGTTGGTACCTTATCTGTGATTTTGACCACTTTACATATCCAAATTTGCTAATCTTATAAGCATAATAAAGCATAATTTATAGAAATAAAGCATAAACCATAATGCTTAATGCTTTTTATTTCAGAACCTTGTGTATGTGTATAATAAAGAAAAATTGATAATGTACAGAAAAAAAATGATCAACAAAAGCATTGGATATCAATCCGCAAAAATGGAAATCAACTGCCAAATTATCTTTACGCGTAACAAGAAACACCGCTTCAGGAAAACCACAAAATGAGGTACTATGTTCAGTGGGAAAAATTAATAGTTTCATATACATTGTTAATGCTTGTGAAATAAAAACGAGTAAAATCAAACAAATATGTAATAGAAATGGGTAAAAATGAAGTATAATTTAAGAAACAGCATATTAAGGCATAATTTAGAAAAAAAAGCATAATGTAAGGAAAATTTAAGCGTAATATACAGCTGCATAAAGCATAACGTTGGTTGCCCTAATCATAACTCAGGAACCAAAGCAGTGGCGGATCTGGCCCGGGGTCGGGGATTCTATGCCTTCCGGTTTTTGTAGTGAAAAAATAAATTAAGCTATTGCTTATATATTTTTGTAAAGTTTATAGTAAACTCATGATACACCTACCATAGTTTGGGTTCTGGCTCCTCCCAATTTTTACCTTCTAGATAGGCCACTGAACCAAAGCTGTTCATTTTATAATATTTCATATGCCTACTAAGCTCCTCAAGATGTCAAATTTGGTAAACACCGAATTAGTTTCATCAATCGCGTACGGCATAAACTATCCTTGTATTTCATATTTTTGTTTTAGCAAAAGTACGAAAACGGACGGACTTGAGGACACGGAAAAAAAAAAATCCCCCTGGGGACACCATGTTCTCTGTCAAAGTGTCAAACTATGTCAGGTTGAACCTACGAACTGCAACAGGAATTAGTAATCTATTGATGAGCCTATATGTATTTTAATATATGAGTATAACTAACCCCTGGCATGACAGCCCTTATTTGCCTGAAACGCTCCAATGCCACCTGTTAGTGACCAGCTGAACTACTTCCAAACAAGCGACGAACATGTGGGCAGAAAATCAACGCGTCGCTCTAACAGACCTATCAGGAGTTTTCCAGACGTAGTGGTTGTCACGTCTTTTATTCACATGACTCCCCAGTTTACCTCACGACGGTGTTATAGACGCCGGAAATTGAGAAGTACCGGCCTGGAATCGAACTAAGGACCACGCGGACGCTCTAACCACTACGGTGTCCCCATATTAGTATAATTACAGATATAGCTACCTCATGATCATATGGTTAGCGTACGAACCATCCGCCTGCAAATACCGTACTTTATCACTAGTAGACTATTTATTTATTTATTTATTTATTTATTTATTTATTTATTTATTTTCCATGGTTATAACCTTTCGGCTAAAGGAAACGGGTGATTAGTGGAAGTGTACGATTACGAAAGAATTGGTCGAATGAGATTATGGGGGGAAAATGGAAAGAATCTCGGAGGAAAATCTACAGACACAGTACTGTACGACACAAACTTACTTGAACTAGGATCGAAACACGGATCTCTCGTTATCATCGGTGAAGCTCAATCACCGACCATACTTCCATGTAATTAATCGGAACCCTCATTAAACTGTACCAGGGGCGCAAATCTGTATTCAACATTGGGGGGAGGGGTAAGACCGTTTTTTTTGTGATGTTCAAAATATTTATGAAGTTGAAAAGCAATGCTGCGGAATATCAGGTGAACAGAGTTGTCTTCAACATTGGGAGGCGGGCAGATCTGAGGCTTATTCTGGGGAGGACATCAATTTCCTCTCACTTTCCTTTGTGGCAATAGGACACAAATCATCACATTTGTCCCCAAAAACAGATTTCAAAACGAATTATTGAGGGTAAAGTCCCCCCAGTTCCAAGATTGGAGGAAACATGTCCCTCTCATCCCCCCAGGATTTGCGCCAGTGAACTGTACTTCTACGTCTCATGCTTGGATGCTGAAAGAGATGTTGCAGTAAAATTAAGAAAAAACTAACTTAGCAAAAATGGAACACCAAATACTGTGCGTTGGTCTACTGGCTAGCGTGCTTGCCTTCTGATGCACAAGATCCCCGGATTCCATTCTTGGTAGGATAGAACTCAAAGCATTAATGGTGGTGCGTATTCCTCGTTAAACTGTAGGTCGATGCTTCATATAACCTAGATGTTGAAAATGGACGCTAAACTTCAACCCAATCAAGTAAAAAGATTATTATTATTATTTTTTAAAATGAGAACATGACTCTTGCCTTTCAATAGGAGGCAACTATAATTAAGTAACTAACTCCATGGTCTATGGAACCCAAAGGTTCAATATCGCATTCATTGACTCCATTGACTTCTATCCCTAGCCAGTGGATCAAGTTTCTATTTTGTATTCCTATTTCTGCGAGATCCATCTTAATATTTCCTCCCATCTCTGCCTAGGTCTTCATAATAGTCCTTTTATGATTGGATTTCCAGTTAAAACTTTGAAAGAGTTCCTACTTTTTTCCATTCTAGCTGCATGATCTGCCTACCTGAACCTCCTAACTTTATGACCCTAACAATGTCTGATAAACGGTATAACTTTTCAGTTCCTCGTTACAAAGTTTCCGTCATTCCCATTCCTGTTTCTCTTGGTTCTCAGGATTTTATTCGCAAATACTTTCAGTCTGTGTTCGTTCCTCAGAGTAAGCGACCATATTTCGCAACCATACAGCACAACAGGCATGATTATTGTTTTATATATTTTAAGCTTCAAATTTCTGAAAAACAGATTTTGAACTTCACAATAAAACGAATTTCCTGCTTTCTGTCGACATTCTATTTCTTCGTGGATATGGTTTTGGTCTGTTAAAAAATGGATTCTAGATATTTGAAAGTATCTACTTTGTCGAAAATATTATTTGATATATTGCCACATCCATAATTTGCAGTCAGAAATTCAAACTCGATCATCTTTGATGTCTGACAGTATTCGTGCCAGTCAAAACATGTATGGTGTAACGCGGGTTGCATCTCTTCACAAACGTGTCCGACTTTGGTTTCCTCATTTTACACCAAGTTGCACCGAGGGTGTAAAACCCATGGTCAAAATGTTTTAAAGGCGAGTTGGTGTTGCTTCTATGGTGGAAAAGAGAAGGTGGTCACTTAAATATAAAGCAAAAATATTTGAATTCGAACATTTTCGACGCTCTTTTAGGTAGAAATTTGAAGAGCGAAATACATTGTTTCTTGTTTGTGGTAAGGCCCTTTAAGTAAAGTACTGTATATTCATATTTTGTTTCACCCTCGTAACTATAGTCGTTTCCGAGATATGAACAATTTTTGATTTTCGAATTTTCAACAATAACTTCGAAATTCGAAGGAATTTGAAGTAGATTTTTTGACCAAAGTTATATTTGGATATGAGGTACCTTTGGTATAATTGGTATAAATGTAACAGCAATCCGTGTATGGGCACTTTTTATCGCTTTATCCGGCTATACTCTTTTAGTGTTGTCAGTAATTTCAACCCAAGTATCCTCAACAGTAGTGCACGCTTAACTTCTAAATCGAGAATCTATTCATCACTTCTATCTGGTGTTTCCCCTTTCACCTGACCTTTTGTCTATTTTTTTAAAAAAATTAAATCTTTCGGTTTTTGAAACGTTGAATATTTCCTTTATTCAACGATAATCTCTTACTATCACTGTTACCAGGTATTGATCAATGACACAGTCAGCTCTTCTGAATGATTGAACATCATTTGTGCTAGACTGTCTTCTTCTATCTATTAATATGTGATTAATTTGATTATGTCTTTTTACGACTAGTGAGGTCCATGTATATTTTATAAATGTCGCGATGTAGGAATTTTGTACTATTTATGAGGTTTTTAGGTGTTGCAAAGTTCACGAGTTTAACGCGTTGTCATTACTATACTTTCGCAGACTTTCATTCTTTATAATTGGTTTGAAAATATCCTTTCGCTCTACCTTGACTAGAATTTTCACATGGTATCTCGGGAGTTCGTCAAATATCCGTTCTACTTCTTCGTAAAAACTGTCTTTTATATCGTCATATTTACCTTCTCTTGGAGAATGTACATTTAAACTATTGTAATAAACGTATTATGATGAATTCAATAATTTCAATGCGGGGAAAAAAATGGGAAAGTCGGGGCTTACATGGTATCATTATTCAGTACTTTTGAAACATACTTTCAACAAATGTTATCGAATTACTGTATGAAAACAAAGTTGAACATCACTTAACCTTCTAACAACACGATGACCCCATACACCTCTTTGTACAGTATTCGTGTAAAGACTAACAATATGACCAACAAAATATAGTATGTGAAAATCTTCTGCGTTACGAAAGACGTTGATGATTGTAATACTTCCCTAAAAAAGAAACAAAATTTCGGAGAAATTAGAGATGGCCATTTACGCATAAACACGCACCTTCATTTGTCGTTCTTTCTCTCTCCCAGGCACTCCTTTTATTTTCTTTTTCACCTTTGACCTTTCATGTCCGAGAATTTTGCACGATCTTATTAAGAAAAAAAAAATCTGCATAACGTTATTGATGGCAGTAGGTCCCTGTACTATGGGTGCCGCCAAAAGTCTCTCTTTCATTATGCAATTATACACTCTCAAAAAAAGGAATGAACATCGTTTTCTTTCACCCATTATACGCTTACAGGATCCTCAAATTTGTAACCCACTTAGGTTCATGAATCACACAGTTGTTTCTTTTTCTTTTCTTCTAAAATTTCAGTACCGTTCCTTCCATTCCTCAAACTCAGGGTTTCTCAACCTGGTGGTCGTGACCCCGATAGGCTGAAGAGAAGCCGAAGAGATAATTATAATTAGAATCTAATACCGGCAAATATATTTAAATATTATTTTGAATTTTGTTCTGATAGGTATATTTTTATTTTTATACATATTGTTAAGAACAAAAAAAAGGTATACTAAACATTTTCAACAGGTGCAGAATTGTTTAAAAATCAATTTAAATGAAAAAGGTAAGATGTAAAACTAATGACAACTGCATATTAAAATACCAGAAAAATACAAGTGCAACATACCTGCATTTTGAAATTCAATTAAAATTGAAAGTTGAAGAGATACCTGAGCATGATGTGATTTCACTAGTGCGGCAATGTCCGGTTCAATCTTCGTGACACGCATATCAAGTCATTTAAAATACTCAATAACTTTTTTTTAACAATTGTCCAAGTTTTCTTAAACCAAAGTTAGAAATGATTGTATTTATTTATCATATGATTCGAAATTAAGGGAGTTATGAAGATTTAAAATTTTCAAACGACCTCATTTTGAAACAGTATTCGGATTCGATATTTGTAATATAAATGAACTGAACAAATTTGGTTTTAATCCATTTGCTTTTACCGAGATTATTGTAACAATTATATACAAGAAATGGATTCTACTATTATAGAAATAGATGGATATGGTGAGTTCTCCGCAATAGTTAAATTAAAAATCCCACATAAGCATATTACAAACTAGAAATTATAAGGGGGTTGCTGGCAAGATGATGTGATAAAATGGGGTCGTAATAGGAATAGGTTGAGAACCACTGCTCTAACTGAAAGAACAACACAATGAAATTTCGCGACACTAGTGTGTACGAACAATCTTTAAAGTACACGAGAATAGATGGTTAAAAGAACTGACATCCAGTTTTTATGGTAGATACTCCTGAACTTAGGATTGAGTTAAAGATTTTACGGTAGATACTCCTGAACTTAGGATCGAGTTCAAGTTTTTATGGTAGATACTCCTGAGCTTAGGTATGAGTTGAAACTTTTATGGTAGATACTCATGAACTTAGGTTTGGGTTTAAGTTTTTATGACAAATACTCCTGAACTTAGGTTTGAGTTTAAGTTTTTCTGGTAAATACTCCTGAACTTGGGTCTGATTGTAAGTTTTTATAGTAGATACTCCCGAACTTAGGTTTGAGTTTAAGTTTTTGTTTTTTATGTCCTTGTTATAAAGCGTCCGTAAAAAATCCGGTCAGTTAAAAAATAATGAGAAATAATAAACCATCCTTCATTAATAGGGCGCTTTGAGTGCAGGCAGTCTGAGGACGCTCATGCATAATCTCAGCTCAATCCTTCAACAGAAACCTTATTTTTAAATCACCAACCAGCATCTAACTCCACCAACAGCCAACAATATATATCCAGCATAAAAAATAAATTATTACACAGATTCTCTTTGTTTAACAACTTTGACACTTGATCACGAAACGATGACTAATTTTGGATAATATTATTCGCAAAAATATGAAATGTTGACTCAAAATAAGAGCAAGAAGCCTTTAGAAGAAGAAATTTTTTGTACTTTGAATAAAAAGTTAAAAAAAAATCATTAAATATTTCAAGTAATGACATGAAATCTTTCCTTTAAGTCACGTGATTCAGACTAAAAGAAACAGCTAATAAGCATATAGGAATGGTACGGAAGAATTGGTAAAATGAAAATGTGGGAGGAATCGCAACCACTCAATAGAAACCTAAAGACTTAATGTTGTCCACAATTAACTCTCTTAGACAAGGATCGAACTAGGGACTTCTCGCATAAGAAATGTGTGCTTGGCCACTCTACCCTCATATGAAATTTATTTATGAATTCAATTTACTCAATACCTTTTTGACTTAACAAAACATAGTTAAAATACTTTAAGCAGTCCACAATAGGCATATTTTTATGAAGGCATATGTAGGCATATTTTTATGAACCCATTTAAAAAAGTAGGAAGTTCTTAATTCGTCTTACCTATGTTGATCCGTTTAAAAAAACTGAATATGCTTGCTCATGGTCCCATTTCATCACGATCTAATAATAGTCTTTGGAGCGAGACCATTAAACTCATCAACATCTGACAATGGTAATAAAGTAATTGTGTGAGTGTATGTATAATTCCGTAACGCGTAGACCGATTACAAAAAAGATACATTTGTGAACGCATGTTTCGTAGACCGACCCATTGCATAGGAAGTTAGTGTCTACCTGTAGTACAGATATCTATCTACCTATTAGGGTAACGTAAAAGTGATAAAATAAAACATACCTTTAAGAAACTATAAAACGTCTTCAAAAAGCCTTATAAAGTAGAAAATAATAAATAAACGCTAAAAAACGCGCTAAGAGCATAAAATAATAAAATCCTAAAAAGCAAGAAATAATTCACCTAATAACAAGGTAAGTACTTTTAAGTAATTTAATTTACAGCATTATAAAACAATGACTTTGTAATCCTACCTACTTAAATACCTATAATATATTGTAGCTACGTGTATAAGATTGATTATGTTTTCTTACTATTATATAACGAAAATGAAGCCTGTCCCAAGTTAAACAAATTAATGCCCAATAAAAAGACATAGTTTCAATCGTAATTTTATGAGCCATTAAATTTACAGTAAGTTTACTTTATGTGAGAAATCAATGTCAGAAATTCGGAATTCTTTACAACATGTCACAATAAAAGATCATGAAACACTGTTTATGGGATGATTAAATCATATAATGCTCAGAGTAAATTTGCTCATGCATGAGAAAGTACTCGTAAATTAAAATGTATCATTATGTAGTCTTATGAAAAAAAAAATCTATGACACCGATGAATGGATAAATAAATCCTGATACATATCTCACAATGATACTTCCAATAAATAAATAAATAAATACTCATGGTCCCAGAGAAGGAGTTATCTTCTGTGACCGAAATTAAGAAGAAATCTGAGACCATCCATAGATGATATGAAAACTACTTTAGACGTGATGAAAATTTGAATAATATGTAAATTTTACATATATGGTTACCCTCCTGCCCAGGTTATAAATTACAACAATTAACAGTTAAAGATTGCAGTAAAGAAGTCATTTTTCTATTCATGAAAGGGTACAGAAGTTAAGTGATAGCTTCAGGAAGATTATGAAGTCGTGCGAAACTTTTGTTCCTACAACAAACTACAGAAGAAAACTGAGACCATCAAAGCAGTTATTCTCCATCGTCCAATTGATACCAGCATTTCAGACATCACAACAGCACTCAAGGAGAAGAATTACCCAATATTCTCCGTTTCACAAATGCAAACCCAGAATCTTGAATGCAGGAAAGGGAAGATTCCTATGCCACTATTCTTGCTTACATTGTAGAAGATTCTACAACCTACCAGACTCTTCAAAGAAGACTTCTTGCTATACATGAAAGTTCGCATAGAACCTCCACAAAAGAAACATTATTTGCAATGCTTCAAATGCAAAAGATTTAGGCATTCGCAAGCAACATGCCAAGCTCTGCCTCGGTGCGTTAAGTACGCCTGCTCTCATTCGACATATCAATGTGAAAAGATCAGAGACACACTAGCAAAATGTGTCAACTGTAAAGGCGCTCATCCTGCTAATTCTGGATGTCAGCGAATACAAGAAATTCCACAAGCATAAAGGAAAACAACACTAGCACGCAGAATCTCACGTTCGGCACCTCTTCAAGACACTACTGCTACATTATCTTCTTCAAAGACTTGAGCCTACACTATCGCAATTTCAACACTGAATACGTTCCCTAATGATAATTTATCCTCTGAAGATATCATCTAAACTATTAAAGTACTTCTTCAACTTCTGAAGGATTTAAACCTGACCAACATAGTACACTTGCTACACACCTACATGTCGAAGCTAAAAACCGCCCCAGATCTGCTTAGCAAATTTACCATCCTCATGGTTTTCTTCTCTGAACTATCAACATGAAGTCAAGAAACCTTTTCAGCACTTCAGCACTTCAGCATTGCATTGCTTGTTATAAAATGTATTTTTCTTGTTTTATTTTGTGTTGTTCTGTACCGTATTTTTGTATTTTGTATTTTATATTGTAAGCAGCCAAACACATCAATAAACAAATAAATCATGTTACCCATTTCCAAGCGAAACTACAAATAAATGAATAATCATGTGCCAAGAGAAGATGTTACATTCTGCGGTCCTCTCATCTTCGCATGACAATGAAATTGTACTTAAAAAACAAGAAAAACTGTTCATCTCTCTTTAGAAAGGTTTTAGTCATTCTCGCAAAAGTGCCTACATTACTCGCAAGAAGTCTAGAAACTCGATCGTGTACATACTGTTCAGAACAACAAAAAGATAGGCGTAATGAACATTTTCAACAGGTGCAGAGTTGTTTAAAAGTCAATTTAAATGAAAGAGATACGATATAAAACTAATGAAAATTGCATATCTACCTATTGGATCTCCGCTATAGGTATATTAAAAATCTCACACATATAAAACCAGAAATTATAGGGGGTTGCTGGCAAGAGGATGTGATAAAATGGTGATTCTGATAGAAATAAGATTGAGAACCACTGGGTTAAAGTAAGTATTATTTTAAATATTTCATCCTTATGCTTTAACATACATAGTCCTTATGGCCTTTACATAAGATAGAAATCGATATGAATGTGTTGGATTAATACAGGGTGATTTTTTAAAAAAAACTCACGGATTTCATTTGGGTCTAGAAATTCTAACTGAAGTCCGATTTCCATGCGGTTTGTGGCAAATAATCAAGGAAGGATGGGAGGTTTATGAGACTATGCTTACTGGTTTAAATTCATCCAGAGTAATATCGGCCACGCCTCAAGAAAAACAGCAAATATTCTCCAGTGTACCTTACAATTGGAATGAGCTGTGTTGCGGTATGGATATTTGAGTTTTCTTCGTTAGATGGCAACCTCGCCAAGGTCAATAACAAACAGGAAACTGGACCGTTGTAGTGGGAATTGTGCTGTACAGTTCTGTGCTACTGTGTATGATCATTACTCAATGAGAATAGTGTACTCTGTGGAGAACATAAGTTTATCGTTAAATGTTTTTGGAGAACTAAATCTGTTGCTAAGGGCATTTTTTTTTAAATGCCTCACGTTCTGCCCCAGACAGAAACAAAATATGGTCGCTAGTTGAATAAATTGGAAGACACAGGATCGCTTCTGAGTGAGACAGGAAAGCATCGGACCTCATAGGCGGGTGTTGTGGAAGATGTCAGTTATCGACTCTAGGTCGCCCAAAAAATCTCTCCATTGTTTGTGGCAAGAAATCGGTTATAACTATTCAACATATAATTTATGGGTATTACCACTAACACTTAATTTGTATTCTGTAATTTCGCTTCAGAAATTCAAAACCACGTTCCAATTGTAAGGTACACTGGCGAAAATTTGCTGTTTTTCTTGAGGCGTGGTCGATATTACCCCGGATGAATTTAAACAAGTAAACATAGTCCCATAAATTTCGCAACCTTCCTTGATCATTTGCCACAAACCGCATGAAAATAGGATTTTAGTTAGAAATTCTAGACCCAAATGAAATCCGTGAGTTAAAAAAAAAAAAACACTATTTATATTAACAGTTGACTTAGGAAGGTAGTTTGAAACATGACTCATGTTATTTAGTTTATTATATTTAGTTTCGTTGTGTACATACGTTAATACTATATACATACATACTAAAGTAGTTATGTTAGAGCTCAGAAGTTTAATAATTTAATACTTAGTTTTAAAGGTAGCAGTAAATAGTTTGCGAAGTTAGTATTAGCATGTTTTATTAAAGAGTTGAACCTTCTGTTCGTTGTCTTACTCCATTTCGTTAGTATTTATTTTATTCTTTCAATCAGGTATCCGACGCTAAACTGGAGCTGATGTGCAAACATTGATAAATATTCTTACTTTCATTGCTTACATATATATATATATATATATATATATATATATATATATATATATATATATATATATATATATATATACGGGTATTAAATATTATAGTTGCAGCTATAAAGGCAAGTCTACTTTATCACTAAAATTGTTCATAAATTGCTTGAATAATAATAATAATAATAATAATGATAATAATAATAATAATAATAATAATAATAATAATAATAATAATAATAATAATAATAATAATAATAAGAGTAATGAACGTAATTAATAAATAATGAAATAAAAATAAGACAATATAAAATTAGATAAAAGTAGTATATATATACACGTAAATTTATATTGAATCAACATAAAATTAACAATTAAATACTTAATATTTTTTGCAGATTACCAGGTAGAATCTTTAGGAGAATCAAGATGGCGTCCGGACAATTAAATACATCAGTGTAAAACTGACACTTTTTTTTATTTTCACTTTTTAAATAATTTCACTCTTAGATATTGTTTTAAAAATACAATCTTTAAGCTACTAAGATCAATTTACACATGTCTCGCACCACTATTCCTCGTTATCTATTACAATTTCTAGTATTAGCAATTTTACTTAGAACGGGCTATTCGGGCTTATGGCCGGATATTTTGGTTACATCTCATACTGTAACTTTTTAAACAATTTAAATATTTGAACAATTTTAGTGATAAAGTAGACATGCCTTTAAAGCTGCAACTATAATATTTAATACCCGTATAGTTTTAAAATAGAATACACCTCCAGATTACGCGGTACGCAGAAAAGCAAGTACCAAATGAACATACAAAAAATAGCGAACAGATATAAAGCAGCAGATAATGAATATTACTATTATCTCACAGAACTGTATAATTACACATTACCCATAGCATGCATAGTATTAAGTATATGCCTTAAACTACATCAGATGCTTCCTTTCATTAGATAGCTGGTTTGGTGAACGTTAGATATAATACCATGAAGTCAAGAGTAACGGAAAATGCCATAATGATACGTGGAGCTTTTTCAAAGAATTTTCTTGGTATTCACTTGCCTTCAACTAGAGATATTTCAACGACAAATGCCTAATTATTATGAAGGGGAAAGGTTTTTACCCTCGGAATGGGTGAACAGTTTAATGCCACTACATATTTGTACTCGTCATCATTTCCCCAAAATCTAATATGAAATATAGGTAAAGTAGGACTCTACGTCGGGTTTATTTCATATATAATTTAGTTGTATTACTGTCTGAATAAAACTCCTCGTTTCTAGATGGTTCACAGATAATATAAAATCTTTTCTCGAGATTCAATCTTGTGTAGTCAGCAGAACTAGTTATTTATAAAATATTTTAGACTTCCATTAATTTGTTGACATTTGTATCTATCGTATATTCTGTATGGTATATTTATTCAATTTTCTGTATTGTTCATTTTATGTAATACTTTCTTGTTTTTTGAGCTGCAATTTTTCTCATTTTTAGTATGTGCTTGTGCCAACAAGATATGTAAACAATAATATAATAAAATGAAACTGCAAATAACAGGTAAATAACAAGAAGAAAAAAAATGTTCTTTAATGCGGTCATGGATTTATCGGCACATTACAACTTCAACAGATAAACAAGATGAAAGGAATAAGTATTTAAATTTTCATGTTACATATAGCTTTAGTTTATAATAGAGACGGTATAAAGCCTTTCTGTTTTAGTCGATTGTATCTTGTGATCTAGCTTCAAATTTCCTACTCTTTAAAAATGTAATTTCCGTCTTTCGTTTCTGATTCGTTTTTGACAATGTGAATTCTTTACATCTTTCTCCCTTGAGAGTAACTCTTTCAAATCTAGAGGAATTAAACATAATACTTCTCATGATTACACTAATATAATTTTATGATTTACTATTTAGAAAAGGATTTATACAAGAAATTTTGAGATACTTTAAAAGTAGATATAGAAAACTTGTATACATAAATTAATTACAGTTAACTAAGTAAGTAGAAATTAAATGCCGACTAAAAGCAGGGTATTCGTGTTACTATTCGGTTCAATATCTCTTGTCGTCGCGAATTCTGTCGAAGAATTTGAAGCTTAAAATATATAAAACGATAATCATGCCTGTTGTTCTGCATGGTTGCGAAACATGGTCGCTTACTCTGATGGAAGAACATAGACTGAAAGTATTTGAGAACAAGATCCTGAGACGAATATTCGGACCCAAGAGGAACGGGAATGGGGAATGGCGGAAACTTCATAACGAGGAACTATATAATTTATACGGTTTACCCAACATTGTTAGGGTCAACAAGTCTGGGAGGCTTAGGTGGGCACGCCATGTAGTTAGAATGGAAGAAAGTAGGATCGCTTTCAAAGGTTTAACTGGAAGTCCAATCGGAAAACGACCATTAGGAAGACCTTGGCGCAGATGGGAGGACAATATTAAGATGGATCTCGCAGAGATAGGAATACAAAGTAGAAACTGGATGCAGTTAGCTAAGGACAGAAGTCAGTATAGAGCTTTTGTGCACGCGGCATTGAACCTCCGGGTTCCATAGGCCATAGAGTTAGTTAGTTAGTTAAGTAAGTGGAAACATGTACTTGGTTTTCCCATTTGAAATCATCCCTGAAAGAACATCGTTACATAACAATAATTGACGACGTAAATGCAGCTTGTGAAATGGCTTTAAACGCACTTCCTGAATAGTCCTTCCAGGATCCATCAGTGAACTGAAAGTACAGGGTGGACATAAATTCTCTCCCTGAAAACAAACTAATAATAACAAAAAAACTATGAATGATAGAAGACGCGGTTTGCGGCAAATAATAGGAAAACTCAAAAAGTGTTGAATCTGATTTAGAGGATTTCCACATATGGCTGCATTAGTTACTCTCAAGACATCCAAGTGAAATTGAATTTCCATGCATGTATTACTCAACATTTCAGAAGTCGCTGTATCTATTGCGACCCTTATCCTGTTTTTGAGTGTTGAAATATCATGTAGAGTCAAGATGCTGAATATCGGATAGTTTCCCAATATCGGATACCTAGAAATGTTTCGTGTAAGGTGCTGCAGCGTAGTGGCCATTAGCGTAACTGTACACCAATTAGTGTGCCACTATACCCCTGAGTTATGATATCTCTCGCAACATGTTCATTTGTGTGGTGAAGTGTTTAGTGATTTTGACCTTGTGAAATATTTCTAATACTGCAGTTGATTACATTATATCGTCCATAAAGGTAACCTAATCAAATTCAAACTATAATTATAATATAACCTAAGAAGAGTAGTTTTACACCCTCCATTCCAAAAGAAACCGAACTTTTGAAAACAAATAGTACCACTAGTGCCATCTGTTGTAGTATTTTACCGGTAGATGGCGTAGTCCCTCACTGACAACTGGTATAAATGTCATGACATTTGGATGCACGGCAACAAAGTTATTGCGTTTCAACTGTCAGTGTGTTGTGTACATCGGTCGGAAAATGAGTTTCAAACAACGAGCTGCAATTGAGTTTTGTGTTAAACTGGGTAAAACTTTTAGTGAAACGCACCAAATGCTACAAAATGCATATGGTGATGAGTGTCTATTCCGTACGCAAGTTTACGAGTGGTTCAGGAGATTCAAATCGGGTAGAGAGACGCTGGATGATGACGAAAGATCAGGCTGTCCCAGAACCGGATTATCGGAAGAAAACATCGAAAAAGTACGTGAATTCATCAAACATAACAAAAAATCGTCAGTGAAAGTTATTGAAATGGAATTAGGCATTCCTCAAACAACCGCATACCGCATTTTGACCGAAGTTTTGGGCCTTAAGAAGGTTAATTCGCGGTTTGTACCACATAAACTCACCGAAGACCAAAAAGTTGATCGAATTGCGCATTGCAAAGACATCGTTAAAAGTGCCCGGCAGGATCGAAACTTCTTGAAATCGATTGTAACTAGTGACGAGACTTGGTGTTTTGAATATGAGCCCGAAACAAAGCGGCAAAGTGCTGAATGGAGAGCGCCGGATGAAGGAACACCCAAAAAAAGTCGCTTGGTGAAGTCAAAAGTTAAGGTGATGCTGATTTGTTTTTACGATTCAAAAGGAATTATCCACAAAGAACTTGTTCAGCCCGGCCAGACAGTCACTGGAGAGTTTTACTTGGGCGTCATGAAGCGTTTGCTGGCAAGAATTCGTCGTATTCGGCCCGAATATCGCGAAACCGGCAGTTGGACTCTTTTGGACGATAATGCACCATCACATCGTTCGCGACTTGTAACTGAATTTTTGGTCAAAAATCACATTATTCGGTTGCACCATCCGCCCTATTCACCAGATCTCGCTCCGTGCGATTTCTATCTGTTCCCGAAACTGCATTTGGCGATGAAAGGAAAGTGGCACGCATCGATTGATGCCATTGAGAAGGCGACGACCGCCGTCCTAAAGACCATTCCAATAAAGGACATGGAGAAGTCGTTTGACAACTTATTGGAGCGTGCAAATATGTGTATCGATGCAGAAGGGGAATATATTGATTAATAAAAATGATTTGTTCCAAAATGTACATTGCTTTTTTGTTTTTCTTAAAACGTTCGGTTTCTTTTGGAATGGAGGGTGTAAATTACATGATGTTTTGGTAATTCTTTTCTGTTTGTGCGATATATAGTTGAAAGTTGCCACACGACCTAAGTTGCCAAATATCGGATAGTACAGAGGTTCCATTATGTGATTTGCTTTATTTCTACATCTCCCACCTGTTTCGTAATTAGTAATTAATTTATTGTTTATTTGTTTCTAAGAGCACGACAATAAATTTGTGATCAATTGATAATAATATTCAATTCAAAAAATCACTTTAAATCTGATGAAAGTAAGTAAAAAAATTAATGGTTTTTAAATTTATTTTTAATCTGAGAAATGATAGTAAGTAATTAAGCTAAATTTACTACATATAAGATTTTTATTTCTGATACCAAATACAATATGATGACAACATCTAACACTCGAAAAGTTAAGTGTTTTTAATAACACATAGCAACATCACAATGTATACCAGGAGAAGGAGTTTGCTTTGATTTTTGGCTAAGCAAACTACTTGTAGGATTAAATACAACATTTCACCTTTATTTGAATGAAGTAGGTGAATGAATATTTAGAAATAGAAAATATTTAAGTCTTTAATCGATTTGTCGAGCATCTAATTTCATGTCGAGCGTCTAAAATTGTATTCCCTGGGCGGAATAGTAATTTTATCCTGGGCATTATGCTAACCCGCTAAACACAACAACACTACCGGTAGTCTATTTTGCAAGGATAATATTTAATATTATTCTCAAAGAAAAATATGGGATATTTGGTTGACCATATCTTGGGATCTACTAGATGGATCATCCCCTTCAACAAACTCCATTCCTAACTCTTGACCCTCTGTCTACGTCCTGGCTAAAATTGTTGGTGTTCCTTCAAATAGTTCTTGAAATTTTGTCTCCCGGACGGACTCACGGACAGAGTAAATATAAAAACCGAGTTTTTGGTAAATCTAACTGCTTAAAAAGTATCACCATTTTGCTTGTAGCTTCTCGCATTATGTATTACTGTTTCTCAATTCAATGCTTTATGTCATATGAGACTGCAGTGCTCAGGGGAGATGCTCATGGTAGAGCCAGATCTAGAAGGTGAAAACTGGATGGTTTGGCCAGCGAGATTATGATAGGTATATATCATAAGTTTACTATAAACTTTCAAAAATACATAAATAATAGCTTAAATTATTTTTGTCGCTCAAATAACTGGGGAGCTAGGTCATCCCCCGGCTAGATCCACCACTGACTCATGGGGACAAGAAACTCGATCTCAAAATTCTCAAGTTTCACACGTGGCATCTTGAAATATTCTTAAGAAACTTTAAGAAATCAACCACAGAAACATTTCAAATGTTAACCGAGGTTTATGGAGATGAACTTTTGTATCGGGCACGTGTGTTTGAATGGCATAAACAGTTTTCGGTGGGAAGGGACAATTGGAAGATGATGAATGTTCTAGACGCCGAAGGTCAGCAATTACGAACGAAAACATTGCCAAAGTTCGTGAGATGGACTGGAGTGACCGAAGATTAAGTTCATGCAGTGGCGGAGTTGGTTAACTTGAATAGGGAAGCTGCGCGATACATTTTAACTGAGGAATTACACATGAGGAAGATTTGTGCGAAGGTTGTTCCAAAAGTTCCTCCCGATGACCAAAAACAGAGCCGTAAAGACTAGTGTATGGACATGCTAGAACGCATTAGCACTAGAAGCACGGAAATTTCTAACTCCCTAGAAGCACGAAGCAGTCAAATTGACTGCTTTCCGTTTCTGACTCAAATAGAAAATAATGTTGTTACAGGATTACAATTTTTATTGACATTTTCCATGAGTCACATCTACTAGTAATCCTAGGAAGCATATTATTCATTTTAATATTTTTATTTACAAACTTTACGTGCATTAATACGTAATATTAAAAATATTTATGAATAAAATATGTTTCATACCAGTATTTTTAAAATAATGAAAAAGTAATCAAAGATTATTCTCAACTCCTAGCTATTAAATTTTTGTTTTAAAATAGCATCTCCTGTCATATCTTTCTAAAATATCTTCCTAGCATTAAATCATTACAAAGTCACTTACACTTGCTGCAGATAACTCGCTTTCAGATCTCTGTAGTATACATTCCACAAACATATTTTTGACATTTGAAGCATATCTCAGATGTTTTGTTGTTTTACATAATCCTACTTGACATTTTCGCATGCGTGTGGAAGGAACTTCTTCGTCTTGAGATACATTGTAACTGTCATCAGCGACGATTCCGTGCATTTTCACACGGTGCAATCTCGCACGGTGCTCATTATCGAGCAATTTCACACGGTCCTGGTTATCGCATTAATCAGTCAGCAGGTGTGGTGCATTTTCACACGGTCCATCTGCAATCACGTGATTCACCCTGAAACTCCTTTCACTACAAGGGGAGGGAGGACAGAACAAGTATGAACTAAGTAAGAACAGAAAAAGAGCAAATACAAGTTAAATATGAACAATTGCAATTAATACTAGAGAAGCTAGAAAAAAGAAGAAATTAACAAACACACGTTATAATAAAGAAGAGGAAAATAATTACAAAAATAAAATAAAACTAATAACGAAAATAATAGCAAATTAAAATACATGAAAATAAAAATTCAGAAAAACAAATAATCTTGCGAAAACAGACTAAAATGTGTTACTGGTTTCCACTCCAAATTGATATCGTCTCTGCAGGTCGACTTTCAAGGCATTTTGCGGCTAAGTTGATCAAGATCTCTATTTTCGGAAATAATATATGGACAATAAAGTTATTCTCCACAGCAAAGAATAAAATAAGCACTTTGTTAATGAAGTCGGAACCCATTGTTTAAAAATAGAAAGATGAGTTAAATAAACGTTTATTTTGTGATTATTCTTTTCCTGTTACTGCTTAGTTACCTCTGCAGGTGCGTATGGCCATGGTACACCTGTGAATCATGTCATTGGAGGGTGGGGGATAAATAGGGTATAAAAGAATCGCCCTTGATGTCTAATTCCTTAATTTTAGTGTTTTCGTTTTTGGGTGAACATAGTGATTCAACGTAGAAATGGAGTTTATAACAACTAGCAGAGGTAATCGTCTCTTAGTTCATGCAGGGTTCCAGTACTACATGCAGAGAGAAAACAGGGATCATACAGTATGGGTAAGTATCGTATTAATAGAATTAGGATTTTCTGTAAAAATTCATGTTTCCTTTTTTTATGTTCTTAATTTCTTTTCTTTTTTTGGGGGGGGGCGCGAAGGCTTCATATAATATGACTAGACATCGGATTTTTATGCAAATGCATTGTTTGCTCGTATGCATCTCTGTTAAATTTGGTAGGGGTTTCTAGAAATAATAATATAGTCCGAATTTGAAGCTTTGTAGTGCATATAAATGCATATTTCAAAGGTTAGAGCATATATTAGTACTCAAGAGCATATTCAGCACATTTTATAAGTTTTTATTTCAGATGTATGCTTACGACATGGAATAAATCCAGTTTTAGTTTATATTTTCAATACATTTACATGCCTATGCAACTAGCAGGATCGATGAAGGTTGGCTCACCGTCATGGAGGACTGTCCTTCTGGCCAGAAAATCGAAATGTTCAACGATTATTTCATTGAACAATGGATGGATAATCCAAATGTTCCAAGAGAAATATGGAACTGCAACGGTCAAAGGCACAGAACAAACAACCCAGTGGAGGGTTGGCACAATAAGTTAAATCGCACCATATCTAAGAGTACACCACATATCTTTGAGCTTGTGAGTGTATTAAAAGCAGATGCGACAGCTAGTTTTCATGCTTTCGCGAGACAGGGCTTAGACTGCAATTCGGAGAAGCGTAGAAAATTCACTTACATCCGTCTTGACGAACGATTGCAATTAGTCCTGGAGAAGCTAGAAAATGGCGCAGACCTTAAAAATTGCTTGAGAAGCTTGAGCTATCTCCAAAAGCTAAGATAATGGGCTATGAACTGTAAAAATGGGTTGACGACGTACAAAAGTAGAAGGTTCCATCTTAACGACGTGCTGTTCGCTCGGAAAATAACAAGATGACAAGGTTCTTCTTAGAACTGCCTTGGAGTATGGAGCTAATATTGTGTGTTTTACAAATCACAACGTTTCTCTATGCTCTAGGGCTGGCACATTTTTCTTCGATTGTTGAACTACCTGTCTGAATTCTCTGATGTGCTGCTTATTTTATTCTTTATGTATTTTAATATGTGATTATTCTATCTTCTGTCCCTAATTATTTTAATTTTTGATTATTCTTTATTTGTTCTCATTTTCATTTGCTGTTCTTTATGTATTAATATCAATTTCCGATAGTTTCTGTTATTTCTTTCATTTATTTCAATTTCTTATTGTATATGCTATTTTTCTCTTCTTCTTTACTATTGTTTTTATTTGCTGATTTCTTTGAAAATGAAATGAAATTTTGAGTTTTACGTCCCACGGTTATGCCGGTTAGGCTAAAGGAGACGGTGATAATGAGTAATGAATGAAATGGTGGAATGAAGAAAGTGGGAGGAAACGGGAGAACCCCGAAAAAACCCACGCACACGGTGTTTGCTGATTTCTTTGTTCTATCTTGTTCTTTGTTATTTTAATTTCTGCTTACTTTCTTCATTATTCTTTTTGTGAAAGTGAAACATTTTCTAAGCTCTCCTTCTCTAATATTAATTGCAATTGTTCGTATTTAACTTGTATTTGCTCTTTCTCTGTTCTTACTTAGTTCATAGTTGTTCTGTCCCCCCTCCCCTTGTAGTGAAAGAAGTTTCAGGGTGAATCACGTGATTGCAGATGGACCGTGTGAAAATGCACCACACCTGCTGACTGATTAATGCGATAACCAGGACCGTGTGAAATTGCTCGATAATGAGCACCGTGCGAGATTGCACCGTGAGAAAATGCACGTCACCTCAGCGACAGTGATCATCAACTCTTCGGCCAAACGTTGGAGGTATTGTCCCTACTGATTTTCTTTCCGGTAACTTCTTTGATTATCGAGGAATTCAAACATGCTAAATCCACCACTTTGAAGATAACGTACATTAGCCACCATCTACACGCACATCTCACAGTGTTTTTCTTCACCGTTTTGTCCACGATGTCTATACCAAACTTTCATTGTAATGTGTTATAATTTCGGGTCTTTTTTGGTGCCATGGAAACTGACCCTCACTTGTACGTGGAACTCAACACACAAACATCTTTGTTTCGCTTACATTTGTAGACAATTAATGTACTACCACTCTGATCGCAGTAAACATCATAGTGATGCAGGTCTTTGATTTTTGGGGAAGCACAACCTTTAGGAAGCTCTCTTCGATTTACTTTATTGTCGCAACCATACTAATACCTTTAGCCCTAAGATATTCAGCTAGTTTTCTTATGAAGAAGTTATCACATGTCATATTTGTTCCTTATTTTTAGTAAGAGGATTTATCAAACTACGCACTACAAATCCACTTTACTCTAACACAGCAGGACGTTCCAAATCCTTACGGAAAACCATTAAGGACATTATTGTATTCAGTGTCGGCAAGTAACCAGAACTAGATGACAAATTTATCGAGTTCATTTGAATAATTGAAGAATTCGACATCTGAATTTCATAGGATAGAGTTGTTCAACAACAGTCACGTTATCATGTGATTTGTAACATATTGTGCAGTTCTCAATAAACCCATGCCACAATTCGAGTGCGAGTGCGAATTTGTTCGTTTGAAGCCTTGCTGATCTTGTCGCCTATTCATCAAATCTCAAGTACCGTTTTATTTCACAGATCCTCTCCCTACTCGTTGTTTTTCCTATAAATTGGTGACCCTGTTGTTTTCCTCCACAAGACCGTAATGCGTATTGCTGAAGCACCAGTAGCACTTCGGTAAATAATAAGGCCCAAATAAGTTTGTAGTTCAGAAAGAGCTAAAATCCATGTTGTTGACTTCAGTTGAATATTTGCTTCAGCAATGGTGAACTTTAAGATATGTCTCATCATTGATTCATCAAATAGGGCTAGTAAACGAAAAGGACTATTATATTCTTTCTCAGACAATCGCCGCTTGGAAAATTTTGTCATTCTTGGAGCTTCTTAAAACAATATTCTGATTGGTCAATGTCACCTTATCCCATCACATTGTTCACATTGTTCCATCTGGAGCAATAAAACTGTCACCACCACTGGCGTTGTCTTCTCCATCATCGTCTCTCACTTCTTCATGACTTGAATTTAAAATGTACTTTTCAAGTTTTGAATCACCTTACTTTCCATCTCCTTCATTCAAATACTTCAAATTGCCATTATTTTGTTCAGACTCATCTCCTGAGAGATCATATAAATTCGAAATCTTTCTTGAGATCTTGTAAAATGTCACATGTACCCACAGTTCACCTCAACCAATTACACATACACACTAACATGCATATATTGGCCACATGTACCTGAACTAATTTGTTTTTCGTCAATAAATCACTGCGAGATATCTTGTAAGGCAGCGAAAAAAACTTCTATAGATATCTCATAAAAATTATTGTTGGAACTAGATATCTCAATAAAAGAATAAGTTATCTTATTTTTTATGCCTCAAATTACAATCAATAAAATTTTCAACTCTTCTCTTGTACAGAAATAAAAATTGTTTTAAGATGTCATTTGTAAATCAGAAACAGAAACACTAATATTCCATATTCTTTATAAGGCAGTCAAAATGACTGCTTCGTGCTTCTAGGTATAACTAACACTAGCGCCCCTGTAAAAAGGAACATAAACTTTCTGTAAATACTATCAGCAAGTGAGCACAACAACATTAAAAGTCATTGAATTTCAGGGCCTTAGCGAAAATATTAGAGAAGTGATACGAAATTATATTTCTCGAAGCAGTCATCGTGCTTCTAGAGTTAGAAACGAGCCAAATTTACTGGAATCTGTTGTAACTTGTGGTGAAACGTGGATTTTACCCATCATCTCAAAAGTAAGCGCCCATGGAAATGTCGAATACCCGCAAGACTCAAAATATACAACCACAAATAACTACATCTACACCCAACAAATCCTGTGGCTACAAATCTTGTAAAAGCTTTCTTCTTCAAATTTAATGCTTAAAAGTCACAATTGTGGCTATCTTGCGAGATGAATATATTAAGCACTTACTCCTCAGCAAGACAGACCCATTTTAAATTGGCTACAATGTTAAGTTCAACAGCGAGGAGTAAATCCACAATGAGATTGCCATCTACTGTAGTAATTGTATGTATTATAAAGTCTTACATATTTTCGGCTAGGTAGAATGTGGCTTCAATACAATGTTTGAAGTATTTTAAACTAGAACATATAATAAAAGTATCAAAGTTGTATGTTCTGAAGCAGAAAACTTTCTAAATAAAATGTTGCGAGCATAGCATTAAATCTAATTCTCTCATTTATTAAATCTTGTCTTGTTTAGGCTTACCATATTTTAAAATGGCAATATGCAGACGTGCTTTCATCTGGCTAAATAAAGTTAATATAAACTACGGATGGCCAATTCGGAAAATTCCGGATTTAGGAAAAATTCCGATTTCGGGAAAATTCCGGATTTTTCGAATTCCGGAAATTTTCTAAATTCCGGAATTTTTCCGAAATCCTGAAAATACAATTTCCAATTCTGGAAAATTTTCTGAATTATAAATGTAATAAGTCAAAGTAGTCGCCGTGTTTGACTTTCATTCTCCAGCAAACTACCCTTGTGTTTAGGTAAAGGAGGAAAATCTGAAACACCCTATAGAAAATATTAAAATGTTATTTTGGACCTTCAGTCCTCTGTAAACAAGAATAAACAAACAAACGGAATCTAAAAATCACTTTTAATGCATGTATAGTATTGATCATAAAAAGTATAAAACAATCAAGTCTATAATAATAATAATAATAATAATAATAATAATAATAATAATAATAATCATTATTATTATTATTATTATTATTATTATTATTATTATTATTATTATTATTATTATTATTATTATTGTTATTATTATTACTTAACGATCATGTAAAATTCTTAACTTCTTTTGTCAATCAGATGTAAAAGAAAATATCCCCTTATGTACAACCCTTTCTGCCTTTCTTCAATGAAAATAGCACCCTGTCTTGTGAAGACGAATATGAAATATTGATTTATCAAATATAAAGATCATTAGAGTCGTTTCTGAGAAATTTGCAAATTTCGATTTTCATCCTCTTGGTAAATTACTCTTATTTCAGTAGTAAAAAGAAAACTGGAAACTTTCTTGGAGAATCTTATAATAACATTAACTTGTAAGTTTAGTCAGAATAAATCGAACGAAATAATCTTTAGGAGAGTGTACATAGGAGCTGAATTTGATTTTAAACGGCATCAGAACTGTCGCTGTTCATCTTAGCAAGCCCGAAATCTATGGGTTCGGCAATAAAATCGGTCATTTTCGATCATGTTTATATATATATATATATCTCCCCTCCCTCTCCCCGAAGTTGCACCCCCAAACTCAAATGATGAAAAGAACTCCTTCGAGGTTAAGCGGTTAGCGTACGCGCCATTGGCGTGGGAGACCCGGATTCGATCCCCGGCAGGAACTCATGTGGTTCGGATTCCATGTTAGTCAGTAGGTCCCTTCTCATATAATCTCGCTGCTGAAAGGGACGTTAAACTCAAAATTAAATCAACTCACCTCAAATGATGAAAAAACTATCCCAGTCCCGAACTTCATCTATGTTGAAAATTTGATGAGATCGGTCGTGTGCTTCAAGAGTTATTAAGTCACATAGACTTTCATATTTATGTATAGAAATTATACACGTTTATTCATGTATTTTTATTCACAATTGCTCACATAACGCCTGGACTCACATGACTCCTAACTATGCGCTAATGAATTGTAAGTACTTTAAAATGTTATAATCGTCAGCAAAATTATCACCATTCATTACTTTCATGTTAATTTACATTTTCCTTTCTCTTTCTTTTCATTTTCTTTTTCTTTCCTTTTTCTTTTGCTTCTATGTGAAACTTTTGGTGTGTTTTAAATAAACCAATCTTTTCTCTTACTGCCAACTAACAGGTAAAGTGAGTAAGTGAAAACGAGTGCCCAACTGATTTATTGCCACTGATTTCAACAAGCGAGAATAATTACGTTCAACAGTTGATACTAAGATAGTGACAGTGTAGGAAGAATGCGTCATGTAAAATAACACATGAGAGTAGAAAACTGCATCTGATAAAGTACATATATTCACCTATGGTGTCTGAGCAGAAGACGAATATATCATTGAGACTTCTAACATTCTCGTTATATGCGTAAAGCCACTAATAGCTTAAATCGTATTTTGTACTATGTATAATAAACGTGTTTAATTTGATACTGTTAAAAAATTGTCTGTGTTTTTCATATTATCTTCATAAAATCAGTTAGTGCCGATATTTACAATACGTGACTTCTCAGGTGCTCCCAAACTGTCCCAAAATTTGAGTCTGTTTACAAATTGTTCTTGTTGTACAGCATAACTAAAAATTATAGTCACATTCAGGCCGGTAGCAGCCCAAAAATTTAGGGGGGGCGGCAGAAGTTAGGGGGGACCCGATCCAACAATATTATATTTCATCACCAAATTATAGTTCATTTGCAAGCCTATCGTGAAAATTTTAGAGGGGGCCAGCAAAAATTTATGGGGGGCCCGGCCCCCTAGACTCCCCCTGGATACGGGCCTGGTCACATTTCAATATACTAATCTGATTTTATATCAAAGAACGTGGTGTAGTACAGTAGAAAATGCGATCTCAGAGTGTAAAATTTGTTATGATTATGTAGAAATCGCTCATGGTATTAACTTGGAGATGAAGAACAAGGCTTTTTTTTGAGACGTAGGTTTTTTCTAATAAAAAGCCAGAGTTTTCAAAGGAAAAACTAAAAATTTTTTACTTTTTATAATTTTTTCATTAGAGTAACATCTTTATTTTCCTTCAGAGGATTCTACAAATAATAAATTGCTTTTACAACACTCATTACCTTGGGAGTTCATTTCGGGAGTGACTATCTTTATTAGTTTTCATAATGGCATTTCATTGGTAAACAGCAAGTATAAGATATTCAATCCAGCATCTTAGAAGGGTCATGTTGATTGCCTAAACCCACCGTATTAAGTTCTTCCAAGCTATACATCTTGCCATGAGCATTGTACGGGTTACCTAAATTCAAAATGGCCGACAAGAAAAACAAACATCATAAACCAAGAACAGATATAAATCCATATTTATTTGGGGTACCTTTTGCGCAGATACTTAACAAATATTTGTCATAAAATTTCACTACTTCTGGTCCCTATTATCCGGTAAGTGATATTAACCGGTGGTCCCATTGAACGAAGTGTACTTGTATAGATTGATATTTGGAAATTCAATTTGTACTGAAGACAACACTCCGATGAATTTATATGATCGCTATCTTCACTGTTGGCTGCGGATTAACTAAAAAACCTTCATTGCAGATTTGTAAGTTTTTCGTACCAGGAAGATATATCAAGTTTTAGTTTGTGTCACGGGTTCCACGTTGGTACATGGATTATATTCTAAAAAGTGTCACTGAAATTTTAGAAGGTATTTGGAAAGGAAGTTAGTTGAAATTATTGAAAATATATGTTTAAAATAGATCTAACTAATAAGTTACAAGAACATGTTTTCATTAAGACCGCATTCAGGATTGGGGAGGAGGTATCGAGTTATGAGGTAGGGGCAATCCAAATGAAATCGACCAATGATGGTTGCTGAAAAAATTTAGTTTTTTTATTAATTTTTTTTTATCTGGTTGTATCACATTCAGGGAGTTGAAAACGGGTATTCATTTTTTTAGCCGCGCAGGTTTGTAGGTTTGTTTGTAGCGGCCATTTTGTATAGGCGCCTGAGCGTATTTTGCACTTTTCAGAGAATTCCGTTAAACGCTGTAACTTTTTAGATTTTAAAGATTATGAGTTCAAACCAAAATCGAATGAAAGATAATGGAATGGACAACATTCCGTGTTCTGTACACATTGGGATGTACTTCAGAACGTCGAAAGAAAAAGTTCTGAACATTGCGGTTGGAAACCTAGAAATTGCCATTTTGGGATGTATATTTTGAAACGAAATAAATGAGAGTCACCTTCAATATTTTGTCTACATACAGACTACATAATAGACAATGTCCCAAAGAAGTTTCAGATCTGAGAACCATATACTTTATATTTTGGAAATTTTTAAATTTGCGAATTTTCGAAAATTGTGTATTTTCACCATCAAATATCTCAGGGAGGTCAGAAGTGAAAAATCTCAAATTTGCACAAAATAGACGATAGTTATTCAGTAACAAGTAAGTAAAGTTACATAACTGAGACTTGAGTAGTTTCTGAATTATAAGTTTTTTCTTCACTGGGACTTAATATCATAAAACGCCATAAGCTGTGGATATAAACTTCTTAGCAAAAGTCAAAATAACACGACAGAAATATTTAATGGGTAAAGTATGCATAATTTATGAATCATATCTTGTACAAAAAAGAAACTCCTCTGTTACTTCTTTTCTGCCTATAGCACTGCTATTAAGACATCAGTGAGGTAAATAGTTAACTAATTTGTGTACAGAGTTTGGCACTGGTATTGAAAGTATGATCTGTAGGAGTTGTGAACTCTGTGGGTGTGAGTTTCCGGAGAACCTTAGTAATCGGCACTCACACTTTGTCATTCGTAGATAGTTTAAAAGAGCCAATGGGATGGAAAAAGTGAACAAAAAGATCGTCATTTACCTCACTGATGTCTTCGATTCTTCCAATCTACCATTTCTCATCGTAAATAAAAGCCACGGTAATTAGGTGCAAATGACAACATGCTATGTTCTGGAAGTACGGAAGTACTGCAATCAGTAAGTTCATCTGAATGTGAGTATTCATAACATTTGATTTGTGTTTGCTTCAGAGGTACAAATCTATGATATGATCTGGTATTGATAATTCTTTTACAAAATCTCGAATTTCTTGCTGTTTGACTTCACTTCTTGTGATGAAACATAGATAAATTGTATGCCTGAGATACTATCTGTTCAGTTGTTAAAATCGCGAATTTCACTTCATCGCAACAACTTATAACTCAGAAACTACTCAAGTCTCGGTGATGAAAGTTTACTCACTTCTTACTGAATAACTATCGTCTGTTCTGTGTAAATTTGAGATTTTTCACTTGTGTCGTTCCTGAGATATTGATAGTGAAAATACACGATTTTTGAAAATTCGCAATTTTAATAACTTCCTGTGGTCCTCAGATCTAAAACTTGTTTGGGACTTTGTCTATTACATAGTCTCTATGTAGACAAAATATTGAAGGTGAGTCTCATTTCTTTAGTTTCAAAATGTACATCCCAAGATGGCAATTTCTAGGCTTCAAACCTCAACGTTTAGAGCTTTTTCTTTCGACGTTCTGAAGTACGTCCCAAAGTGCACAGAACAAAGAAAATTGTCCATTCCATTATCTTTCATATGGTTTTGGTTTGAACTCATAATCTTTAAATGCTAAAAAGTTACAGCGTTTAACTGGATTCTCTGAAAAGTGCAAAATACGCTCAGGCACCTATTCAAAATGGCCGCTACAGACAAACCTGAGCGGCTAAAAAGTAAATGAATACCCGTTTTCAACTCATTGAATGTGGTACAATCTTAGGTAAAAAATTAAAAAATAAATAAATTTTATCAACAACCTTTGACCTGGAAATTGGCCGATTTCGTTTCGATTGCTCCGGCATTAAATCAGTTTAGAAACAAAATTGAGTTTTTTCTTTTTTAGTTTTATGTTTTGCGTCGTTATGCAACGTCGTAGTTACGAAGAATGGGACTTGATATCGATGCAGTTAGGAGTGCACAAAGCGTCATACAAAATTGATCCTCATGGTATTGGCCGTTACTCACTGTACTATTTCACCTCCCAAAGAGTTGTATTATAGAATCACACCACCGGCCTTAGAAGCAATAGCTGTTTTTGGTGGAGTAATATGCATCAAAGCTGATGAGTACCCTTAGTTTGTAGCTTAACACAGTGGAGCGGAATCAAATTCTAGTGGGAGAAGAAACATGCATTAAAAAAAATGAAAGGTGTTTCACCACAGGCCGGTAGCCAGCCCCAAAATGTAAGGAGGACCCGCTAGAAGTTAAGGGGGCCAGATCCAACCATATCATAGTCCATCACCATATTATAGTTCATTTGCAAGCCTACCATGAAAATGTTAGGGGGGCTCAGCTAAAATTAAGGGGAGAGGCTCTCCCTAGCTCCCGTGAATACGGGCCTGTTTTATCAACTTCAATTTCAATCAATAGGAGTAGATCTTAAGCTTCCAAGAAAACGCAAGCCTTGTTTAAAGGTTTCTTTGACGACAGTATATTTTCATCGGTGCATTTGCTCAAGAACAAATGCGAGAGTACACATAGCCAGTTAACACTGTGGAGCATGGTGCCAGAAAAATTACTGTTCAAAAAGAAAGAAAAGGCAAAAATATTAGCTTGTAACTTATATTTAAATTGATTAGTTGCAAAGGATGACTTTGTACAGACTGTACAGACAAGTATAACCAGAATGGTATTATTATTTTTGATCAAAAGATCCAATATATTTCAATCAAAACATTTCTTGTACTCCTCATATCTAGAGAATAGTGTAACCAAACCCAAACTATCACTTAACTAACTATGATGTGCTTATTACGTAGAAAATACGAAAACTCGATTTAAGAGCCGCTCAAAAATTTGTTTCTTAATCCAAAAACTAATTTGGCTAAGATCGCAATCTTTTGATCCATTTTTGGATCATTCCTAAATTTCTTGTTTGTTACTTATCTCAACGCCAGTTCTTCAGCCACACAGATTAACCCGCGATGGTGCAACACCCTCTTTAGCCACAACGATATCGTATAATGGCATAATGTCGTCAATTTGTCACATCACTCAATAATACAATAGTACACTATTCGAAGTTACATTCGATGCATTTTATCCACTGAAAAAGTCTTATGCTCTCGTGAGTAGACTTCCGTCTCCTTTTTGGATCTTCTGTATTATGGCCAAGAGAGAGAGAGAATCCGTACCCTGTTTCTTGCTTCAATTCGCTCCGGTACTTTCTACTGCCACCTGCCGGAATGCTTGATAGGAACTTTTGAAGATATAGCATAAGGGGTGGTTGATATGGTGGTGCTATCTACCGCAATATATAACTGTCTTAATTCATTCATGTATATATTCTTCAATATAATTCATATATAACTGAAAAATTTAAAATAAATAATAGTTGTAATGTTGCTAATATATCTGTTCCCATTGGAATTAACTGCGCTCATAACAGCATTGTGGCAACTACTGCATTGTCGCAGTTTCCTGTGGCGGTGGCGAATTTCAGAACTACAGCAAGTGAATGGAGCATAGACAACCTCTACGGTACAGAAATCCGAAAAATCAACTAGGTATACTAGTTATAAACGCTATGTCACTTACTCAAGGGCGCCCGAAAAAATCTATGGGGTCATCTCCATGGATGCTATATTAAGTTTGGTATTTAATATACAGGGTGTGCTATATTACGTTTACATTTTGATGAGTCAGGGGGCATTACCCTGCTCTCCCCTTCGGGCGCCTATGCCCTTACTCTAGTCAAATCTCTCTCCGTTTTTTAACTTCTCTCATTTCTCATTTTCGTTTTCTTAATTATGCAAGTTCTAAACGACAGAACACCTAAAAGTCATTTGGATGCACAAGTCCTAAACCACAATAGACCTACAATTTTCACTTGTGCTCACATTCTTAGGACTTTGTTATTTAGGACTTATGAACGTTACCCTTCAGCACACTTTTGGTGCACGGAGTCATGGGTTCCATTTTGGACGTGGGGAATATTGAAACTTAAAGGCATTACGATTTAACCTTAAACTATGCAGCCACGTCTTAAATGACCTCACTACTTAATAGGGACGCAAAATTTCAACAACAACAACAACAACAACAACAAAAGGAAGTGAATTATTCCGCTGGGCATTATCTCACAAAAGAAAGGAAAATTTGAAACGTTTTGAATTTGATCCTCTTTCCCTTCGGAGAGTGATTGTTCTATCCACTGAAAAAAATACTCCTTGGTAGAACATATATTCTGAATTTAACATCTCCAAATCAAGCGAACACTTACGGTTACATTGAACATTTTCTCGTTAAGGAAATTGATTTTTTTAAAAGAAAATATTTGCCTCCTTTCACGCTTTAGGAGAGGAATTATCAAAATCTCTGAAACATGCATTCCTTTATTATAAATTAAAAGTTTATTTACAGATTACAAACTTCCGGGTTGAGCAAACACTCATGGTCTGCATATTAATATATGATCGGGATTTAGAATATGATAGAAATTTCCTTTTTGAGTGCGAAATTTTCGAAAACACTGAACCACGTTCAAAAATATTTGTAATGAGTATATAATGCCAAGTTTCGCCTAGTCAACTTCAGCAGTTCGTGAATTACTCTATTATTGGCAAAAAAGAATCCCTTTACCCCTTATTTGTATTAATGAGACGAGGGGAAGATATCTAACACCAAAAGCGTGACTTCGATGAAGGGATAGGAGTGCACCCTAAATCTTACCCGAACCCGTATAGATCTCATCAACTCCGTGCAAGCATTTCTTAATGACTTGTGAAAGGCGCTCATAGCCTTTATCATATAATTGAAGATTCGGGAGAAAACAACGATAACCCTCATTTTAAAACCTCGTGAGCTGGTTACCGAAAAACAATAACAACACTCATGGGAGCTGAAATGCGGAAACAGTTCAAGACAGAAAAAAAAATAGTATACTGTATATGCTGTTGTTTCAAACTTGAACTCTTTCGACAATTTAGCTCACATGAGTGTTATCATTGTTTTTCTGTAACTAACTTGGTTTTAAAATTAGGGTTATCATTCTTCTCCCCCCCCCCCCCGAACTCTTCAATTATCAAAGCACAAACGAGATAAAGAAATTATAGTGGAATATTGCCCACACTAAGACCTGTTTCTTACGGTAATTAAAACATAGCAAAATTGTCAGAAGCAGATTGTTCATGTTATACTATTCATACTGGTTTGTTTATTCTTTTGAACATTAAATAGCAGCTAGGTGTTAAAATATTTAACACATGAAAGAATTTTAACTATGTAATTTTCAGGTATTTAAATGTATAGTTAATGAATGCATTTGGATTCATGAGAGGTAATAGTCTCCATTTATAAATATACTTAAAGTACGAAATATAGAAAGGAAAATCTATCTAGCAAAACATGTTTCACATTGATTAAGCGATTTATGAAGCGTATCAGAAAGTTTTTTTTTAAATCAAGAGCAATTAAATTGCAACATTAAATGCATCATCGATAAAAGAAATGTTAATTTGCAAGAATTATGTTTCCTTAATTATACACTGATTTCATGTCTCTTCTCACCTCTGTAATCAGAGCTGGAAATTTTTGATAACGTCCGCAATACAAATGTCAAGGTTGCAATATTGTTTCAATTTTAAAGTTATTGTAGATCTAATCTTGGAATAAAAGTAAAAAGTCTCAAGTAAATAATTTCTATACAAATGTTTCGAATATTTCCTTGGAATTAATTTGTTGTTAGAAAGAAAAAGAGGCAAATTTGTTGTATAGAAGTCGTGTACTAAACTTTGTACAAAATACATACGAAATCTAGTTTGAAGTGATGAGCGTGATTTATACTGTAATTATAGTAGTGTGCAGATGCTCCTTGTCAGTCTGAAAGCTCAGATAACGCGCTAATTAATGGTGTAATTCGGGATGTCAGAACTGACAAGTTGCATCCAGGATTTTGTAAACATTGAATTTGGTAGAGCATAAAGTACAGGATCTGACCTGGGTTGCATACACATAAAACCGAGCATGTACAAAAGAAACAAATTCTGATGTGGAAGGGGTTGAAAAGGGGTGAGAAGGGAGTAACTTTTAGGATTGGTTAATCTACTTGCACTTACTTGTAAATCTCGGTGTTTCCTCCTAGACGATTCTTCCAGTGGATTGACGTCCGTCTATTCTTCTCTCTGGTCTACTGGGCGTCCAAATAGTCGTGTGTTAAGGGTCTTTCGAAACCCGGGCAGAAAAACTAGCGTTGCGAAAACAGTAAATTTAATCCAAATCGAAATCGCTTTTTAACGAATTGTCCATTGTAGTTGATAACTATAACGTCAGCTAAGACAAGGTGCTCTCTAGGTTAGAGCAAGGTAAACTTCTCGTAACTCGGAATTGTAGCTCGTGCTCCTACATGTTGACTCGTCTCTCATACGATCCGGACTAGCACTTCCCAAAAGTCTCTCAATCGTTTTCTTCGATGTCCCTTCCGCGTTAATATCCTGGGTCATTGACTATTTCTTCAGTCTCGATGAAAAGTGCGTGCTCATAGATTAACCAAAGGTGAGGTGATGATAGGAATGCTGACAGGGGAAACAATCTGTTGTTTTTATATATTAAGAAATTACATGTGTTGTAGGAATTAACAAACAGCAAGAAAACTTCCTTGTAAAAAAAGTAAATGAACTTAGAAAAAAAAGAAAAGTGATTAGACTTTAAATAAACGATGATGCTTTTTACTGCATAGAATTTTAAAATAAAATGTCCCGAAGTCCGAAATAAAATGCTTCATTATGTGTCCAAATACACATATTTTCATAGCAGCAGCAATTAGCCACTGAATAATATTTTCATATCAGATCATAATGATTAATATATAAGAGTAATATAAAAGAAGTATGATTGAAATTCAAATAAGCAATTTTTGATTTTTAAAAAATTCAGCTGACATTCAAGTAGATAATAATTGATCTTAACATAAACAATTATTGATTTTCAAGACAATACAAGAAATCCAGCTGACAAGCGTAATACAAGAAATCCAGCAGCAAATAAATAAAGATTGGGACGTGCAGCCGGAAAGCGGGACAAACACCACCGAGCAAGATGTGCAAGAAAGGCAATCTAAAAGATTTTAGCTCATGCTGAACTTACCTCGGTCGGACTGTGCACATATCCTGTTGTTTCACTCAAATTCGCACAAGAAGAAAGGTTCCAACGATTACTCAAACACGACAGGGGAATCCTAAATTTCGATATCCTGCTGAATATTTCAAATTTGTTCAAGTTGGTGCCTTCACCCGTTGCTCGATCGCACACCTCGATTGATGTCTAACATGCGGAATCGGTTCATATTCATATAAACAAGTCCTGATTTTCAAACGTAGCATAAGGCATCAACTTTATTGAAATAAATAAGAAATGATCTTCAAGAGTAACATTAAAAGAAATGTGATTGAAATTCAAATAATAATTATTGATTTTCAAGCGTAACACAAGGAATGTTTACATTCCGATATAATGATTGATCATCAAGAGTAACATGAGGAATTCAGGTATTTAGTTTCAAGTGTTACACAAATAATAATCAGGATTTGGAAGGGCATCTGCAAGATCCACAAACCCTTTAAAAAAAATAAAGCCCTTTTGACGATCAGAATCAGTGTTTTTTTTTTTTGTGTGTGTCTATTTATGGTCAGCATGATTTGTTGTAAATTAAATTAGTTCCCCGGTAACTTCATAATTATAGCAATACGTCAACACAGGAAATGTTATTCCCCCATTAGAAATAGACTCGAAAGCACTTTCTGCTGTATGAAACGACACGGAAGAAAGACAAGAAATTAGTGTTATTTAGCAATATATGCAACATTAGTAACACTAGTATTACTAACCCATTTTGTTAGCAAACGTATTTTTGCTCTGCTTAAAATATACACGTAAAGAACAGATTAGGCCATTGTAACGTGAGAAAGTGGAACTGAAATTTCATTACGTTGCAAAAAAATAAAAATAAATAACTATCGTACAAATTTAAAATAGTTAAATAAACCGAAAACTTCAATTTTAGTTTCTGACATATTTAGTTGTGTATGAGAATTTCAGGTCTTGTTTATTTCTTTTTCTTTTTCTTTAAAAAAAGGAAAAAAAAACAAAAAATGAAGAAAATCGCACAAAGGAAGTGCAGCGTGCAACGCAATAATGTCATTAAAACAATTTATTTACAGACAGAAGTAAAACGAATAAAAAAAAATGAGACTGCTTCTGTAGGTCATTTTCTATCCGCATGAGATGTATGGAACTAATAACATGTTTTGGGGATGAAGGAAATGAAGGTTAAGATGGGATTTTGAAAGTTAAACATAACATGCAATCAGTAACCTCAAACAAGCCAACTTAATTTTTTTGGTAAAAAAAAAAGAAAAAAAGAAAAATAATTACGCCAATCAAAAAACACGAAATGGCGCTAATTTATAAAGAATTTCCTCAATAAAATACTGAAATATTATGAATATGAGAAGCTAATGTTTAAATGAAAGAAAATTTGGAAAATGTTCATCTTCATAAAGTAATTAACTAACTAACTCTATGGCCTATGGAACCCGGAGGTTCAATGCAGCGTTCACAAAAGCTCTCCACTGACTTCTATCCTTAGCCGACTGGATCCAGTTTCTACTTTGCGTTCCTATTTCTGCGAAATTCATCTTAATGTTGTCCTTCCACCTGCACCTAGGTGTTCCTAATGGTCGTTTGGCGATTGGTCTTCCAGTTAAGACTTTGAAAGCGTTCCTACTTTCTTCCACTCTGGCTACATGATCTGTCCACCTGAGCCTCCTAGATTTTCATCTTGATAAGACGTATTTTTAAATCAAATACTTTCCCATTAGAGATCCTATCGTGGCGCGAAAGTATCCTGATGAGTTCTAGATGAAATTATGAACAGAAAAGGTAATAAGGTCATAAATTTTGTACATACTCGTAAATTTACAAAATGAGACAGGAGGGGACATGAAAGAGTCCTCCGAGAATCGAAACGATACGAAAGTTCTACAAGACAAAGAAACCTTATTGATTATTGGAAATGATACTATTTAGTATTATTGTACTGGAAAAAGGTCAGAAAGGCAAAAGCCATGGTAATAGGAAGGAAGCGCTCCGTGTCAAATCTAGAAGTAGAAGGGAAGAAAATAGAACAGATGACTTATTTTCGATTCTTGCGAAGTATTATTAATGACGATATGAAGTATGAATGCGAAAAAAATGCAAGGATAAGAATGGTGAAAGAAGTGTTTAAGAGGAAGAAAAGTCTGTTTTGTGGGTCCTTGAATACAGAGTTAAGAAAAAGACTCATAAGATACTTTGTATGGAATATTGTTCTGTACGGAGCAGGAATGTGGACATTACGCAAAAGGGATGAAAAAGGATTGGAAGCTTTCGAAATGCAGGTGTGGAGAAGATTGGAGAAAATTAGCTGGCTCAAGGAGAAAAGGAATGAGACGATGTTATAAGTGGTATGGGAGAAAAGAACAAATTTTGATGTAATTGAAAAGAGGAAGAGAAACTGATTGGTCATTGACTGAGAAGGAACTATATCATGAAGAACGTGCTAAAGGGTGTTGTGGAAGTAAAGAGAAGAAGAGTGCGAAGAAGATTACAGTTGATGGACTGTATCAAAACAGAAAAATCCTACGTGAAGATGAAGAGATTAGCGGATGACCGTGGAGCATGGAAGTTTCTCAGTTGCAGCAAGTGGTCTGCCAATAATGGCAGAATACCTATAATGATGTTGATGAGTAATGGAAAAAAATCTCTGATTAACAGAATACTACCACGGTACTGAATTTTATTTTCTCTGCGAACAGATTTCTGTTTCATCCACATAATGTAACATGTCAAAAGGACATCCTTCGAATGTCTCATAATCCCAGGACATTTAGGTTCCCAGGAAAAACTTTAACGATACTGGGAATATTCAAGGGGTTTTTCTAGGATTTCAGTCAGATGCGCCTGTCACAGGACAACATTTGGATGTCTAAAATGTCGTGTTGTGATTATGTGTTAAAGATGCCAGAAATATCCCAAATGAACCAGTGGAAAAGTCTCGTTTTGGGGATATTGGCGGACATTGCATTTTCACAGGATGTTCTTTGGCAAAAATGGGACTTCCTTGGACATCCCGGGACTCACTCCTCCTGAACGTATAAATTGTCTCTTGTGATACACGGACAGTACGTTTCAGTACGTTTTATATTTCCCTCAATTTATTTTGCAAATTACTCAATGATAACAAAGATGTAATAGAAAATACAAGAATACGACTGGATGAAGAAGAGGTGGTATTAAGGAAGAAATGCAAGTCTTTGGAGTCAATACTACAGAACAATCCAGAAACAGAGGAAGCTGTAAACAACAGAATTAGAAGTGGTTGGATAAAATGGAGGAAAGTGGCAGGAGTATTGTATGACAATTTAGGGTACCAATACGCTTTAACGAAAAAGTTTACAAAGCAATAATCTAACTTGCCATATTATACACAGCAGGAAGTTGGACGACGAAGAAGAGAGAGGAATGGAATTTGCATGTTATGGAGATGAAGATACTGCGTTGGATGTGTGAAGTGACGCGGAAGGGTAAAATTAAGAATGAAGTAATCCGAGAAACAGCAAAGGTAAGACCAGTAATAGGAAAACTGCAAGCAAGTAGACTGAAATGGTTTAGGCATGGAAGAAATCTTCGAGATATGTAGCTCATCGGGTGGATGCTATGGTACTGAATGGTAAACGAACCGACTAAAGAAGTAGGAAGATTGTGTGAAGAACGGCATGATAGAATGTGGTGTCACAGTGGATATGATCCAAGATAGATGTAGGACATCGATCCGAAAAGCCTACTCCAGATAATTGGGGAAAAGGTTTAGAAGAAGAAGAAGAAGACACGCCTGTGAAGGGAAGTAAGTGCAGTGAGTATTTATAACAAATATTTACTAGAGGCTTTCTATTTCAAATGTGCCCTTGCTCGCGCTGCTGTCGATGTATGTTTTCCCTACCTTCCCGAAAGAGAAGGGACAAGTTGCTTTGGCCGAAATTCTTCAATAGTTGGATGCGGACAGGGCTGCCAGATTGACGAGCTTCGTTATCCGTTGTCTTGTTAGCTGTTCTAAGTAGCCTACGATCTTCACTCGCCACGAAACAAACGACTGTATGACAAATTGGCAATATAACCAAGGTCATTCACTACTTTCTCCAAAGCAAAGGGAAGGTTCTCCGTAAGAGGTTGGCGGGGGTGGGGTCGAAGTATGTTTCACATATTTTCAGAGGGCACACTTGAAACAGAAAAGCCATAGAAATCATTGAAGGACGATTTTCTTCTCTGTTGAGAAAATCTCTGTCTCCCTCGGAAATAATTTTGTGATATATATTTCATTAAAGAACATACACATATGTTCAATTTTCAATAATAACATTTCATTCTAAACTCATTCATTACTTTGTTATTTACAATTATTGCTTATGTGGACTTTATTGTCCATATTACTTTATTTGTAGAGCCCTGCTTTTCCCCCCAATAACCAACTCACGATGATACAACCTGTGTACTGAACATTTATAGATCCACGGAGGGGGTGGTGGGTGCGATGGGGCGATCACCTTCCCCGGAAGGTTATCTTTTTATAGGTCTATGTATAAAATATTGCATTACTTTATTCTGATTTGATGCAAAACCATATTTGAAGACCACACTATTCGTTCAGGAGGTGATCCGCCCCTCTTCAATCGATTTCTCTGAATCCGTTAGTGGGCCTGAACAATATGAAAAACCATTTGACATACCTATATTGTATATTGACCTGTGAAGAATAATGTTCTGAACAAAACATTACGTAACTTATCTTGTAAGACAATTATTAACCCGAAAAAGTCCATAAAATCATGTGTAGCACGAATCGCTTATTATAAAACTATAAGCTTGGAACATGTCACAGCACAAATTATTGAACGTTTTTTCTTCTGTTCTCAAAGCAATTCTGTTGTACTTAGAATGGCGGAACCAATTACGTCCTTCCTAGGAAGAAGTAATTCTACCTAATTACACCTTTAACTTTGTGTAACCAAGCAAAGCTATCGTAATTCTGGTAGAAAACAAGCAAGAGTTGGACGACCATTCTAATGAGAATTCAAACAAAAGGTTTAATTGTATAAAATAACAGGAAGGATACAACGGACTTTAGAAATTGAATTCCGTTGTTCAGAGCACATTTTTTTTAAGTACTGTAAGCAGAGTCGACAACATAAATTAATTTGAAGTATAAATCATTACAATTCAATATATCCATGATTTTCTACGAGAAAACACCCAAACAGTGTGACCACATAGCGAAAATATTTTGTACTAACCTGTGCTGAAAAAAATACTAGATCTGAGGAAAAAGTACTAAAATTTTATCTGCTCTAGTTTCAGTCTATCTATGACATTTTACGATATTAATATCTTATTAGAAGGTTTGCGGCAGCTCCCCCTTCCCTGTGGGTAGTGAGTAACATCCATATTCTTGAAAGAACCCCCAACTTTATTTTGTTTAAAGTCAAAATTCGATACAAACCGTGAAAACCACTTGCACCTCCCCAATTTGGACTTTACACCCCCAAACTAAAACTCCTGGCGGAATCCGTGCTTAATTGTCGTATTAGAACTCACTGTTAAACCACTAAAGTAACATAAGTATAACAAATATAGAGGATGTCGGAAGAAAACAAGAAATATCATAAAATGGGCTTATTGAGAAAATCTAGTTTTAATTCCTTAATAGTCTACTGTTTAAACGGATCAGTAAATACGTAAATACGGATCAGTTTAGAGTTACCCCTCCGCTTTTTATAAAAATCAGTTTACTGTGGTCATTTATTAGTTGGAGGGGGCGAGCGGACGACACCTATGACCCTCGTCCGCTCTGGTAAATATCACTGTTGAAAAAAAACAGGGAGGAAAAAGTTACCAGGAACAGTGAAATTTTCGTACATTGCCAAATTTTCATGAGATTCCTTTTTCTCTCCCAAATATATTCATGAGGGAAGAAGAGGAGAAGAAAAGTACTTGATTTGTTGGTGAACCTACTAGAACACTAAATTATTACAAAAGGTACTAGATCTAGTACGAAGATACTAGCGGTGGTCACACTGCGCCCGGAAGAAAAGTACGGATCATACGTGTACTAGTAAAAATACACTACTATACAATTGAACAATATGAATATAATAGTTTTAATATTTTCAAGGAGAAACCAATATATTTTCTAAAGAGTCTTTTCTGAAAAATGTATATCCTTATAAGATTTGAACTATTGTTAATCGATTCTTTCCGGAAAATAGTTCTCTCTCTGCTTGATTATTCCTCATGCTCTTTCTAAGAAAATTGTGGGTGTGTTGTTCGGAATATTTTCCCTACCACCTATGGAAACTATATTGATATATTCTTTCGAATCTTCTTGCTGTATCATTCCCTACCGGGCATTTAACAGTTACAAAAGATATTGTTGAACATGTTAAGGAGCAGTTCAAAGTATAGAAGACACTTTTTTTTAAAGTGCAGTTTCATTCCCATTAACAGATGGGCAGGCCACAGAAGGTAACATCTTCTCTTGGGCCAGTGACATCAATTTAAGTGTAGTAAAAAGGTATTAAGAGTGGGTAACAGGAATTATTTAATTATTGATTTATTGCCATTAATACTTAAGAATGTGATGAGAGATGAGGTGATGGTAGCAATGAAGTGTTGTTCATGTAACATAAGGACACATGATGTTAGCTAAAGACGAGGGTGTTATTCTGGGGCTACTCAGAGCGGGTTCAAACAATGGGAGTCTTGTTAGTGAAAACAAAGGAGTGCAAGAATGAAATTATGAGCAATAGATATGCACATGGGCGGCGATTAGGGGGGGCAAAGGGGGGCAGTTGCCCCCCCACTTTTCTGAAATGGCCTATTAATGTATATAGTTTCAACCAGGGAAATTTGTATATTAACATTGATATACAAATATTCATATTATTCTTGCCCCCCCCACTTTTAACGTCCAATCGCCGCCACTGGATATGCAGATGGTGATGGTAAATGCTACGATGTGGGTTGTAGAGAAAATAAGCCTGCCATATTCTTTTCATGAGAATACGGGACGCCTTAGAGCTCCCACCCCCCGTTCCGAACTTTACAAAACAATCCATTTTTTGGAAACATTTTCACTGCATTATTTGAAATTGATACAAAGAAGTAACAAACAATCTGTAGCGCAATCTGGTCTCAGGAAACTTTATGCTTCTGGAGTGTTCTTTTATTTACACGAGACTTTTTATCTGAAAATGCTACCCAAACAATGTTGTTTAAGAATTCAGCAGACGAAAGAAAATCATGAACCTACAGTGTCCTACATAGACACAATAATGTGCATTCTAGGGATGTCTGAAATGACTCAATAAAATTAATTATTGTCCTTACAAAAAAAAAAAAATGATGATAATGGGTTTTCACACAAATAATATTAGTACATGAAATGTTATTCATATATTGTACGAAATACGTATTTTTTTCTTAAACACTGAACGTTACATCTAGCTAATATTGATATCGATAAGCTGATACTGAAAGCAGAAATGGGACGGGAATAAAATAAGGGACAATTGCCTGTCCCAACTAAATTGACGGGACACGGGACACTTGGGTCCAAAATCGGGACTGTCCCGTTTTTTACGGGACGTATGGCAGGCTTAAGAGAAAAGTGGGCTGTTTATGTTCATGGAGTGCAGGACGATCGACTGGTGAATATGCGTAACGTAACACAGCTGGAGTCTGATCTAATAGTTCATGAAGGATCAGGTGAGCGGCGTTGATACGGTGTTGAACGTAGCGACAGCGAAGACGGAAGAGATGCTGTAAAAGAGTAAGGATCAAGGATGTTATAAAATAGAGGATCTGCCCCTACAAGAAAATCGTGAAGCCATACGTCACAGCTTCGCCACACCTACTCTGCCCACTCCGCGCCACTAAGATTGCAATGTTTCGAGCCAACAATCATGGCGGAAGCGAGAGCAGCCAATCAGACGTGCCGCTTTAGACGATGCTCAGTTGTTTTTGGCTTTATTGAGTTCGTATGATGAAGATACGTATGGGCAGATCCTCTATTTTATAGCATCCTTGGTAAGGATAGTTGTACGGCGATAGATTTCTTGTGTTGGAGTGCGTGCAGGTAGTGAGTATAGTAAGCAAGGCGCAAGGCATGACGTGTAAGGACTTGTAATCTGTCATAGAACTTTGGCGGAGCGGTTAACCAGGCAGTATGTCCATGAGTAGGAGTAGGACGAATACGAGGAAGATCTTGTGCGTATAAAGTATGAGGTTCGTATTGAGGACCCAGTTGGTTCCTCGTAAACCTCTCAACAAATTTATTCTTCCGTGTATATTAGCTTCTGAGTTGGAGAAATGAGCTTTCTAACTGAGGTGTTTATCAAAGGTGACGCCAAGATATTCTGTATTTAACACTATTTTGCAAACGACATATTAAATTTTCGCTTTATTAAACTATTTTTATATGCTTTTCTTAGTTTAAATATCCCATGGACGAATCATAGGCGAATTTTAGGACATTGGTTCTGGATGTGCCTGGGATAATTTTTGTTTTGGGGATTGTACACAAGTTTTAATTGAAAATAAAACGGCAACTAAACTATTATAATGATGGATTTAAGAACACTAAATCGAAATAAAATATAGTATACAAAGCAAGTTATCATGTTTTACCACAATCAATTACTACTTTTCTTTGCGAGGGAGGATTAGCCCAATGCTCTTCGGAAGATGGGCATATCTGTAATACTCTAGTGTACATATTTCAGACTTTTATTTTCTTGGCGCATGCTCAAATAATTGGGTATAGTTTGATAATATGTCAACAAACTGATATGTTATAAAAACGATCATTGATTCAAAAAAAAAAACACACCAATCTATGATAGGTGATTATTACACAGAAAATTAGTATCTGTTCCGGTTCAGGTTAGGATGAAGCTTGCAAACCAACGCGTTAGTGACGATAGGTAGACCTATGCACATATTCAAAGATTTTCTTAAAACCCACAATTGCTACTGTTATTAGAACTTACTTAGCATTTCCAGAATTTCTTTCTTCTCAGGATGTGCAGGATTTGACTAATATACTTGTTCTTTGTGCTATTGCTTCATTCATAAACATGTAAAAAGCTTATATACAATAAGAAAAAACTAGGCCCTATGTGGACCAAAGGGTGGCCGAGATTGTGAAAATGCTGTGTTATCGGGAATGGGGTTAGAAAAGAGTAAGTGTTTCCTCAGAAAATACAGTACTGTATTTATATGTATTGATTGCTTGAGAATACAAAAGAGAATAAACTGCCCAACCAGTATATGCGCGTAAAATCTAAAAAAATAACGAATTGTTATCAAATTATTGTAGATCAGACCTTAACAGAGTTAACTCACAATATCTGAAGAATTTAACGCAGAACAAACTAATGTGTTATAGTAAGTATCATTTTCGCATATCTGATGTAATGACTGGTGCTGGTGTTAGGGTCTGAGGACACAAAATATTCTATGACATTTTTAAGTCTTCTCCTTTTGCTGCCTTCAAATGTGACAACACAGAAAATTACATTCAGGTGATTTTTGAAATGATCTCCACAATATTCAACACCCTCAATGGATAGACTAGCGAAACAGGCCCGTATCAAGGGGGGTCTAGGGGGCGCCCCCCTAAATTATCTCTGGCCCCCAAAATTTTCATTGTAGGCTTGCAAATGAACTATAATACGATGATAAACTATAATATGGTTTGATCGGGCCCCCCTAACTTCAGCCCCCCCCCTTCCCTACATTTTTGGGCTGGCTACGGGCCTGTATCGAAACTAGGAACTTTTTACACAGAACAGACTAAAGTTCCATAATAAGTATGGTTTAGGCATATCAAGTGAAGAGAGTAGTGAGAGAGGGGAAACCGATTTTTCTCAAATTTTCTGTGAAAAATTAAGTTTGTCCCTCAGCCAGCTGCACCATCGAAAATGGAGGATACATTGGGATGTACTTTAAGATGTTCACAAAAATATACAGTATATAAGCAAAAGATATCCGGAGTTTCATGCACTCTCAAGCAGCACATATGAGAAACATTGGATTGTGGAACTATTACGAGAAAGGGTTTGGTTTGCATAAAGTAGATTTCAATATATGCACCTTTGGTGGCCCTGTATATGTTTTATCTTCTGCAATGTTTATGTCAGCATGTCTGGTGGAATGGATGCGATTGTTTTCATAATTCGCTGTTTAAGGTGATTAAAACTTGATTTTTTAAAGCATACCCTAGATGTATTACGTGTTCCCGATGAAAAAGTCCAAACTTTGACGTTACAAGGACTTCGTGGGAACTTCAACACACACAACACTCTGTTGCGCTCCAGAGTTTCGTCGGATATTCTCGGCCTTCCGAGTGATTTTCCTTTCATAGCACCTGTTTCTTTAAATGGTTTTAGGTACCTCTTACCTGCGAACACTTATCTGTTTGGTGAGAATCTCCCATATTCATGTTGAAATACAGGGATCACTGGTTTATTTTAAGTTAACCAAATAACTCTTTCTCGACTGGATTCGAAATCGCACTGCCTAGCCGAAACGCCATGAAACTTGGTAAAGAAATAACATCACCTTTCCAAGAAACAAATTTCATGAGTCTCTTTGCGGGCTGCAAAAAGAAAATATGCATTAGTTTAACACACAAGACAAATGACAAGTGTTTAGAAAACAGCAATGTGCTCATAAGAGGCACAAAGTAATGAGGATACCCTCAAAATAAATGTATAGATGTCACTACGTATGAGGAAAATTCAAAACTGCAGAGCTGTTTTGAAATGATTGTAGATCAGATTCTAATACATGTATTTTAAATAAAATAGATAGAAGTACATAGATAGATTTTATACAAAAAAAAATACCACTAGTAAGATTTTTGTATGACAATGACGGGGTATCTCAGTTGGTAGGTTCAGTTAGGTTGACCTTACATGTAAGTATCCAGAGACACTTTGCGGGTGTGTCTAATTTACTGACCAGAACATTTTCTTGGCCACCGCCAAAACTATGAGAGCCACCAACTCGAAATTTTCACCAAATATGCCCCTCAACACCCCCAATACATCCACCAAATTTCATTCAGATATCTCAATATTTACTATATATCTATATCAAAAAATTGTTAAAATTTTGGTATAAGTTGGCCACCGCCAAAACTATGATGGCCACCAACTTCAAATTTTCACCAAATAAGCCCCTCAACAGCCCCAATATATCCAGCAAATTTCATTCAGATATATCAATATTTACTATATATCTATATCAAAAAATCGTTAAAATTTTGGTATAACTTGGCCACCGCCAAAACTATGAAAGCCACCAACTTCAAATTTTCACCAAATGTGCCCCTCAGCACTCCCAATATATCCACCAAATATCAATGAGATATCTCAATATTTACTATATATCTATATCAAAAATTGTTAAAATTTTGGTATAACTTGGCCACCGCCAAAACTATAAGAGCAACCAACTTGAAATTTTCACAAAATATGCCCCTTAACACCCCCGATACATCCACCAAACTTCATTCAGATATCTCAATATTTACTATATATATCTATATAAAAAAATTCTTAAAATTTTGGTTTAACTTGGCCACCGCCAAAACTATGAAAGCCACCAACTTCAAATTTTCCCCAAATATGCCCCTCAGCACTCCCAATATATCCACCAAATATCAATGAGATATCTCAATATTTACTATATATCTATATCAAAAAATTGTTAAAATTTTGGTATAACTTGGCCACCGCCAAAATTATGAGGGCTACCAACTTGAAATTTTCACCAAATATGCCCCTCAACACCCCCAATTCATCCACCAAACTTCATTCAGATATCTTAATATTTACTATATATCTATATAAAAAAATTCTTAAAATTTTGGTTTAACTTGGCCACCGTCAAAACTATGAGGTCCACCAACTTGAAATTATCAGCAAATATATATACCTACACCACCAATAAATTCAGAAATTTTCATTCAGATATCCCAATATTTACTATATACCTGTATCAAAATAATCGTAAAATTTTGGTCTAACTTGGCCACCGCCAAACCTATGAAGGCAAGCAACTTGAAATTTTCACCAAATATACACCTCTACACCACCAATCCATCCACCAAATTTCATTCAGATATCAATATTTACTATATATCTATATCAAAAAATTGTTAAAATTTTGGTATAACTTGGCCACCGCCAAAACTATGAGAGCAACAAACTTCAAATTTTCACCAAATATGCCCCTTAACACCCCCGATACATCCACCAAACTTCATTCAGATTTCTCAATATTTACTATATATATCTATATAAAAAAATTCTTAAAATTTTGGTATAACTTGGCCACCACCAAAACTATGAAAGCCACCAACTTCAAATTTTCCCCAAATATGCCCCTCAGCACTCCCAATATATCCACCAAATATCAATGAGATATCTCAATATTTACTATATATCTATATCAAAAAATTGTTAAAATTTTGGTATAACTTGGCCACCGCCAAAACTATGAGAGCAACCAACTTGAAATTTTCACCAAATATGCCCCTCAACACCCCCAATTCATCCACCAAACTTCATTCAGATATCTTAATATTTACTATATATCTATATCAAAAAATTCTTAAAATTTTGGTATAACTTGACCACCGCCAAAACTATGAAAGCCACCAACTTCAAATTTTCCCCAAATATGCCACTCAGCACTCCCAATATATCCACCAAATATCAATGAGATATCTCAATATTTACTATATAACTATATCAAAAAATTGTTAAAATTTTGGTATAACTTGGCCACCGCCAAAACTATGAGGGCTACCAACTTCAAATTTTTACCAAATATGCCCCTCGACACTCCCAATATATCCACCAAATATCAATGAGATATCTCAATATTTACTATATATCTATATCAAAAAATTGTTAAAATTTTGGTATAACTTGGCCACCGCCAAAACTATGAGAGCAACCAACTTGAAATTTTCACCAAATATGCCCCTCAACACCCCCAATACATCCACCAAACTTCATTCAGATATCTCAATATTTACTATATATCTATATCAAAAAATTGTTAAAATTTTGGTATAACTTGGCCACCGCCAAAACTATGATGGCCACCAACTTCAAATTATCACCAAATATGCCCCTCAACACCCCCAATATATCCAGCAAATTTCATTCAGATATCTCAATATTTACTATATATCTATATCAAAAAATTGTTAAAATTTTGGTATAAGTTGGCCACCGCCAAAACTATGATGGCCACCAACTTCAAATTTTCACCAAATAAGCCCCTCAACAGCCCCAATATATCCAGCAAATTTCATTCAGATATATCAATATTTACTATATATCTATATCAAAAAATCGTTAAAATTTTGGTATAACTTGGCCACCGCCAAAACTATGAAAGCCACCAACTTCAAATTTTCACCAAATGTGCCCCTCAGCACTCCCAATATATCCACCAAATATCAATGAGATATCTCATTATTTACTATATATCTATATCAAAAATTTTTAAAATTTTGGTATAACTTGGCCACCGCCAAAACTATAAGAGCAACCAACTTGAAATTTTCACCAAATATGCCCCTTAACACCCCCGATACATCCACCAAACTTCATTCAGATATCTCAATATTTACTATATATATCTATATAAAAAAATTCTTAAAATTTTGGTATAACTTGGCCACCGCCAAAACTATGAAAGCCACCAACTTCAAATTTTCCCCAAATATGCCCCTCAGCACTCCCAATATATCCACCAAATATCAATGAGATATCTCAATATTTACTATATATCTATATCAAAAAATTGTTAAAATTTTGGTTTAACTTGGCCACCGCCAAAATTATGGGGGCTACCAACTTCAAATTTTTACCAAATATGCCCCTCGACACTACCAATATATCCACCAAATATCAATGAGATATTTCAATATTTACTATATATTTATATCAAAAAATTGTTAAAATTTTGGTATAACTTGGCCACCGCCAAAACTATGAGAGCAACCAACTTGAAATTTTCACCAAATATGCCCCTCAACACCCCCAATTCATCCATCAAACTTCATTCAGATATCTTAATATTTACTATATATCTATATCAAAAAATTCTTAAAATTTTGGTTTAACTTGGCCACCGTCATAACTATGAGGACCACCAACTTGAAATTATCAGCAAATATATATACCTACACCACCAATAAATTCAGAAATTTTCATTCAGATATCCCAATATTTACTATATACCTGTATCAAAATAATCGTAAAATTTTGGTCTAACTTGGCCACCGCCAAACCTATGAAGGCAAGCAACTTGAAATTTTCACCAAATATACACCTCTACACCACCAATCCATCCACCTATTTTCATTTAGATATCAATATTTACTATATATCTATATCAAAAAATTGTTAAAATTTTGGTATAACTTGGCCACCGCCAAAACTATGAGAGCAACCAACTTGAAATTTTCACCAAATATGCCCCTTAACACCCCCGATACATCCACTAAACTTCATTCAGATATCTCAATATTTACTATATATATCTATATAAAAAATTTCTTAAAATTTTGGTATAACTTGGCCACCACCAAAACTATGAAAGCCACCAACTTCAAAATTTCCCCAAATATGCCCCTCAGCACTCCCAATATATCCACCAAATATCAATGAGATATCTCAATATTTACTATATATCTATATCAAAAAATTGTTAAAATTTTGGTATAACTTGGCCACCGCAAAAACTATGAGAGCAACAAACTTGAAATTTTCACCAAATATGCCACTCAACACCCCCAATTCATCCACCAAACTTCATTCAGATATCTCAATATTTACTATATATCTATATCAAAAAATTCTTAAAATTTTGGTATAACTTGACCACCGCCAAAACTATGAAAGCCACCAACTTCGACTTTTCCCCAAATATGCCCCTCAGCACTCCCAATATATCCACCAAATATCAATGAGATATCTCAATATTTACTATATATCTATATCAAAAAATTGTTAGAATTTTGGTATAACTTGGCCACCGCCAAAACTGTGAGGGCTACCAACTTCAAATTCTTACCAAATATGCCCCTCGACACTCCCAATATATCCACCAAATATCAATGAGATACCTCAATATTTACTATATATCTATATCAAAAAATTGTTAAAATTTTGGTATAACGTGGCCACCGCCAAAACTGTGAGAGCAACCAACTTGAAATTTTCACCAAATATGCCCCTCAACACCCCCAATACATCCACCAAACTTCATTCAGATATCTCAATATTTACTATATATCTATATCAAAAAATTGTTAAAATTTTGGTATAACTTGGCCACCGCCAAAACTATGATGGCCACCAACTTCAAATTTTCACCAAATATGCCCCTCAACACCCCCAATATATCCAGCAAATTTCATTCAGATATCTCAATATTTACTATATATCTATATCAAAAAATTGTTAAAATTTTGGTATAAGTTGGCCACCGCCAAAACTATGATGGCCACCAACTTCAAATTTTCACCAAATAAGCCCCTCAACAGCCCCAATATATCCAGCAAATATCAATGAGATATCTCAATATTTACTATATATCTATATCAAAAATTGTTAAAATTTTGGTATAACTTGGCCACCGCCAAAACTATAAGAGCAACCAACTTGAAATTCTCACCAAATATGCCCCTTAACACCCCCGATACATCCACCAAACTTCATTCAGATATCTCAATATTTACTATATATATCTATATAAAAAAATTGTTAAAATTTTGGTATAACTTGGCTACCGCCAAAATTATGAGAGTTACCAACTTCTAATTTTCCCCAAATATGCCCCTCAGCACTCCCAATATATCCACCAAATATCAATGAGATATCTCAATATTTACTATATATCTATATCAAAAAATTGTTAAAATTTTGGTATAACTTGGCCATTGCCAAAATTATGAGGGCTACAAACTTGAAATTTTCACCAAATATGCCCCTCAACACCCCCAATTCATCCACCAAACTTCATTCAGATATCTTAATATTTACTATATATCTATATAAAAAAATTCTTAAAATTTTGGTTTAACTTGGCCACCGTCAAAACTATGAGGTCCACCAACTTGAAATTATCAGCAAATATATATACCTACACCACCAATAAATTCAGAAATTTTCATTCAGATATCCCAATATTTACTATATACCTGTATCAAAATAATCGTAAAATTTTGGTCTAACTTCGCCACCGCCAAACCTATGAAGGCAAGCAACTTGAAATTTTCACCAAATATACACCTCTACACCACCAATCCATCCACCAAATTTCATTCAGATATCAATATTTACTATATATCTATATCAAAAAATCGTTAAAATTTTGGTATAAGTTGGCAACCGCCAAAACTATGAAAGCCACCAACTTCAAATTTTTACCAAATGTGCCCCTCAGCACTCCCAAAATATCCACCAAATTTCAATGAGATATCTCAATATTTACTATATATCTATATCAAAAAATTGTTAAAATTTTGGTATAACTTGGCCACCGCCAAAATTATGAGGGCTACCAACTTCAAATTTTTACCAAATATGCCCCTCGACACTCCCAATATATCCACCAAATATCAATGAGATATTTCAATATTTACTATATATTTAAATCAAAAAATTGTTAAAATTTTGGTATAACTTGGCCACCGCCAAAACTATGAGAGCAACCAACTTGAAATTTTCACCAAATATGCCCCTCAACACCCCCAATTCATCCACCAAACTTCATTCAGATATCTTAATATTTACTATATATCTATATAAAAAAAATTCTTAAAATTTTGGTTTAACTTGGCCACCGTCAAAACTATGAGGTCCACCAACTTGAAATTATCAGCAAATATATATACCTACACCACCAATAAATTCAGAAATTTTCATTCAGATATCCCAATATTTACTATATACCTGTATCAAAATAATCGTAAAATTTTGGTTTAACTTGGCCACCGCCAAACCTATGAAAGCAAGCAACTTGAAATTTTCACCAAATATACACCTCTACACCACCAATCCATCCACCAAATTTCATTTAGATATCAATATTTACTATATATCTATATCAAAAAATTCTTAAAATTTTGGTATAACTTGGTCACCGCCAAAACTATGAGAGCAACCAACTTGAAATTATCACCAAATATGCCCCTTAACACCCCCGATACATCCACCAAACTTCATTCAGATATCTCAATATTTACTATATATATCTATATAAAAAATTTCTTAAAATTTTGGTATAACTTGGCCACCACCAAAACTATGAAAGCCACCAACTTCAAATTTTCCCCAAATATGCCCCTCAGCACTCGCAATATATCCACCAAATATCAATGAGATATCTCAATATTTACTATATATCTATATCAAAAAATTCTTAAAATTTTGGTTTAACTTGGCCACCGTCAAAACTATGAGGTCCACCAACTTGAAATTATCAGCAAATATATATACCTACACCGCCAATAAATTCAGAAATTTTCATTCAGATATCCCAATATTTACTATATACCTGTATCAAAATAATCGTAAAATTTGGGTGTAACTTGACCACCGCCAAAACTATGAAAGCCACCAACTTCAAATTTTCCCCAAATATGCCCCTCAGCACTCCCAATATATCCACCAAATATCAATGAGATATCTCAATATTTACTATATATCTATATCAAAAAATTGTTAAAATTTTGGTATAACGTGGCCACCGCCAAAACTGTGAGAGCAACCAACTTGAAATTTTCACCAAATATGCCCCTCAACACCCCCAATACATCCACCAAACTTCATTCAGATATCTCAATATTTACTATATATCTATATCAAGAAATTGTTAAAATTTTGGTATAACTTGGCCACCGCCAAAACTATGATGGCCACCAACTTCAAATTTTCACCAAATATGCCCCTCAACACCCCCAATATATGCAGCAAATTTCATTCAGATATCTCAATATTTACTATATATCTATATCAAAAAATTGTTAAAATTTTGGTATAAGTTGGCCACCGCCAAAACTATGATGGCCACCAACTTCAAATTTTCACCAAATAAGGCCCTCAACAGCCCCAATATATCCAGCAAATTTCATTCAGATATCTCAATATTTACTATATATCTATATCAAAAAATCGTTAAAATTTTGGTATAACTTGGCCACCGCCAAAACTATGAAAGCCACCAACTTCAAATTTTCACCAAATGTGCCCCTCAGCACTCCCAATATATCCACCGAATATCAATGAGATATCTCAATATTTACTATATATCTATATCAAAAATTGTTAAAATTTTGGTATTACTTGGCCACCGCCAAAACTATAAGAGCAACCAACTTGAAATTTTCACCAAATATGCCCCTTAACACCCCCGATGCATCCACCAAACTTCATTCAGATATCTCAATATTTACTATATATATCTATATAAAAAAATTGTTAAAATTTTGGTATAACTTGGCCACCGCCAAAACTATGAAAGCCACCAACTCTAAATTTTTCCCAAATATGCCCCTCAGCACTCCCAATATATCCACCAAATATCAATGAGATATCTCAATATTTACTATATATCTATATCAAAAAATTGTTAAAATTTTGGTATAACTTGGCCACCGCCAAAATTATGAGGGCTACCAACTTGAAATTTTCACCAAATATGCCCCTCAACACCCCCAATTCATCCACCAAACTTCATTCAGATATCTTAATATTTACTATATATCTATATAAAAAAATTCTTAAAATTTTGGTTTAACTTGGCCACCGTCAAAACTATGAGGTCCACCAACTTGAAATTATCAGCAAATATATATACCTATACCACCAATAAATTCAGAAATTTTCATTCAGATATCCCAATATTTACTATATACCTGTATCAAAATAATCGTAAAATTTTGGTCTAACTTGGCCACCGCCAAACCTATGAAGGCAAGCAACTTGAAATTTTCACCAAATATACACCTCTACACCACCAATCCATCCACCAAATTTCATTCAGATATCAATATTTACTATATATCTATATCAAAAAATTGTTAAAATTTTGGTATAACTTGGCCTCCGCCAAAACTATGATGGCCACCAATTTCAAATTTTCACCAAATAAGCCCCTCAACAGCCCCAATATATCCAGCAAATTTCATTCAGATATCCCAATATTTACTATATACCTGTATCAAAATAATCGTAAAATTTTGGTCTAACTTGGCCACCGCCAAACCAATGAAGGCAAGCAACTTGAAATTTTCACCAAATATGTATCTCAACACCCCCAATATATCTACCTAATTTTACTGAGATATCTCAATATTTACTATATACGGTATCTATATCAAAAAATTGTTAAAATTTTGGTCTAGCTTGGCCACCGCCAAAACTATGAGGGCCACCAACCTGAAATTTTCACCAAATATGTCACTCAACACCACCAATATATCCACGAAATTTTATTTAGATACCTCAATATTTACTATATATCTATATCAAAATATTGTTAAAATTTTGGTATAACTTGGCCACCACCAAAACTATGAGAGCCACCAACATGAAATTTTCACCAAGTATGTCACTCAACACCTCCAATACATCCACTAAGTTTCACTGAGATATCTCTATATTTACTATATATCTATATCAAAAAATTGTTAAAATTTTGGTATAACTTAGTCACCGCCAAAACTATGACTGCCACCAACTTGAAATTTTCACCAAATATGTATCTCAACACCCCCAATATATCTGCCTAATTTCATTGAGATATCTCAATATTTTCTATATATCTATATCAAAAAATTGTTAAAATTTTGGTATAACTTGGCCACCGCCAAAACTATGTAAGCCACCAATTTTAAATTTTCACCAAATATGTCCCTCAACTGCCCCAATATATCCACCTAATTTTACTGAGATATCTCAATATTTACTATATATCTATATAATAAATTGTTAAAATTTTTGTTTAACTTGGCCACCGCCAAAACTATGAGGGCCACCAACCTGGAATTTTCACAAAATATATCACTCAAAACCACCAATATATCCACCAAATTTTGTTCAGATACCTCAATATTTACTATATATCTATATCAAAAAATTGTTAAAATTTTGGTATAACTTGACCACCGCCAAAACTTTGTAAGCCACCAATTTGAAATTTTCACCAAATCTGTCCCATAAAACAGCCAATATATCCACGTAATTTCATTGAGATATCTTGATATTTTCTACAGATCTATATCAAAATATTTTTTAAATTTTGGTATAGCTTGTCACCGCCAAAACTATGACGGCCACCAACTGGAAATTTTCACCAACAAAAGAAAATTAAATTTTAGTATAAGTTGACCATCGCTAAATCTGTGAGGATCACCAACTTCATATTTTCATCAAGTATATCACTCAACATCCTCAATATTTTCACTAACTTTTAATGAAAAATCCCATTATTTACTACATATTTTTATCAAAAAAATTGTTAAAATTTTGTTAAAATTAATTGTTATAAAAGTTATCACTCAACTCCCTAATTATTAAAATTAAAATTAAATTTTTTTCAGTTATAAATTTTTTAGTCGACTGCTATTCAATGTCTTCTTTTTTCTTTTTCTTAATGTTTTAATAATTAATCATGAGACTGATTGATCTCTCTTAGCCAAGTGGTTAGCCCTTATTTTTTTGTGCACATGGTTTAGGGTTCGATTCCCACTGGGACGCTCAATAATTTTGATGATCATTTAGCATCTTTATATCAATTTGTGGGCTATCTGAATTAAGAGGAGGCAGACTACGGGGTGGAATATCAGCATTACGTTCTATGAGTTCTGTTGTGCTGGCTACGTACCCTCCATATTAAACGTAATTCTGCTTGCATGTCATAGCCTCGAGGCTACTGTTAAGGGAGTTTAGTGGTTTTAGTTTAATTCAGTTCGATTAGTTTTACCTTGTGATAGCAGTAGTGATTTCACATTTTCCAATGTAGTGGTAGAACTTCAAAATTAGCCCCTTGGAAAAGGTTTTACCACGCTCCCACCAAAAATTCATATCTAAGCCCCTTAGGTCCATAAAACAATTCAAGTCATTTTATATTTCTTTCCAGTACAGAATTCGAAATCTGACCATGAGTGATGCAATGTAAATACTAGTAAGTAAAATAATCCTAATACTACTTTGCTTTAGGACTACTACCAATTGTTTAAAAAATATCGCCCACTTGTATTTTATAGATGAGAATGGATTGTTAATCATTGTTGCACTGTTACAATACAACGAACAGATATGTATAGACTTCTATGATCGACAATAACGAGTTCTGCAGAAAAAGAATAAAATTGTATTGTGTTACTTCCATAATGATCTTTCGATTTCATTATGAGTTACATACGCATATATTCCATCAAAACTAATTGTATTCAAAGAGATTTTGAAATATATTAAGTTTAACTCAGGCCCGTAACTATTCCAAAAATTTTATTTTATATTTAGTCAGAAAAATAAAAGATAATTCTGTTTATTCCCCCTGGTATAATCAAATGATAAACGACAATAGCCTATCAGTTGTTGTAACAACTCAAAACCAATAAAGGGTGAAAATAGTACCTAATTTTCAACGGGAGTAAATAAAAATATTTTAGTTGTGATTTCTGTTTTACTTGTCAGTAAAAGAAAACTTAAAACGCATCTAACTAGGCCACTGCGTGGATTGTCCCCCTGAAGTTGCCTCCGCCACTGACTCGATTGATACCTTAATTAATTAAACAGAAGGTGAAAAGAAAACTACGAAAAGTGAATGTCGTATAACAATCGTTAATAATAATAATCATTAACACCGGAGGTAAATTTCGTAGCTTCTGGAGGTTTCCCTTTTAGTCACACTCAGAAATTACCACTGCGCAGTAAGCGGACATTAAATGATTGAGTGGTTTCTAAAATATACCAAAGAAGTATTCATGTTGTGAAGCACAAAGCAAAATTCCCAAGAGAAGGAACCAGAAAAGTAAACTTTGTGCTTTCTAATTTGAACGTAATAGTTAAAAAATGAGCATTGACCTAAATGTTCAATAGGTGGTGGTATCAGCGATTTATTCCTTCAACCTTACTCAAGTATTTCTAAAGGGGGATATCAATATAATTTCTTATCGGATTTATTTTAAGCTTCATAGATTGGTGAGAGGAATGCATATTTCTTTCCGTTTTACAGCTTATGTGTCACGATATACACATTACCGTAGAAACCTCGTTCAAGATGAAAGTCAAAATTTTTATATTTTCCTTGTCACACACCATCAGTAACTGATACACTAGGATAATGTATAGTTGTTCGTCAGAAATACTAAGTGACATTGAAATTGGGTATATGTGGATCTAGAAGGGTGAAGTGTTTTTGATTTTGAGTTCATAACTGGTGTTGTGGATATTATGTGATGTTATGTGTCTGCGTTTATTTTGTGGTTAGTGAAGTGCTGATGTAATAATATTTTTATGTTGGTTCACATTGTGCTTCTATAGCAGCAGGAAACTACAGGTAAGAATTTTTTGTGAACGAAATTAAATTTTTTTCAATCTAAAGAAAATGAGTACCGGTATTGCCTTACCATATGCGTTACACAAAAACTGGTTAACTATAGAAGATTATGTTAAAATACTGAAAAGTCCCGATAATGAAAAGTGTATTAACGTACCACCAGTCAAACCTAAACCAGGAGAACTCTATGTTTACAAAAACTACGAGAAACCGGAAGACTGGAAAAGTGACCAATATCGATGGAAGAATAAGGGTAACAAATGTCTCCCGAGTAAAAAACCCCTTGTGAGATGTTCCTACTTCACCCATTTTATAGCAAAAGACTTTTGTAAACGATCATTTGTATTGCTATCACATAAAGAAAACCATGAGTGCACTTTAATCCATTACAATGGATCACTGGAATTAGTAGTTCCACAGCCACATGGAAACAGCAAGAAGAAAAATTCTAGACCATATGTTATGACAGCAAAATCACAAATAAATCAGCAAAAATCCTTCGTATCAGAACAGCCGAAGGACGTGTACCGCAAGCTTCAAAGTCTAGACGTTCGTCCAGAGCAAGCAGCCGTATTGCTACCAAGAAATCCGAAGCAAGTCAAGAATACTCTCTCACGTGAAAAGCAACGGCATCTTCCTTCTCAAGACGACATAATAGGACTCTACATTTTGAGTCAAGAGCTAAATTTGTTTGTACAGAAATTGCAATTATTGCCAGAGTTTTATGCTATATTGTTTAGTAATTCCATGTTTACTTTGTTTACTGACATTAGTAATATTGACGGTATAGTGCTCTATTATGATACAACTTTTCTGTTAGGAGATTATTATTTGTCCGTTTTGATCTATAAACATCCACTTTTTGAAGAAGGTCTATCCATTCCCCTTGCATACTTGATTCACGATAGAAAAACAACTACTGTTCACAAAGGATTCTTTCAGTTTGTGAAAGAACACTGCAATGAAATAGATGGGAAAATTATTATTACTGATAGAGAACGTAGTATTAAAGTGGCGATCGAAACCATTTGCTCCTCATCTCCTTTGTTCTTTTGCTGGAATCATATTCAACAAGATGTGCGTAACTGGGTAAAACAGCAAAGAAACACAAGCAGTGCTGATGTGTCAATTTATGTGAACCAAATCTGGGACTTACTAGATTCAGATACAGAAGAACAATTTGAAGATAAATACAATGAAATGTCTATTTGTTGGAGCGCAGCTTTTAAAATATATTTTGAGCGATACTTGAAATGTGATATAAGGTCTAGTGGAAAATGGAAATTATTAGAAAAGAAAGTGTACACGCCGCGTAGTGGTGTAACAATAAACCCATCAGAAAGTATGAATGCAGTCTTAAAACGGCTTCTGAAACGACAGGAGGTAAAAGCACAAGTTCTCGCTTTATCCCTGTACGAACTAGATCTTTACTATCAAAAGGAAATTCTATTGGGAATATGTGGACTTGGCGAATACAACATAAAAACAACCTACCACAAGAAATTTCTTAAAAATGTGGAAGACATTAATTTCCCGCAAAGTCATGTATCATTAAAGAATGTCCCATATGCATTCGACAGTCAGAATTTGAGATATACGGAAAGAGCAGAAGAAACGTACACAAATTTTGGAGTCGCAAAATTGATCATTCTTCACGGCGGTGTGAGACATGTGCCAGAAGAGCAAGCTTTCATTGTGAGTGGAACAAAAGCCAAACATCTTGTAACACTTTTTCCACAAGCTACTTGCACCTGTCCCTCAAAACGAAATTGTCATCATATTGACGCTGTGAGATTATCGATCGGAGACACGGTGAGAAAGACAACAAATCTAAAGCTCAATACAATCCTTAGAAAAAACAGAGGCTATAGAGCAGGGAGGAAAAATTGCCCCAGGAACATAAAGATAGTAGAAGCAGCTGATGACTCCAGTGTGGTTCATGATAGTGAAACTTCAAAGATTGTTTCTATCCCAACAAAGGACCCAGGGAGTGAGATAATAAAGAATCGGCTTTTTCGAAATACAACTCTTCCATCTCAAGAGCTAATTTCTCATATTAAACATAACGATAATAACAATGATGATCAACCGGATTGTGTCGAAGCTAGTGATCCACATTATTTTATTAGAAACGATTTACCTTGCACATCTACTCCTACATCAGAAAATATAAACACAAAAAACAAGTGGGCTGAAGTCATAGATATCTCCAATGATTATGATGAAGAGTTGAATTCTTTTGACAGTTTCGAAACGAAGTACAAGAAAAATGAGGAATTTGTTGTATTGGGAAAATCTATTTATCCAAGTCACCTTTTTCCCTTGTTTAAAACTTTTACCGAAAACGTTACAGACTGGTACGTAAGCGATTCAGTATTGGAAGCTTACCTTGCTATCGTAGCTTATGAAGAAAGTAGAGGAAATCCCACTTTTAATGTGTATGTTGCAGATGCTATCTTAAATAACTTTGAAAGTAAAGATGCAACTCACAGTGCTTTTCTTGCTTTTTTGAAATATGGTATACCTGAAAAGGACATAACTCTCATTCCTTTCGTACATAATGCGCATTGCTCATTAGTCGTAGTACTAGGAAAGCAAAAAAATGTTTTGTATCTAGACAGTTTATTACGTTTACCCCCTGAAAAACTACTACGAACCATATTTTCTCTCCTTGCCGCATATCAGAAATACCACGGTATGACATTTGATATTAGTGAATGGAAAGTGTATGTTCCTGACGATATTCCTGTGCAAACTAACAGCTATGACTGTGGTCTCTATGTATGTCTATTCGGAGAAATTCTTTTACGAGGGTCATTTACATTTGTTTCGTACCATGAATGTGGAAGAATGGATAACTATCGCAAGTTTGTTGGACTCAAAATAAAAGAGTATATGAAAAAGGGTAGAATTCCTGGTCCTAGAACTTATTATTATAATAAGAAAAAGGCACAGCTATTCAAAATTGAAGAAGTACAGTGTATTTGTTCAGTGTTCACAGGTAATCCATCTGATATTCCTACAACAGCTTTCTTGTCAAAACTTGTAAAACATTAGTGCGGAAAAATTAGATGTTTATACTCAGGATCTTGTGTGAAATCATGTATCATCAATATGATTGCTGTATCCATGTTAAAAATGCAAAACCAAAAGCTAACACATCTTGTAACATGCTCCAAGTACATATACATTGTAATATAGATGCTCAAAGTGTGTAAATTGTAATATATAATATGTTAGTTGGTTATTTTATATTCAAGCTAGAGTTTAGTGGAAAAATTACATTTATTTTTCTGATTATAATTCCTTATTGTGTATTTGATAGTTATAGTAGTTATCACTCTCGTTCAAAAATTCATAGAAGGAGGTTTTTAATAAATACAGAACTAGTATTACACATCCTGGCATCAGAATATCGGTAAGATCTCAACTTTCTAGTCTAAACTTCTAAAATATTAGTGGGGAAAATCAGATGTTTGTACTAAGAATCTTGAGTGAAATGATGTATCATCAATATGATAGCCGGATCCATATAATGTCTAAAAATGAAAAACTAAAAGTTACCACATCTTACAACATGCTCCAAGTACATATATATTGTAATATAGATGCTCAAAGTGTGTAAACTGTAATATGTAATACGTTAGTTGGTTATTTCATATTCCTACTAAATATATTTATATTTATCATTTGTACTAAGAATCTTGAGTGAAATGATGTATCATCAATATGATAGCCGGATCCATATAATGTTTAAAAATGAAAAACTAAAAGTTACCACATCTTACAACATGCTCCAAGTACATATATATTGTAATATAGATGCTCAAAGTGTGTAAACTGTAATATGTAATACGTTAGTTGGTTATTTCATATTCCTACTAAATATATTTATATTTATCATTTGTACTAAGAATCTTGAGTGAAATGATGTATCATCAATATGATAGCTGGATCCATATAATGTCTAAAATTGCAAAATTAAAAGTTACCACATTTTTACACATGCGGAAAGTGGATCTACGTTGTAATAGAGATGCACAAAGTGTGCAAACTGTAATATATAGTACGTTAACTTAGTTACTTTATAATAAAATTAGGATTAGTGAAAAATTGCACTTGTTTTTTTAATTATAATTTTTATTGTGTGTTTGATAGTTGTAGTGGTCATCATTTTCATTCAAAAATTCATAGAATATGGCTTTTATTAAATACGGATTGCCTATTATACGGTCTGGCTTCAGAATGTCTTTAAGATTCCTAATTTCCTATTGTAAACGAGTTTCTTTCTTTTTGACTTCCAAAGACTAATAATATCTCTGGGGGTCATCATATTGTTAGTGTTGTGGTAAATTCAAGAATTTTTGAGGGATTACATATTAAAAAGTAGACGCTATATGTATGCTTCTATTAGATTGTAGAAGTGAGTTTTGCTAGTCATGTGGATGAACAGAAAAATATTCTTGTTTCCAATATTCAAGAAATAGTCAATATCAAGACCTCCAAGAATTCTTTTTAAACGACAATGTCGTCGCTCCGCCTTGAGAAACCGCTATGTGACATTTTCGTAGAAAATTAGTTTTGAATTTCAATACAAGCAGAAATTCATGTTCCAACTTCCCTTATATTCCTATATATGCATTCTTGATAGTTTTCTCGTAATAAGAAAACAATATATAAACCACTATGTAAAACGACGTAAAATCTAATACTTTTAATTCGCTATTGAATCACATCGTTTGATCAATTAGAGTTTCATTGCCACTCGTACTGACGTAATTCATATAATTTGGTAGACGGGCAACAAGTATACCTAACAGCCTCCATGGAACCAACATAGATCGAAATTGAGCCAGATCGCGTCATCTTCGTTTATCGCGTTTGATCGCCAACAATTAGAGTTTGATCACCACGCGTACTGATCACCACGCGTACTGCAATACGCATAATTTTGTAATGGAGGCAGTAATAAGGACATCTAGGAGGACTCCCCTTTTCCTCAAATAACGAGAAAACGACGATGAAGCGATTTTCCTCATTCCGATCAATTTTGCTTCCATGAAGGGGCTATCAGCTATAGTTATTCGCCCCTTTAACCCGTACTCCGCGTTCGCCATAACTTCCAGTTCTACCGCCTCTCCAAATTGTCTCTTCCTTTAACTTCTCGGTTATATTGAGTGTATATGCGAAAATTAACATCGTGTCGGTATTTTCCGCAATATATTTTTCGGAGTCTGGCAGACTCCGCGTAGTAGTAATGTGACAGAAAACATGCGTAGTACTTAAGAGTACCGGTACACTTGGCATAGAAACACTAGATGTTGGTGATCAAACAATGATGAAGGGAACTGACAATTTTGCTTCCATAGGTTCGTGGTATCAGGTATCTTGTTGCTCCCCTACAAAATTACGTGTATTATCTCAGTACATGTGATATTCAAACACTAATTGTTGGCGAACAAACAAAGATGAGGCGAACTGGGCCAATTTACATCAATTTTACGTGCTTGTTGGCCTCCCTACAAAATATGTGTATTAAGTAAATGCGCGTGCCAACCAAATGCCAATTGTTGGCGATCAACGGGATGAAACCATGATAAAATGATGTGATTAAATTTCGATAAATTTTCTTTCCATGGAGGGCTAACAGGTAATTGATTAACGTCCGTGAACTTGGTCTCTTCACATTAGGCACTAATGATAAAATAAGTGTCATTCGTTAGTGCATCGTTAGTGCCTCTTAGTGCACTAACCCCTAACGTTAGTGCCTCATTAGTTTAGGTGCTACAAGTAAAAATTATTTGAGGGGAGCAGGCTGATGTTGCCCTCCACTTCAAATTGTACCCTACCCTTTTCAGGATAGTTACATTTATTTATTTTACATTATATATATTTTTTTGTAATTGTCTGAATCTTTATTATTTTAGAGAATTTATATTTTCTATTTTTTTGAACAAACATGGTTTCTTTTAAATTTTATTCAACATATATATTTAGTTTTATAACTGAAACAAATACTTATCAGCATACTTCCATTGTTTCTTGTTTCAAAGAAAAAAAATAACCAAAAAAAATCCCTCCTTTTGTCAATAAGTCTCATATTTCATAAACTTTTAAATCATTTTCGCCCTTATTCGTTCTTTCGAACAAAGAAGTGTATTTTTATCATTTTACCGCCTAATCTCTCAAATCCTCGTAAGAGGCGCTTCCTCTAGTTTTACTCCATCCAATTCTTGAATTTATCCGCCAAATGTGTAATTGATCTATAAAATGGTCATTGGATATCTAAATTTGTTTCTTTAATTTCATTAGTTTTTTTTTTTTTTTTTTTTTTTGTAAAACTCTGAATAGTTCTTGGCAACTTAAGTATTTATAATGTTATTCAAACGCAGAATTTTAATCTCCACTCCTTGGTTAAGCTATCTGGGTTCAAGAATTCACAACCACTTTTTGGCGCACTTGGTAAAAAAGGCGCATTATACGAGAAGGTTCTTCGAACTGTCAGTACATGTTTAGCGTATTGCAATCAAAATTGCGAATTTGGTGAAGCTGTCTTCAAAGAAGATGTAAATAGCCACGTTTAGTAAAGTATGCTATTTTGATTTAGTAACGCAGCCAAAATTCGATTTTTAAATCGTTTCTTTGTGGTTAGCTCGGCACCATGTCGAGCTGACGAACAAAACCGTTTGATAGACTAAGCTATATTGCGTGGAACCCATCGTGATTGTTGAAAACTAAGTCTGAAAATAATTAATACTATTTTGCAAAATGTGTTTAAGCCTCGCCATAAGAAGATTTTGAACTTATAAGAATCGTCAGAAAATTTCGTTCAATTAGAATCCCATTCTCCTGGACATGTGGTGATTGATTTCAGTTTGTATGTGGTTCCCCTTTCTTCTGTAAGGACCTTACAACGAGAAGGAAGTGATTAGTTAGATAGTGAGTAAAGTGAAATATACAAACTGTATCCTGTATGCATTCTAATGTTCAACGCAGGAAAACAAATAACATTGTTATTGCTATATTCTTAAGTGAATTAAACGTTGGCATAAGAAATTTGATTTTCTTTTTCAAAGTTCTTCTTTTTTAATGGCGGTAAATTTAACAAACATTATAGAGTCTTAAATTAGCCCTAGGCTCCATCACATAACTAAAGGAGGGCTCCATCACATAACTAAATTTTACAATGTAATTTTATAAGGCTTTACGTCCATCTCGTTTTCTCCTGTCGCTTGTCCTGCCGCGTGTAATTATGGAAAACTAGGCACACACACAATTGTATAATCTTTAACCTTCATATTATTATTTTTTTTAAAAAAAAATACCCTTCAGAAATTTTTTGCGTCATAAAATTCTCGTTCCTTTTAAACTTGCCAAATTATCTTAAGTTTAAAATCTTTACTATTATTACAGTATCAATTTTGGCATTACAGTTTCCTCCACCATTTGTATGGCGGTCTAACACACTACATTCTTATAGTGATAGTTTATAAAGATACCGAACAATTAACTCTCCCACGTCTTTCATTCTCTTTAGTGTGTTAAACGTATTTTAGTATATTTTGGCTATCCCTATAAAATACTACAATTTTTGGTGCTTATTTAGTGTTATATAGGTATATTATATAGCACCTTAACGTACCCCGTTTATTTTGTGTAATTTCATATTGTAATGTTTAAGAGCTTCATGATCTTGTGGGGATTGTTATTCTCAAAAAGGGAGTTACAATCTATTTGTTTCTATTTAAAGTGCATTTTGTTTCATGTGTGTGTTGTAATGTAAACGGGACGAATAGTAAATGAACACGCTAAATATTTCTTATTCATAATTTTATTTTGGGAGATAATTTGTTATTTAGTTATCCGCTACCTTTATGGTACAGCGAGCTGGTGTTTGAGAAACTGTGATAAAAGACTATTATGTTTTCTGTATTTTCCTTCGTTTAAAATGTTCATACAAAGCATTCGAAAACCCTTTTGGCAACATTATAACAACGTTCATCAAAGGACTTTCTTGTGTAATATGACTCCTTGCTAGGAGAGAAAAATAAGTAAAGTTTCATAAGGTTCATTTCAAGTGTAAATTGGCATATAAAATCGACCCTGTTGCTCGGAGAAAATTCCTTAACTCGCTATGAGCTAAACAACCTATTGTTATTATTATTATTATTATTATTATTATTATTGTTAGGGTCTTGAGACTACAGCTGTTGTCTGAATTTTTTTAAAAATACAAAAGTTGCTTTAATAAAAATGTAAAATTCTTTAGTTAAATGCTTAAACAATAAAAAAAGACATAAAAAGTTATTTAATAGATTATTATTTCTTTAACTATTTGTAATGTGTTAATGTTTTAAGTTTCAACTACTTAAAGGTAACTTTAAAGTAAAAAAAAAGTGTAATGTGTGTCTGTGTATGCCAACATAAATTAAATTCATTAACTGCGTATTTCGTGTCTGGTTTATGTTTGGGCAGCTTCACATCTCTAAAAATCTAAAGTTCAGTTCCCAGTCAAAACCCTTTCTTTTTAATTTTTTTATACACATTGTTTATTATATAATATAAAATATTCTCTTCTCTCTTTGTTTATTTCAAAATACTAACGAAAAAATTACTTCTAATCGTTACTGCATCTTTAGTGCTTCTAGAAAACACATATAGTTCAGTTAGTGTTTCACTATTAGTGTAGTTATGGCCAATTAACTTTGCCACCGCACTTCAAGCACTGACAAAAAGAAATGGTGAAATTCGTTAGTACATCGTTAGTGCTTCTAGAAAACACTAATAGTTTGGTTATTGCTTCAGTATTAGTGAGGTTATGGCCAATTACACGTCACGAAACTCCAATAAGAAATACATGGGGAATTTTTTATTGCGTCAATTCTCCGTCAGATTCAAAAGCACTAATGATTTCTTCTACTCCAATCATTAGTGCTTCTTGGAGCACCAACACCCAACATTAGTATTTCAATAGGTTGGACGCCAGAAGCAAAAAAAAAAAAAAAAAAAAATTTCCAAGAAAGCACTAACGATGAAACCTAGTGCAATCGATAGTGCATCGTTTGTACTTATAGAAAACACTATTAGTTTCGTTAGCGCTTCAATATTAGTTTAGATATGCCTAATTGTATGTCAGAAAACTCTCATAAGAAAAACAGGGGAATTTTTCATTGGGTCAAGTTCTCGTGAAATTCAAAAGCACTAATGATCTATTCTAGTGCAAACGTTAGTGCTTCGCTAGTGCTTGCTAGTGCACTAACTCTGAACATTAGAGTTTCTCATCTTGAATGTTTTTGTGGGGAGGAGCCAGCATTGCTAGAGCTTTATAAAACACTAAGAATTGTCGTTAGTGCCTTGATGAATAATGCTGACAGGACTAAATTTAAATTTATGGAATTTTACACTAATTGTCCAACAAAGGTGTGATAACTGCCAATGGTTAGTGCACTGTTAGTGCTCCACAAAACGCTAATCTCTTACGTCTGTGCCATCACAGTTAAGAGTTATTAATAAATAACTCGGGCGGGGTTAACTCCAGGTTTTTCAACTTTTACACAATTATTGTAAAATTTTATAAATTTTAATTGAGTTCCGTCCGAGTTATTCACTAATACCTCTTAAACTATGATAGCACTATCGTGACTGCTTAGTATTTTTAGAACACTAAAAAAGCACAAACCCTTAGCGATTACCCTACTTTTTGATGGATAATTATTGTAAAATTCGATAAATTTAAATTTATCCTAATTAATAACTCCTAAATTATGATAGCACTAACATTAGTGCTTAGTTTATGGAACACTAACCGCGGATATTGCCTCATTTCTGCCTGACAATTAGTGTAAAATTGTATAAAAATTGAATGATTTGAAGCCCGTGTTGTTCATTAATAACTCCTAAACTATGGTAGCAGTAACGTTAATGCTTAATGTCATTTGCAGCGCTAACAGTGCACTAACCATTGGCGTTTATTACACCTTTGTTCGACAATCATTGTAAAATTCGGTAATATTAAATTTAGTCCTTCAGGAGCGAGGTTATAAGAGACGTGGACCTAGTGGTTAACGTGGAATCCTAACCACATGAGCTCCCTCCGGGAATTTAACCCGGGTCTCCCACGCCAAAGGCGCGTACGCTAACCGCTTAGCCACGAAGGAGCTTAGGGCTAAAAAAGTTGACGCTAAATATTGTTAAATTGGCTTCAGCTCACTAAGCTCTAAATAACCATTAATAAAGAGAGGGAATATTAACCTTCCAGAAAATAATCTTACTGTAATTTGTTATATCTTTAGTTCGTACGAGCTCGTAATTTTACAGAAAATAAGCCAACAGCGTCGAATTTTTGACACAGAGAACAGCCAGTGCTGATTTTTTAAAAATTTCTTTTCGTTAAGAAAAGTCATCTACAGGCAATAATGCGAATTATATGATATACTTTTAAACATGGTAACTCTTCTACTGGTTCTATCAGAACAGAGGTTAATTGTTCATGCTATTGTATTACAGTGGACTTTATATTCCTACAAGTTTTTAAGAAGAAATTTGCGACTGTCCATCTGCTTTCTGCGATAAGGTGACTAAACTATTTGCTTTTCTTAAAAAAAAAAAAAAAGTTATATATACTGTATCTTTGGTTCGTCCAATTCTTATATTGAACCTTTTGCCTTGGTAGATTGGGTTAAAATAATGGGGGGGGGGCTTCAGAACAATCGCATTCACCCAAAGGGGAGCTACGCTCGAAAAGGTTGAGAACCACTGCTCTAACGAATGGCACTATTTTTTCTTAGCACTTGAAGTGGGGGGCGGTCAGCGTGTAATTACTCTCTATTATTGCTTTGGTTCTAGAGTGCTATACTGATGAAGTACTAGAGGTTGGTGCACTAAGAAGCACTAACGACGCTCTAAAGCATGGCACTATTCTTTCGTTAATGCTTGAAGTGGGAGCAGCGTGAACTTGGCCCCCAAATGTTTTTTGCTTGTAGCACCGACACTAATGAAGAACTAACGTTAGGTGTTGGTGCACTAAGAAGCACTAATTGTTCACTAACGAAATGCACTAGAAGAAATCACTAGTGCTTTTGAATTTGGCGGGAATTTGACGCAACGAGAAATTCCCCATGTATTTCTTTGGGAGTTTTCGTGATATAATTTCTCCATATCTGCACTAATGATAAAGCACTAACGAAACTATTAGTGTTCTCTAGAAGCACGAACGATGCTCTTACGAATAACACTTTTTTGTTAGTGCTTAAAGTGGGGGTCAGCGTGTAACTACTCTCTATTATTGTTTTGGCTTTAGAGCATACTAACGAAGCACTAATGTTAGAGGTTGGTACACTAAGAAGCACTATCGATTGCATTAAAGTGATCATTAGTGCTTTTGAATTTGGCGGGAATTTGACGCAATGACAAATTCCCCATGTGTTTCTTATGGGAGTTTAGTGACATGTAACAGGCCATATCTTAATTAATAATGAATCACTAACGAAATTATTAGGGTTTTCTAGAGGCACTAACGATGCACTAACGAATAACACTATTTTTCGTTAGTGCTTGAAGTGGGGGCAGCATGTGCCATTGTTTTGGTTCTAGAGTCTACACTGATCCACTAACATTAGGGTTTGTTGCATTAAGAATCACTAACGAATGGCACTAATTTTTTAGTGCTTGAATTGGGAGGCAGCGTAAACTTGGCCTCCAAAGGTTTATTTACTTGTAGCGTCTACACTAATGAAGCACTAGCGTTTGAGCTTGTGCACTAAGAAACACTAACGATGCACTAACGAATGACACTAATTTTATTGTTAGTGCGTCATGTGGGGGCCAAGTTCAGGGATCTCACCGTTTATATTAGTTGCCCTTACATAGAAATACATAAAGTTTGTAACAAATCATAAGAAACTTATTGTAACAATACCGTAGTGTTACAATTAAATATATAATTCATATAACGATATAAAATCTAACAATATAAATTTTAAGATATTTAAATTCAATTATCATAATTCTAATAATTCAAATATTTGAAACTTTCTATGGTTAGAATGAGGTTATTATCATTTGTTCCAAACTATAAAGTTTGTATAGATGAAGTCAGGTAATAAACAAAGAAACATGCTTATTAAGATTTACCATTTTTTAAATAAAATAATTTTATGTTTTCTGATCCCAAAAGCATGATTACATTTATGTGAGTAATAAAAAAAAAATACAAAAACAATTGTTACGAGAAAATAATGTTAATTTAAATTACAGTTTTTGTATTGTTGTAGTGTGTATATTTAACCTAAAATATATTTTACCACTATTTATTCCAAAAAAAAAAAAAAAATAAAATAAAATAATTGTTTACAACGGTACGATAATATCTGTCACAGAAGCGAGATCTGAAATTGTAGCATTTGCCAATAACGCTTACTTACTAGAGTAGGGTTGCCATATTTTCAATTGAAAAATGAAACGGTTGGTTTTTAGTGAAAGATTTAATCTTAGGGTACGGTTATGCTGAAATTTTCCTTTTTAATCCTTTGTTTTTGGTTTCCTATCAGGAATCTTTCTTCATAGGACATCGAGTTTACGCCAAGCCGATCAGTTTTTCTCACTTATGGCAAATCATGGCTGCCAGCGAAAACCTTCAAAGAGTTCTCTGCAGATCAGGCATCACAGCATATTTGAAAACTTTTATGCTGCTTATTCCTTATTGTGCGATAATATTATGAATCAAACATGTTATTATGGTCTTCACATCATTCATTTTCAGAACACAACTCTGAAATTTAGTTTAGAAGTGAAGAAATTACAGCAGCGAATGCCCTGAACAATAACTTGAAGTAAAGATAACATCGCTGAGCTACTATGTGTGAGAATGAATAGCCAATCAGCGGGCTGTGCACTTGATCTTTCACTGCAAAACACAAACATTTTTTCTTGAAAGAGGAAAGGAGTTACGAAACTTCACTCGGAATCTGTATAACCAAGTTTTATTTTAACAGTGTGTTCGTTTTGCTTTTTCTCTCCCGTTTAAGGAGGAAAAGGGAAGGATGAAAAATTAAATTTTTGGTATAAAAGAACCCTAATAAAACTCTGAAATAAAATGCCATATATTTATTTATACCAAAAACTAAAACAATAATGTTGCATTTCACAGAGTACTCCACTTCTAGAAAGAATAAAATCCTCATTCATAAGTACACATTCACAGAATCCACTACACGTCGTGGTTTAATTTTGACAGATTTGAAGTTCAACTTCCAGCAGTTTCAACGTCATCTTACGCCTTTCTTTATTAAATCATGGATTGTCGCAAGTTGCATTTGAAACAAGAACTGAGAGCAGAAATGATACTAGATATATATAGTAAATATTGAGATATCTCAATGAAGTTTGGCGCATGTATTGGGGGTGTTGAGGGGCATATTTGGTGAAAATTTCAAGTTGGTTGCTCTCATAGTTTTGGCGGTGGCCAAGTTATACCAAAATTTTAACAATTTTTTGATATAGATATATATTAAATATTGAAATATCTCATTGATATTTGGTGGATATATTGGGAGTGCTGAGGGGCACATTTGGCGAAAATTTGAAGTTGGTGGCTTTCATAGTTTTGGCGGTGGCCAAGTTATACCAAAAGTTTAAGAATTTTTTAAATAGATATATATAGTAAATATTGAGATATCTGAATGAAGTTTAGTGGATGTATTGGGGGTGCTGAGGGGCATATTTGCTGAAAATTTCAAGTTGGTTGCTCTCATAGTTTTGGCGGTGGCCAAGTTATACCAAAATTTTTCCAATTTTTTGATATAGATATTTAAAAAATATAGAGATATCTCATTGATATATGGTGGATATATTGGGAGTGCAGAGGGGCACATTTGGTGAAAATTTGAAGTTGGTGGCTTTCATAGTTTTGGCGGTGGCCAAGTTATACCAAAATTTTAACAATTTTTGATATAGATATATAGTAAACTAGCAGCGTTCACCCCGCTTCGCTGCGGTCACCCCGGAACGCAATAAACTTTGTTACTTAGATAATTTTTACTTTTTCGCTTTCAAATTGCAGTAAATGTTAACATTATAGCGCCTGTCATTTATGTTAACCCGCCGAGTGACACGGTCATGCGGGTTGCATATAAATACGTTTATTTTTACCTATGATGAACTAATAACAAAGGATTTGTACGTATGGACACTTGAATGGTCAATTATCTCAAGACACTGGTAATTAAAAATTAAAGTGATATGATAAAAACCATCTAGGGTCCAAATCCTAATAACCCCCCAAAAATAAAAGAAATTGGTTCAGCCGTATTAGCGTGGTGAGGGAACAAAGGTTTTGTACGTTCTCTTTTATAATATAGATATTGAGATATCTCATTGATATTTGGTGGATATATTGGGAGTGCTGAGGGGCACATTTGGTGAAAATTTGAAGTTGGTGGCTTTCATAGTTTTGGCGGTGGCCAACTTATACCAAAATTTTAACAATTTTTTGATATAGATACCGTATATAGTGAATATTGAGATATCTGAATGAAATTTGGTGGATAGATTGGTGGTGTAGTGATGTATATTTGGTGAAAATTTCAAGTTGCCTGCCGTCATTGGTTTGGCGGTGGCCAAGTTAGACCAAAATTTTACGATTATTTTGATACAGGTATATAGTAAATATTGGGATATCTGAATGAAATTTGCTGGATTTATTGGTGGTGTAGGTATATATATTTGCTGATAATTTGAAGTTGGTGGCCCTCACAGTTTTGGCGGTGGCCAAGTTATACCAAAATTTTACGAATGTTTTGATATTGATATATAGTAAATATTGAGATATCTGAATGAAATTTGGTTGATTTATTTGAGGTGTACAGGTATATATTTGGTAAAAATTTCACGTTGGTGGACCTCATAGTTTGACAGTGGCCAAGTTATACCCGAATTTTAAGAATTTTTTATAATATATATAGTAAATATTAAGATATCTGAATGAAATTTGGTGGATATATTGGGGGTGTTGAGGGGCATATTTGGTGAAAATTAGGAGCTGGTGGCCATCATAGTTTTGGCGGTGGCCAAGTTATACCAATATTTTAAGAAATTTTTATATAGATATATATAGTAAATATTGAGATATCTGAATGAAGTTTGGTGGATGTATTGGGGGTGTTGAGAAGCATATTTAGTGAAAATTTCAAGTTGGTTGCCCTCATAGTTTTGGCGGTGGTCAAGTTATACCAAAATTTTAAGAATTTTTTGATATAGATATATAGTAAATATTAAGATATCTGAATGAAGTTTTGTGGATGAATTGGGGGTGTTGAGGGGCATATTTGGTGCAAATTTCAAGTTGGTTGCTCTCATAGTTTTGGCGGTGGCCAAGTTATACCAAAATTTTAACAATTTTTTGATATAGATATATAGTAAATATTGAGATATCTAAATGAAATTTGGTGGATGGATTGGTGGTGTAGAGGTGTATATTTGGTGAAAATTTCAACTTGCTTGCCTTCATAGGTTTGCCGGTGGCCAAGTTAGACCAAAATTTTACGATTATTTTGATACAGGTATATAGTAAATATTGGGATATCTGAATGAAAATTTCTGAATTTATTGGTGGTGTAGGTATATATATTTGCTGATAATTTCAAGTTGGTGGACCTCATAGTTTTGACGGTGGCCAAGTTAAACCAAAATTTTAAGAATTTTTTTATATAGATATATAGTAAATATTAAGATATCTGAATGAAGTTTGGTGGATGAATTGCGGGTGTTGAGGGGCTTATTTGGTGAAAATGTGAAATTGGTGGCCATCATAGTTTTGGCGGTGGCCAACTTATACCAAAATTTTAACAATTTTTTGATATAGATATATAGTAAATATTGAGATATCTCATTGATATTTGGTGGATATATTGGGAGTGCTGAGGGGCATATTTGGGGAAAATTTGAAGTTGGTGGCTTTCATAGTTTTGGCGGTGGCCAAGTTATACCAAAATTTTAACATTTTTTATATAGATATATATAGTAAATATTGAGATATCTGAATGAAGTTTGGTGGATGTATCGGGGGTGTTAAGGGGCATATTAGGTGAAAATTTCAAGTTGGTTGCTCTTATAGTTTTGGCGGTGGCCAAGTTATACCAAAATTTTAACAATTTTTGATATAGATATATAGTAAATATTGAGATATCTCATTGATATTTGGTGGATATATTGGGAGTGCTGAGGGGCAAATTGGTGCAAATTTGAAGTTGGTGGCTTTCATAGTTTTGGCGGTGGCCAAGTTATACCAAAATTTTAACGATTTTTTGATATAGATATATAGTAAATATTGAGATATCTGAATGAAATTTGCTGGATATATTGGGGCTGTTGAGGGGCTTATTTGGTGAAAATTTGAAGTTGGTGGCCATCATAGTTTTGGCGGAGGCCAACTTATACCAAAATTTTAACAATTTTTTGATATAGATATATAGTAAAAATTGAGATATCTGAATGAAATTTGCTGGATATATTGGGGGTGTTGAGGGGCATATTTGGTGAAAATATGAAGTTGGTGGCCATCATAGTTTTGGCGGTGGCCAAGTTATACTAAAATTTTAACAATTTTTTGATATAGATATATAGTAAATATTGAGATATCTGAATGAAGTTTGGTGGATGTATTGGGGGTGTTGAGGGGCATATTTGGTGAAAATTTCAAGTTGGTTGCTCTCACAGTTTTGGCGGTGGCCAAGTTATACCAAATTTTTAACAATTTTTTGATATAGATATATAGTAAATATTGAGATATCTCATTGATATTTGGTGGATATATTGGGAGTGTCGAGGGGCATATTTGGTAAAAATTTGAAGTTGGTTGCTCTTATAGTTTTGGCGGTGGTCAAGTTATACCAAAATTTTAAACAATTTTTGATATAGATATATAGTAAATATTGAGATATCTCATTGATATTTAGTGGATATATTGGGAGTGCTGAGGGGCACATTTGGTGAAAATTTGAAGTTGGTGGCTTTCATAGTTTTGGCGGTGGCCAAGTTATACCAAAATTTTAACGATTTTTTGATATAGATATATAGTAAATATTGAGATATCTGAATGAAATTTGCTGGATATATTGGGGCTGTTGAGGGGCTTATTTGGTGAAAATTTGAAGTTGGTGGCCATCATAGTTTTGGCGGTGGCCAATTTATACCAAAATTTTAACAATTTTTTGATATAGATATATAGTAAATATTGAGATATCTCATTGATATTTGGTGGATATATTGGGAGTGTCGAGGGGCATATTTGGTAAAAATTTGAAGTTGGTAGCCCTCATAGTTTTGGCGGTGGCCAATTTATACCAAAATTTTAACATTTTTTTGTTATAGATATATAGTAAATATTGAGATATCTCATTGATAATTGGTGGATATAATAGGAGTGCTGAGGGGCATATTTGGGAAAAATTTGAAGTTGGTGGCTTTCATAGTTTTGGCGGTGGTCAAGTTATACCAAAATTTTAAGAATTTTTATATAGATATATATAGTAAATATTGCCATATCTGAATGAAGTCTGGTGGATGTATTGGGGGTGTTGAAAAGCATATTTGGTGAAAATTTCAAGTTGGTAGCCCTCATAGTTTTGGCGGTGGCCAATTTATACCAAAATTTTAACAATTTTTTGATATAGATATATAGTAAATATTGAGATATCTCATTGATAATTGGTGGATATATTGGGAGTGCTGAGGGGCATATTTGGGAAAAATTTGAAGTTGGTGGCTTTCATAGTTTTGGCGGTGGTCAAGTTATACCAAAATTTTAAGAATTTTTATATAGATATATATAGTAAATATTGACATATCTGAATGAAGTTTGGTGGATGTTTTGGGTGTGTTAAGAAGCATATTTGGTGAAAATTTCAAGTTGGTTGCCCTCATAGTTTTGGCGGTGGCCAAGTTATACCAAATTTTTAACAATTTTTTGATATAGATATATAGTAAATATTGAGATATCTCATTGATATTTGGTGGATATATTGGGAGTGCTGAGGGGCATATTTGGGGAAAATTTGAAGTTGGTGGCTTTCATAGTTTTGGCGGTGGCCAAGTTATACCAAAATTTTAAGAATTTTTTTATATAGATATATATAGTAAATATTGAGATATCTGAATGAAGTTTAGTGGATGTATCGGGGGTGTTAAGGGGCATATTTGGTGAAAATTTGAAGTTGGTTGCTCTTATACTTTTGGCGGTGGCCAAGTTATACCAAAATTTTAACAATTTTTGATATAGATATATAGTAAATATTGAGATATCTCATTGATATTCGGTGGATATATTGGGAGTGCTGAGGGGCACATTTGGTGAAAATTTGAAGTTGGTGGCTTTCATAGTTTTGGCGGTGGCCAAGTTATACCAAAATTTTAACGATTTTTTGATATAGATATATAGTAAATATTGAGATATCTGAATGAAATTTGCTGGATATATTGGGGCTGTTGAGGGGCTTATTTGGTGAAAATTTGAAGTTGGTGGCCGTCATAGTTTTGGCGGTGGCCAACTTATACCAAAATTTTAACAATTTTTTGATATAGATATATAGTAAATATTGAGATATCTGAATGAAATTTGCTGGATATATTGGGGGTGTTCAGGGGCATATTTGGTGAAAATTTGAAGTTGGTGGCCATCATAGTTTTGGCGGTGGCCAAGTTATACCAAAAGTTTAACAATTTTTTGATATAGATATATAGTAAATATTGAGATATCTGAATGAAGTTTGGTGGATGTATAGGTGGTGTAGTGATGTATATTTGGTGAAAATTTCAAGTTGGTTGCTCTCACAGTTTCGGCGGTGGCCACGTTATACCAAAATTTTAACAATTTTTTGATATAGATATATAGTAAATATTAAGATATCTCATTGATATTTGGTGGATATATTGGGAGTGTCGAGGGGCATATTTGGCAAAAATTTGAAGTTGGTAGCTTTCATAGTTTTGGCGGTGGCCAAGTTATATCAAAATTTTAACAATTTTTTGATATAGATATATAGTAAATATTGAGATATCTCATTGATATTTGGTGGATATATTGGGAGTGCTGAGGGGCATATTTGGGGAAAATTTGAAGTTGGTGGCTTTCATAGTTTTGGCGGTGGTCAAGTTATACCAAAATTTTAAGAATTTTTTATATAGATATATATAGTAAATATTGAGATATCTGAATGAAGTTTGGTGGATGTATCGGGGGTGTTAAGGGGCATATTTGGTGAAAATTTCAAGTTGGTTGCTCTTATAGTTTTGGCGGTGGCCAAGTTATACCAAAATTTTAACATTTTTTGATATAGATATATAGTAAATATTGAGATATCTCATTGATATTTGGTGGATATATTGGGAGTGCTGAGGGGCACATTTGGTGCAAATTTGAAGTTGGTGGCTTTCATAGTTTTGGCGGTGGCCAAGTTATACCAAAATTTTAACGATTTTTTGATATAGATATATAGTAAATATTAAGATATCTGAATGAAAATTTCTGAATTTATTGCTGGTGTAGGTATATATATTTGCTGATAATTTCAAGTTGGTGGACCTCATAGTTTTGGCGGTGGCCAAGTTAAACCAAAATTTTAAGAATTTTTTGATATAGATATATAGTAAACATTGAGATATCTGAATGAAATTTGCTGGATATATTGGGGGTGTTGAGGGGCATATTTGGTGAAAATTTGAAGTTGGTGGTCATCATAGTTTTGGTGGTGGCCAAGTTATACCAAAATTTTAACAATTTTTTGATATAGATATATAGTAAATATTGAGATATCTCATTGATATTTGGTGGATATATTGGGAGTGCTGAGGGGCATATTTGGGGAAAATTTGAAGTTGGTGGCTTTCATAGTTTTGGCGGTGGTCAAGTTATACCAAAATTTTAAGAATTTTTTGATATAGATATATAGTAAATATTAAGATATCTGAATCAAGTTTTGTGGATGAATTGGGGGTGTTGAGGGGCATATTTGGTGAAAATTTCAAGTTGGTTGCTCTCATAGTTTTGGCGGTGGCCAAGTTATACCAAAATTTTAACATTTTTTTGATATAGATATATAGTAAATATTGAGATATCTCATTGATGTTTGGTGGATATAGTGGGAGTGCTGAGGGGCATATTTGGGGAAAATTTGAAGTTGGTGGCTTTCATAGTTTTGGCGGTGGTCAAGTTATACCAAAATTTTAAGAATTTTTTGATATAGATATATAGTAAATATTAAGATATCTGAATGAAGTTTTGTGGATGAATTGGGGGTGTTGAGGGGCATATTTGGTGCAAATTTCAAGTTGGTTGCTCTCATAGTTTTGGCGGTGGCCAAGTTATACCAAAATTTTAACAATTTTTTGATATAGATATATAGTAAATATTGAGATATCTCATTGATATTTGGTGGATATATTGGGAGTGCTGAGGGGCATATTTGGGGAAAATTTGAAGTTGGTGGCTTTCATAGTTTTGGTGGTGGCCAAGTTATACCAAAATTTTAAGAATTTTTTTATATAGATATATATAGTAAATATTGAGATATCTGAATGAAGTTTAGTGGATGTATCGGGGGTGTTATGGGGCATATTTGGTGAAAATTTCAAGTTGGTTGCTCTCATAGTTTTGGCGGTGGCCAAGTTATACCAAAATTTTAACAATTTTTTGATATAGATATATAGTAAATATTGATATCTGAATGAAATTTGGTGGATGGATTGGTGGTGTAGAGGTGTATATTTGGTGAAAATTTCAAGTTGCTTGCCTTCATAGGTTTGGCGGTGGCCAAGTTAGACCAAAATTTTACGATTATTTTGATACAGGTATATAGTAAATATTGGGATATCTGAATGAAAATTTCTGAATTTATTGGTGGTGTAGGTATATATATTTGCTGATAATTTCAAGTTGGTGGACCTCATAGTTTTGACGGTGGCCAAGTTAAACCAAAATTTTAAGAATTTTTTGATATAGATATATAGTAAATATTAAGATATCTGAATGAAGTTTGGTGGATGAATTGGGGATGTTGAGGGGCATATTTGGTGAAAATTTCAAGTTGGTTGCTCTCATAGTTTTGGCGGTGGCCAAGTTATACCAAAATTTTAACAATTTTTTGATATAAATATATAGTAAATATTGAAATATCTCATTGATATTTTGTGGATATATTGGGAGTGTCGAGGGGCATATTTGGTAAAAATTTGAAGTTGGTAGCCCTCATAATTTTGGCGGTGGCCAAGTTATACCAAAATTTTAACAATTTTTTGATATAGATATATAGTAAATATTGAGATATCTCATTGATATTTGGTGGATATATTGGGAGTGCTGAGGGGCATATTTGGGGAAAATTTGAAGTTGGTGGCTTTCATAGTTTTGGCGGTGGCCAAGTTATACCAAATTTTTAAGAATTTTTTATATAGATATATATAGTAAATATTGAGATATCTGAATGAAGTTTGGTGGATGTATCGGGGGTGTTAAGGGGCATATTTGGTGAAAATTTCAAGTTGGTTGCTCTTATAGTTTTGGCGGTGGCCAAGTTATACCAAAATTTTAACAATTTTTGATATAGATATATAGTAAATATTGAGATATCTCATTGATATTTGGTGGATATATTGGGAGTGCTGAGGGGCACATTTGGTGCAAATTTGAAGTTGGTGGCTTTCATAGTTTTGGCGGTGGCCAAGTTATACCAAAATTTTAACGATTTTTTGATATAGATATATAGTAAATATTAAGATATCTGAATGAAAATTTCTGAATTTATTGCTGGTGTAGGTATATATATTTGCTGATAATTTCAAGTTGGTGGACCTCATAGTTTTGGCGGTGGCCAAGTTATACCAAAATTTTAAGAATTTTTTGATATATATATATAGTAAATATTAAGATATCTCATTGATATTTGGTGGATATATTGGGAGTGTCGAGGGGCATATTTGGTAAAAATTTGAAGTTGGTAGCCTTCATAATTTTGGCGGTGGCCAAGTTATACCAAAATTTTAACAATTTTTTGATATAGATATATAGTAAATATTGAGATATCTCATTGATATTTGGTGGATATATTGGGAGTGCTGAGGGGCATATTTGGGGAAAATTTGAAGTTGGTGGCTTTCATAGTTTTGGCGGTGGCCAAGTTATACCAAAATTTTAAGAATTTGTTATATAGATATATATAGTAAATATTGAGATATCTGAATGAAGTTTGGTGGATGTATCGGGGGTGTTAAGGGGCATATTTGGTGAAAATTTCAAGTTGGTTGCTCTTATAGTTTTGGCGGTGGCCAAGTTATACCAAAATTTTAACAATTTTTGATATAGATATATAGTAAATATTGAGATATCTCATTGATATTTGGTGGATATATTGGGAGTGTCGAGGGGCATATTTGGTAAAAATTTGAAGTTGGTAGCCCTCATAATTTTGGCGGTGGCCAAGTTATACAAAAATTTTAACAATTTTTTGATATAGATATATAGTAAATATTGAGATATCTCATTGATATTTGGTGGATATATTGGGAGTGCTGAGGGGCATATTTGGGGAAAATTTGAAGTTGGTGGCTTTCATAGTTTTGGCGGTGGCCAAGTTATACCAAATTTTTAAGAATTTTTATATAGATATATATAGTAAATATTGAGATATCTGAATGAAGTTTGGTGGATGTATCGGGGGTGTTAAGGGGCATATTTGGTGAAAATTTCAAGTTGGTTGCTCTTATAGTTTTGGCGGTGGCCAAGTTATACCAAAATTTTAACAATTTTTGATATAGATATATAGTAAATATTGAGATATCTCATTGATATTTGGTGGATATATTGGGAGTGCTGAGGGGCACATTTGGTGCAAATTTGAAGTTGGTGGTTTTCATAGTTTTGGCGGTGGCCAAGTTATACCAAAATTTTAACGATTTTTTGATATAGATATATAGTAAATAATAAGATATCTGAATGAAAATTTCTGAATTTATTGCTGGTGTAGGTATATATATTTGCTGATAATTTCAAGTTGGTGGACCTCATAGTTTTGGCGGTGGCCAAGTTAAACCAAAATTTTAAGAATTTTTTGATATAGATATATAGTAAATATTAAGATATCTCATTGATATTTGGTGGATATATTGGGAGTGTCGAGGGGCATATTTGGTAAAAATTTGAAGTTGGTAGCCTTCATAATTTTGGCGGTGGCCAAGTTATACCAAAATTTTAACAATTTTTTGATATAGATATATAGTAAATATTGAGATATCTCATTAATATTTGGTGGATATATTGGGAGTGCTGAGGGGCATATTTGGGAAAAATTTGAAGTTGGTGGCTTTCATAGTTTTGGCGGTGGCCAAGTTATACCAAAATTTTAAGAATTGTTTATATAGATATATATAGTAAATATTGAGATATCTGAATGAAGTTTGGTGGATGTATCGGGGGTGTTAAGGGGCATATTTGGTGAAAATTTCAAGTTGGTTGCTCTTATAGTTTTGGCGGTGGCCAAGTTATACCAAAATTTTAACAATTTTTCATATAGATATATAGTAAATATTGAGATATCTCATTGATATTTGGTGGATATATTGGGAGTGCTGAGGGGCACATTTGGTGCAAATTTGAAGTTGGTGGCTTTCATAGTTTTGGCGGTGGCCAAGTTATACCAAAATTTTAACGATTTTTTGATATAGATATATAGTAAATATTAAGATATCTGAATGAAAATTTCTGAATTTATTGCTGGTGTAGGTATATATATTTGCTGATAATTTCAAGTTGGTGGACCTCATAGTTTTGGCGGTGGCCAAGTTAAACCAAAATTTTAAGAATTTTTTGATATAGATATATAGTAAATATTGAGATATCTGATTGAAATTTGCTGGATATATTGGGGGTGTTGAGGGGCAAATTTGGTGAAAATTTGAAGTTGGTGGTCATCATAGTTTTGGTGGTGGCCAAGTTATACCAAAATTTTAACAATTTTTTGATATAGATATATAGTAAATATTGAGATATCTCATTGATATTTGGTGGATATATTGGGAGTGCTGAGGGGCATATTTGGGGAAAATTTGAAGTTGGTGGCTTTCATAGTTTTGGCGGTGGTCAAGTTATACCAAAATTTTAAGAATTTTTTGATATAGATATATAGTAAATATTAAGATATCTGAATCAAGTTTTGTGGATGAATTGGGGGTGTTGAGGGGCATATTTGGTGAAAATTTCAAGTTGGTTGCTCTCATAGTTTTGGCGGTGGCCAAGTTATACCAAAATTTTAACAATTTTTTGATATAGATATATAGTAAGTATTGAGATATCTCATTGATGTTTGGTGGATATATTGGGAGTGCTGAGGGGCATATTTGGGGAAAATTTGAAGTTGGTGGCTTTCATAGTTTTGGCGGTGGTCAAGTTATACCAAAATTTTAGGAATTTTTTGATATAGATATATAGTAAATATTAAGATATCTGAATGAAGTTTGGTGGATGAATTGGGGGTGTTGAGGGGCATATTTGGTGCAAATTTCAAGTTGGTTGCTCTCATAGTTTTGGCGGTGGCCAAGTTATACCAAAATTTTAACAATTTTTTGATATAGATATATAGTAAATATTGAGATATCTCATTGATATTTGGTGGATATATTGGGAGTGCTGAGGGGCATATTCGGGGAAAATTCGAAGTTGGTGGCTTTCATAGTTTTGGTGGTGGCCAAGTTATACCAAAATTTTAAGAATTTTTTTTATATAGATATATATAGTAAATATTGAGATATCTGAATGAAGTTTAGTGGATGTATCGGGGGTGTTATGGGGCATATTTGGTGAAAATTTCAAGTTGGTTGCTCTCATAGTTTTGGCGGTGGCCAAGTTATACCAAAATTTTAACAATTTTTTGATATAGATATATAGTAAATATTGATATCTGAATGAAATTTGGTGGATGGATTGGTGGTGTAGAGGTGTATATTTGGTGAAAATTTCAAGTTGCTTGCCTTCATAGGTTTGGCGGTGGCCAAGTTATACCAAAATTTTAACGATTTTTTGATATAGATATATAGTAAATATTAAGATATCTGAATGAAAATTTCTGAATTTTTTGCTGGTGTAGGTATATATATTTGCTGATAATTTCAAGTTGGTGGACCTCATAGTTTTGGCGGTGGCCAACTTATACCAAAATTTTAACAATTTTTTGATATAGATATATAGTAAATATTGAGATATCTGAATGAAATTTGCTGGATATATTGGGGGTGTCGAGGGGCATATTTGGTGAAAATTTGAAGTTGGTGGCCATCATAGTTTTGGTGGTGGCCAAGTTATACCAAAATTTTAACAATTTTTTGATATAGATATATAGTAAATATTCAGATATCTCATTGATATTTGGTGGATATATTGGGAGTGCTGAGGGGCATATTTGGGGAAAATTTGAAGTTGGTGGCTTTCATAGTTTTGGCGGTGGTCAAGTTATACCAAAATTTTAAGAATTTTTTGATATAGATATATAGTAAATATTAAGATATCTGAATCAAGTTTTGTGGATGAATTGGGAGTGTTGAGGGGCATATTTGGTGAAAATTTCAAGTTGGTTGCTCTCATAGTTTTGGCGGTGGCCAAGTTATACCAAAATTTTAACAATTTTTTGATATAGATATATAGTAAATATTGAGATATCTCATTGATGTTTGGTGGATATATTGGGAGTGCTGAGGGGCATATTTGGGGAAAATTTGAAGTTGGTGGCTTTCATAGTTTTGGCGGTGGTCAAGTTATACCAAAATTTTAAGAATTTTTTGATATAGATATATAGTAAATATTAAGATATCTGAATGAAGTTTTGTGGATGAATTGGGGGTGTTGAGGGGCATATTTGGTGCAAATTTCAAGTTGGTTGCTCTCATAGTTTTGGCGGTGGCCAAGTTATACCAAAATTTTAACAATTTTTTGATATAGATATATAGTAAATATTGAGATATCTCATTGATATTTGGTGGATATATTGGGAGTGCTGAGGGGCATATTTGGGGAAAATTTGAAGTTGGTGGCTTTCATAGTTTTGGTGGTGGCCAAGTTATACCAAAATTTTAAGAATTTTTTTATATAGATATATATAGTAAATATTGAGATATCTGAATGAAGTTTAGTGGATGTATCGGGGGTGTTATGGGGCATATTTGGTGAAAATTTCAAGTTGGTTGCTCTCATAGTTTTGGCGGTGGCCAAGTTATACCAAAATTTTAACAATTTTTTGATATAGATATATAGTAAATATTGATATCTGAATGAAATTTGGTGGATGGATTGGTGGTGTAGAGGTGTATATTTGGTGAAAATTTCAAGTTGCTTGCCTTCATAGGTTTGGCGGTGGCCAAGTTAGACCAAAATTTTACGATTATTTTGATACAGGTATATAGTAAATATTGGGATATCTGAATGAAAATTTCTGAATTTATTGGTGGTGTAGGTATATATATTTGCTGATAATTTCAAGTTGGTGGACCTCATAGTTTTGACGGTGGCCAAGTTAAACCAAAATTTTAAGAATTTTTTGATATAGATATATAGTAAATATTAAGATATCTGAATGAAGTTTGGTGGATGAATTGGGGATGTTGAGGGGCATATTTGGTGAAAATTTCAAGTTGGTTGCTCTCATAGTTTTGGCGGTGGCCAAGTTATACCAAAATTTTAACAATTTTTTGATATAAATATATAGTAAATATTGAAATATCTCATTGATATTTTGTGGATATATTGGGAGTGTCGAGGGGCATATTTGGTAAAAATTTGAAGTTGGTAGCCCTCATAATTTTGGCGGTGGCCAAGTTATACCAAAATTTTAACAATTTTTTGATATAGATATATAGTAAATATTGAGATATCTCATTGATATTTGGTGGATATATTGGGAGTGCTGAGGGGCATATTTGGGGAAAATTTGAAGTTGGTGGCTTTCATAGTTTTGGCGGTGGTCAAGTTATACCAAATTTTTAAGAATTTTTATATAGATATATATAGTAAATATTGAGATATCTGAATGAAGTTTGGTGGATGTATCGGGGGTGTTAAGGGGCATATTTGGTGAAAATTTCAAGTTGGTTGCTCTTATAGTTTTGGCGGTGGCCAAGTTATACCAAAATTTTAACAATTTTTGATATAGATATATAGTAAATATTGAGATATCTCATTGATATTTGGTGGATATATTGGGAGTGCTGAGGGGCACATTTGGTGCAAATTTGAAGTTGGTGGCTTTCATAGTTTTGGCGGTGGCCAAGTTATACCAAAATTTTAACGATTTTTTGATATAGATATATAGTAAATATTAAGATATCTGAATGAAAATTTCTGAATTTATTGCTGGTGTAGGTATATATATTTGCTGATAATTTCAAGTTGGTGGACCTCATAGTTTTGGCGGTGGCCAAGTTAAACCAAAATTTTAAGAATTTTTTGATATAGATATATAGTAAATATTGAGATATCTGATTGAAATTTGCTGGATATATTGGGGGTGATGAGGGGCAAATTTGGTGAAAATTTGAAGTTGGTGGTCATCATAGTTTTGGTGGTGGCCAAGTTATACCAAAATTTTAACAATTTTTTGATATAGATATATAGTAAATATTGAGATATCTCATTGTTATTTGGTGGATATATGGGAGTGCTGAGGGGCATATTTGGGGAAAATTTGAAGTTGGTGGCTTTCATAGTTTTGGCGGTGGTCAAGTTATACCAAAATTTTAAGAATTTTTTGATATAGATATATAGTAAATATTAAGATATCTGAATCAAGTTTTGTGGATGAATTGGGGGTGTTGAGGGGCATATTTGGTGAAAATTTCAAGTTGGTTGCTCTCATAGTTTTGGCGGTGGCCAAGTTATACCAAAATTTTAACAATTTTTTGATATAGATATATAGTAAGTATTGAGATATCTCATTGATGTTTGGTGGATATATTGGGAGTGCTGAGGGGCATATTTGGGGAAAATTTGAAGTTGGTGGCTTTCATAGTTTTGGCGGTGGTCAAGTTATACCAAAATTTTAGGAATTTTTTGATATAGATATATAGTAAATATTAAGATATCTGAATGAAGTTTGGTGGATGAATTGGGGGTGTTGAGGGGCATATTTGGTGCAAATTTCAAGTTGGTTGCTCTCATAGTTTTGGCGGTGGCCAAGTTATACCAAAATTTTAACAATTTTTTGATATAGATATATAGTAAATATTGAGATATCTCATTGATATTTGGTGGATATATTGGGAGTGCTGAGGGGCATATTCGGGGAAAATTCGAAGTTGGTGGCTTTCATAGTTTTGGTGGTGGCCAAGTTATACCAAAATTTTAAGAATTTTTTTTATATAGATATATATAGTAAATATTGAGATATCTGAATGAAGTTTAGTGGATGTATCGGGGGTGTTATGGGGCATATTTGGTGAAAATTTCAAGTTGGTTGCTCTCATAGTTTTGGCGGTGGCCAAGTTATACCAAAATTTTAACAATTTTTTGATATAGATATATAGTAAATATTGATATCTGAATGAAATTTGGTGGATGGATTGGTGGTGTAGAGGTGTATATTTGGTGAAAATTTCAAGTTGCTTGCCTTCATAGGTATGGCGGTGGCCAAGTTATACCAAAATTTTAACGATTTTTTGATATAGATATATAGTAAATATTAAGATATCTGAATGAAAATTTCTGAATTTTTTGCTGGTGTAGGTATATATATTTGCTGATAATTTCAAGTTGGTGGACCTCATAGTTTTGGCGGTGGCCAACTTAAACCAAAATTTTAACAATTTTTTGATATAGATATATAGTAAATATTGAGATATCTGAATGAAATTTGCTGGATATATTGGGGGTGTTGAGGGGCATATTTGGTGAAAATTTGAAGTTGGTGGCCATCATAGTTTTGGTGGTGGCCAAGTTATACCAAAATTTTAACAATTTTTTGATATAGATATATAGTAAATATTCAGATATCTCATTGATATTTGGTGGATATATTGGGAGTGCTGAGGGGCATATTTGGGGAAAATTTGAAGTTGGTGGCTTTCATAGTTTTGGCGGTGGTCAAGTTATACCAAAATTTTAAGAATTTTTTGATATAGATATATAGTAAATATTAAGATATCTGAATCAAGTTTTGTGGATGAATTGGGAGTGTTGAGGGGCATATTTGGTGAAAATTTCAAGTTGGTTGCTCTCATAGTTTTGGCGGTGGCCAAGTTATACCAAAATTTTAACAATTTTTTGATATAGATATATAGTAAATATTGAGATATCTCATTGATGTTTGGTGGATATATTGGGAGTGCTGAGGGGCATATTTGGGGAAAATTTGAAGTTGGTGGCTTTCATAGTTTTGGCGGTGGTCAAGTTATACCAAAATTTTAAGAATTTTTTGATATAGATATATAGTAAATATTAAGATATCTGAATGAAGTTTTGTGGATGAATTGGGGGTGTTGAGGGGCATATTTGGTGCAAATTTCAAGTTGGTTGCTCTCATAGTTTTGGCGGTGGCCAAGTTATACCAAAATTTTAACAATTTTTTGATATAGATATATAGTAAATATTGAGATATCTCATTGATATTTGGTGGATATATTGGGAGTGCTGAGGGGCATATTTGGGGAAAATTTGAAGTTGGTGGCTTTCATAGTTTTGGTGGTGGCCAAGTTATACCAAAATTTTAAGAATTTTTTTATATAGATATATATAGTAAATATTGAGATATCTGAATGAAGTTTAGTGGATGTATCGGGGGTGTTATGGGGCATATTTGGTGAAAATTTCAAGTTGGTTGCTCTCATAGTTTTGGCGGTGGCCAAGTTATACCAAAATTTTAACAATTTTTTGATATAGATATATAGTAAATATTGATATCTGAATGAAATTTGGTGGATGGATTGGTGGTGTAGAGGTGTATATTTGGTGAAAATTTCAAGTTGCTTGCCTTCATAGGTTTGGCGGTGGCCAAGTTAGACCAAAATTTTACGATTATTTTGATACAGGTATATAGTAAATATTGGGATATCTGAATGAAAATTTCTGAATTTATTGGTGGTGTAGGTATATATATTTGCTGATAATTTCAAGTTGGTGGACCTCATAGTTTTGACGGTGGCCAAGTTAAACCAAAATTTTAAGAATTTTTTGATATAGATATATAGTAAATATTAAGATATCTGAATGAAGTTTGGTGGATGAATTGGGGATGTTGAGGGGCATATTTGGTGAAAATTTCAAGTTGGTTGCTCTCATAGTTTTGGCGGTGGCCAAGTTATACCAAAATTTTAACAATTTTTTGATATAAATATATAGTAAATATTGAAATATCTCATTGATATTTTGTGGATATATTGGGAGTGTCGAGGGGCATATTTGGTAAAAATTTGAAGTTGGTAGCCCTCATAATTTTGGCGGTGGCCAAGTTATACCAAAATTTTAACAATTTTTTGATATAGATATATAGTAAATATTGAGATATCTCATTGATATTTGGTGGATATATTGGGAGTGCTGAGGGGCATATTTGGGGAAAATTTGAAGTTGGTGGCTTTCATAGTTTTGGCGGTGGCCAAGTTATACCAAATTTTTAAGAATTTTTTATATAGATATATATAGTAAATATTGAGATATCTGAATGAAGTTTGGTGGATGTATCGGGGGTGTTAAGGGGCATATTTGGTGAAAATTTCAAGTTGGTTGCTCTTATAGTTTTGGCGGTGGCCAAGTTATACCAAAATTTTAACAATTTTTGATATAGATATATAGTAAATATTGAGATATCTCATTGATATTTGGTGGATATATTGGGAGTGCTGAGGGGCACATTTGGTGCAAATTTGAAGTTGGTGGCTTTCATAGTTTTGGCGGTGGCCAAGTTATACCAAAATTTTAACGATTTTTTGATATAGATATATAGTAAATATTAAGATATCTGAATGAAAATTTCTGAATTTATTGCTGGTGTAGGTATATATATTTGCTGATAATTTCAAGTTGGTGGACCTCATAGTTTTGGCGGTGGCCAAGTTATACCAAAATTTTAAGAATTTTTTGATATATATATATAGTAAATATTAAGATATCTCATTGATATTTGGTGGATATATTGGGAGTGTCGAGGGGCATATTTGGTAAAAATTTGAAGTTGGTAGCCTTCATAATTTTGGCGGTGGCCAAGTTATACCAAAATTTTAACAATTTTTTGATATAGATATATAGTAAATATTGAGATATCTCATTGATATTTGGTGGATATATTGGGAGTGCTGAGGGGCATATTTGGGGAAAATTTGAAGTTGGTGGCTTTCATAGTTTTGGCGGTGGCCAAGTTATACCAAAATTTTAAGAATTTTTTATATAGATATATATAGTAAATATTGAGATATCTGAATGAAGTTTGGTGGATATATCGGGGGTGTTAAGGGGCATATTTGGTGAAAATTTCAAGTTGGTTGCTCTTATAGTTTTGGCGGTGGCCAAGTTATACCAAAATTTTAACAATTTTTGATATAGATATATAGTAAATATTGAGATATCTCATTGATATTTGGTGGATATATTGGGAGTGCTGAGGGGCACATTTGGTGAAAATTTGAAGTTGGTGGCTTTCATAGTTTTGGCGGTGGCCAAGTTATACCAAAATTTTAACGATTTTTTGATATAGATATATAGTAAATATTGAGATATCTGAATGAAATTTGCTGGATATATTGGGGCTGTTGAGGGGCTTATTTGGTGAAAATTTGAAGTTGGTGGCCATCATAGTTTTGGCGGTGGCCAACTTATACCAAAATTTTAACAATTTTTTGATATAGATATATAGTAAATATTGAGATATCTGAATGAAATTTGCTGGATATATTGGGGGTGTTGAGGGGCATATTTGGTGAAAATTTGAAGTTGGTGGCCATCATAGTTTTGGCGTTGGCCAAGTTATACCAAAATTTTAACAATTTTTTTATATAGATATATAGTAAATATTGAGATATCTGAATGAAATTTGGTGGATATATTAGGGGTGTTGAGGGGCATATTTGGTGAAAATTTCGAGTTGGTGGCTCTCATAGTTTTGGCGGTGGCCAAGAAAATGTTCTGGTCAGTAAATTAGACACACCCACACTTTGCCTCTAAAAATTAAATAGTAATATTAATCTGCTTTGTCAATTAACAATGTTACCTGTAAATTTACCAAAAAGTGACCTCTATATTCTTAATTTACACCCTAATCTATTATCTGAAACATTTATTTTATTCGTTTCTTGTGAACAACATTTCTCTCTTTTCCTTTTAACATTATTATGTATTTTAATTGTGGCCCTCCACCTTACTAGTACACAAGCTTATGACCCTCGGATTTATTATAATTAGACGCTAGTGATCTATATTAAGCTAAAAGACTGCCAGAGATTTTTTTTCCAAAAGAAAGTAGTCCTCAAACCTAAAAAGATTGGCCATCCTTACTGTAGTCAGTGCTATATGAAGTAAAAACACATACGATATTTTTCCACTCAGCCACTCGTCTGCAGACACACACAAGTCTATCACTATAATTGAGGCAACAGAAGAGACTCTAATGACTGCATCCACTACCCTTCATTGGTCTTCACTGAAATTGTACCAACACAATCGAAAACGTTTTCGGCGACCAGTAGGTATCAGGAATAATCGTACAAAAGAAACATGGGAACATAGACCGGCCACTAAGTATTCACAATACTTTTTATTGTCCGAGGATGGTTCTTATTGCACTGGCGGTCTGTTAGGGCTGTCTGAACAAAACTGTTAAAGTCAGTGTTGCCACACTTGGTACAGTTGCACCAAATTCAGTCCTTATTGTCGTTCATTGGCCCGTTGGTATCACGCTGGCATTTTCACCCCTTTTTGTGAAAAAGTTGGTTTAATTTTGCCCAATGCAGCACCTTTTAACACATACTTGTCACACTATTAAAAGTGTCAGTAAGATTTTTCCTACATCTCACGTTACTCATACTGTGTGTTGGACTTCTGTCCAAAACAATGCTGTTGTACGTCAGGGACGAACCCAGGACGGACTTCTGGGAGAAAGGTGGGTTGTAATACCGCTACTTAGAGCTACTTTTAAGAGCTTTAAACTTTGGGATGGGTTTTATTTATATATAAAGTTTCCTTTTCTGGAGGGGGAGATTGCCTCGAACAACCTCTTGGATCCGCCCCTGTTGTACATTCATTCTGTGACATTACACCGCATAAAGCTACGAACTTTGTGTGGAAAATTCGTAATTCGAACTATGCTGTGAAACAAATGACCCTAGATAGGTGTATCCGCGCCGTACATAAAGGAAACGAGGAAGAAGCAGTGTGGTGGAAATTTTAGCTTGAAATCTTAAAAATAAAAGAAGCACAATATTCTTCTTACAGTCTATTATCCTCCTTCAGTCGTGAATTAAGCGAGAATAAGGTGCAATAATTTATATTTTAATATTTTATTAAAACGTACTGTTTATACACGAACTCAGAGATGGTTGATTTGTTCCTTGTTTTATATATTTTTTCATATATGGCCACAATATCGTTTTGATTTATTAGTTACTTTGAAATAGAGACGCGTTTGGTTTCCCTCTAATACATACCGATGATAACTGTTCTCCCTTTTAATTTGCAGCCTCTGTTATACTTCCTACGTGCGAGAAAAGTTTCATCTACTTCCACGGTTGCTCGGGGGCCTCCTGTTTGGATGATTTTAAAATTTTGAAGAGCACTTTCTTGATTTGTACTCTTGGAAGAGGGGGAGGAGTGTTCTAGAACTTTACCTCTTTTAGTTTCGTTTTCTTGCTATAGAGCTATGTATTACACTGGTATAAAATAATGAATTCGGCCCTTTTTGTTTCAATTTGGTACGATTTTTAGTCTACTTCAGAGATAGGACTGTGGCAACACTGATGGAAAGGACTGCTGTGAAGACTTCCTGCCTGGCATCATGTACGTACATCATCGATGAACCACTGACAAGTAAGTTTCGATATAAGTGAAAATAACTAAAGTTGAAAAAAATCTAGAATCCCAAAAGTTACCTAAATTTTCTCACACGTGGTCACAATTATTCATGAGTACTGTCTACGTATGAGCAAATTTAGGTAACTTATGTGTCAGGTCTGGTTCGTAATCTTCACAAATTTTACATGAATTAAATTTATATGAAATACCAATAGAAGTACTGCAGAAATAGCTTTGTTTTTTTTTTTTTTTTTTTTAAAGATTAAAACAAATAAAGTCCTTAGAGAGATTTGTGAAAATCTTCCCCTTCAACACATAAAAAAAATGTAAAATATAAATTATATTTCCGTTCATACTCTACACAAACTATGGGTATATTTCCTTTAACATAGCAACCGGCCGGCACTGGCATTTGATTCAGTTATTTAAAATAAATCTCAAATTATGCTCATATTCCAAAGGAATTACAACAAAACAGGTAAATACGCCATACAAACAACACATAATAAATAAAGTATAACCAACAGGACTATACAAAATATTTTCCCCTCATCTAAAATACAGCATAATATAGACCTACACACTGTTTTTCTCAATTATGGAGTTCGCTTTGTTTCAGTTGAAGATCAAGGGAAAGCAATTAAAAAACCTTTATAAAGTTTTCATCTTGTTTGGTTTTATTCCTTATTTAGATAGAGCCAAGGAGTTCAACATCATCATCTTTAGGCTGTAACTCAACTTAGGAACCATGAGTGAAAAATACGAGGGGAGGCTGAGAAATTCCTTGAAGTAGACAAGGAATTTTATTTTGAAATAGACAAATAAAAATTGTTGGCATATGAAAGCCTCATATCTTAATATGTAACTGTGTTAAAAACAATTGAATGCTAATTGTACAACATCTCTCATTGCAGGTAGAAAGTGAGATGGAAGAGGCTCGAGGAAGTTTCACGTCATCGGAGCTGAGGACCGTTATGAAGTTCTTATGGCTCCAGGGAATGTCTGCAAAGGAAATTCATATGGAGATGTGCCAAACACTGTGGAGAAATGTCCTTTATACAGCTGTGTAAAAAATCTGGCCACTTCACAGTGGAAGATGAGCCCAGCAGCCGTCAACCTCAACAGGCCAGCAAACATGTGATGCTGTCCATGCGCTGATTTCTGAGGACCGTCGAATATCCGCCAAAAAAGATTGTCCAGATACTGCGCATCTCCAGGGAACGAGTTAGTTATCTTATTACCACAGTCCTAAGCATATGCAAAACTTTCAGCTAAATGAGTGCCGAAACTTTTACTTATGGTTCCAAAGAAGGAAAGTGTCGAAGCATCCAAAGCCACCTTGGTGCATTTCAAAAAGACAAATGACTTCTTGGCTAGATTAGTGACAGAGGATGAAATCTGGCTCCATATTTATGATCCTGAAACCAAGAAACAATTGAAAGAATGTCGCCATAATGGTTTCCCCTACCCCAAAAGGTTTTGTGCCCAGAAATCGGGCAAAGAAAGCCTGGGGTACGTTTTCTGGGACAAAGTTGGCATTCTAATTATGAACTACCTACCGAATGGCACCTCAATCACCCTATAATATTACGCTAATCTTCTACACCCGCTGAAAGAGGCATCTAAGAAGAAACGCCATGGAAAGCTCACGAAAGGGATCATGATGTTGCACGATAATGCACCCGTGCGCAAGTCCAAAATTGTTGCTGTCAACCTGATCACCCTGGGATTCCAGTTGGTCCAACGCCCACCTTACTCCCCAGACCTGCCTCCTTCTGACTATTTTCTATTTTCCAACCTGAAAAAAAAAAAAAACATCTGAAGCGTCATCGTTTTGAAGACATTTCTGACGTCACACAGACTGCTAAGAGCTGGTTTGAGGGACAATCAAATGATTTTTTTAAAGCATTTGCTAGAAAAGCTTCAACAACGCTGTCAAAAGTACATTAATCTCTATGAGGAATACATTGAATAAATATGTAATATCGGACCTCTGATACTTATTTTTCATGGCAAAGCCAGGAACATTTCAGCACCTCCTCGTAAATGACGGCGAAATGTCACGCAACGGGGCAGAACATTCTAAAATTTAAATTATTAAATTTAATGACTAATTAATACAACTATTGCTCCTTCTCCAGGTGATATTATTGTTAAAAAGAAGGTATGATACGGGGTACTAAATTGTTAACAAAAAACCGGAACATAAAATGAATAACTCCACCTTTTTAATGAGCAGTACATTGGTGTTAATTATAATGTGAAAATGGTACAGCTAAAAAATGAAAATAATGAATAAAAGCAAAAGCAAATACCGAATATAACATATTTTAACTAATAATACGGTATTGTGTAATTACACATAATTAAGTCGATCTTTACTGTTTAAAATTCATCAAGCGTATTCTTATTAACTGATAATTCCCTCTCGTACTCATCAGAAAATAAAAATAATGAAAAAAAATAAATAAATTATGGTTGAAAATTACTTCAGTGTCTAGGCTCTACATATTCATTTCTTGGGAGTTAATCTTCGTTAATCTTCACGATAGTAATGTTTGCTATCTCTCCATCATGCGGAAAAATTGCGTAAATTGATAAATACTTGCACTGAATTATGAAACTGAAAAGCATATCTAATAGAAAAGTCACGAAAAATCACTTTCAAATAATTTCTGTGGACATGATGTTTACACTTTCGCTATTTTTCGTGAATGCAATTAAGTTATCAAATAGAAACAAAATCAAGAAAAGCAGAAATCAAAAAAAAATAAAAATAGATTAACGAAATAAATTAATATCTTCACGATCTCTTTTAAACAAGTAACACATTTAACTGTTGTTAGTTATAGAGGGTGATTCTGATCTTCAAGACATTGAAGGCCTGGAGTCGAACTCTGGATTACGTGCACTAAACGAAAGTGTATTTACTGCTTTGTCCTTCCTAAAACATTTATTTCTCTAGAACTGTCACAAAAATCTTTTCCTTGTCGACAAGGAGCTATGCTACTATTACAATAATGTAATTAAAAGTTTTAATTTATTCTCTTGATTGATTCACGCCCTGCATTCAAGATATTTATAAATAAAAACAAAAGTGACTGTATTTGTGATTTAATAACTCTTGAATCACCCAGCCGATCTTGATCAAATTTTCAACATTAGCATCTGGAATGGTTTTTATTATTTCGCTTTACGGTGCAACTTAAGGAAGGGGGAGATATATAAACATTATCGAAAATAACCGATATTAGTATCGGATCCATAGTTTTCAGGGTCACTGAGATGAACAATGACACTTCTGATGCCGTTTAAATCAAAATTCAGTCCCGCAACTTCGGGGTGAGGGAGGATATATATATATATATATATATATATATATATATATATATATATATATATATGAAAATGATGGAAAATGACCGATATTAACGTCGAATCCCTAGTTTTCGGGGTAGCTGAGACGAACAGTGACAGTTCAGATGCCGTTTAAACACAAATTCAGCCCCCGTTAGTACTCCTAAGTGGGATGGTGACATGTAAGAATAATTGAAAATAACCGATATGTGTCGAATTCATAGTTTTTGGATAAATCAACCCACATAAGGTGCATAAGGTGACTGAATTCGCCGCTCACTCTTGACTGATATGCATTCAAAGGACTGGAGTTTACGGAAAAGAGTATAAGAACAGTGTAGTGTATCAAAATCAAATGAATTTTAGAAAATGTATCGTGGCACAATAAAATAAAGCTAGGAAGCTAGGAGAGCTACTACTTTACTGATTTTAACTCTCTGCAGATTGGATGACCGAAACGTCTCAAAGAAAATGTACGGAATATTACATCAAAATCGAATATTTTTAACAAAAATTATCTTCCAACATATTTCTGAAATTGAATATTTTTAACTACACTTTTATTCTTGGCAGTTTTAAACTCTACGCTGGGAACGAAATTCCCAAATATATATTAAGTTTCATCATTATCGGAAATTTGTACTCTGATTATATTGGAAAATTGAATTGGAAGATGGTGTGAAGTTGCAACATAAGGTGGATTGTACCCCCTCTTACCCCTTTATACTTGATGAAATTCAACCCCAGAAATTGGGTTATTTCTGGAGGTAGGTGGAAGACACATACCAAGTTTCATCAAAATCAGATAAGTTTACGAAAGTTATTATGGAACATACAGACAAAGACACACAAATGCCTATCGAGTCGAGTAGTGAGAAGCTTCGCTAACACTCGGTCCAATTAGTGTTTTAACCAGGGGTAAAAGTGGATCTGAAAAGGTGAGGGGACGGTAGGTAGCGGCATGACGCCACGCCGTTCCCCCTGCCTATCTTTGCCCATTGTAATTTTTTTAGGAACTGGGGGGACGCCGTACATATTTTTCCAGGTGGGGAGACGGCGTCTCCCCGCATTTCCCCTCACTTTTACGAACCCCCGTACCCCCTGGTTGTAACTATGATAGTACTATGTGCTAAGTTGTATGTTATATCATTTTAAATTATATAGTCCACGTTTCATATAGCCTCGCTGCTGAAAAGGACGTTTAGTTTCAGACTTTTGTGTACTTTCTTACGGGAACTTTTTCCCCCGTAACAAATAGCTACATTAAGAAAATTCAAGGTTTAGTCTTGGGGGATATTTTTGATTGGGGAACATAAATATTCGCACATGGCGTAGCTTGAATAATACCTGGGTCAAGACATTCAAGCGGTTTGGTTAAATTCAAGCGGTCGAATCGCACTTAGAGAGAATCCAATATGTAAAGGATCTTTTGTTAGAGTCGGCGTCCATCATGAACCGTCAAGATCAAGAATTGGTAGAGCATTGTGGTTAAACACTATACTTGGCATTTACGAGAGTTGCGTGATCGATATACCGGTATTTGAGAGTTGCGCCTACATACAGCATGCCTTCCAACCTAGGAAAGAAATTGACCTTTTCTCTGTTTTTTTTTTGTTCGTATTATTTCTTAAAGACGTCTCTAGAAATTAAATTCAAACCTCCTATTAAATCTACTTATTAAAGAAGTTAATAAGAAAATTACAAAAATGGGTTAACAATATACCCCTCGGCCACGGCCCGGCTTTAGCGGTTAGGTCGGGTAGGCACAGGCCTACTCAAAAATTTTGAAAAATATATAAACACTAAAAGATACAAGGAATAGTACAAATATTTTCCACTATTTATATTAATGGTAGATAATTATTTAACAAATAGCATCAACCACTACTGTAAAAGTAATTTCCTACTGTTACAACGACTCACCAAAGGTAGTCATCAACCTGGTTCGGCTAATAAAATAAGTAGATCTTGAGTGGTAGTATTTGTTTACACATTAAAATATCTTCCGTGATTACATTTACTAGTATTCTCACCTTTTATATTGAAATTACAAAACGATGATACGTTTTAAACAATTTTATTCGTTGATTCTCTTTGAACGAATATGTACATAGACTGTATTGCAATTGTACATGTTTGTTAGGTATCTATCAACAACAACATAGCAACTAATTATACTATAATGTATGTTTCTTACATATATTAAAAACATTCTTCTTTTGTTATTATTAAATTAACATTATATCTGGTATAGTGCTTATGTAGAAGCACTTTCTGCCCAAAAATACAAGTAATTATCAATTTATACAAAGTATCTCGTTGTATAAAAATGTCGCCCGACGATGGGACTGAATATAAAAGTTAGAAGGGAGCTTGGTTTTTATATTTAAGAACCACTGGTCCGTTCATAAGAACAATATTCCATTAATTATGTCCTATACATTTTGATCGACCCTCGTATGTATATATAACATTATTTAGTTTCCTTTACATGAATACATTTATACTAAATCTTTTATTCCATTAATACTTATTTTTGACAATAAAGTTTCAACACAAATTAATATAATGTAAACAATTTTTGTGTTTAATCAATCATGAATTAAATTATAATCCTTCACATTAATAAGAAAGAATTAAAATCATTGGAAAATTATCGTTGGTTAATGAAAATCAAAGAAAATTAAATTGAATAAAAATCAAGAATTAAACGCAACCTACGTTCGAGCGAACAAAAGGAAGAAAATAAATCCATTTCTACACAAACAGAAGATACCCTTTTATTTTTTATTTCTTTTTCTTAGTCTCCTTCATTCTTATGTATTTGAGCAAGAATGTCAGGCGCGACTAACTTTTTCACTAGACGCATCCATTTTTCTTTTGTATACTGGGTAGGTTTCCAAACCTTCAACTCATCTATATTACGAAGTCCAATTGACGCACCCGTTTTAGCGTTCAACAATTCAAAAACTTTAGGGTTTATTTCCTTAAAACATAAATAAGGACCTGAGAAAATGTCACAAAATTTGTAAATCTTCTTTAACAACATATTATTTTGTGGATGTTGTTTAACAAAAACTAAGTCATTGACCTTGATCCGATATTTTCCTTCTTGCAAAGACTCTACTTGAGAATTACGTTTCAAAAATTTGTTATGTCTTCGGATTTTTACCATATTCACTAAATTGGAAGAATCTACGATTGTTGAATCTTCTAACTTGACATCAAAATGTCGTTCCACAGGGAAAATCAAATCAGAACCGTTATGTACATTTTCCCTGTATCTATATGGAATTATATAAGGCTTGGTTACAATGGGTTTGTCTGTTTTAACCTTAAAAGAATAAACAAAATCCTTGCAACGCCCAGGACGTTCTGAAAAGACATTTTTATGTTTGTATAGGATATCCTTAAAGTCAGCTTTTACTGTATTATCTGTAAAATCAAGACTACTTTCGAGTGACTTAACACGCTCAGAAAACAATACATCGTCTTTTGAATCCATCAAATTTTGTGTGTCTTTCGTTCGTCGATCATTTAATTTACCACTTTCTGAACTAACAGAAACATTATTCAATACATAAGGAACATTATTATATTGACAAGCAATATCATCTAATTTTGGAAGCAGTTTCTGAACGATTTCCTGAGGTATGCCAGGTATAGTCAACGTTTGGTTTCTAAAATCGAGCATGACACGCAATTGAGATAATAAATCTAAACCCATAATTAATTTTTCATTCAGTTCCTTTATTACTAGAATAGGGATTGATATTTCAAAACCTTGAATAGCTATTGTCACACGAGTAATTCCAGCTACTCTCTTTTTATGTTTACCGGTAAAATCAACTATAATAAGATTCTCAGCCTTTTGTAACTTAGGATTCGAATAATTGCTAGTAATTGCTTTCCATAGTAAAACGAAATATATATAAATACTTCGCTTTAGCCCTGATTCGTTTTACGTATCTTTAAATTATCATGTTATTATAATAAACATATCAGCTACTAATTACTAACCATAAATTGCATCCAGATATCGTCGATTTATTCTTCTGTTTTATACGTACATTAAATATCAACAGCAACCATATCTTTCGTATACGTATCCTCTAATTTCGTGTGTATATCTCCGTAAAGAGCTTTCCCATAGCAACTAATAATCTCGACAATAACAACATGTTCTATCAATAACAAACTAATAATCTTACTCATGACAACATGTCCTGTCAATAACAGCGTTCTTTCTTTTAATTATATCTAAGCTATATGCTTAATTATTGCGCCTCTGATCAATGTTGATAATATAGGTACAGATTAATTATAATAGGGATATATCGCTGTAGATGTCGCCCAGAACGGGAATTCCGTAACAGTATTACAGAGAAGGAAAGAACCCTGTATATTTTCAAAACATTCACTTTTTGAATAGCCCTCGTACTAATTATTATTACATCAATCCTCGTATTAATTATTATTATTACATCAATATAAATATTTTTCTTTTCCCTTCTTTCTCCATATATATATATCAATTCATTTATAACAACATTTTTCTTTTATTACTAATTACGTATCATAAAACGTCGATTCATTACAAATATCATTTATGGATCTATTCAAAATTATAACTAATTGATGACTTACGCAGAGTTACTAGTTAGTTGTTCCTCCTTTACATTGAACGATAACATCCATATACAAACAACATTATTTATAATTAAGATCGTCATCTTATCAAAACAACAACAAGATCAGAAGGCAATAATTACATTTGAAGGCTTCAATTTAAAATCAATGTCATAGATTTCAAGTTAACATAATCAAATCTCTTTTGAACATGTAAAGTAAAATAAAGGTAAACATAACACTCAAAGTTAATACAAAGATAAAATAAATTAATCACATCATAACATGTTGCAGAAATATAAAGTCCAAATGAAGTATTCACAACACAACTCGTAACATCTGAGAGAATAAATTAAGAATTGTTATCCAAATTTAATTTAGTTAACATATCAGGGTTGAAATTTTAACCAGCTTTAGCCGTTTACCTGCTCCAGCTTTTCATATCTAAATTATATTTATCATCAATATTATTCACAAATAAATTAATAGACGAATTTTGCGTTGAATAACCGTGGGAACCTTCGGCTGGTATGGGATTAACCCCAACCATATCAGCGGGTTTTAGTTTAAATTATGATTAACAAATGGGTCAATTAAAGTACATTGAACACCACAATCTTGGTTATTCTCTCTTGATCCATTTCCCGTTTCATTTATTACTTCGGTCCTATTCCGACAGTTCCTGCCATCTCGAGATCTCCAATTGAATCTGTTTTGGGTCACACTGGTATGCATGACATTGTTACTGTAATTACGTCTTCCACGAAAGTTTCTTCCGTTCGTCCAACTGTTCCTCGGATTATTATAATTCGTTCCATTTCTACCGCTAGAATTGAATCTTCCATTAGCTCCAGTTCCAGTACGTATAACAGATCTTTCACTAATTCCAATGCCAGTATTGTCACGTGACCTCTCATCGCTGCGAAGATTTTCGGTATTTTCATTAGTTATATTCAGGTTTCTGACAGGAATTGGATTGGGTGGATTACGATTACTTCCGCTAGGGTTCGGGAATTGATTCTCGAAGTTTTGAACTAAAATTATCAGATGATTGAAGTTTACGCATTGAGCAGACAACAGAATCTGTTGTAATTTATACGGCAATAAAATGCGTACGGAAGCGATTATTCTGGATTCTGGCTGAAACGGATTGACGAGTTTAAGTTCATTATATGCATTGATTGTAAAATCCGTAAGAGATTTATCGACCCGAGGTGAATAGTGTCGAGTTCGCACCATCGCATCACGGTTAGCTAACAAGAAATCATTTTCGTAATTAGCCAACAGGGCCCGTTTAAATTCTTCGTAGGATTTTATATGGTCGCGAATAGCTTTAAACCACAAGGAACAAGGAGGAAGTAACAGATGTGGTAACAACTTCATAAATTTAGATTGATCTACACCCATAATCTCGCACTCTGCTTCAAATTTTTCTAAGAACGAGCTTGCGGTTTCGTCACACTTACCGCTGAATTTAGTCATGGCCTTAATTTCACTGACCTTAACGTTTATTTTGCTATAGTTATGTTTTTGTTGGCGTTGATAATGGTCTGGAACCCTTTTGTACTTATTTATCTCCTTTCTTCTTTTGCGATCTGGACTTTGGAATCGCCTTCTGTGGTTTTCCACAACTAAACCATCATCAGTAGAACTCTTAGAAGAAGATATCCCGTCAGTTTCTATTAATGGAGTTCTCGGGCAGTGATGCAATGCTTCCTGTTGAAGATGCAATGTTCCCTGTTGATGATGCAATGTTTCCTGTTGATTGGGAGTACCCAAAGCCTCCTTATACATAGGATTATTGTAGTCACATTCCCTCTCTTGTAACGATCTGATTTCCTCTTGTATGTTGGATATCAGTATGCTATGTGAATTGACCTGGGCAGTAATATTCACTATCTGATTTTTTTGTTGGGCTGTCGTCGATTCCACGGCTTCAACGGTTTTCTTTATCGACTCTGTTTCTAGAGCTAGTTGATCCTGTCTATCTTGCCATTTGTTACTAAATTGTTGAAACCTAGTATCAACTTCTCGCGTCATATCATTTGTAATTTTGTTGGTAACTTCATCAGCTAATACTTGCAAATTTTCTTTCAAATTGTATTGCAAGCGATCAAAATTTTCTTGCACACCTTGTACTTTATCTGAAAGAGATTTATGCTGCGCTAGTATCTGTTCTAGCTTTTCATCGTTTGATTTCAGCTTTTGATCGTTCAATTTCTGCATCTGTTCTAACTTTTCATCATTCAATTTTTGTTGTTGATCCAATTTAGTTTGTTGTTGATCAAATTTAGTATCAAGTAGTTGACTAAACATATCAATAAGGTTAGAATAGGAATGTTCAGACAGAGTTACGGCATTTCCAGGTATGGTTTCATTTGAAATGCTGGGTACTTCTTCAATCTCGGAATTCTGCATATTAGCAATTCTTTGTATTCTCTTCCCACTTCTCAAAGTAGTGAAACTCATAAAATACGTATATACATAAACTCAGTTCTTACTATTCTTCGGAACTAAATAGTATAGTATAGTCCCGTGTCTTCGGCACCAGATAAAACGAAATATATATAAATACTTCGCTTTAGCCCTGATTCGTTTTACGTATCTTTAAATTATCATGTTATTATAATAAACATATCAGCTACTAATTACTAACCATAAATTGCATCCAGATATCGTCGATTTATTCTTCTGTTTTATACGTACATTAAATATCAACAGCAACCATATCTTTCGTATACGTATCCTCTAATTTCGTGTGTATATCTCCGTAAAGAGCTTTCCCATAGCAACTAATAATCTCGACAATAACAACATGTTCTATCAATAACAAACTAATAATCTTACTCATGACAACATGTCCTGTCAATAACAGCGTTCTTTCTTTTAATTATATCTAAGCTATATGCTTAATTATTGCGCCTCTGATCAATGTTGATAATATAGGTACAGATTAATTATAATAGGGATATATCGCTGTAATAGCGAATATGATAATAAAGAGGCGTTTGCTCCTGTGTCAAGTAAAGCTTCTGTGTTTAACCCATTGATTTTGACAGGTATTTTAGCTGTACTGTATGATTTTAAAAATACAAAATTTTCTTCAACATCAAAACCATCATTGACAGTATCATCTTTGGACCAATAACGATTTACTACAGGCATAAATTGGTACTGACATCTATTAACTGCTATTTCCGAATAATTATTTACAGATACGTCATGTAAAAGGTCGTTTTCATCATTAACATGAACATGTAAGTTGGAAGATAAATGTTCATAAGAATCAATAGCTGACATGAGTTTGACGTTATCGCATAAATTTGAAGATAAATGTTCATGAGAATCTATAGCTGATATGGGTTTAACCCCTACCACATCAGCTGCAATTAGTTTAAATTCATACTCGTGTATGGTTCCAATAAAGTACATTGTACAGCACAATCATGATTATGTCCCGTATTACTGTTCTGTACAGGAATTGCATCAATATCTGGATTTTGATGCGAAGTGCCATCTCTTAACCCCCGATTACGTCTATCCACGTAGTTTACTGTATTCCTGGAATTTCGCCATGTATTTCGTCTATTTCTGAACCTATTTTGGGTATATGGTCTTACATAAGGATTGCCACGACTAATTAGGTTAGGCGGATTCCCTACATAGCTCTGCCTATTTTGCTCGTTCTGATTGCTTGAATTTACTCGGTTTAGGTTGTGTTCCGTATCGTTCACACTACGGATATTTAGATTCCGAACAGGTACAAAATGATCTGAATTATTTTTACTTTTGCCTATTCCTGCTTGTTGATTCAGAGCATGGTATTGAGTTTCATAACATTGAACAAGCATTAATAAATGGTTAAAACTCATACATTGGGTAGAAAACAGGATCTGTTGTATCTTAAACGGTAACAAATTTCGAATTGATGCTATGATTCTAGATTCCGATTGCAATGGATTTACGACTTTTAATTCGTTGTATGTATTTACAACAAACTCGACAATAGATTTGTGCAAACGAGGATTGAAATGTTGGTTTCTAATCGTGGCATCTCTATTTGCAAGCAAAAAGTCATTTTCGTAATTTGCGATTAGCGCTGCTTTGAATTCCTCATACGTACTAACGTGATCTCGTACTGCTTTAAACCATAAAGAACATGGTGGGAGTAATAAATGAGGGATTAGTTTCATATATTGTGATCTATCTATACACATTATATTGCACTCGTCCTGAAATTTTTCTAGGAAAGAAGTAGTATTCTCATTACATTTACCACTGAACTTACTCATAGCACGTATTTCACTCATCTTTACGCTTAACTTTACCTTCCTTTTATCATTCCGTGTTCTTGTTGAGTGACAATTCCTACCTATGGCGTGATGTATAGTTGCACCATCTTTTTTTCGCCCGTCTGTACTCCTCGGATGAATTTCTTCCAAAATAATGTCCTCATCAGTTACGGGTGAAGGCGAAGTCATTTCTTGTGAACAAGGGAATTCTACACGATCATTATCCATGTTGTTGTGGTATGTGTTGTCCTTGATCTGTAGTGTCCTGATTTTCTCTTGTAAGGTAGCTATCAACTGTGTATTCAAACGTATCTGGTTGGAGTTATCCGTGACCTGAATCTTTTGTTGCTGTACAGAAGATTCTATTACTTCCAAATCCCTTTTTACACCACTGACTTCTTGGATTAGATGATTTTGATTATCCTGGCAATCCTCAGATATTCTTTTTAACTTTTCATCAAACTGCGAGGTGATGTCATTCATTGCCTGAATAATAAATTGTTTCGTCTCTTCTGACTTCTGCTCCATTCGTCTACTTAATTCCTCATATTGTTTGTTGGATTCCTCGGACTTCTGCTCCATCGTCTGCTTTAATTCTTCATATTGTCTGTTGGATTCCTCGGACTTCTGCTCCATCGTCTGTTTTAATTCCTGCTTCATGGCTTCCATATCGTCTTTTCGGCTTTGTTCTTGCCGCTGTAAGACTAATAAAATTCGGTCTTCTAATGTCATTCCTGGTGCTACACTTCGTTCACCGTTATCACTATCACTGGTTCCTTTCTCCATTGCCTCACCGTTCATTTTTCTTGTGATTATTCTACCACTTCTAAGTCTTGTCAAGTTTGTAGTCATTAACCTTATTACAGAAGTAAATTCACCCTTACTTTACTTCGGGATATGAATTTACAAGAGTCCCGGATGAGGTAAACCAAAATTTTTACAACGACTCACCAAAGGTAGTCATCAACCTGGTTCGGCTAATAATATAAGTAGATCTTGAGTGGTAGTATTTGTTTACACATTAAAATACCTTCCGTGATTACATTTACTAGTATTCTCACCTTTTATATTGAAATTACAAAACGATGATACGTTTTAAACAATTTTATTCGTTGATTCTCTTTGAACGAATATGTACATAGACTGTATTGCAATCGTACATGTTTGTTAGGTATCTATCAACAACAACATAGCAACTAATTATACTATAATGTATGTTTCTTACATATATTAAAAACATTCTTCTTTTGTTATTATTAAATTAACATTATATCTGGTATAGTGCTTATGTAGAAGCACTTTCTGCCCAAAAATACAAGTAATTATCAATTTATACAAAGTATCTCGTTGTACTGTCATTAATCAATCAAATGTGTATATGTATCCATAAGCAAGGGAGCGGGCCTATCCAAAATTAAAATCCTAAAACTGCCCCTGCCACTTCTGGTGCTAAACTCGAAAATTTTCGACAACGTTCTATGTTAATGTTTATCACTTGTGGCTCTCTCAACTTCACTCATCCGGAGTATATGTGTTTGGTTTCCAGTTATAGTCTGGACAGGGCCATATATTGCAGGCATAGGGCCTCAAAATCTGTTTCGTAACAACTTATATGATTTGAAGAGGAGACATTTTTCAATATTTTTTTCCCTATGCTTTTGCGTCTGTGCTCCAACTAAGATAAATTTCAGCTCATACATTAGTTTGCAATCTTTATGAGGCATCTGTGAAACGTATATCTTGATTAAGACGCTACAGTGATCTGTTGACAAACAAAGAGAAATGTATTCTGTCAGTTTATAAATGTGCGTTTATGGATTTGAAAAGTGTAGGTGTTATAGTGAAGACGAAGTTACTTCTTTTTCAACTTGTAGTTAATGTTCCATCAAATCAAGTCAACGAGGTGATATGACACGACCGTGTTTTGGTTTGTTCTGCAGTGATATCAACCACTCTAATTACTTCTTTACGTGCCAAAGTAGACTCAGTTCATCCTTATTTCATTTCTTTTTTCTAAATGTTTTAGACTTTTCTTTCTGTCATTATCTCATTAATCTGACCTTGTGCTAAGGCGTTAAGGCTTTTCAGTGTTTTACTACGTTTTTATTTGTTTACAAAATAATATTTGTATTTGTTGTAATGTAATGTTTCTATTTGTTTACAATATACTATTTTATTTGCTTACAACGTAACTTATTATTTGTTTAGAACGTATTTTTTCATTAATTTAGAACGTAATATATTATTTGTTTACAACGGAACTTTTTATTTATTTACAACGTAAGAAGTGGCAGCGTTCTCACTTTTACTTTGGAAGGTATAATGTAACGTTTCTATTTGTTTACAATATACTATTTTATTTGCTTACAACGTAACTTGTTATTTGTTTAGAACGTATTTTTTTCATTAATTTACAACTTAATATATTATTTGTTTACAACGTAAGAAGTGGCAGCGTTCTCATTTTTAAGGTAACTGGTTACTTGTTCATTTGTAAGGTTACTGGTTCAAATTCAGAGGACATTTACTGCAATTTTTCCTTTGTTTCACTAAGCAAATAGGAGGATGGTACCTGACCAAGTTTCATACGGACATCATTTGCTTACACAAAACTCAAATATACAAACTTTTTCAATGTTATGACCTGTCTATATTTTGTCCTTCATTTGGTGTTTCTAGAAAGAAAATCAACCACAAGGTTAGTAGAATTGTACGCGAGGAACATACCGAAGAGTGGGTCCTGGAGTCCAGAACCACCAAAATCACGAGTTTTCGGTTCATTGAGTCGAATTTTATGTGTAAGTTTACAAATTTTAATATAATTTATCTTTATATTGAGTTTTGATATCCCCGAAATAAATTCCTAGGTACGTTCTTGTCATACGTAATTGATGAAACTAATTCGACCTTGCCCAAATTTGGCATCGTGATAGATCTTAACGAGCTTAGTATGCACGTGAAATATTTTGATGTTCAGGACTTTCGTTCTTGAGTTATGAACCGACAAATTTAGGGTTTGAATTTGAACTTCGCTGAATTTTTGCAAAAGAGATTGTTTACAAGTAACTGATATTTGAGTAAAACTACGCCGAGCAAACAATCTTCGTTAGTAAACGTTAATTTGAACAACAAGTAAGTAAATTAGGGAAAGATTGAACTTTCACAAACTCGGGAACCAAAGATCAGATACCATGATATTTCATATTCTTAATAGGTTTGTTAAGAACTACCATCATGAAAAGTTTGGTCAAGATTGACTGATTTTTATCGATCACATACACTATATGTTATCCTTTCTGATTTATTTTCTTAAAAACCAAAAAGTGAGTACTGTTTCACAGTGTGTAACTACGTAGACTTCCAAACTATGGAAATTCAATACTCAAACTTGAAGTAGTACATCTATAACAACAGGTTGCAATAGAGTAATAATTTCGAAGATAGAACTTTTTCCTCGGAAGCTAAATCTATATCAAAAAGCCATTATTAACTTTGCTTTGCTGTTTTTGTTCTATGACGATAAAGGTTGAAGCCGTTAATTTGAATCAATTTCGGATTAAATAAATTATTAAAGGAGAAGGTAGAACCTAGTTATGGGAAGCTGAATCGATTGCAAAAACCTGCATCTCGATATGTCTTGCCGTTCCTCCTCTACGGAAGTCAGTATTGAAACTGGAAGTTGTAATAAATTTCAACCACTTTCGCTTTTGTAGAGTGTTATGGGCTGTGACGGTATGAAATCCTGAATTGATTGTAAAAAACGGCGTTGCAAAAGCTTGCTGCTGTCTGTTACCATTTTTGTTCTATGGTGATAAATGTTGAAACCAGAAGTGGTTAATTTTAACCACATTTGGAATCAATAGAGGGTTAAGGGAGAAAATAAAACCTACTCTTGGGAAGTTGAACCAAATGCAAACGAACAAGCAAACAAAAACTACAGAATGGCTCAAAGGTAGGTATACACCCCTGCATTAATCAAGTATAACATTCTAGTTTGTGTATTTATTTGCTTCGGCTGTTCCGAACTTATGGTATAAGTAAGAAGACATTAAAAACTAATAATAAAGAAACTAAGTCTACCTGATGGATAATAATAAGAAATGATATAAAATGCAATGAGCTGCTCAATACGGCACTGTATAGGGTCTACCTATTTTTGGGCCATCCTGTATTATCTCGATATCTTATCGTTTTTACTATACGGAAATGACTATTGAAATCAGAAGTAGTGTGCCATCAGTCCTAGCTCAAAATACTTATTAAATGAACGCAACAAAACGGGGATGAAACTGATGCACAGCACGGCACTTAACTGTAAAATTATGATTGAATTTAAATGAAATTCAATTATTTTAATTTTGAAATTGACTAGTTGGGGAAATAGGTGAGAGAGAGTGAGAAAGGTTTTAAGTAAGATAAAAGAATGAGCACTAACCTGATAGATCCAACGCGGCTGGCGTCGTCCTGGTTATCTGGAACGATTAATGTCTTTCTTTGGAGGAGCCTGGATAAACTGGAGTCAGTCAACATTTGGATCTCTATCCTGTTGATCTGCAAGGGGCATCGAGTTCTCTCTTGACAATGCGTCTTGACGATGATGTTCTCCTACACCTTCATTCCACTAGTCTCAACTTAAGATCGATGCATCTGCGGTGATAAACCAAACAGAATGGTATTCTTGAGTTATGGAGCTGGTTGTTCTCCAACGGTGCGATCCGCTTCTCTCGTCTTCTGCACTTATCCTAACTGTGTGTCGAATACCCCTTGTCAATGTGTCCTCCGTGGTTTTGTCTGGCTGTAAAGTGATGACTCTGGCGTTCAATGAACGGGGAAGTATCAGGCTGTGCGTAAAGGTATGCGGGAAGGCAAGAAGGAAACTAGTCGTGTTTATTTAAAAAATTGTGATTACAGAAGCTGTCTGGAAATATACAATTTTAATAAAAGTTTTGTTCCGACGGATTTTAGAGAGTTCATAGTTCTGTCGTTGATAAATGTAATTTAATAAAATAATTCAATTTAGAGAATTAAGTTAGGAGTCCACAATAACACATCTAATACACAGCTACTTCACAGTAGTAAATTTGAAGAGTGTTGCTGATTGTGATGGTATATACTCTCGATACCTTGAATTAATTGTAAAAAACCACCTGCCACTACCTGTTAACATTTTCGTTCTCTGGTGATAAATATTTAAACCCAAAATGATTAATTTGAACAACTTCTGGTTTGTTTAGTGTTTTATGAAAAAACATGAAACCTATTCTTGGGACAACTTAGCGATTGCCAAAAAAATCACGGTATCTCTTCCGTCTTGCTCTGTGGAGATCAGTATTGAAACTATAAATGGTAGCAAATTTCAAATATTACCGATTTTGGTAGAGAGTCCGATGGATATGTCCTTGAGATCCCGAATCGATTGCAGAAACCGCTTGTTGCTATCTATTACCAGTTTTGTTTTATAGCAATAAATGTTGAAACCGGAAATGGTTAATTTTAACCACTTTCAGATTCAATACAGTGTTAAGGAACGAGATAGAACCTACTCTTGGGAAACTGAATCAATTTCAAAAAGCACACACTGTAAAAAAAATCATAGGTAAATTTACAAATACGGTGTCAATCTGTTTGCCAAACCTCTATGTAAATCAATTTACATCTTTAAAGCAAAATTACTAATATGGAATGGCGTAAAATTGCATTTTTATCAATATATCATATTTTCTTATAAATTTACTATAAATTTGTAAAAAAAAAAAAAAAGCAAATTTTGTAATTTAATCTAAGGAAATGTATATCAACTTACAAAATGAAGGATAAATGATTTTACATTTATACTTGGCAATTTAATTACAGAAATATTTTTCAGTGCATCTCAATATCTCTTACTGTGTTTGCTCTGATACCTGTTGACAGACGGACGGACAAAGGCGTTTTATAAGATTTCCGATACTTATGCATAGCATAGTTTGGAAGTCTAAAAAAGTAAAAGAAAGAAAGAAAGAAAGAAAAGTCAAGTAAAGGTCGAAAAGTAAAAGTGTAATTTTTGCAAGTTGAATAGGCTTAACGCTTAAAATAACTAATAAAGAATTGTTGAGAATTAGCTCTTGGTAACCTACTGACAAATTGTGCTCACAGTGCATTAAATTGTATGATTTATATAACTATGATGTATTTGACTAACTGTAATCACTAATTAATTGCAAATACAATTGAGTCTCCAATTATACAATACGTACGGAAGGCTAACAATTTTGATTGTCCTGTTCAACTCGACGATTTCGCAGATATTCAAACATTTGTAATTCGAAAACCGAGACGAATAGTCACCTTGTATTTGTTTAAAACAAAACTAAGATGTTCATTCATATTTAATATGTTTTGTATGTTGTAAACCAATCCATATATAAAAAAACTAATTTCTTGCTATCTCTTATCATTCTTGCACTATGGAGATAAATACTGAAATCAGAATGTTTACATTTAGATGCATAAATGTTTATTTTTAGAGGTAAGGTGTGTTCAATATAAATCCACACAAACTTTTAGAGCACAGCATTTGTCTCATGCAGTACATAAACAGGCCGCAGACCTGTCAGGACGATGAGCCGGTAGTGCACCAATAGGTACATTAACAAGATGTGTTATCGTGACCCTTTTTGACAGTGATGATGGTATTGAAGAAAGACCTATTGCGGGAACGTGTGTACAAGTTCTACGGGACACATAAAAGCAAGGTCAAGATGTGCACAGTAAAACATTTTACAGCCAAATGAGTGCCGCGTATAACAATCATTAGAAGATGTAAGAATGTGATTGAGTGGAAATGGCAGTCGAAATCGGGACGACCCGCTCGTATTTTCACGAAACAAAAGGCGCAGCAGCTGAAGAAGACACTCCAGAACAACGATGGTGTTTCAATGCTTGTGATTTCATCTTGGATGATAAAATCTATCTTACATAGTCCCATACCTCTATCAATGAAAATGATGGATTCTATACATTTGGCCCCTCTACAGGTCCATATAGTGTTAAATTTGCCAGTAAGAAGAAATTTGGAGAGAAAGTGCTTGTTTGAATTGCCATGAGTCCCAAAGATGTTAGCCAACCGTTGTTGCGTCGATTTAGATTTGCTATCAGCGTTCAGACGTACCTGCTACAGTGCATTTGGAAAAGACTAACACCACAAATACGTGCAAACTATGAACCAGTTACATACGTGTTCTGACCTGATCTAGCATCCGCGCATTACGCCAAAGTTGTGACTGATATGGAAACAAGATAACCTAGTTAATGTTTCAAAAATTCGACCCACCGAGAATTTCTGGGCAAATTTGAAGGCTGCTGTCTATGCTAGGCATGGCATGCTACAAACCCGGATCAGCTCATTGGACGAATCCGTTACTGCCTGAAGGTTATTGATCTATCTGTTGTACAAAACCTTGCAAGCTCCATCAGACGTCGTATCGACAAAGTGCGTCATGAGTGAGTGATTGAAAGCCGTTAGTGCTACGATACTATTTTCTGTAGTCTTCTCATATGTATCACCTTTGTACCTTTTTCCGTGTGGTATTTCAATTACGTTTGTTACTGTAACTTGTGCGGATTTATATTGAACATCCCTTATTAATGTTTATTTTTGGAACGGTGAATCCATATCAAAAACTAATTTCTTTCTATCTCTTATCATTCTTGCACTATGGAGATAAATAGTGAAACCAGAAGCGGCAGTGGATTTCTATAACTTCCGGTTTTAGTACAGAGTCACGGGTAGAAGTGGAATCTATTATTTGGACGCTGAATCGATTAAAAAAAACGGAAATGTATTTCGTTACTTATTACCATTATCATCGTATAAAACGCAAACTGTTGATTTTTACCACGTGCAGTTGGAAATGAGAGTTAAGGAAGATAAAATCTAATCTTGGGGTGCTAAATCGATTCCATGAAACTACCTCTCGCTACCACCAGGGATTTAGCTCTGATATCTGTTGACAGACGAACGGATTTCTCTATAAGACCTCCTTACATATATCATAATTTGGAAATCTAAGAACCACAAACTTGGATAAGTGGAACCTAGATAACTGAGAAACCACTATTACTGGAAATCTTGTCCTTCAACATTACCTCTATGAGTGAATCATAGGCAGTTTCAACCTCCTATGTAAGAAACTCAAAAAGTGTAATATCAATATAAGTGGGATTAAGTTGTCGGGCCCTTGTGATCGCACTTATCCAAGTTTGAGAGTCAGTATCGTTATTGTTATTTCCATTATTCAATTTACATAAATTACATAAAAAAGCCATATGTCAGGAAGAGAATAACAATTCTCTGCAACGGTTATATTCTGAACGTTCACATGTTAAAAAAAATCATTACACGAATTCATTACAAATAAAGGAAAGTTAAATAAAATAGTCGTGAAATACATATTTTGTATTAAAGTGATGATTGGATTATTCTCAAATTTTCGCATTAACTTCAATGTACATGTATATTAACATTTGCAATCTGGGCTGTTCATGCTAGGGTAAATGGAGTGGAATCCCAGGCATCAAACACAAATGAAAGAATGGGTTTTTCAGGAAGAGTAAGAAGCTTACTATTTCTAATTTATACCTTGGATTTAAAATATTTAGTAATGAAGAACTATAATTTTTTTTGTACGATATGTTTAGGATTTTATACTATTAATTTCACGAAGTACTCTCCTGATCGATTATCTTTGACATGATAAAAATAAAGTTGGTTCAAACTAATTTAGTCATACCAGATATATTATTCTCACCAGGGCAGGAATTACCGGAGGTGCACCCCACCTTTGTTGTAAACATCTAAAATAAGAATCAAGCTGTAGAAATAACAATACTTTCCCAAAATCTCTGCCGTCATGTTTCTGTTTGGGCCTTAAAAGAAAGTGGAGTTTTGCAATAACAAAATCTTAAGTCGATTTTCTGAAGGTTGCAGGAGAAAGACTCATCAACAAAACAATACGTGTTTCATTTCTCAAGTCAAGTAGGGAAGAAAATAAGAGTCCAGGAGGGAAAAAAACACGCGACCAGAAACTGAGCATTTCCAGAGCGATCTCCCATTCACCCACAGACGCTTAAAGGCATTTAGAAAGTTCAAATTTAATGCAGATGTACTGGTAGTTATTGGTGCACCCCCGGTCAGAAAATCCAGGATCCGGCCCTGATTCTCACCTACATAATTCACCCTGCAACTTAATTTAGTCCAGTTGACGGGATAACCTTCCCTGCAATAATACCATAGTACTGAAAGAGGCATTCACTTAAAGCAAAACAATGCCTCGTAACATCAGGAGACTTCTGACATTACGTAAGTCAATTTAGTTCAAGCACAAAAGAAAAAAAAAAAAACATTATTATTTCATTCCCATCATGCGGTTTGATCAAAAGGATACAAACATATAAAACATTCTGAACTTTTTTTTTCCTGTTTTGCAACAGATAAAGAAACTAATTTGTACGAATTTTTTCTTACAGTTATTTCTGCGAAGTCTTGTTAATCATATACGAACATGCTAAATCATGATAGTGAATTTAAAAAAAAACGCAATATAACAGGACATAACGAGTAATAATTCAAGCTTCCACATAATGACGTGTTGATCTTCCTGATAGTATATAATATAAAGTTTATCCATGCTATGTTCTGAACTTTTCGTAATGCACAGTCGTCTGTATCAATCATAAACTAATAGCAGGATCAACCATATGTATATCTGTAATAACGGAACATTAAAGCTTCCACTCATCACACTTCAAGAGGAAAGAGTTATATTATGTGTGAATGATAAAATACGCATCCAAACATTAAGTGCGTGTCAATACAGCTACTTCGATACTGATATAAAAAATGATAAAAATTTCGACTATTTAGCCTTTTAGTAACGGGAATTTGTTCTCCAACTTTTGAACACGCATCCTAAACCACTTCCTCTTATATGTACAACGGAAAATGTGTTCTGCAAGGGTTATTTTAACATAATACATTTCCTGTTTTATATTATGAAAAGTATGGATAATAATTAAGAAAATTAATTATTATTAAAGTGAATTAACAACCATATGAATCATTCTACTATAAAAAGAAAATTGCAAACATTTTTTTTTTATTGCAGGTGAATAAAATATTATACATTTTTACGTTTCTAACCCTTTCTTATTGCATTTCCTGTTGTTATTTTAATGGTCACCAAATAATGTTGTTTTATTCGACTTGTTTCAACGATCACAACCAGGGACAAAGGTTTTACAGTTATCATCTTTCACTTAAGACGAAGCGTCAATAAAGTTTACGTTACACTACAGTGCATGTGTGTGTACACAATTGTGTTTATATGTGCGTATAAAATAGAAATTTCCTTATGTTCCTTCACACATAACAGCTAAGTTTATCATGTAATGTTAAGTCACACATGCTTGATACTGCACCATTACATAATCATCATAGATGTTATACTAGTTCTTTCTGCGTTTTTCATTTGTTCAGCTTGTACGTAAGTAAGTGTGACCAGTATACGAAGTCTAAAATACGAATGTGCATGCGAAAGCAGTTGTGTATATTTTATATGCATATGAAATAGACTAACGTAAAATAAATAAATAAATAAATAAATAAATAAAACCGCGTGATTCACTATTAGTAGAAGGATGTTCTCTTTTTCTTTTAAGCAGAATTGATTACAAGAAGCAGACATTTGGAAGATCTTAACTAACTAACTAACAGTATGGCCTATGAAACCCGGAGGTTCAATGCCGCGTTCACAAAAGCTCTTTATTGATTTCTGTCCTTAACCAACTGAATCAAGTTTCTACTTTTTGTACCTATTTCTGCGAGATCCATCTTAATATTATCCTCCCATCTACGCCTAGATCTTCCTAATGGTCGTTTTCCGATTACCAGTTAAAACTTTCAAAGCGTTCCTACTTTCTTCCATTCTGGCTACATGGCCTGCCCACCTAGGCCTCCTAGACTCGATGACCCTAACAGTGTTTCCTAAACGGCATAAATTATGCAGTTCCTCGTACTGAAGTTTCCGCTATTCTCCATTCCCCTTCCTCTTAGGTCCGAATATTCGTCTCAGTATTTTATTCTCAAATACTTTCAGTCTATGTTTTTCCCTTAAAGTAATCGACCCTGTTTCGCAACTGTAAGCACAACAGGCATGATTATCGTTTTATATACTTTAATCTTCACACTGCTCGACATAATTCGTGACGGCAATAAATTTTGAACTAAATAATACCTAACACGATATCCTGCTTTCAATCGACATTCGATTTCCTCTTGTTGGTATGTCAACATTGATCCTAGATATTTGAAAATATAAACTTTGCCGAAAGTATTATTTGATATTTTGACGCATCATAATTTGCTGTATTATTTGGAAGATATTAATTAGGAGCATGTAGTAGACCCTACAAGATACTATTAGTATGTCCGTCCTACCGTTACTCCTCACGATAAGTTTTGAACGAAAATAAAATTTCGAATTCTGCTTTTGTAATAGATAAATAAAGCGATTTCTTTGAAAGTGACTATGTTTGTGACTTAATAACCCGAACTACCCTACCGATTTCAATCCAATTTTCAACAAAGATGAGTTTTGGGACTGGAATGGATTTTACCATTTCTCTTTGGAGGTGCAGCATGGAGGAGGGGGAGATATATAAAAATGATCGATATTAGTGTAGAATTAATAGTTTTCGAAGTCGCTGAGATGAACAGTGGCAGTTTCGATGCGGTTTAAATCCAAATTCAGCCCCTATTAGTTCTCCTAAAGGGAGATGGTGGCATATAAAAATACAATGACCGATACTAGTGTCGAATTCATAGGTTTTGGGATTCCTAAGTTGATTATTGACAGTTTTGGTGCCCTTTATGTCCAAAATGAAATGTACCTGGTTTTTCTTCGTGCGAAGAATGGGTATTCAGCTAGTAGATAGATAAATAAATACAGAGGATTCTATAAATATCTAGGTGAAAATATATAGTTATTCTTACTCCTTGTTATAAACGCAGGCCCATTCATTCATACGTGTACACTTCGAGTAATTGTCCTTAAGCTACATTTAAGGCCCTCACTTGAAAAATGATAAAGATGGATTAGCACATTTTATCTGAAAAGTCAAATAAATTTCGTCCGCCGTTTTAGCCTCTCTTTCAAAACGACTCTAAAATGAAAACGAAATATTAAAATTACCCGTTATAACCTTATAAAGTATACAGTGTTAAGTTTTCATAATCTTACAGTATTTTCATTAAGCTTAAAGTATGGTTTTGTGAATATACTGATATAGTATCGATACGTTCGATACTATAAAAAAAATCTTCATCAAGCACAAAAGAAGTATGTTATTTTGAGATATTAAGCTTTTCCGTGACTAAGTGGTTATCGTACGCGCCTTTGGCGTGGGAGACCCGGATTCGATTCCCGGAGAAAGCTCATGTGGTTCGGATTCCAAGTTTATCATTAGGTACACGTCTTATATAGCTCGATGATGGAAGGGATGTTCAAAATCAACTCAATTCTTTTTGAGATATTGATATACAATAAAATCTGTCTTTATCGGGATTGAACGAGATTCACAAACACTTCCGCTAAAGATAGGTTTCCGGTTAACGAAGAGAGACTTATGAAAAAAATGCATGTATATAATGGATATACCAGATAAAATAATATGCTGTATGTACCTCAGTCAATTTACAGTATTTATTTCTACTACGAATTAATACATGCATAACTTAGAATGAATAGATAAAATACAGTACGTACTTTAACTTTGTGTACCCCATAGTCAAGAAGAGATTTCTGTACACGTTACTGCATAGCTCCTCGACTTTCCACAAACACTGTAACCTGAGAAACCACACTAAATATATCATTGTCATTTTGACGTAAGGCAAATTGTTGTAGTTCCTTTAAACTTTTACCAGCATTTGATAAATCTTTACCCTACACGCTTCTTCCAACTGAATACCATATTTCTCTTCTGCCACTACTTCGCCTTTTCCTTTGAGATTTTCCGTATAATTCTCAATTAACGCATCTACATACAGCTGTTTGTCTAATTTGATTTGCACATCATTATCTATTTCGCTAATAACTTAGTCTATAGCATATACAGGGTGTTTCAAAACAACACCGACAACGTTTGGGAGGTGATTCATGACAGCAAAATAAGGCAAAAAGTATAGACCAACTTGGGCGCACAAATGATTTCTTTCGGAGCTATAGGCTGCCGAAATTATGAAAAATTGAACTTTAAAGGTTCATAGCTCCAAAGCTGTGGGACATACCGAAGGCGGGTCAAGACTTCACTTAAAAACTAATATATGCGCTATCCAAAATCCATGTTTCAAAATCCTGCGGTACTTCCGCAACAGTTTTTATAGAAAGAGTTGGGCTACGGGCATATAATTTGAGGTACTCACCAACTACCTCTATAAAAATAGTTACGGAAGTATCGAAGGACTCCGAAACATGGATATCTGGATAGAGCACATACTAGTTCCTAAGTGAAGTCTTGACCCGACTACGGTAGGTCCCATAGTTTTGGAGCTATGAACCTCTAAAGTTCAATTTTTCATGATTTCGGCAGCCTATAACTCCGAAAGGAAGCATTTGTGCACCCAAGTTGGTCTATACTTTTTGTCTAATTTTGGTGTCAGGAATCACCTCCCAATCGTTGTCAATGTTGTTTTGAAACACCCTGTATATGTATCTTACCTCTCAATGGAAGTCTAAAAACTTTCTAAGTGCTGCAATTTGGAATTTAAAATTTTCCGGTTAAAGGCATATTTTGATTCCCGTTGTCCACATAATACAATTTCCGCTTAATGAAGATAAACACGTCCTTCGATCCTATGTTCATGAGACAGTGGAATATTTCCGTCTAAGACAAGTTTCCATTTAATAAAGGGCCCGTTAAAGACAGGTTTTACTGTATTATCGAAACGTTCAATACTACAATAGTATCTTCATCAAGCATGAAACAAGTACATCTTGTGAAAATATTGATATTAATATACGTATATCGTAACCTTACACTCCATATTGTTTTTCTGTAAAGTGAACCTTGTTCGGAATTCGTGTTACTAACAGGAATAGAAATATGTACTTTGATACAAATTAGTGAAAGTTTCCGCCATGTTACTTTAATCAACAGTTGAGAAATATGCATGGATCGAGTTATGGCATGACCATAAAAATATGTAAGCTTCATCATATCCAAAACTAAATCATGTGAGCAAACACTCCCCATATCCAAAATTTTAAATGTGAAATACTCATATAGGATTTAATAGATTTAACAGTTCTCTATGTAATCATACCTACCAGCTGATGAAAATATCTATAATTCTATTCTCAGGTAATTCCAAAAGCGACTATGAAACTCAATACTTGTCAAATATATCGTTTGTGTTACATATATACAGGATGACTCAAAAGTAGGAATACACTCCTGCATTGATCAAGTACAACATTCTAGTTTATGGATTTATTTGTTTCCACTATTCCGGGCTTAAGTTATAAGTGAAAAGACATAAAGAAGAAGCAATAAACTACTGTATACATACTAAACGTTAAGACTGTATATCTACTTTTGGGCCACTCTGTATATATATATATATATATATATATATATATATATATATATATATATATATATATATATATATATATATATATATATATATATATATATATATATATATATATATATTTCTTTCAAACAAAGGAAAATGATTCCAATATTATTTTAAACTACGGTTAAAACTTGTATCATTTTATATCATTATGGAAATACAAGGGCAAAGTTTTTTTTTATCTTGTAAACTGCATAGCTTTCCGTTGTTCATGGAGATGCAAAAAAGCCGGCTTTTTTGAATCGATGGTTTTTTTCACATAAAAAGCCGGCTTTTTTGGGAAAAAAACGAGAATTTTGGAAATTTTGGCTTTTTTCATTTTCATGATTTTTCTATCTAAATAGCTTTCTTATAGTATATTCAATAGTTAGATAAGAATTCCATAACCTAAATGCCAGATTTTGCTCTGAAATTCACCATCAAGATGGATGGAGCACATGTTTTACGAATTAAAGCTAACATAAAGAATGTAGTATTTGAGGGCATTTTTAGAGGCTATTTAACTTTTGAGTTATCGACATTTTTTTCTTCTCTAGATCATTATAGTTTGTCATTCGTGTTTCATTTCTAAGAGCTTAGTACTCTAGCTTCTAGCGCAAAAGTTAAACTTATGTTTCTCTATATATCCGTCAAAGCGTACGTTTTTCAATATATCCGTCAAACCGTACTTCCACATTTCTGTTATACTGTAGCTGTGCAACGATTTAGCAGTAATTTTCCGGATACAATCTTCAATACTAATTTATACAAATAATCAGTAGCGGATTGAGAAAAATACTTTGGGAGGGGTTTCTCTGATTGTTTCGTTTTCTAAAATGTCCTAATTTTATTTGGGAGGAGCTTGAAGCTTATGAGTACAGGCATAATATTTCGTTTCATTTATATATTTAGCGATAATCTTCCGAATACAACCTTGAAGATCATTTTATACTGAGAATCAGTGGCGGATTTAGAAGAGTATTTTGGGAGGGATTTTTCTTACTAATGTTTAGTTTTTCTAAACATTCGTAATTTTTATTTGACGGGAGCTTAAAGTTTATGAGTAAAGGCATAACTAATAGATATTTCGTTTGTTTTAGACATTCCGTAATTTTGGGGAACAGGCTTCAGTCCGAAAGACCTCCCCTCTAACCTTCTCAAAACCGTCACTGCTGGTAATTAGTAATAATAACGATTTAAAAACAATAAGAAAGAAAGTCGGCCAACTCACAGTACACGCACTATTTCTACTTCACAGATGGAATGAAGAAAAGCTTTGTCAGAATGGTCGAATGTTGAGTTGAATCCCGAACTTCCCGATAGAAGCGCAAAAGCTCCACTCAGTCATGTTTGTTGTGCAGTTGTATTTATCTTAAATATATTCCGTAGTCCTTTTTTTTTTTTGGTGGTGGTGGTGGGGGGTGGGGAGAGTTCGGTAATGATATACAGTAGGGTTGGCTGGTTTAAACCAAGGTGGTTTAAACCTGCTGTTTAAAAAAAAAACTGGTTTAAACCAAAAAAAGAACGAAAAATGCTTTAAATCGTGTGAATTTCATGGTGACGTTTTCACATATCATACCATCCGCATTACGTTTATCTACTTTTCACCTTTTAATCAAGGGGTCCCGTGTTCAATTCTCGGTCGAACCACAACTCATCTTTCAAGTGTAAACCAAGTAGCGATTCGAGGTGTCCCTCTAAGCGAAAGTTTTCTCCATGATAACCTTGGTATTTCATAAAGATGTTAAGCCTAAACGTACGAAATGAAACCAAATTATATATTTCTACTTGAATGAATGCCTGTTTTATAAAGAAGCCAAGGTTGCTTAAATATATTGATAGAAAATGGCAAAATTTATCAACTGCCTACGTAGCTTCCAACATCAGCTTGGATTTGATTTGGTTTTTATTTTATTGAATGATATCTACATACCAAGTTTGTAATTTAATACCTCAGTTTTAGTGTAGTGATTATGATACGTTGACCTTAAAATTTTACATACAAATACATTTAAAGTAATAGCAGGATTTTCCCAATGGATAAGGCGGGAGTTTCCCGATTTGTATATAATTCTGTATAATGTTTTTACTTGTGTAACTGTTTATATTTTTGTCCTTCTGAAATGACTCTTGATAATTATATTAACAAGTAGGCCTATGTAAAGATCAGTACAGCGTATTTTTATCAGGAATCCTTCGTGAGTGAGTCGGCAATAGCATTTGTGACCAATTAGTCCCGGTTTCGTGTCCAAATGGACAATTTCTTTTGGATGTAAGCCGAGAAACGGTTTGGATTCCGCTTAACCTTGTGTGACCCCTTCAAGCATATCCTAGTTGTTGCATAATAACACCAAGGCGAAACAAGCAAATTTCTGTCCATATCTAATATAAATACATAGAGTAAATTATTTAAATAAAAAAACTGTTTTTTTTTTTCAATAAAAACCATGGTTTTTGCCAACCCTGATATGAAGGGTGTGAGACAAGAACATGGTAACCAACAAATTTTCAATTGCTGAGTTATGCAGCAGATAGACAGCAACGCATACCGCTTCGTTTAGTCCTTCATGTATAGTCTTGTGTGAAAAATAAGAAACGTTCGGAAACGTCCTTCATGTATAGTGTTGTATGGAAACGTTCGGACTAAAACCCTACGAACATTTACACACGAGTGCAATGGGGCACCATCCTGTTGGAATATCTTTAGTTGCAAAGGGTGTAGCTGGAGAAAAGCAAAGTGTTCAAGCATGTCCAGATAAACGGGACCAGTTATTGTGTGCTCCATGAAGAAAAATGGTCCGATAATTATGTCTTGTCCCAAAGCACACCACACATTCACTTTCTCGCTATCTCTGACATATTCACGAATAACGTATAGGGCTTCGGAACACCAAATGCGCACATTGTGACGATTCACCTTGCTTGATGTATGGAAGCTTGCCTCATCACTGAAAATCACTCTCCCCAAGTAATGGAGATCATCCTCGATCCGTTGCAGAATTTCCATTGCAAATCTGGTTCGTTTTGGTAGGTCATTGAGTTGTATCGCCTGAACGATTTGCAGTTTGTATGCATACAAACGCAGTCTTTTGTGAAGCACTTTATGAACCGTTGAAACTGGATGTTCATTTAGCGTGACGATCTGCGAATTGACTTTGCTGGGCTTCTAGTGAATTCCTCCCTGACCTTAGCCAGTTTCCTCAGACGTTCGTGCTTTGCCCGAGCCAGTCTGTCGTTAAAACTCTCCGTGGTTGAAAACTTCTCAAACCATGTTTTAATGGTTTTGACGTCTGGTGGGTCCCGTTTGTACTTTAGTCTGAAGTTCCTATGCACGGTAATTGGTGATTTAGTCTTAGCAAACCACACCACACACTGCTCTCTTTTCTGCTGTTGTCATTTTTGTTCATGAACAAATGCACAACAATTCATATAAACTTTGTTACTGAAGACCTGTAACAAATAACAACAATTAACATTCAACAACAAAAAAACTTTTTGAGTTGCTCTTCAAGATGCCGCAAACCGTTATTCTCTGGTACAAATAGTTTCCATGTAGGCCTAATTAATATTTGTAATTAGGAATGTGGACACCCTGTACATCGATCCACCAAGGTAAGCTCGGCATTAATCAGTTCAGTGAATCCTCTGTTTTGAAAGAAAAGTTACTCGTTGATGAAGGATAACTCTGACAGACGGTTGAAACTGTGTTTATTTGCTAATCAGTGACGTAACTAGGGGAGGGGGAACAAAGGGGCTTGTACCCCGGGCCCCAGTTTGAGAGTTCGCAAAATTGGGCAAATATTTGGGGGAGTGTTTCGGTTTGGTTGATCAGGGGGGTGCTGAGGCGAATTCTTGCCCCGGGCTACATCTAGTGTAGTTGCGTCGCTGCTTTTAAGAGAATGTAAAAACAACGAGAAATTACGTTTTTCTCATGAAGTTGTCTTCCAAGTGTAACTGTCGTGATTATGTTACAGAGAACCCTTGAGGTACTAAATAGACATGTTCAAAATGCAGATTACAATAATTAGAGCAAACATTGAATTTTTAGGGATCAGAAACTAGGAGCAAACTCTCATTGCTGATAGGGGTTATGTTTGGATGTAATCACCGAGTAATTTGGGGTAATAAAATAAACTTATTGGTATTGTTCTGTATTAATTACTTCTTTAAGTTAAACGATTAAATTTGCAACGGCATTATCCCATAGCCATAATACTGTCACCATACGATGAGATCAAACATGGAGCCATGTTTATGATTCATCCTATAAACTCCAGTGCAGATCCACATTGTTTTAAATTTGACAGGTTTATTGGAGTAGAGATTAATGTTCATATTAACACCAAGGCTATATGAGACGTGAACCTACAGCTTGTTGTTGGATCCGAACCACATCAGTTCGCACCGACAATCGAACTTGGCTTTCCAGAACCAAAGATGCGTATGTTAAAAATAGTATAGCAACGTTGGAGTTGCGTATTCTTAGAGACTTTTGCACATAGCACTCGCGACTCTGAAGAACGCATGGGAAACTCAGTCACATCTCTTTGTCTCCTTCCGTACTTTGGGTAACTCAGCAGGTTACCCGGTAAGCAGCAGGTTACAATACTCAAAAGTATCTGGGAGGCCTCGGTGACTCAGTGGTAACCTTCTTAATGTGACTGCTGTATAACACTCTTAATCTGACACTATTTACTTCATACTGAAAAAATCACTTATTAGTATGTAAAAATAATGTGCACGTGCCTTGTCCAAAGGGAGCAATATATTCGTGTACAAACAAATTAGTGATTTTATGTACTTTACATAAACAAAACAGGCTTTATACGCCTATGTATTTTTATTATAACGTGTCTCACATATAAGATTATTTTCGCGATCTCTGTATTTTTAGTTATATCACTTGCTACCTCACTGCGAATTTTTTGTGTATAAAAAACATTGACATCATATTACACTTCTTTACCATGCATAGATTTTTTTTTTACTTCCGGTATTTCATAAAGTAGCATGTATCCAATAACATTCGCACATGATATGTGTCATGTGTATGTGAGAATGTGCGACAATTTTAATGCAAAGTCACACTTTCTGGTTTGGTACCTTTCAAGGCGCTTCACTTACATGAAAGCGTCGCAAGAAAGTGCTAAATTAAATGTGCAACATCCGTCGAAGTTCATCTTGAGCGGAAAACAAGGGAAAAGATCTTAGCTTCCGTTAAAAGTATGTTTCAATGGCTGTAGGAATCTCAATTTTAATTTTTCCTACAGTGTTAATTTTTTTTCACATTAGCATAATTCGTTGAAAATTTCGTATATTAATAATATTTATTCATTCTTTTCAAGTTTTCGTTTACATCACTTAATTAGTCGTGTTGTGATTTGACTAGTTTATATGTGGGCGTAGTGATACTAATGGTTAAATTTTTGTTACCCATTGAAATGCAGATATTTAGAATTTTTTTGTAAATTATGTAAATTTATATAATTTAAGTATTATGGTATTCTAAAAATTCGATTCCTTTAATTGAAATAAATAATTTCAAAATTATTTAATTTGTGAATCCGATGTTTGAAAATGGGTGTATCATATTCATTATCTTGTATAATGTATGTTTATATTTCCACATGGTTTCCTCTAAATGTTACCATGGAGATAGGCATTTAAACCCCTGACTTGAGGAACATCTATGGTTAAGATTAACTATCTGAAGATGATTACAAATGAAAGCCTGTAGTGCTTAATTTTTGTTCCGGAAGATATTTGGCGATTTTGCTAATTTCATCAGAAATAAGATGCATTTGACAACTGAATTGGAATCAATGAAGCTCGAAAACAAGTATTGAACCAAATTTGGTGAAGAAATTATATTAAACAAAACAAATTTGGAAAAATATCTGAAGTGAAAAAGTACTTCTTACTAGATCTATAATTTAACTTATTTTATCTGCTTGATGATTAGTAAATCTTCAGCATTAATGTAAGCTGAACCCTTATGTGGGCTTAGAGGATACTTCAAAATTAAGTTAGAACTAAACATAACGTTTTGGCAAATGTTATCCATAGGAAGTCAGACTAGCCCTATTAATCTTAAGAATATAAGAGACTGCTGCAAACCAGCAAACCGAATCTAGAAATCTCAATTAAATTTGTAACTCACTTTCGCATCTTATTTGAAAAGTAAAAGTTTTGCATCCTTAATTTTATCATACTAACAACGGAAAGCTATGCAGTTTACAAGACAAAAAACTTTGCCCTTGTATTCCCATAACGATATAAAATGATACAAGTTTTAACCGTGGTTTAAAATAATATTGGAATCATTTTCCTTTGTTTGAAAGAAATATATATACAGAGTGGCCCAAAAGTAGGTATACAGTCCCGTCCCGTATTTTACATCATTTCTTATTGTTATCAAACAGGTAGACGTAGTTCTTTTATAATTTGTTCTTAACGTCTTTTTACTTATAACCAGAGCCCGTCAAATGCCATTTTGCCATGTTTTGCTCTAACGTTTTGATCATCTTGAAACTTCGTATGTAGGCGATTTGTGGGGTCCAGCATATTTCCCACATACATTTAAAAAGCCATAAAAGCTATATTTTGTCTGTTCCCGCGATAAAAAACATATTTCCGATTAAAAGCAATATTTTAAAGCAATTTTCAATAGATATTCTGCAAAGTAAGCAAGTCGTATTATATAATTTTTTCCTAATTAATGTTTCTTTTCCAATTGGAGGAGGATGCTGAATGTGTGAAGAAAGCTAAGAGTATTCTTCAGAATCCCCTCCTGCAGAGACAGTTCATCTCAATAGAACACAACTACGGTGAGATCCCATAAATAGAGGAACTGAGGGTCAGTCTATACAACTAACCACAGCCATTTCAAAGATAGAAAAGTTCATATCGTACAAATGGACTGGCCATGTAGGCGAAACAATAAACAAGAAGATGGAAGCTGCTCTGTGGCGAAATTATGGGTGGAAGCCCCTGCGAGCAGTGGCTCAAACACTAGCAGGATCCAACACTCTGGAACCACTTCCAGATAATTGGACACATTTGGACGTGCTCTCGTGCAAATTTGTACCAGTGACATCAGCAGACGTTGAGCGTTTCTTTTCAAAGTTGAAGTATTTACTCAACGACAGGAGATTGTGTCTGTCAACAGCCAACATTGAACACTATTTGATAACAATGTTCAATAAAAAATGATATTTGTTTACAGAATAGCCATTTGTAGTTTTTAATCTCTAAGTATTGGAATGTAATGGACAAATAAAAGCTGTACATAAAAGCCATATTTTTAATAAAAGATATATATAAAAGACATTTTTTTTAATTTTTAAAAGCCATTTTGCTATGCCATATTTCAAGAAAATAAGAGCTATATTTTGACGGGCTCTGCTTATAACTTAAGCTCGGAATAGTGTAAGGAAATAAATCCATAAACTAGAATGTTATACTTGATCAATGCAGGGGTCTATACCTACTTTTGGGTCACCCTGTATATATATTTGACAAGTATTGGATTTCATAGTCACTTTTGGAATTACCTGAGAATAGAATTATAGATATTTTCATCAGCTGGTAGGTATGATTACATAGAGAGCAAAGGCAACCAACATGATTGTTGTGTAGCTACTTTTGTTTTAATCCCTGCTTCCACAGAGTAAAATGAGTGTACTATTTCCGAACACTGCATAATATTTTATTACGTATTTAAAGTATTACTATTTTATCAGAATGAAAGAATCTTATAAAAATGTAATTTGGTTTTTCCAACTCAATGACTTCAAAATTACAGTATTGATAAATTTCTTCAAACCACTTTTGTTCTGTAGAATGCTACATATTATTGCACATATAGACACATCAAATTAATATCAATAAAACAGTACAACTTAATGATTGCTTCCATTTAAAATGATTCTTTGCTGGTATTAACAAAATTAACAAATACAGTAGGAAGTCGAAAATACGAACTAACTGGGATTACAGGTAGTTCGGATTTTCAAATTCTTCGGATTTTTGAAAATGAACAAAAAATGTCATTTAGGCTTAAATATACTGTACGGTATTTTGAAAGTTATTTTGTAAGAATTCGTAAGTGTACTTGCATTATGAGAAATTAAGTTTCTTTTAATAGCAATAGCAATAGGGTTCTTAACGATTCAAAGACGAACGTGGAATATATCTTCTGAATTATAAATTTGTCGGGATACGGACAAAATCTCGCGGCCAAACATCGCCACCCAAAATCTCGCCGGCCAAAACCTCGCCGCCCAAAACCTCGTGGGCCAAAATCTCGCCTGCAGCTTAATTAAAATTCAGTGTAGTATAACAATATCTGCTGCTTTTCTTATTAGTAAAAAGAAAAAAAGGAAGCAAGAGCTTGGTGTGGTGAGAGTAGGGGTGCCGAATTCTACTTCGCCCCGGGCGCCGAAATCTCTAGCTACGTCTCTGTATATATATATATATATATATATATATATATATATATATATATATATATATATATATATATATATATATATATATATATATATCACTCCCTCTCCCTTTTGTTGTGCCGACAAAGTGAAATTATAAAAGACATCCTAGGCTCGAACCTCATCTATGTTGAAAATTTGATTGAGATCGGTAGAATGGCTCAAGAGGTATAATGTAACAAACATAGTCATTTAATTTATATATATATATATTTCCAAAGCATGCATTAGAATTTTTCTTGTCATTACTTTAATGTAATTATGTGTTATTACTAAATATATATTTATAGTAATATATAGAACATTCTACATTGAAGAAATCGTCGTGAAGAGGTTTTATCCTGACGACATTTCTTCCCAGGCGACACTACGTCTCGCTTAATTTAGACCAGGCGAGATTCTGTGTCGCGAGATCATTACAACGAGGTTTTGGTCAGGCGAGATTTTGGGTATGGCGATATTTTGGGGCTCAAGTTGTCGCCGCGAGGTTTTGGTCCGGCGAGATTTTGGTCTGCGAGGTTGTCGCCGCGAGGTTTTGTACCCAAATCAATTTGTCAGGTTTATGATAAGTCAGACTGCCCCAAAAATAAATATTAATTTTTATTTTAAGTAGAATTTCGTTTTTAGCATATGTAGGGTATTCCTAATAGCTGCTAAAAAGGGCGGCCCAATTTATATAAATTATTACACTTTGTTATTATTATCAATTTATATACATTTTGAACAGTAAATAGTAAGTAAAACTTTAGGAACTACATGCCAAGCACGGTAATTACCACAAATGGTTCATTTGATTGCTCACTCAGTTAGGCAACTGCCTACTAAGAGTTGAGACTAGGCATAGATGGTTTTAAGCCGTATGTGATGTTTGGTCAGATTTTTGCTATTGAAGACAGAAATCCACTACGTCTTCAATTATTTTATGATATTGGATCATTACGGGAAATTCTGTTCCACCAATGGAAATAGAACTCAGGACTTTGAGCACCAAAAGGCACTGGATTAATGTTTAAAGTTTTCATTTTCTGTATTCAATTTTGAGAAACACAAAAAATACAAAGTGATAATTTAAGAAAGGAAATTAGTGTTGTTCATGAAATGAGATGAGACAGAATTTTGATTAGATATACGAGACGAGATGAAGTTCTCCGAATAGAAATATGTTATTTTCGAGACGAGACAGCAGTGTTACATCTTTTGGATACAATACAGATATAAATCTCAGATCTTTTTTTCTTTCTTTTTTTTGTCAAATCAATTATTGATCTATTTGTCAATACGAATAGAATGATGCCTATTTGTCCCAATCGACACCTAGTACCCACTGCCCAAAATCCCGGATTTTTAAAAATTTTCTGGGTCAAAATTTAATTTTCTGCAAAATGTCATATCAATTATTAATCTATTGATCAATACAAATCGAATGACACCTATTTCATGCCAGTCGGTTATTGGTTTGCATTGCATTGCCAAGTCGTCTCAAAGATTTGATGAAATTCGGATGAGAGAGAAAAGATAAGAATTCCAGAAAGCCTACGGATACAAATTTATCCGTCACAAACTCACATGAACTGGGACCAAATTAAATTTCTAGTATTTGGGCGTAATTTCTATCACTAAATTATCGTGCCTGAATACACTTCTCAGAGATTACTTTTGGAACAAATTTGGTTGATTCGACTCTAAGTTTTGCATCGTCCCTCCCTCTCAGAATCGCAGCTGTATGAGATATAGATTTACAGCTTAATGTGGGATCCAACCTACATAAACCCCCACCGGGAATCGAAATATTGATCGCCCACACCAAGGACACGTATCTTGAAACCAATTTACTGTTAACACGAAAAGATTCGATTATTACGTTTTCTTTTATTTATTTCAAATGTATTGGAGATTAGACAAGAGGTGCTATAGAAATTCTGCACATACATTATAGATAGGCTACCGTAACTGCAGATTGTTAGTTATCTTGAGATTAGAGGTTACCGGTGGACTGAGTAAACTTGGACAAAAAATCTTTGAGTTTTATACGGTTATACGGTTAGGCTAAATGAGACTGTGATTATGAGAAATGAATAAAATGTTGGAATGAAGAAAGTGTGAGGAAACGGGACAACCCCGAGGAAACACGGTGTTTGTAAACCACAAAGTTCACTTGGTGGGAGCTGGGATTGAACCCGGGACCCCTGGCACCAGAGGTGAACCACCACTGTGTCACCGCGGCCCCCAACTTGAACAAAAAATAATGATTGTATTTTCGTGTGGAATTAGATGGAGTGCTGTATAAATGCAGTTTGATGTAGTTCTTACTATTAGTGAACTTAAATACTATAGAACGCATATCTTACAGATAACTAACACTTACGCTGGGCTGATTTTCTGCTATATGTTGTGTACGTTATATTGCACATTACTTCATATAAATTAGGAAACTAGTACTCGATACATTAGCCTCTTACTCATATCTCAAGGCTTCGGTCCTTATTGTGATCATTCCCTTTGGAAGTACTTAATTACCCTACATCAGTGTTTCTCAAAGTGTAGGTCGCGGGCCGTTTCTTTGGTGTCCGCTTCTAAGTTTTCCCTTTTAATTGTGAAAATTTTATTTTGATGCAGAAACATATGTTGTAAAGTAAGCGCCATTCAGGAAATGAAAATTGAAATAGTTTGTTAATGGGGTGAAGAGTAAGTGGTTACTCAGAACCCTGTCACGGGGTAGGGCATTGCGTTGAAAATAGTGTTAGCTCTGTGTTACCTTTATATATAAAAAAAATAGAAATATGATTGACAAAATTTAATTGGTTTGAAATACCACCATAAAAGTAGGTGGGCTACAAAGTACTTTTTAATATTTAATGTGGGTCGCGGTAACAACAAGTTTGAGAACCACTACGCTACAGTCTTAAATCTATCGATTTACATTGACATAGTTACCGATTCGTTCCTACGATGCCTGGAGTAACAACACGAAAGGAACAACACTTTGACAGGGATAACCAAATATTAAAATTATTGCAGGAACTCAGGAAAAGGAATTCCGTCGGTCTTCTGTTACAACAGCGTGTGAAAATTTTGAATGAACAACCTGGACAAGAGAAACGTAAGAAACCGATGTCACAGGTTACTTCATGCATCAACCGTAAGAAGTAGAATCAAGTTGATTTCTGTCCAACCAAACGCCAAAAATCCTATTTATATTCCAAATATGGCCATTATGCTTCTGTTTCTGTCACAGAGAAACCTTCGGCTCATACCTAATGTTTTGCACGATGATCTGGATAAAGGAAGAAAACAAACGCATCACCGTCAACGAAGTCTCTTCACAGTGTTATTTGTTGCAGTAAATGTATATAATCGTTTTCACTATGTCAGACAATGTCCTGCGTGCAGGAAATTATGTTTCTTATGTGATTGCTACAATCATTTTGCTTCAAGTTGCATTAAGCTAGAAACAGAATCAGCCAATTTTCCAGTAACTTCACTCCAATGGAACCAGAAATTGAGAAATGAACTACTGAAAAAGCTAAAGAAAAAGACAAATTGTTTCGTTAGAGGACATAAACTATAAAGACTCATTGATTAAAGTAAATCATGGTGTTGACAAAAGGCATAATCCAGAATTTGTACAGATCAGTTTAGTGCAAATGTTCCAAAGCCAGCACCAAGGATTATGAAAGTGAAAGAAAATAGCAGAAACGGAAATATCTAGTTTTAAAAGGCAGAGAAGAAGTTATGATGAACAAACCATAGGCTCCGACAGTTAAACCAATGCACAGTGGTACATTTTCCCAATTTCCAAGCCAAAACCTCTAATTGCAAGTAATTTCAATTTCTGGCTACTCAGTTGTTAAGTACATAAATAAAAAAAGCTTAAAATCGTTGAAGTGTCATGGTTGAATAGCCGAATAAGATTTATGATCTACGTTTTGCCAGTTAAAGTGAAACTATGCAGTGGATTAAACTTATAACCCTCAGTAATCATGATTTATGCAATTTTCATTTATCAATTTGTAAGTTTGTAAACATAATTTCAGAGAAATTTATCAGTAATGATGAACTGTCTCAATATGAAATGAAAATATACGCACAAACATGCCAAATAAATATACTTACATTTTACTTATTTTTAACACACACAGTTATATACCAATAAATTTACTGTCTGAAATATTATATGCTGTTGCAAAAGAAATCAGTCAAAAATCAAAGAATGTTTTAACCTCCTCAGACCTGAAGGCGAATTTTGGTAGCTGGAGCTACCATTGACTATCAATTCATTGCTCAACACTTACATCTTTACGAAACATATATATATATATATATATTTTTTTTTTTTTTTTTATTGAACTCTTTGGATGTGACTCCACATAGATGATACTTTTGTGTAGATTTTGTTTCCGTTACAGCATTGCAGATCTTTCCATCAACCATAGTCGGAAGAAATTTATACGTAACAGTAATTTGGTCACCACCAAAATTTATAACTGAAGATTGTAGGTCATGTATTTGTTCTTCTATGTATTCCACTTCTGCAACAATAATAGCAGAATGTTCACGGGTATATTGAAGTCTTATAGGTGTGCAGAATCGGGAATATGCTGGACGGGGATTGTACCAAATTTTTTTGCTGCCTTTAGTTTTCATTCGTACTAGAGGGCTGCACGGGCCGGAATTTTTGGTCCGGGCCCGGCCCGGCCCGGTCCATGAATTTATAATGTGAGTCCGGACGACCCGAGTCCGAAACATGTTTTAGCGTTTAGGCCCGAGCCCGGCTAGTGCTCACGTGACAATCAAATAAGCCCGAATTACAGAAACTTAATAATTAATACAAAATTGTATTTTTATTTACACCAATTATAAGTTTAATTTTGCAGTTTACTTTAAAAGTTCTCCAGAAAGAACTGTGCGATAAATATCGTTGTACAGTATGTTTATAAAGTGATATGTGGAAGGTAACTAGTTGATGCAAAAACCGAGTAGGCAGTTTGCCTCCCCCGTCCGCCGTGGTACCCTACACATACATGAAACACATATCAGTCGAAAGTTTCATCCTTCAGGAACACATTGATACCAAAATTATCTTTCCACCTTAATTAAGGGATGAGTTATTGAGGTTTAAATTGAGTCACATTAAGGGCCGACCAGAATGTGACTATTTCATAGCATCAGACGGCTCAATGGTCGTAACTCTGTAACGATGCATTTCCTGACATATGGTCATATGAACTTTTTTTGCTTCTCTTTCCATAAGGAATCCACCCTTGAAGTTCTGCCGTACCTTTTTGTTACACCATCAAAACTACTAATCGTTTTGTTTTATGAATTATGGATCGATGAATAATGCCCCAAAGATATTGACAGTTTTGTTTCACAAATACGAAGTCATAAATAATTTCTCTCGTAAATTTTGCAGTGGTAGATAATTAGGTAAAGGCCTAACCACTTCTGTGTTCCATACATTACGAAATACTTCGAAAACACTGATCGTATTATTTCTAAATTATGGATCGTAAACAATATCTCAAAAGACATTAACAGCTTTGTTTCATAAATTAGGAAAAGATACACAATTTCTCAAAGAAACTGATAATTTGTTTTGTAAATTTTGCAGTGGTAAATAGTTATTTAAATAATTTTTCAAGTGTTACACAGGGATTAAACTCAAAGATATTGCCCATTTTGTTCCGCATTTTACACATTGATAATATCTCAAAGAAATTGACACTTGGTTTCGTAAACTAAGTACTTGTAGGAAATATTCTAATAGTCTTATCCTTCCTTCTCAGATTTATTTATTTACTTAAAAGGATGGTGTAAGTGTAAAATGGTTCGCTTTTCCAAATTATCGTGTTACTTGTTATTTATGGGTTGTTTACATAAGGAAAAGTGCAGGAAGCATAATATAAACAATTAATTTTATGGCTGAGTAATTTTTTAAGGAAGGATAATGAATGCCACATCTCTCCTTCCTCAAGCGTTTAAACAGAATAATTATCCACTAGATTCTTGTAACTGGGAAATCACGCTTAAACACTGAGAAATTATGTTTATATTATATTATCCATTGGTAAACAATACAAGGACACTGTCCACATTGTTCCATAAGTTAAGTGGTAATGATACTTCAAAGAAAATTAGACTTCACCTCATAAATTATACTGAGATAAACAACATCTCACAGATATAATTAGTCTAAAAATTGACAATATTACGATCAATGAATTAGCAGTGATATCTCAAAGACATGACTATCTTGATTCATATATTTCTAATGATAAACAATATCTCAAAGACATTACTGTCTTGATTCATAAATTTATAATGATAAACAATATCTCAAAGACACGACTGTCTTGATTCATAAATTTCTAATGATAAACAATATCTCAAAGACAGGACTGTCTTGATTCATAAATTCTAATGATAAACAATATCTCAAAGACAGGACTGTCTTGATTCATAAATTTGTAGTGATAAACAATATCTCAAAGACATAACTATCTTGATTCATAAATTACCAACGAGAAACAGTATTTTATAGACGTAACTATCTTGATTCATAAATTATAAGTAATAAAATATCTCAAAGATATGAGTATCTTGATTTATACATCAGAAGTGGTAAACAATATCTAAATGGCGTTGACTAACTAGATGTTTCGTAAATTAGGAAGTAATAAATAACGAACTCAAACAGATTGAACATCTTGTTTCTCACAACATTTACATTAAACAGCTTTGAAGACTGGTTTGTGTTGAGTTTTGTTTCCCTGTTATTTTCAAAATTGTGAAGAAAATCACCATTTGCTGAGATGACCTCAAAATTAATCCTTTGTGGCAAATGTTTTCACCGACCTCAAATTACAGCTTCATGCATGTTAATTTCAGACCGTAGGCATAGTGATGGCAACTACCTCTCAATCTATGCATGTGATAAATTCTACATTTTTTGTAGTATCCACTTCACTTTACGCAAGACTTTTGTGCTTTTGTTACATAAATTCTTGTTTACAAGAAGTGATGTTTTTAAAACAATATATATGTGTGTTCTATTACAGCATCAAGAATGCACCAAGGTATAGATATGCAATGTTCATTTTAAAACTATCGATCCTTTCTATCGAATGATATTCCTTTCAACTGTTCCCTTTTAGGAAAGCTCACTTCTCTGAGGAAAACATTGTTGCAAAATCGAAAAGTAACAGGAATTCATGTTTCTCTTTTGAATATGTTTTATAGCCCTTGACCCAACACAACGTTACATAATTTTACCTACTAATGTAGACGCTGATATGTGATATTTCTGGTAAAATTTGAGAAACAAATTGTTTCTTTTACCACTGCTTTATTAAATGCATTATATTTCACAGTTTTCTTATATTTACATACAGATTGTTCTTCTAATGAGAGCCAATTTTGTGAATGAAGTAATTTAATCTATGAATTATTATTGAGGAAAGATACACTGTAGAGAGATTGGAATTTTTAGAGTGTGAATCTTGTGTCATCGTAAAATTTCAATATATTTTTGTTACAATTATCATCGTGTAAATATTAAAAAGAAATTACACTCTTAAAATTTCCTTGCTCAGAAATGAGAAAAATGCATGTTCAAAACAAAATAAGTAATGTTTACTCATATTTGAGAGAAAATGTCTCATTATTTCCAAATGTGTGTTCATTTGTGAGCTCAAGGCAAATTTTCAGGTTCCCATTTATGAGATTTGTTTATTTCTTAGAAATGAGAATGAAATAGTGTGTGATTTGCAATATCATAGATGATAAAAAGTAACGGTAACAATCTTACCGAAATAATATTACTATGTTTTACTACGGAGTAATATTACTAGGTCTTAATTACTATAGGGACGTAAAACTCAAAGATTTCATTTCATTTTCATTTTCTTAATTACTATACCGGAAACGAGATACATTATTTCAGTTGTTGCAAAGTGCTAATAGATATGAGTACGCAATACGGTGATGTGACTGAGGTGGCGTATAGATATACATCATATGACAGCGGCGAGGAGCGGCATATCAGCTTTCCAACGTAAGTTTGGGTGAATTGTAAACATACTACCGTACACTAAAATATATTGTAATACATTCGTTAGGATGTAGAACGCTGACCCCCTCATATAGGTTATATAGGCTACAGTAGTCATGTTGGCTTCTTTATGTAATAAAGCTCAATACTCAATTCATATAATAACGAGTGCAGCAAAACAAGTGAAGGCGGTTGGAGCTCTGTAGGACATGTTGTTTTCTATATTACAAATAGAATGGGGAGACATGTCAATGTTTTACACCCTTTGCCATTCGTTATAAGGTGCAAAATAGCTTATGTACAAAAACAAAGAACACATAAGTCATCTATCTAGTTAGAAACACAGTTAAAAATGATTTATTATTATGGCATTGTAATGCAGATGTACTTTGTACTGATCACCTAGCATAAATTAGAATCTCCTCTTTTCATCACCAGTAATCATTTTAATGAATACTGGTTGTTGTTTGTAGCATAGTACAGTACACATTTGTTCTTAATTTAACGTAGGTGTCGCGGTAGCTCAGTAGTAGAGCGTTCACCTCTGGTGCATGAGACCCTTGTTTCGATCCCAGCTCGCGGCAAGTTGGCTATGCGTGGGGGTTCTCCCATTTCTTCCTACTTTCTTTATGCCATTCTCTCATTTATTCTCATCATCGTTTCCTTTAGCCTAACCGACACAGCTTTGGGGCGTAAACTCAAACATTTCATTTCATTCTTTATTTTTCTTTTTAAATTTAACGTCCCAAGATTGTGCTCCAAGGCCAAGGGAGACAGTGATTGAGGTGGGTAATAATGATGTAATGAAAATGTGAACGTACGTTTCTCGACAGTTTTTCCATGAATACCGGTTTGTGCCGTTGTTTTCTATCTGAATTGTGTTCTTAGTAGTGGAATTTCAGCATATGTATGAGAGGCAGAAACTGTCGCATGCCCCTGCCGTAATGAAGAAGGTGGAAGGTAGAGGGTGAGTCATGGGTCTCCGAACCCTCCCCGAAGTCGCTACTTGTACGTAAATTTTTCTCTAATTTTAGGGGTAATTTTACAAATTTTAATACAATTTGTCCTCGTATTCAACTTGGACATCTCCGAAATAAATTCCTACGTACATAGCTTGTGGGAGGAAACTGGAAAATCCTGGAAAAGCCGATGCACACGGTGTTTTCTCATGTAATCAACTTATAATCTTATTCCTATGGAGCAATACAATAATTCGGAAATTCTGGACAAATTAAATATTAACTTTATAGACATCGAAGATGTTGAGAATGCTATTAAAAAACTTAAGCCACGGTCATCTTGTGGGCTGGATAAAATACCACCGTACATCATTAAAGGCTGCTCAGAAATACTGAAACATCCCCTACAGGCTATTTTTAACAAGTCAATAGCTTCTTCTACGTTTCCTATGAAATGGAAGATTGGTGACGTCTGTCCCATTCCCAAGACAGGCTGTCCTACTGACCAAATAAAAAATTATCGACCGGTAACACTGCTATCTGCCCCATCTAAGGTATTTGAAATTATTATATATGAAAAAATTTACTCACATGTACGGTCAGTAATATCTCCCTTTCAACATGGTTTCATGCCAAAGAGGTCAACTGTAACTAATCTCTCAGAACTTACACATTTTATAGCTAATCAAGTTGATAAAAAGGAACAAGTAGACGTAATTTATACAGATTTCTCCAAGGCGTTCGACGTAATTAATCACGATATACTTCTAAGCAAACTTGTGACATTCAATTTTTCACGAAACCTTCAACAATTTATAGCGTCCTATCTTTGCCAACGCAAACATCGCGTTCGATACAAAAATATTCTAACTGAGGAATATGTCGTAAACTCTGGTGTGCCTCAGGGATCGAACTTAGGACCTCTCTTATTTATATTATTTGTTAATGATTTACCACCTGTAATAACATCCTCCCACAAACTATTGTTTGCTGACGATTTAAAAATCTATCGTAGTATCTCCACGGAGTTAGACGCTATTTCTTTGCAAAGCGATATAAATTCTATTTTCCAATGGTGTGAATCAAACAAATTGCTGTTAAATATTAAAAAATGTAAAGTAGTATCATACACCAGGAAAATGAACTATGTCCGCAATGTGTATACTATTAATCAAACACCAATTGAAAGAGTGGATTATATAACTGATCTTGGAGTCACTCTGCAGTCAAACCTATCATTTGATATTCATGTCAACAGAGTAGTTGGTGAGGCCTTTAGGAACCTTGGCTTTGTGATGAGATTAGGAAGTGATTTTTCTAACACCGATGTCCTCAAAACATTATACATTGCCTATGTAAGGTCTAAGGTGGAATATGCAGCGATAATATGGGGTTCTGATAGTAAGAAATATACAAGTAAAATCGAAAACATTCAAAATAAATTTGTGCGCTTTTTAACATATAAAGAAACAGGGATATATCCGAAATTTGAGAAGTATGAAGATCTTCGAAGCAAATATTCATTACAATCACTTGAAAGCAGGAGGACTCACTTCATTTTATCTTTCTTACATAAAATAATACATAGTACAGTAGATTCAGAATATTTACTATCAGAAATCAAACTTCACGTCCCACATAGAGCAACCAGACCCCATAATAGCATATTCCATCTCTCAGCGCAAAGGACTAATGCATTGGATGTATCGCCTGTCAGAAAAATGTGTTTATTGTATAATAAGGTGTCAGAAAAGCACCCAGAGATAGACATTTTTAGCTATAGACAGAATTTTACTCTAAATAAATAAGGTGTAGATCATGTTATATGTATTTTAAAGTATTTTGCAATCGTATTATTTTGTTATCATAAGTGTATTTTAAATTATATTATCATGATGGAAAACTGTAATTAGGCATCCGCCTGTTGTTTTCTGAAATAAATAAATAAATAAATAAATAAATGTAGGCAATTTGTTTATGGCAGATAAGTAGGCGTATTGGACCGTAATGACTCAATAGTAGAAGTCGTCTCCGGTGCATGGGGTCCCTGGTTTGATTCCAGGTCCGCCAAGTGAGCTGTGTGAGTAAACACTGTATGTGTGTTTTCTCGGGATTCACTCAGTTTCTTCTTTACACCATTTTCGCTCATTATCATCATAACATCTCCCTGAGCTTCGTAGCATAATCGTGGGATGTTGCCGTTAGGCTGAAGTAGACGGATAATTCTTGAATCTAAATTAGCAAGAAGTTGATATAATATTGGAGGAAACGAGAGAATTTTGGGTAAAACCACGTCGATAAAAAAGAAAAGTCTTGTGAAAGTGGACAGTGATAATAAGGAAAATGTTCAACTGTCTGTTGCAGTAGGAATAAGTAACGCACTTGAAATACATGTCTTCGTGGAATTTTCTTTTGTTGAAATGAAGGTTTAAATGTATTATATTTTAAACAACATAACTGTAGATGTTTATTTAATATAAATTCTATATGTGCTAATAGTTTGATTTTTTCTTGTTTATATTTTGTTTATACTCTTTCCCTTCTTCTCGCATTTGAGAACTCCGTTTCTGTGCATCGTTTCTAATTTTGAGAGAAAAAAAAACATTCTCAACTTTTTTGAGAAATGTGTTTCTCAAAATTGGGATTATATGTCTCATTTCCTCAGATGTTACTTTCTTCATTTTAAGAAAAAATACTTTTTTCTCAAATTTGAGAAAGGATTTGCACCCTCAGAAATCAGACATAATTCCTCGTATTTGAGTCATTTCTAAAAATGATTTGAGAAAATAGAAATCTTACTTTTAAGAATGTATTACTCGGTGCACAGGTAAGAGACGAATGTTCTCAAATACAAATGAGAATTGAGAAACCATTGATGGTGATCAAGGGACCATGGACTTCTCTGGTTAGGCAAAGGTTCAATGGATAAGTATGAAGCCACCAACAAATGATAGGTTGAGGATTCCAAATACCTTCCTGGTTGTATGCATGAGTTTCACTGTATTAACAAATCAAATATCATTTTTATCAGAATAATTATTTTGCGATTGAATATTTGTACTTAATATTTTAATAATTCAGAAGACGAAACGAAACGTTGGCCTAAAACTACAATACACTGAAAATCGCAAATGGAAGATAAAAAATTCGAATTGAAAATTTCTTTCCAAGAGAAAATGCCACCTCTTGCAGGATTCAAGACTATTTGCAGAAAGAATGAAGATCTCTGCCCACTGGATATGAAAACAAGACAAGGTGTTGAGGCGATCTCGTTCTTCTCTCTCTTTCGTGATATATATAATTTTCTCATGTGCAGTTTTTTTTTTAATTTTATTTTTGTGCTCTGCAGCGTTCTTGTGCACCTGCAATTGTATGACACGGTCTACTTCTGTATTATTGTTACTACTATAATTACAGATTTTTTCCATTTTGGTGACAAACCATGTTTTAAGTGACCTTGTTTTTTATTTGGCTAACTCCCACAACGTAATTTGATCTTTTTCTGGGTTTTTATCACTTTTTTTTTAAAAAAAAAGAATGAAAAGGTAATCAAGTAAGGTCATGGTCGAATAGTGTCCTTCTATATATTCTTCATAATGAAAATAAATGATATATTTTTTTTTTAAATTAACTATTTTGTGTTTTAAATAAAATGAAATCAATGTTATGACTGCTATCTGAGACACTACTTCTTGGTGTTCTGTATCAGTGATTTCTTATACTATTATCACTTGCAAAGGCAACATAAACAAAGAATTATTCATAGCTACTTTTTTTTTTTTACTAATATCTATATATATAAAAGAGAACGTACAAATCCTTTGTTCCCTCATCACGCTAATACGGCTGAACCAATTTCTTTTATTTTTGGGGGGTTATTAGGATTTGGACCCTAGATAGTTTTTATCATATCACTTTAATTTTTAATTACCAGTGTCTTGAGATAATTGACCATTCAAGTGTCCATAACGTACAAATCCTTTGTTAGATCATCATAGGTAAAAATAAACGTATTTATATGCAACCCGCATGACCGTGTTACTCGGCGGGTTAACATAAATGACAGGCGCTATAATGTTAACATTTACTGCAATCACTTGAAAGCGAAAAAGTAAAAATTATCTAAGTAACAAAGTTTATTGCGTTCCGGGGTGACCGCAGCGAAGCGGGGCGGGTTAACATAAATGACAGGCGATATAATGTTAACATTTAATGCAATCTTCTATGGTTTTTATCATATCACTTGAAAGCGAAAAAGTAAAAATTATCTAAGTAACAACGTTTATTGCGTTCCGGGGTGACCGCAGCGAAGCGGGGTGAACGCTGCTAGTATGATATAAGGAGCCTGTATCAAAGTATTCTTACTTTTTCATAAAACCACAAAACCTTCGACACACATTTATTGCCCTAAGCACAATTAATCGCTTCAAGCACACTATATAGGGTATATATTAACTACGGATCGAAGTGTACGTTCTTCTCCAGTTAAGAATTTGACTTAAGTGTTAAACCATTCGAAGTGTGAATCCATTCCATAAGACCATATATACCGGTCTTACGTATAAGAAACGTATGTGGCTTATGTAAAAACACAGGTTACACGGTTAAATCCTATAGTTTTTGGACTTAATGTACGGTCATATGTAACATCCTGCGTCGAACGTGTAATTGAAAACGTATATTTTATACATACTTTTCGTGTAAGTGTTCCGTATACACGTACTTTCAGTACGAAAGAAAAAAATATATATAGGAAATCAGAGTTTCACGTACACATGGACGTATATAACATATAATTGACATATGTAACATACGTATACGTGTGTAACATACTGAAGACTGTTTGATGTCAAACATCCTGCAACGGCATGATGTAATATCTAAGCGGGAAAAGGGCAGTGCGCATGCAACATATGGATAATATAACCTCTGTACAGATTCCCGTAGTAAACATATGAACTCCGTATGTTTGTACAATATATCGCTGCCCGGATAACGGATTTTTCTAGTGTATGTATAAATTTACTCCTAATAGAGTTGGCCTATGGCCCCGGACTTTTGATACACCTGGTATATCAAGAGCCCCTAAATAACATACCTTGATTGTTTTTATAGTTAGTTGCATGAAAATCGTTACATAAAATTCTATTTGGTCTAGGAATTAATTCGTGCGGGTGGACAAGAGATGGCGCAACGAACGGAGCGTCCTACAGTTCCGTGTATCCACACATGTGTTGCAAACCCCTGTCATCGCGTATCGTTCGTAGTATAGGGCAGTGGATTAAAGAGTCAACAACACCAGTTTGTAGTTAAGTGAACATGGTGCAATTTGTGCCTGATAAAGTGTTTTTGCGGGGTGTCCTGCTGCATTACTTTAACATGCAGAAAAGTGCGACTGAAAGTCATCGTATTTTGGTGGAAGTGTATGGTGACCATGCTCTAGCTGATCGAACGTGTCAGAAGTGGTTTGCACGGTTTAGAAGTGATGATTTCGGCTTGGCAGACCAAGAGCGAGCTGGACAGCCAAAAAAATTTCAAGACGAAGAATTGACAGCATTGCTCGAGCAGGATTCGTGTCAAACGCAGGAACAACTTGCAGCAGCATTAGGCGTTGATCAAACAACAGTCTCCAAACGCTTGAAAGCCATGGGAATGATTCAAAAGATGTCACATTGGGTTCCACATGAATTGAAAGACAGAGACGTTGAAAGACGAAAAACCATTTGCGAATTGCTGCTTCAACGACAGAGCAGAAAGGGGTTTCTGCATCGAATTATTACGGGTGATGAGAAGTGGATCCATTACGAGAACCCTAAACGAAAAAAGGTCTGGGTGAAACCAGGTGAACCAGGTCCATCACAACCAAAACGAGATATTCACTGTGCAAAGGTTATGCTGTGCATATGGTGGGATATGAAAGGTGTGGTGTACTATGAGCTGCTGCAACCGGGTGAAACTATGAATGGAGAACGTTATCGACGACAATTAATGCGTTTGAAGCAAGCTCTGGCCAGAACACGATCAGAATGGGAGAACAGACATGATAAACTTATTGTTCAACATGATAACGCTCGCCCACATGTCGCAAAACCGGTCAAAACCTATTTAGAAAATGTCGGATGGGAAGTTTTACCCCACCCGCCGTATTCACCAGACGTTGCTCCTTCGGACTACTACTTGTTCGATTGCATGAACAACGATTTGATTGGACAGCGGTTTACTTCTTCAGGAGATATCGAAACATGGGTCTCTGACTGGATCGCTTCCAAGGATGAGGACTTCTTTCGCCACGGAATCCGTACATTGCCTGACAGATGGGCGAAAGTGGTGGCTAGCGATGGACAATATTTTTCTTAAGGTATTTATGTATTTTGTGTTTGTACTACAGCTTCAATGTGTGCGTACCAACCGCACGAATTAATTCCTAGACCAAATAATTAAAAGTAAAAATTTAGTTTTCGTTAAAGATTTTACAATTTTCCGTGAACTTTTAAACTTCTTCACTAAAAGTTTATTTTTCAGTAATCTTTGAAAAGATTCTCAGCAAATTAATCCAATGTTCTCGGGATTGCTGCCAGAGTGAGTGTTGCTGTGCTGAGCTTTCGTTACCATACAGCGGGAACATCTTCAGAGCATACATACAGCCGCACATAGCTCTGAAGATGTTCCCGCTGTATGGTAACGAAAGCTCAGCACAGCAACACTCACTCTGGCAGCAATCCCGAGAACATTAGATTAATTTGCTGAGAATCTTTTCAAAGATTACTGAAAACTAAACTTTTAGTGAAGAAGTTTAAAATTTCACGGAAAATTGTAAAATCTTTAACGAAAACTAAATTTTTACTGAGAAAGCTATACAACTTTATGAAAAAGAATAAACGTTTACTGAAAAGATTATACATTTACTAACAATGTTTAAACATACATTAAAACTGAAAAACTTTTTAATAATATTTTTAAACGACCATAAAACGTTTTTGGATCCCCGAACCATAGTTTAAATTGGTAGTTCCCAATCTTTTCTGACTGACGAGACACTATATTGAATACTCACGATATACCGACATACTTGATATTTTGATTAACAATAATAGAAATTACAGTAATGTAAGACTATAAATTTCTATGAAGTAATGATTCTCTATAGCACTGATAATTGTTGCTGCCTTGACTGGGGGTGTTGACTAATACAGTATGTCTCAAAATTGATTCTAACTAATTAATAATGCATCATAACTTTTAATTCTAACATTTCGTGACACATCCTATGGGACTAGGAGACACATTAATGTTTCGCGACACGCTAGTTGAGAACCACTGGTTTAGATTATCCGAGAAACCAATCCGTTCACTTAAAAATTATGAAAGAAACACTGCCATCGAAGCAGGGCTGGATCTTGAATCTTGTGAGCTACGCGTTTGCAGGAGGCGCCAGATCAAGAGAGCGCAAAACTGGAATAGTAATTTTGTGTTTTATATGTGAATATTTATTAGAGAAAATATTATGATGAAAAATTTTCCAAATAGCTTGAAATAAGTATTGTACAGACAGAGATACAGGTAAAATACATCAAAAGGATAATAAAGTCGAATCTTTGCGTGGTTGGCTGTAAAATACATTTACAATTGAAATAGACCCGTACATCAATTGGCGCCAATGTTATACTCAAAGTGACACTAGTTTCAGGAAAAATTCCCTCGGCGCAGGGAGATTAAGAATATTTTAAAAAGAGGAAAAAGGGAGATTTTACGAATATGACATAAAATGTACTTCAATTTAGCTTGTACGGCAGTAAGACTAAAGACGGCGGAATTCTTTCCATAACCCCAGGATATGCACAAAATACAAATGTAACAGACTCTTCATTCATCTCCAAAGAACACTTCCGCGAACTTGCAGAAGAATATAATTGCCAAATATGTCTTTGAAATTGGAATGGATCAACAAACAAAAATAAGTCAACTGCACACGTTGCTTATGTATTGGATCGTATTATCACAGTAGAAAGAAATGCCTTCAAGGGTGATCCACCTTGTCATAAACAGTGACCCCGCATAGTGCTTCGGTTCAATGACCACTGTTAAGGATTGATAAAGGTCAGCGTAAATGAAACGCACATTATCGAAGTTCAAACGACTACACTTTTGTTGTCCATTGGTCCAGGGAGGGAAGCGAATACTAAGAAAAGACGGGCGGTATCAATGGATATTTTGATCATTTCTGAGGGAAATTTTGACTTTGGCTCACAATCGCTGCTTATTGCTTAATACTCACTTTGTTAATGTCTATTAGTCCATTTGTCATTCATCCACATTTTCGTTTCTATCCGGAGTCGTTTTTTTAAAAATATAATGTGTTTTCCCTATTCAATTGTTCTTTGTTTCTTATGTAATAATAATAGCCGACGATAAATAAAAAGCAAATGGGACATTTTATTGGAAAAGAAAGCTACGAAACTTGAAAGAAAAGGCTCTATAAAGTTTCTTCCGACTTTTGGACAAAATTTCGAAAGTTGATTATCATATATATGTTGAGGTGGGGGAGTTGTGGAAACCAGTTACTGGTAACGAAGCATCTACAAATCGACGAACTTTTGAAACTGTTAAGTTTATTTTACTTGATTTCGGTAATCTAATTGTTAAATTAAAATAGAAGGGATACGGCCTCTTCAGTTACGGGTCTGAGTTAAATTCAATGTGTTTCAATATTTGTTTGAATACAGTTAGTTTTCACGCAGCATATGTGTATATAACTCGAAAGTATAACTAATCGAAATCGAAGCCTTAATATAAAGGTCATTAGGATTTTAAGTAGCGATTTTTTTCCAGAACATTCTCAGCCAATCATAGCAGCGTATACATATGCTTGTATTATAACAGTGTAATAATCATCAATCTACTCTCTCGATGTAGCAAAATTTTTAAGCATTTGGTAATAGTCGTAATACAAGGTAGATTTTCGATTACTAGTTATATGTGTTCAGGGATGCACCAACCGAAGTGGTTTGAGAATCTGGATCCCCAAAAATGTTTAGTTTTTAAGAAAATTAACACAATTTCAAGGGGTAAATATACAAACTTATTTGGATTTTGCAGGCTACTCCGAAGAATCTTGGGTACCAAAAGAGAAATCTTCAGTGCGCTACTGCTTGCGTTATATTGTGTTACTCATTGTTTGATTTCGAATCTCTATGTTGGAAAGAACTGAATTGTTTTATGGACATAAGGGGGCCCTGAAAAAAATGCAAGGGCGGGTTAAGAATATTTGGAATTTCCGTCACTGCATCGAAGACAAATTAAATAAGGCACATACTTTTGTTATTTGTTGTGTAATATACAAGTTCTGCTATAATTAATAAAGAATTAAGATGAATTATATCTCAAGAATGAACTAGCTTCGATGGCCGTAGACTCAATGAAATAGATATGGATGGAATACTAAGAGATTTTACCAGATTGAAAGCCAGAAAAGCGTCTTTATAACATAATTTTTTTCCGTAACAAAGAAAACGAAAAATTAAGCTAATTACCACACTCGTATCCCTAGAAAATGCTGTGTAAATATGCTTTTAATGAAGCATAAGAGCATACCTCTGTCAAAATCAAACCTGTGTTAAAGTTAGAATTGATGCTCATGGGTTTTTATTTTATTTTGATTTTTATATTTCAGTTGAAGGGTAAGGGGAAAAAGAAACAAGGAATGTCACAAAACTGTATTTTCGAGAAAACGACGCTCTAATATTGTAAACCTCGTACAATATGAATAAATAAAAACACGTGTCGATTTATTTTCTGTTTACTGTTGATGTGCAAATTTGAAGCAAATCAGTACGGGACACTTGGGAAACACGAATTGCTTTATTTTACATATACAATATCTACACACAATTTCATTCGCTTCGGTCCACTCCTTCTTGCGCTTCTGCTGTAATATTTACTTTCTTCAGAGGGGCCTTGGCCCCAACACTACATTTCCGCAGAAACTAAAAACGCGTGTTCGCTTTTTTTTTTTTTTTTTTTTTGCCTATTGTCCCTACACAAAGCGTTGTAGTAATTCACCTTATCCTTTAGGCACTTCTAATATATATTTATTCGCACTTTTGATATTTCGTAATCAAAGGTTTGGAATGGTCTGTGCCCCACCCACCTGTTTTATGTTTTTTTGTTTTAAGAAAATACGAAATACGTATTCCCTCGATTTAATTCTACGGTATCTATGCATAATTTCATTTACTTCGGTCCACTTCTTCTTGCTTTCCGAGCGCCAACTTTCAAAATTTTGGGTTGGGGCTTCTGCACCCTAAAACCGTTTTTCCGTAAAAAGAAAATACGTATTCATTTATTTCATGTGTAATATCTACCTGCCAAATTTTATCAAAATCGGAGTGATACACTTGGGAAATGTTACATGTTAGTACTTAAAGAAAGTTATTGCTGTATATGATTTTTAATGACGATGTGATATATATATATATATAAGGTGCTAAGTAATGATTTATAATGTACTCAAGAGCGTTTTCAAAATCAGAAACAGTCAAAGTCTGAGTCTGAAATACGTTGATGGTGATGAGTTTGCTTACTTAATCATGCTTTTCTACCCAATGGGATTAATATTTCTGTGAGAATGAAGATACAAAAATGAAAAGAGTGAAGAGACACGAGAGGACATGCAAGTTGCTGTTTGCGCGGGAATATTAAAAGTGTAGGAAAACAACAATAATAATAATAATAATAATAAGTTGTAAAAAAGAAGTCAGCGAATTTCCTCTTTCTCAAAGACTGATCACTACCAGTGTATTTTTTTATTCCTTTGATAGGCTATATGAAATGCTTCCAATTTAAAGGAATTTGTTGGAATCATTTCTTCATCAACCACTTGTATCGCCAGGATATTTTCTTTTGTGCATACGTATCTAGTTTTGTGGTTTTTCTATCAGCATACATACCAAACGTATACACATATATAATATATATGTGTGTATGTCTGTTAGTGTATTTTTAATGTTAATTAATAATAAGCAGGGTTCGCAAAAACCATGGTTTTTATTGAAAAAACCAAAAAGCCAGGTTTTTTGGTTTAAACCAGGTTTTTTGGTTTAAACCAGTTTTTTTTTTTTTTTTTGGTTTAAATAATTTACTCTATGTATTTATATTAGATATGGACAGAAATGAGTTTGTTTCACCTTGGTGTTATTATGCAACAACAAGGTTATACTGGAAGGGGTTGCATAAGCTTGAAGCGGAATCCAAGCCGCTTCTCGGCTTCATCCAAGAAAAATTGTTCATTTCGACACGAAACCGGGACTAATTGGTCACAAATACGATTGCCGACTCACTCACGGACTCCTGATAAAAATACGTTGTACTGATCTTTACATAGGCCTACTTGTTAATATAATTGTCAAGAGTCATTTCAGAAGGACAAAAAGATAAACAGGTACACAAGTAAAAACAATATACAATTATAAATAAATCGGGAAACTCTCGCCTTAGCCATTGGGAAAATCCTGTTATTACTTTAAGTGTATTTGCATATAAAATTTTAAGGTCAACGTATCATAATCACTACGCTAAAACTGAGGTATTAAATTACAAATTTGGTATGTAAGTATCATTCAATAAAATTAAAACAGTCAAATCCAAGCTGATGTTGGAAAATATGTAGGCAGTTGATAAATTTTGCCAATTTCTATAAATATGTTTAAGCAACCTTGGCTTCTTTATAAAGCAACAGGCATTCATTACAATAGAAATATGTAATTTGGTTTCATTTCGTATGTTTAGGCTTAAAATCCTTATGAAATACCAAAGTTATCACGGAAAAGACTTTCGCTTAAAGGGACACCTCGAATCGCTACTTGGTTTACACTTGAGAGATGGGTTGTGGTTCGACCGAGAATTGAACACGGGACCCCTTGATTAAAAGGTGAAAAGTACATAAACGTAATGCAGATGGTTTGATATTTGGAGACGTCACCATGAAGTTCACACGATTTAAAGCATTTTTCGTTCTTTTTTTGTTTGGTATAAACCAGTTTTTTTTTAAAAAAAAAAAACAGCTGGTTTAAACCAAGGTTTAAACCATAGTTTAAACCATCTTGGTTTAAACCAGCCAACCCTGATAATAAGCAACCTTAAATTCAGAACTTCTATTCATTAAGAGAAGAATTACTATTATTTCAAAATGTTGTAGCGAACTATATTTTGGATTTGAAATACAGCATTAAACATATTCTTTAGCTCCATAGATCAATATTGAGAAATTCGCAAAGAAGTGTAATGTGCCATTACAGTCTAATGAAATTATGTTTTTAATAGGAGGGTGCCCGAAATTTTTTGCACCGACTGTACTTGATGTTTAACAAAAAATTTCTGGCTGTTCATATAATTCGTAATTTTATTTGTTATTCTATTTCAAATTAACATGGAAAAACTGTAAAAAATTCATTGGGAATGATAGTTTTGGGAATCAATATCTTTATTTATATTTTAAATTAGTTATAAGTCTTGCATATGTATATGTAAATGGATTATTACAATTCTTACGGTGTCAGTGCTATCCGAAAATATAGATCCACTATTGGACGAAACTTTCCAGATCAAATAACCAATCTAAAATTCGACAGAATTTTCAGGACCACCCTTCACCTCTCTTTTAGATACCTAGGTCCTTCTAAAATCTAGTTTAATCCAGTTTTTACCAAATTTTATTCGTTTCAAAGCCCCACCGCCAAAATGCTTAGTTTTGATTGGATGATAAACCCACGCTATGATATTAGGGCGCAATTATTCCATTCCAAGCCGGAAAATCTTGCTGACAACAGCCAGATTTCGATCGTCGAGCTTAAAAGGTCGCAACGGAGTGAGAAAAACTGCAGTAAAAGGTAAAACTAATATAATAGTCGAATAACTACCAAGCAGGAAGCTACGGAGCCATAATTTGTTAGTTTTTCATAGTAAAAACCGGACTGAAGAAATAAAAAATAGATGACGCCATGTTGTGCAGATATTGTTAGTTATGGACAGGCTTTGTAAAGTGCATCAGTTTGCGAGTTTTCTTAGGAATCTATAAACAGTTTCGGAGGAGTGGTGTTTTCTCCCTTAAAATATTCTTATCCTTAAAATTATTCCTTTTCTAGTTACGTAAGGCCTGCCTCACTACCGTTTGTGTTCGTGTATGTAGTGGATGTGATTTCTTTTTTGTATTTATTTATTAGTAACATGGCGGTATTTAATTTTGTGGTAGTCAGTCCAGTAATCACAATGCACGTGTAAATTTCAGTAAGGGCTCCTATCTGACTCCCAAATTGGGAGTACGGCTTCCAGCGGGATGAGTTGAACATTCAGTTTGTTCCGGGTTCCTGCCCCTTCAGGGCAGGGGTCCTATTGCTAGCTAATACTCCGATATGTCCCCTCAGGGCATCGATTAAATAGGTCGAGTAAAGAATATGATTTAGTAAATATAAGGGCCAGTTGGCCCTGTTCATTTCTTTCCTTTCGTTACCTTTCATAGAGCCGATTTAACATGGTGAAATCTGAATGATTTCTGTGTATATTTATTAGTATAACATGTATTAATGTAGTGTGTAGTATGAATGTGGCATGATGTGTCTTGTAGTTCGAGTAGTATGTGTATATTTGTAATGTAGTATCAGTGATAGTGATAATTAAGTGATGAAAGAGTGTGTTGGACAGTGTAGTATTTACTATGCGATAAATTTTTATTACTCCGTCATTAAGTGAACGTAATATAGTATAATAATTCCGTGTACAAGGTCACATTCAGTTGTTCAAGGGTTCATTATATCGTCGCTAGCCCTAGTGTCAAAAGTCAGTACTAACCGCCATTCTTCCGTCGAGGTGCTTAGTGATTTAGTTTTCATGAAATTGACCTTTCTTTCCAAAATAAAACCTAGAAGGTATAATTCACAGCCCATATGAATGTACAGTTAGGTCAAGTGACCTAAAATTAATATATTCTGAAAGTTTCAACATTCTGCATAGTCTAGAAATCTAAATATTTAAATAAATAAACAATACGTAAATTTTTAACAGAAGTCGGGCGATATGATGCTAGTTCTTCGCTTTGAAAATATATTAAATGTCCATTTTTCTTCGTGGCTGTAGAATTTCATTGTTGATGCAGAATTTTATAAACATTAGACATTATCGCAGATAATTCTATTTTCAGTGAACATACATAGGATTTTTTTTTTCTTTCGTTCTTAATAAAGCTACCAAGTATTACATAGTATTGTGTGTGTGGTAAAAAATAGAATTATTACCACATTTACCACACACACAATACTATGTAATACTTGGTAGCTTTATTAAGAACGAAAGAAAAAAAAAATCCTATGTATGTTCACTGAAAATAGAATTATCTGCGATAATGTCTAATGTTTATAAAATTCTGCATCAACAATGAAATTCTACAGCCACGAAGAAAAATGGACATTTAATATATTTTCAAAGCGAAGAACTAGCATCATATCGCCCGACTTCTGTTAAAAATTTACGTATTGTTTATTTATTTAAATATTTAGATTTCTAGACTATGCAGAATGTTGAAACTTTCAGAATATATTAATTTTAGGTCACTTGACCTAACTGTACATTCATATGGGCTGTGAATTATACCTTCTAGGTTTTATTTCGGAAAGAAAGGTCAATTTCATGAAAACTAAATCACTAAGCACCTCGACGGAAGAATGGCGGTTAGTACTGACTTTTGACACTAGGGCTAGCGACGATATAATGAACCCTTGAACAACTGAATGTGACCTTGTACACGGAATTATTATACTATATTACGTTCACTTAATGACGGAGTAATAAAAATTTATCGCATAGTAAATACTACACTGTCCAACACACTCTTTCATCACTTAATTATCACTATCACTGATACTACATTACAAATATACACATACTACTCGAACTACAAGACACATCATGCCACATTCATACTACACACTACATTAATACATGTTATACTAATAAATATACACAGAAATCATTCAGATTTCACCATGTTAAATCGGCTCTATGAAAGGTAACGAAAGGAAAGAAATGAACAGGGCCAACTGGCCCTTATATTTACTAAATCATATTCTTTACTCGACCTATTTAATCGATGCCCTGAGGGGACATATCGGAGTATTAGCTAGCAATAGGACCCCTGCCCTGAAGGGGCAGGAACCCGGAACAAACTGAATGTTCAACTCATCCCGCTGGAAGCCGTACTCCCAATTTGGGAGTCAGATAGGAGCCCTTACTGAAATTTACACGTGCATTGTGATTACTGGACTGACTACCACAAAATTAAATACCGCCATGTTACTAATAAATAAATACAAAAAAGAAATCACATCCACTACATACACGAACACAAACGGTAGTGAGGCAGACCTTACGTAACTAGAAAAGGAATAATTTTAAGGATAAGAATATTTTAAGGGAGAAAACACCACTCCTCCGAAACTGTTTATAGATTCCTAAGAAAACTCGCAAACTGATGCACTTTACAAAGCCTGTCCATAACTAACAATATCTGCACAACATGGCGTCATCTATTTTTTATTTCTTCAGTCCGGTTTTTACTATGAAAAACTAACAAATTATGGCTCCGTAGCTTCCTGCTTGGTAGTTATTCGACTATTATATTAGTTTTACCTTTTACTGCAGTTTTTCTCACTCCGTTGCGACCTTTTAAGCTCGACGATCGAAATCTGGCTGTTGTCAGCAAGATTTTCCGGCTTGGAATGGAATAATTGCGCCCTAATATCATAGCGTGGGTTTATCATCCAATCAAAACTAAGCATTTTGGCGGTGGGGCTTTGAAACGAATAAAATTTGGTAAAAACTGGATTAAACTAGATTTTAGAAGGACCTAGGTATCTAAAAGAGAGGTGAAGGGTGGTCCTGAAAATTCTGTCGAATTTTAGATTGGTTATTTGATCTGGAAAGTTTCGTCCAATAGTGGATCTATATTTTCGGATAGCACTGACACCGTAAGAATTGTAATAATCCATTTACATATACATATGCAAGACTTATAACTAATTTAAAATATAAATAAAGATATTGATTCCCAAAACTATCATTCCCAATGAATTTTTTACAGTTTTTCCATGTTAATTTGAAATAGAATAACAAATAAAATTACGAATTATATGAACAGCCAGAAATTTTTTGTTAAACATCAAGTACAGTCGGTGCAAAAAAATTTCGGGCACCCTCCTATTAAAAACATAATTTCATTAGACTGTAATGGCACATTACACTTCTTTGCGAATTTCTCAATATTGATCTATGGAGCTAAAGAATATGTTTAATGCTGTATTTCAAATCCAAAATATAGTTCGCTACAACATTTTGAAATAATAGTAATTCTTCTCTTAATGAATAGAAGTTCTGAATTTAAGGTTGCTTATTATCAGGGTTGGCTGGTTTAAACCAAGATGGTTTAAACTATGGTTTAAACCTTGGTTTAAACCAGCTGTTTTTTTTTTTAAAAAAAAACTGGTTTATACCAAACAAAAAAAGAACGAAAAATGCTTTAAATCGTGTGAACTTCATGGTGACGTCTCCAAATATCAAACCATCTGCATTACGTTTATGTACTTTTCACCTTTTAATCAAGGGGTCCCGTGTTCAATTCTCGGTCGAACCACAACCCATCTCTCAAGTGTAAACCAAGTAGCGATTCGAGGTGTCCCTTTAAGCGAAAGTCTTTTCCGTGATAACTTTGGTATTTCATAAGGATTTTAAGCCTAAACATACGAAATGAAACCAAATTACATATTTCTATTGTAATGAATGCCTGTTGCTTTATAAAGAAGCCAAGGTTGCTTAAACATATTTATAGAAATTGGCAAAATTTATCAACTGCCTACATATTTTCCAACATCAGCTTGGATTTGACTGTTTTAATTTTATTGAATGATACTTACATACCAAATTTGTAATTTAATACCTCAGTTTTAGCGTAGTGATTATGATACGTTGACCTTAAAATTTTATATGCAAATACACTTAAAGTAATAACAGGATTTTCCCAATGGCTAAGGCGAGAGTTTCCCGATTTATTTATAATTGTATATTGTTTTTACTTGTGTACCTGTTTATCTTTTTGTCCTTCTGAAATGACTCTTGACAATTATATTAACAAGTAGGCCTATGTAAAGATCAGTACAACGTATTTTTATCAGGAGTCCGTGAGTGAGTCGGCAATCGTATTTGTGACCAATTAGTCCCGGTTTCGTGTCGAAATGGACAATTTTTCTTGGATGAAGCCGAGAAGCGGCTTGGATTCCGCTTCAAGCTTATGCAACCCCTTCCAGTATAACCTTGTTGTTGCATAATAACACCAAGGTGAAACAAACTCATTTCTGTCCATATCTAATATAAATACATAGAGTAAATTATTTAAACCAAAAAAAAAAAAAAAAAACTGGTTTAAACCAAAAAACCTGGTTTAAACCAAAAAACCTGGCTTTTTGGTTTTTTCAATAAAAACCATGGTTTTTGCGAACCCTGCTTATTATTAATTAACATTAAAAATACACTAACAGACATACACACATATATATTATATATGTGTATACGTTTGGTATGTATGCTGATAGAAAAACCACAAAACTAGATACGTATGCACAAAAGAAAATATCCTGGCGATACAAGTGGTTGATGAAGAAATGATTCCAACAAATTCCTTTAAATTGGAAGCATTTCATATAGCCTATCAAAGGAATAAAAAAATACACTGGTAGTGATCAGTCTTTGAGAAAGAGGAAATTCGCTGACTTCTTTTTTACAACTTATTATTATTATTATTATTATTGTTGTTTTCCTACACTTTTAATATTCCCGCGCAAACAGCAACTTGCATGTCCTCTCGTGTCTCTTCACTCTTTTCATTTTTGTATCTTCATTCTCACAGAAATATTAATCCCATTGGGTAGAAAAGCATGATTAAGTAAGCAAACTCATCACCATCAACGTATTTCAGACTCAGACTTTGACTGTTTCTGATTTTGAAAACGCTCTTGAGTACATTATAAATCATTACTTAGCACCTTATATATATATATATATCACATCGTCATTAAAAATCATATACAGCAATAACTTTCTTTAAGTACTAACATGTAACATTTCCCAAGTGTATCACTCCGATTTTGATAAAATTTGGCAGGTAGATATTACACATGAAATAAATGAATACGTATTTTCTTTTTACGGAAAAACGGTTTTAGGGTGCAGAAGCCCCAACCCAAAATTTTGAAAGTTGGCGCTCGGAAAGCAAGAAGAAGTGGACCGAAGTAAATGAAATTATGCATAGATACCGTAGAATTAAATCGAGGGAATACGTATTTCGTATTTTCTTAAAACAAAAAAACATAAAACAGGTGGGTGGGGCACAGACCATTCCAAACCTTTGATTACGAAATATCAAAAGTGCGAATAAATATATATTAGAAGTGCCTAAAGGATAAGGTGAATTACTACAACGCTTTGTGTAGGGACAATAGGCAAAAAAAAAAAAAAAAAAAAAAGCGAACACGCGTTTTTAGTTTCTGCGGAAATGTAGTGTTGGGGCCAAGGCCCCTCTGAAGAAAGTAAATATTACAGCAGAAGCGCAAGAAGGAGTGGACCGAAGCGAATGAAATTGTGTGTAGATATTGTATATGTAAAATAAAGCAATTCGTGTTTCCCAAGTGTCCCGTACTGATTTGCTTCAAATTTGCACATCAACAGTAAACAGAAAATAAATCGACACGTGTTTTTATTTATGGGAAAAACACTTTAAGGGTTAAAGGCGCACCCCGAAATACTATAAAATACGCTATAGGTAGAAAAAGCTAGTGTGAAAATGGTGAAATTTTACCAATAGATAGATGACCTAAAAGTAGGAATCAATACAGTGAATTTCGAATGTTTCGTGTTTCTGCCCTCAAAGGTTCAATTTCAAAGACTGAAGTTAGCGCCCCCTAGCTACTTGCGAAACACGTATTGCCTTATTTTACATATACAAGATCTATGTATAATTTCATTCGCTTCTGACCACTGCTTCCTGCGCTTCTGCTTTATTATGTACCTTTTTAGGAGAGGACCTTGGCATCCACTCAGTTTTTCCGCACAAACTACAAAACACGGGTTAGCTTATTTTTGTGTATTGTTTCTTAACACAATTTCGTTGAGATTCTCTGTGTAATTTAGGCACTTCGAAAGTTACTCATTAGCACTTTTCATATTTCGTAATCAAATATTTAGAAGGGTCTTTGCCCGACCCATTTATTTCTTTGTTTCAGGAAAATACGAAACAAGTATTCCCTCATTTTACATCTATTAGGTACAATATCTGTGCACAATTTCATCCACTTTGGTCCACTTCATACTGCGTTCGGGCGTCAACTTTCGAAATATTGGGTAGGGGCTTTGGTCCCCAATAATTGTTTCTCCGCAGAAAATTAAAAAAAAAGCACGTATTCGTGTATTTTATGTGTAGTATCTAATTGCAAAATTTTATAAAAATCGGAGTGTTACAGTTGTATCAAATTGTATCAAAACCGACAACAACATTGATTTAACAGGGCGTCAATACTTTTTAAAATCATTTCTAGCACTTTTTCTTTCTTTTTGCTCGTTCGGCGTTTTCCAGCCATCAGCGCCCGGGACGACCGCCCCGCGCGACCCTTTCTAGCTACGGCTCTGCGGGAAACGGATCTGAGATTTAAGGAAACTAGTATAAAACGATTGACAATTTTCTTATAAATGGATATAAAACATTTTTAAACTTCTGCCAGTAACTTTCGGCTTTCATTATGTGAAGGTGGCCCAAAGACGCCCAACACTGCTTGTAAAAATTTTTGACATCCCATACGATCAATATGTATGATAATAGTTGAAACAACGTATTATAATAATTATTTGTAGATAGTCACATGTATTCTATGTACAATCTAAAAAACATTGTTACTTTTTCTTGTTTCAGTTGCTTTTTAATCATTGTTTGATTTCTTCATTCATGTTGTTTCTTCTAGCTTCCGAAAACGTGAGAAATCTCTCTATCTGCAAACAGAACAAAGTGCATGCACGAGCCAATGGTAAGCACAGCTGCCAACTGCGAAATGAGAACTTCCGGTGGTCCAACGCGCCTTGATGTATACAGAACTATACGATCGACAAGCTATACGCTCGCGACTGTCGCGCACCTGCCGATGAAACCCTGAACTGCAGTTATACAAAAAAAAGTTATCTCAGCACCGTTGGGACCACCAACGTCAATTTTTAAAGTTGATTTCTACGCACTAGTGGTGGTGAGAGGAGACCATCTAACACGGTTTCCCACTGGACGACCATATAGTGTCGCCTGATCGACCAGGTCGCGTGATGGAACGCAAATCGCCAATGTATGGTCGTTCCATCGGTATCAGGATAAATATATATATATATATATATATATATATATATATATATATATATATATATATATATATATATATATATATATATATATATGGAATATGGAACCCGGAGGTTCAATGCCGCGTTCACAAAAGCTCTCCACTGACTTCTATCCTTAGCTAACTGCATCCAGTTTCTACTGTGTATTCCAATCTCTACGAGATCCATCTTAATATATATACACCGGGTGTTCAGAAAGTAACTATGCAGTGCCATGTTGTGGTGTGCTAAGTGATGACTGATATGATTGTCAATTAGTAATATAACATTTTCCACTGTTTAACATATTTGAACCCTTTTTGTTCAGGTATTTGTATTTGTTCACAAGTTCGCTTTGATTGAAGACCAACGTCTTGTGTGACATCATTGGGATCCAGGTCACCATGCTGACAATTGAACAAATAGTGTTTCTTGTGGAGCATGTGTTCCGCAATAGAGACAAGTTTACCTCATCAGTAGAAGCTGCATTTGCAGCAAAGATCCCAGGAGTGAAGATGCCTAACCGCAATGCTGTGCGTAACCTCATCTCCAAGTTTCGAAAAAACGGAAGCGTTCATAATGCTCCAAAATCAGGTAAGATATCCATAGCCACATCCGCAGAGAAGGTGGCGGAGGTGCAAGACGTGATGCAACTGTGTCTTCAAGTGCAAGGGGATCACTTCCAGCATCTCTTATAACTTCCATGATATTAAATTTTAGCTTCGAGTTAATTTCAGTTGTTTTAAGTGGTTTATGGTAAATAAAATACGGTAAGTTATGAACTGCATAGCCACTTTCTGAACACCCTATATATATATATATATATATATATATATATATATATATATATATATATATATATATATATATATATATATATATATATATATACAGGGTGTTAATGAACCATACCAATTCTCAAACATGGACTCAACAAAATTCTTAGATATGCTCTGAATTAAAGATGGTTCTAAAGTAGACAAAAGGTAAAACTTGAGAGCAGTGAACAAGGAATGTTTGCGCAAGAAGTCAGAAGTGTTAGGAACTGCAAATTCATGGTACCTCATGTTCGGAATAATGCGTGCTGTTATGATTTGTTAGATTCATATACGTGAAAAAAATATTTAAAAAAAAAAATACTGCGCAAGATATGTATTCCGGATACAAGAAACCGTGGACCTTGTGGTTCTAACACTTGCGACTTCCCACCGAACATTCAGTGTTCACTGTTGAAAAGTGTTAGTTTTTGCTTACTTTGGAACAACCCTGAAATCTTAGCATATCTGACAATTCTGTTGAGAGCATTTCTGGAGATTATACCCTGTGGAGAATCCCTTGCAGACCTATTGCACATTAACGAAATACGAATTTCCAATTGTGTACGTGTGACTTCTTTTACACTGAGTGGACCGCAACTCTGCAGTTTCTCGAATTCGAAATAGCACGTGTTGAAATTTATTTTCCCACAATTTTGGACAAGCTTTGTAAGGAATCGCGTCTTATAGTTTAGCGATATAGTTCATCAACATCATTTATGTAAGTTCGGAAGGTAATGTTACCAAGTCGACAAGCATAAAAAATATATGTACATAATAATAAGAATAAAAATACCTGTACATTAAAATATATTCAAAATACTATCCTGTGCCGACACATTTTTGCCAGCACGATTTTCAATCTGTGAAGGCATCTTGGAAAGCCAGTTCAGGAAGTGCGTTTAAATCCATTGCACAAGCTGTTTTCACGTCGTCAATTGTTCTGTGACGATGTCCTTTCAGGGTGATTTCAAACGGGGAAGCAAAAAGAAGTCTGCGGGAGCCAAATCGGTACTGTAACGTGGCTGGTTCAGCGTTGCCATGCTAGATTTTGCCAGAGACGAAGGCACGTTGTCATAATGAAGTTTCCAGTCACCGTTGATGTCCAGATCCTTGCTCTCAGTCAATTGAGGACTTTTAAGTAAAATTTAGAGTTAACGACTATACCGAGAGGTACAAACTCATTGTGGACGATCTCCCTGATGTTAAGGAAACAGAATACACATGGTCTTGATCTTTGATTTGCTCATTCGAGCGTTCTTGGGGCGATGAAACACCGAATTGTGTCACTTACAACTTTGCCTCTTCGTTTCGTGTTAGTTCTGGAATATTCATATTTCATCACCTGTAATAACATTATCCAAAAAGTAAGGATCATTTTCACGTATTTCCAAAATGTCTTGGCAAATTTCCACTCGGTGAGTTTTTTGGTCGTCGGTCAAAATTCTTGGGACCAGTGTTTCTTTCAGAACTAATGTTCCGGGGGGGGGGGGGGCACTGCTGGTACTATTCTATTTTTGTTATATAATAAACGTATTAATTTGGTCTGCTCCGGGGGGCACTGTCAGAGCTCCGGAGGGGCAGAGCCCCTCCATAAACAGGTCTGGAAGAAACACTGCTTGGGACAAGCTTCGTGCACATTTTTCTCATGCGCAAATCCTTGGTACAATCTCGTGGATGAGAGTTTTTGGAATATTTAACATGCCAGCCATTAAACGAACACTCATTCGGCCATCTGTTTGCAAAAGTTCTTTAATACGAGTTATATTTTCGCGTTTGAGGAAATTGGTGGGCGTTCCTCAAATGTGATATTAGTGGGAATGTGATATTATACAATACATGTGATATTATCATACACTTCAAAAATAAACAGTTTATAAGTCCTTTCATATCTGTCCCAGGAAGAACTTGCTATTGAGAAACGGATCACTCAATAAAAGAGGTTCGTTACGAGAAGTTTTCATAATATCACACTGAGAAAAATCCGTTCTCCGGACAGCGGTATATTGTACAAATATACTGAATCCTCTTGCTTACTACAGAAATCAGTATGGAGCATATGTTATTCATATGGTATACGCACTACCTTTAGATTTTACATCATGCGGTTGCAGGATGTCTGACATTTAACAGTTTTCCGTATAGCACATGCATATACTTATGTTACATTCCTCAGCTATATGTTATATACGCCCATTTGTATGTGAGATCAAGACCACCTATATTATTTCATACGGAAAGGACGTATAGATGGAACACTTGTACGGAAAGTATTATAAAACGTGCGTTTTCAGTTATACGTCCGCTGTACGTTAAGTTCAAAAACTACAGGAATTTCGCAAGTAACCTACCTTTTTAAGTACGCCACCTACAATTTTTTTTTCAGTGCACAAATGCATGTATGATTTATAACATATAGCGTTCATTATTCCTTAAATAATGAGCTACTTGCCTACCAAGGTGTGTTCAGATCGGCCAATAGTTAACGCGAAATAAAGTACCACATACAAGGCTAACCGATTATATCGTTGGCCGAGCTCAGCCACCAAATATTGCTATATTTACTCTTAGGTGATGAGCTGCTTGTCCACTAAATTTGGTTTAGATTTGGCCACTAATCACAGAGAAACTAAGTTCCCAACACACACGCACAAACACATACACATATAGCTAGAGACAAGGGCGCCCATCAGGGGGGCAAGGTGGGGCGCTCGCCCCCTAGAGGAAATCGTACTTCGGAATATCGAAAACCCAATTGAATTTTTACTTTAGTTGAAGCAAAATTTGAACCTATATTTGAAATGTCGCGTATACTTGACCCCCTTGGAAACCACAACATGGGCGCCCTTACCTAGAGAGAATTATAAGATCTAAATCCGTGAGCTAAAAATAGTTAAATTTAGTTGCATCCTTTAAAATCAATTCTTGTTCGAATTGCATTGTCCATTTTTGTCTGAATTTTTAAGTAATAACAATTGTTCCCAAAGTGTCACCTTTGTGTGTTTATTTTCTATTTACCTACTTACTAACATATTTGCCTGACCCTTAAGTTTAATTCGTATTTCGTTCTGGCCCCTCAGTGAATTATAAATGCGCCATTACTGTTCTGGACTTCTGGACGTTCTGGGAAAAGATTAAAAATGGTCAGAAGATGTTCTAGAGTCTTAGTACACTGACAAAAGCCCTAAATCCAGCTCTGGGTAGACGTAAGGCCAAAGTTACCAGAAAGTGCTCACGGTAACCCAACGTAAAACTAAGGATGCAATTTCAGTGTTAAAAAGCAAAGAACTTATCGAGGATTTTTCAACTACTTGATTGAATTGGATTAAGGTTAGGAATTAGATTGCTTGGTTTTCGTCATCTATGGTCACATTAGTTCGTCACGTATGAGCGATGATATTCCTCAGCGAACACACTGCCCAAGGGAGCCAATTCTGGGAAGGAGGCGGGCCCCCCAAAGCTTATGTGGGCTCCCGCATTGTATTTATGAATATACATTATTTGGCATAATTTGAATGCAATTTCTCAAAATCCTCATATATATATGCCTTCTGCATCTGAATGCCCCCCCCTCCAAATTTACAGAAAAATCGGTGCCCTTGATACTGCCCAGGGAATTTGGAAGAAAGAAAGGAAGGGAAAAGTGGTCTGGGATCATGTGTGAGGTACTACCTCAGGATTTACCTGATGCGAAATGAGGAAAGCCCAGAAAAACTTCAATCAGGCTGGCTGGATTTTACTTTTTCGAACAAGTGTATACCCATCGGGAACCGTTCCCGGGATCGCTCGCATCAAAGACGAGAAGGTTAGAGACTTCGCTACTCGGTCCCACTTTGATTGTATTGGAATAACAAGTTTTCGTGATCAAAGTAATTCTAAGTTTAATTACTGTAGAATCCATAAAGAGAACAATAATTGGCAACTTCAATTATTATCAGCGCAATTATCAGCAATTTGTTACGTTACTTTTTAATAAACAAAATAAACATACATAAAAAATATGAGAAGCGAAAGTATAAAAAACAACTTATATGAGCATTTTTATGGTTTAACTTATTAATGATAACATATTTTACTATATAAATAAATAAATTATTCGAATCTTTATATCAGCGATATTTTTACTTTTTATTCTCGCTTTTCTTCTTCTTCTTCTTCTTCTTCTTCTTCTTATTATTATTATTATTATTATTATTATTATTATTATTATTATTATTATTATTATTATTATTATTATTATTATTGACTCTCCCTGTTGGTCTTCTGGCGAGTCCGTGCTTTTGATGTGCGGAGTCCAGGGTTCAATTCCTTGTGCAAGAACATTGAAATTTGAGCTCATTTCGGTGCTTTGGATTGTACCTATATTACTTGGTGCCAACTACTGTGGTACCTGAGTTAACTGTTTCACCATATTGATTACAAGGAGCCACGTAAGGACGTATATATCTAACTTGTAAGTCTAGAATTGCACGAACGTTTTTTTAAGGATCTACTTTCATTGTAGTCCTGAGAAGCTAACTTAGAACATGCTGCTGTTATGGTGGCCGCGATGCTCATTTCTCAACGTTGTACCACCAGCAAGTAATTCACAAGCGTAAAGTACTGTATGCTCCAGTTTGAATTCGTAAAGGAAAATAACTCGTAATTGTGGATTTAGGGTTTAGGTTTTTGGGCTTTCGGCATCTATGGCCATTTTGCCCGTCATGCATGAGGGATGACGTCCCATGGCGAGCACACTATCTGGGGAAAGGGAAGGAAGAAGGGATTGGGGAAGCAAGGAAGCGGCCTGGAACCTATAAGTCAGGTACCAACCTGGCATTTGCCTGGTGTGAACAAGGAAAACCCAGGAAAACCTCATTCAGGATGTAATGAAGCCTGTAAAAGCTTTTTTTTTTTACACTTTTTCGACCGAGTACCCCCACCGGGAATCGAACCCGGGACGACTCGCACTGAAGGCGAGAGCGTTCGCGTCTACGCTACGCGGGGTCACAACTTGAAATTATGTGTTTTTCAAGGGGCAGTTGGACATCAACCTCCTGACAGTGCTTCTTGATTGGGCACAGTACGCATGATCCCGGTTCATTAATTGGTTGCGTGGCAGTGGCAATTTTCCCACCACACTTAAAATAAGACTTGCCAGTCTCTCCAACCCAAAAGATGTTTTTTATACTATGCCACCGCTGAGTGATATGAGTCTATGATTGTTGACTATTTCAGTTACTATAATAGATAAATTACGATTTAAATGTTGGTAATATTGTTTACATTTTGTTTAGAGAACAATCCGCCGGCGCTCCTTGAATGGTCGGATAATTGTATCAAAGATTCAAAATGCCAAACATTGTATTTGTAAGTCCTCTGAACTAGCAAGAACTTTTCACTAGGCGATTATAAATAGTTTGCTTTGAAAACTTATTGTTTTTAAGAGGCAAAAATAAAGTATACTTTTTCAAAAATGAACGAACAACGTTCATACTGTGACGAGACTTTGCCAGCAAAAAACGATGATTCAATAATTCTGTCAGGATAATAAATGATACCACAGAATTTCAATTGTTTTTTCTCGGCCAGTACACACAATGAAAATAAGTAGGTCTGATAATAATCAACATAAGAACTTCAAACTTTTGCAAGTACTAACCAAGAGCAATAATATGAAAATCGCATTAAAACAATATCCATGACCAAAACCTGATTTTGATAACATGAATTTATGAACGAAACAGTGTAATAGAATTAAATTTATGCCAGGTTCTGTGTGAATAAATTATCCTTAATTTTACAGCATAAACTGGTCCTTGCTGGTTAAAAAAAACTTGATAATTTGTCAATAAAATATGACAATATTGCGAAGACAACATTGTTATGCTCTGAATAACAACTGCAAATGATTTTCTCGATACGTACTAAAAGGATATTTTGAAGTCTAAAACGAATTTTAACTTTTTTTTCCTTCGTCAAGGACATGTCCTATATCCGTAAGTGAAGAAGAAATTTCAAGAAATAATAAACACTGCAAAGTTTTATGGAAAACAACAAAATACGTAACTGAAACATGTAGCACAAGACTGATGAGATTGTCATAATTGTTCGCATGATCATTGGATTGTGAAGTTTACAAGTGTCCTAAAGCACGTGCAATAAATAGTGGTGTACCTAGAAAAAGAATTACGCATCAAATGTAAAAATATTTGGTGCATCAAAAGGAGAATGGTGTTTATCTGTTGTAGTCACACCCACTATTGCCACAATTACGTCAACTACATTAATTTGTTCATTAGGGACATTCTTATAACTTTTTTCTCGTTTGCTTCAATAATAGTAATAATAATAATAATACGTGTAGATGATGTAAAATAGAAGGACACGTTCTGCATGGCCATTGTTCCCTTCTGCTCACTGTGACTGAACGAAAAACTATTAACAAGCTGCTATATTGTTGTTATTGTCGTCACAGAATTGTTACTGACCTTACTCACAGCTTATTATTTGAGTGGATTATATATTATTGGACAGTGGACGTCTTCATTGTTTCTGGAAACCAGAAAGTGGAAATTTGGAAGAGTTCAGTTTTTATGACTACTGTGGAACTACCTATGATTCTTGAAACAAACTGGCGATTGAACTGCAGTCTTTCGTAGACTTTCTAACATAAAAAAAAAAATCCCACCAACGACATAAAAATTTCTCTTCTAGGTTAAATTTCCTGTATTATCTGTTCGGCCTTAACTATAAATCGCAATAAACAAACTTATATGCAAATAAAGCACGCTGTAGCTCTAAATCGCAATAAACAAAACTATCTGTAAATAAAACACGGTGTAAGCTCTAAATCGCAATAATCAAAACCATGTGCAAATAAAGCACGCTGTAACTCTAAATCGCAATGAACAAAACTATGTGCAAATAAAGCACGTTGTAACTCTAAATCGCAATGAACAAAACCATGTGCAAATAAAGCACGCTGTAGCTCTAAATTGCAATAAACAAAACTGTGTAAATAAAACACGCTGTAACTCTAAATTGCAATGAACAAAAACATATGCAAATAAAGCACGCTATTTCTTCTGTTGGCCTTGCGACGCTTGTATCTATTCACAAACTAGTTCACCACTTTTAATTATTATTTTTACAATCAAATAAGTATGTGAAACTACGGCATTAAAAAAATATGATACAGATTATCTAATATGAATATAATTGAATATGTTTAATCAAATAATACAAGAGTTATATTTAAGCATGTTCAGTAATTAGAACACCAATTTAACTGTGTATATGCTCTTTTTAAAGTGACAACGATGATTGACATGAAATCTTTACTTAGTGCTAACCTCAGGGGTGTGTCCAGCAAGTTGTTCTAGGTAGCGCCAAGACTTTTTCAGAGAGGTCGAATCTACATGCTTCAGAATGTGAAAGTAATAATAAAAGTCATACACAGACCACATACTAGTATATATTACATATAATTACTATTATTTGCAGTTAAACCATGGATATTGACTGTGCAAAATTAGAATCATAGGTTGTAGGAAATGTACGAATAAATTATTCACAAGAAAATTTTAAAAAAATGTTTTACGAAGTCCATTTATTTGGCTTCGCCTTTATATGTGTAAATAAAAGATACGAAACACTGCAATGAATTATCTCACTCTAAATTCTTAAATTAAATCGTGTTATGCTGCAGTTACTACTGAAACATTTATTTGTGAAATACGAACCAGGGTCAATACAAATTGAAATCGACCAATTTCCAGGTCAAAGATTGCTGAAAAAAATTATTTATTTTTGATTTTTTAAACCTAGGATTGTACTACATTTAGGGAATTGAAAACGGGTATTCATTTATTTTTTTAGCCGCGCAGGCTATTTTGTATAGGCGCATGAGCGTATTTTGCATTTTTCAGAGGCTTCTGTTAAACGCTGTAACTTTGTAGGTTTTAAAGATACTGAGTTCAAACAAAAACCATATGAAAGATAATGAGATGGACAACATTCTCTGTTCTGTGCACATTGAGACGTATTTTAGAATGTCGAGAAAAGAAGCTCTGAACATTGGGATTGGAAACCTAGAAATTGCCATTTTAGAATGTACATTTTGGAACGAAATAAATTAGACTCACCTTCAATTCTTTATCTACAGAGAGACTAGATAGTAAACAACGCCCCAAAGAAGTTTCAGATCTGAGAACCTTATACTTGAATTTTTGGAAATTTTTAAACTTTGCGAATTTTCGAAAATCGTGTATTTTTACCATCAAATATCTCAGGGTCAGAAATGAAAAATCTCAAATTGTATAAATGGCTCCCGACGAGGACTTCTTTATTTGGTTACAATTGAAGAAAGAATCCTGGACCGGAATATATATATTACATACTTGTTTACATTACTTTCACAATAGCCCTCATATATATATATATTAATTACATTTTATATCAGCAATAATCTTACATTTATTTAATAATCAATTATATTTTAATTATATAAATTATCATCGAAGAGGACTTATTCAAAAAATACGATCAACTTGTTAATTATTATGGTCCAAAAATAGATTCTTTAATTCAATATCGTCGGAGCTCATTAACTCATTAAACAAAAATACATTTACATATTAAACAACTTATTCCTTCAATTTGAGTTTAATCAAGATGATTATAAGAGAATTGAAAAGCACAATATTGATAAGTGAAGCGAATTACAAAGAAATCATAGCAATACTCAAAATAAAACGAAACACAAATTAAACAATACCATATTCAAGAGTTAGATTTGATATTGGATTTATCCAGGGAGCAAGGTGGCTCAGTGGTAGATTGCTAACCAGTCGTGCGTGGAGCCCCTGGCTCGATCCTCGGCCTAGTAAGTTCGTAGTGGACAACATCGTGCTCGTGGGGTTCCTCTGGGTACTCCCGTTTCCTACTACTTCCTCATTCCATAAATTCTTCCAATATCATTCACTTGCTTTAACCTAACAGGCATAATCATGGGGCGTTAAACTCAAAGGTGACATTTCATCGAATTTGTCCAACTTGCTACAACATAATAGTCTTCTGTTTTCTTCAGTAGAACAAGAAAAATGGGGTGGATATTTTGCATTTTCTTATTATTTTACAAAGGAGGTTTTGTTATAAAAAGCAAAGAAAGAAAGTAAAAAAACTGCAACACACACGTGCACGTATTTTGCATTAGAAAAGAGAAGTCATGAATGTACTGCTTCATTGGTGGAACCAATTATATTACTTTCTCCAGCTTTTATTCATCCGCTCAAACTAGTAATAGGACACCCAATTATCTAATTTTTTCAGAGAGTAACACGTGGCTGTCCCACTTCATGTCTAGTATTAGTCGGTCAATGTGTGAATCATCACATGCGAGATGCCATGTCTTTTCCACAAGCAAAAATGCCTTTTGTAAAGTTGAATGTGAAAGTGGTTGAAAGATCGTAAATTTGTATGTATTTCTCCTTTGTTTTCACATAAATGCAGGAAGAGTTTGATCATAATTTCATTTTTAAGTTATCACTGTTATTATATGTTATATAGGCTATATATATAGCTTGTTTGTTCAAATTTTCATTTAAAGTAGAAATGCATTTAAAGTGCATCAACAACATAATTTGTAAAAGATTTTTCATTCATGATTCGGAAAATACATGTCGTGTTTACTACAATGCAATTTAGGCAATTGCCTAAGGTGTCATTTTCCACATGCAATAATGGTCACATGCATTTTTTTTATTTATTTATCACGACTTGCTCCACATGTATTTTGAATTAATGTTAAGAAAAAAGAAAATGTAACCGTCTTTCTAAAACTACGTACAGTGGAAAAGAGCAGAATAATATTTGTTATTCGTGATCTCAAAATTTCTAAGTAATTGAAGAAAGATATTTGATTCATAAACTGACTTCCCTTTCCAGTTTATTTATTTATTTATTTTCTTGGAGGGAGAGAGCCGTGGGTGGGTAAAACTTTACAATAATTTTTTAATTCTTTTTTTCTGAATTTTCTTACAATTTTTCAATTTTTATACATTTTTGCACGATTTCTCTATGATACTAACTTTTCTGAGGGTGAAGTTAGTATTAAATGGCGTAAGTCCTATAATTGTGCAGCTAAATAATTTTTAGGACTTGTGCCGTTTAGGACTAGTGCAACTAGTTGATTTTTAGGACTTCTACACACTTGAGGGATTTTTTTCAATGTTCCTTCACTTGTTATAGTTCTGAAATTCTCCACTACCATCCAGGACAGCGGTACAGACCCGCAGCCAGGCCAAAAATGTAGGGTGCGATAGAAGTTAGTGTGTCCCGATCCAACCATATATATTAATGCTCAGATTCATAGCCTTTTTTCATAATCCTTTATTTCAGATAATTGGAAGGAAGAAAGGGAACAAGGAAAAGGGTGGGAAGAACGAGACCACAACACTCAACATCCAAAAACAATGAACAAACAAACAAAACAAAACGAAATTTAAAAAGCAAAAAGAAAAACGAGAACAACACCAAAACGAACTTGAGCTATCTAATCCTATCTAATCAATCATACATATTAATTAACAAAAACTTGATTACTATCTAATTCCTACCTAATTTTATTATCATATTATTTGAACTTTGTGGTGAACAAACACCGTGTGCGTGGGTTTCTTCGGAGTTCTCCCGTTTCCTCCCACTTTCTTCATTCCACCATTTCATTCATTACTCATCATCGTCTTTTTTAGCCTAGCCGGCATAAGCGTGGGACGTAAAACTTAAAAAAAAATGATTTTTATCTAGCTACTACTTAAATTATCATGTACAGTATAGTAAGTTAACAATTATTTAATATTTATCCAATACCTACATTTTTTTACTTTCGTCTTATTGATTTTAAAGAGTTCATTAAAATAACATGGGAAATTTTACCTGTTATTCTCTGATCTCCAGTCAAATAATTTCGGGGGGGGCGGTGGCTCAGTGGTAGAGCGTTCACCTCTGGTGCTTGGGGTCCCGGGCTCGATCCCAGCCCCCACCAAGTGAACTTTGTGGTGGACAAACACCGTGCTCGTGGTTTTCTCGGGGTACTCCCGTTTCCTCCCACTTTCTTCATTCCACCATTCACTCATCTCTCATTATCACCGTCTCCTTTAGCCTAACCGGCATAACCGTGGGACGTAAAACTTACAGATTTCATTTCATTTTCAAATAATTTCGGCATCTCCTTACTGCTTACTCTCTTACCAATTCTTGGTTCTCACATAATGATTTTCACCTCTATGTGTATTCCTCTCCTGTGTCACGGTTTCCCCTGTGCGGTCAATAATCAACACACCACTCACTAAACACTACATTTTTCTATAAAGCACTTAAGTGTCATATCGTTGAAGTTGGTTCATTGATTTTTTTTTTAAATTATGATTATGGCTTTTGTTAATGTAGCTGTATTATTCATTGATCTCGGTTCAGCCTGCACATCAAAAACGGACCGTGAGTATCGGCATAAGGCCCAGAACCCACTCGGAGCACTTAGTGCGGGCTCTGGTAAGTTGTGTCCCGCCGCCGCGTACACACGGAACGGAAGTTGCACGCTTTCGTAACCTAATCACGAAGCGGCTTCGAGATGATGCTCTATTTCCGAGTCTTCATCTCACAATTTGGGATATTATTTTATGTAATTGTTTCTATTACATGATAATGTATATTTTTTTCCCACATCTCCGGATTTGACACTCATTCCTTCACTATTGCTCACAGACACGCTCCCAGAGCATCCGGAGTTCCTTTCCAGTCAAAAGACTGAGAATGCTCTAGGCACTCACACACCATCATTCGAATCCCCCTCCTGGGGGCGTGGAGTCCCTGCATTTCCAGAAGTTTCCTTCGATACAGGAGGGAGAGATACTCATTCATTCCATTTTCCGTATTTCATGTCCATTTAGTTGATGTTTTCTCTGTGAAATGCTTTTCTGCATAGTATTTCTCTGCTACATCTACCAGGATTTTATTTTTGCTTTTAAGGAATTATTATCTATTAACCGCTTAACTTAAGACCACGAATTATTACGTTATTTTTGTTTTGCCCTAAAATTATGAACACGAATATATTCATGCAAAGAAAAAAGATCTAAATATTAATTTAAACGACGAATCCTTACGTTCGCCATACGCAGCTGAGAGAATGGGTGTTCGTTAGATGTCGGAAAGATTCATTTAACTATTTTTGGCGAATATTTTGCACTAAAGGCCAATGCTTATTGACGAAATGACTAAATTGAAATAGCATATTTACATTGTACCGAGAATTCATTTGTTTGTTATTTCTCTTTGAAATAATGGTAGTTTTTGCAAAACTGAATACAATAATTCGTGGTAGATTGATTGGAATATTGACTTATATTGAGCTCATTTTTCCCCACTGAAGTTTTGTCAAGATGGACAGTGAAAGTGACTTCGATTTAGAAGTTTTTCAAGGCCTTCCATACATTTCCGAACATTTCAAACTAACTCAAATGTATAGAGATTTTCTAATATCTGTCATTTTATTGCTATTAGCCTGCGACATTCTATTCAAAAATATTCTAAATAAATAAAAACGTATTAGAATATATACTTCTTTCCCTTTTGCTGAATATGCTAGTGTAATTTTGTAATGTTTATTGTGGAACGTACATATTCGGGATTTTAATATTTTTTGCAGGAAAATTTAAATCTCAATTTGATCAGCTTGAAGTTCAAGTAAATTCAACGAACTGCATAAAATATTTTAAAAGATTCGTTGCAGCTTCTTGTACACAAAAAATGTTCAAAAAATTAAGACTAAGAACAAGATTCATTTGCTTTTATTACGAACCAATATATTCGTGGTTTTAAAATAGGTGATTTTCAAGTGCCTAATTCGGGCCTAAATTTTGGACAGTTTTAGTAATGTTTGCTTCCACATACCTCTACCTTCAACGTAAAATAGAAATAACAAATAAAAAAAATATAAAATTTGGAACGACTTTTGCGAAAAAAATTATAAGTTAAGCGGTTAACCCTTTTAGGATTTTTGGTAACTTTTGTGGTGTAGTATCGTCTTTGACCACTTGTTTGGATTCTATAACAGGTATTTAAGCCGGGGTTTTTATTGGTCAAGTCAAGGATAGACCAAAGAACATCCCAGACGCGCTTTGGAACCGGATGGTCAATTTGGCGGCGCCAAGTGGGGCCGGAGGTGCGTGACTTCTTATTTTTTTTCTTAAGGCAAATATTAAAAAATTTTTCACGCCTTTAGATTTTTCAAGATATCAGATTGAAACTTTGCATATGGATTGTGTGTTCCTTTGTGTACATCTCAAATTTTCTTTGAGATCCCTATACGAAACCGGGGCCGGGCTCGAGGAGCGCAAGTGTTCCGGGGAAAAAATAGGTTTTTCCTTATTTTTCCGGTTCAGGTATATGATACGGACATGTGAGTGATACCGTTGGAAAGAGCTTGCTATGCTGAAGAAAATGGATTTTGAACCATGACTCTGGGTCAAATAGCAATGACGCAGTACATTTTTGAAGTACACACACACACACACACACACACACAAATATATATATTGTGATAAATTTAGTTCTTTTACCCTTTCAATGACGGATGACGTCCATAAATTATCAAACGATCCCTCTATGTCAAAAAAGGGCTAATATATATTTTCTTACATTCTACTTTCCTTAACTTGATATACAAATGCATTTGAGGCATCTTCCGTAGATTTGCCCTTTCTGAAACCTTATATATATGAAAAAACGGGTCAACTTCAGACTTTCAAAAATTTCTCCCGACCATAGTTTTTAAAATAAAATATTGAAATTTTTCATGCGTATTACGTACATAACAAAATATACTTAAAATAAAGATTCCTACATGTGTAACGGTATTGTATAATTTTTATATAATAACTTGTATTTATGGGCAAAATGTGCTTTTAAAATATGCACAAGCTGTTCAAAAGGAAGAAGAAGAAAATATAAAGAGAAATGGATGTAATTTTTTTCTGTTATTATGATTGATGTTCTGTTGGGATAGTGATATGATATGTTTTGTAAGTCGTCATAGCAACAAAAAAATATAATATATAGATAATCCATCTTGTGATATATACATGTACAATATTTAAAAGTGTGTAAATGTTTAATTTATTACGTACTACGAAATGAAGTGTTTAAATGGATTTTGATAAAACAGTAATATAGATTATATAAACATACGGACTGAGGTATATAACGACATATAAAATATGCAAAACAAGCACTAAGCTAATTACAATCTGGTGTTTTCATAGTAATACACATTTAGTGGCCGTTATACATGAGCCCAGGCTTCTGCCAGAGGGGCGCAAACATTTTGAAAAAAATCTTTTTTGAAAAACCTCCCAGTTTTAGTCGATTTTCCCGTTTTTTGGTGTACAATACGGACAAGCAAGTGGTACCGTTGAAAAGTAAGCTCTGTCCTAAAAAAGAGAGGTATGAAGCATGATCCTAAGATAAGTAGTAAGGAAGCAGCAGCTGTTTGAGTGAAAGTCTAAAATTTACCTAAAAAAGTGGAAATCCTAAAAAGGTTAATCGATGTGCCCATATGCTAGAAGCTTAGTTCATCGAGGCGCTTAGGATTACCTCCTAATAATTTTTCATTAATTTTCTCGGTAGTCTATAATTTGTTTGAGCCAATAGAATAAGTTTATTAGTTACTTTATGACCCTTTTGAGTAACATAATTAATATGCACTCCAAAATTCAATTTATAATCTATCATAATCCCTAAATATTTAAATACAGATACCCTCTAAATCTTACCTATTTTAATTATTGGGCCTCTTAATAATTTAGTTTCAAAAATCATGTATTTCTTTATCTTCTCAGAGACTTTTAGCTTAGACTTTCCACGCCAAGAATGAAGTAATTCGTTTATAATTCGTGCTGCTTCTCTTTCCAATTCTGTTCTAGAGTTTACTGAGATTATTACAGCCAAATCATCGGCAAAAGCAATTACTCATTCAGTTTCCTTTAATTGGTTTAATCTTTCTAAACACGACTGGAATTCCAAATCTCACGTCAATGGTTCTAAGATTGATCCTTGCGGATATTCCTTTTCTGCAGGAACTTTGATATTTCCCAGGTTCTCATGGATCTGCGATCAAGAAGCAATCCGTAACTATACTTACTAAATATCGTGATAAATTTAGTTCTTTTACCCTTTCAATGACGGATGGCGTCCATAAATTATCAAACGATCCCTCTATGTCAAAAAAGGGCTAATATATATTTTCTTACATTCTACTTTCCTTAACTTGATATACAAATGCATTTGAGGCATCTTCCGTAGATTTGCCCTTTCTGAAACCTTATTGTAAACTATCATCTTCAATATTCCTATGTCTTTGAATTCTATTTGCTATTATCCTTTCAAATAATTTTGAGATGTTTCTCAGAAGACAGATTGGACGGTAAGAACTCACTTCTGTTAAAATTTTCCATTATAAATTTTAAATGGATCCATGGATCCATTTCTAAATTCTTTTTTTAGAGAATGTTCGCAACTTATTTTCTTGGCCTTAAATATTTCCTCTGTGTATTTTAGTTTGATTTCCCTATATTAATTTAATCTTCTTTGTTTCGAGATTGTAGACCAGGTTGCTTGATAACATTTCCTTTTGGCTTTGACAAATTTTTTAAGCGATCTAATTTTGGTGACCAAAAACCATCATATGCCTTTTTAAGAGCCAAATCTGGAGTAAAAGCCTCTATTGCTTTTTTAAAAATATTTTCTTCAATTAAAGATACCAATTCATTCATATCTTTAAAATTGAACTATAATTGGATTATTGGAAAATAATTGGATTCAATTATTTCAGGCAATTCTACTTTTTTCTCAAATTTGCTCCAATCGATTTTATTTATATTTCTTCTTAATTTGCTCTTCGTTTGATTCATTTGCTATTTCAGTAATTGTATTGTATTAGTGCTATTTCAGTCACTTGTAGTTACTCTATCCTGTACCATCCAATATTTTATCCATATCTCTAATTGTGGAGAGCATAGTGTTATATCAATATGTGATGAATCCATGAGACTCACAATTGTTGGCTTACTACCCTGTTCAATATAACTAATCCATTTTGATTTACAAAAACCTATATTATTTCATCTTTATTGTCAGTTCCAGGGAATCCCCAAAGAACAGATTTTGCGTTAGCGTCCATGGTTTATTTGGGTTTTGTTGAATAATTTCCTGTATTTTATCAATAAAAATTCGAGTGTTCATGCTGAATTAAAAATATGAATTAAAAGCGAAGAAACGTCTTCCATTGTATTTAATTTCGACACAAATCAACCAATTATCATAATACTGGCCAATTTTGAGTATCTCAATTTCATTATTCAATACAGCATTTTCTACTTTTGATTTATTTCCTCCTATTAAAATCCTTGAAAATGCTAGAAAAGTTGTAAGTTTGTTTTTAGCTAACTAAGATTCTTGGGCAACTACGGTATCCACGTTATTTATTTCTGCCTGTCTCCTGAGTTCCATTGTTTCGATTTTTGATCGCTGAGCATTGTTTTACATTATTTTATGCATACCTCGTATGAACTATTGCCTCCTTACCTGATTTGCTGAAATGAAAGTAGACCCTGCCATGTGCGTTTACTAGTTTGTTTATATACATTTCTATACTCCAATAGATCCCTCGCCTTTCATAAACTTCATTCCCCAAATCTATAAGTTCCCAGCCATTAGCCGGAAGATTGTAGATTCTCAATTTCATTCTGTCTACTTCCTCAAGAGAGGATATGTTATTGTTTTGCCTTTTTCCTGCAAATCCCTTACAATTTGCCTAAAAGCTATTGTTAAAATTTGTCTTTCCCCCAATTTCGCTAATTTATACTTTTGATCCAAATTTTCGTATAGAGGTCTAGGGCGCAATATGATTGGATCATCTAGGAATTCTGTAGATGTAGAAGAAACTGCATTGTCCTATATGTTGTTCTCTCTATTTGGTTGAAAAGGTTGCTCGTTGCCTAATATAAAGGATTCATCTATTTTTAGGATATTGTCCAATTTTTCAGTCTTGTTTTTCTTATATATATATTTTTAACCTATTTTCTAAAATGGGTTGAAAATTCGTTATTACCTTGATTTTCCTCCACTTGAGGTTCTGTTTGTATTATTTTATCTCTAGTACTTGTTCATTTACTTTTCCTTCCTAAGAATTGTTCCAGTCTTCTTTTGTCGCTTTCTTTCTTACTTGGTGATTTATTCTTCCAGATTGTTTGTCTAGGAATGTTGTTTCTATCCATAATTGATTTTACTAATAATCATCTCCCTGGTTACCCTGTAAGATACACATTCTTGATTATCGGGAGTCTGGCAAATCTTGTGCCGCAATTTGCACGGAACACATACTTTTTTTAAAAAAAAATCTTTTTCATTACATTCGTCTCTTTTGTGCCCTAGACTACCACAATACCGACATCTCTGTTTTTCCTTATTTATTGCAATATTTTGCAACATGCCCGAACTCTTGGCATATTGAGTCAAACTCTTTACCAAACTTGGCATGGATGTTAATTGCTTAACACACACCTGAAATACTTTCCTGTATGTTCAACCGGGAATCCATGCCGAAAAGACGTATGCCAATCATATAGTCATTAGATAAGTTACCATACTTCACCATATTGTACATGATACTTCAATAATTTATTGACTATATTTTGCTGAAGCATGCAATTCTGAAGTAAAAGGTTTATTGAATATCTTAAATATGTTTATTAAATCTCTTGCTGAAGCATACGACTCTGAGAGAAAACAATACTTTAGGGAATATATCCAGTAATTTTTTATTGAATATCTAATTCCGGGATAATCTTTTATTAAATATCTCCAATAACATTTATTGTTGTATCTCTTGCTGAAGCATATAATTCTGAGACAAGATATTGAATATCTACAATAATTTCTATTCAATGTGAAGGATATAATTATGAAATAAAAATAGTATCCAATATCTCCAATAACTTTTATTGTATATCTCTTGCTGAAGCATAAGATTCTGAGACAATATTTTATATCTCTTACTGAAACATACAATTCTGGGACAATTCAGGAAACAGTTTTATTGAATACCTTCAACAATTTTTGATCTAATATCTCTTTTTAAAAGATGGAATTTTGGTATAAAAGTTTTATTGAATATATATTTCCAACAGTTCATGTTCAATGTCTCATGCTAAAAGATACAATTCTGAGATATATTCAATTCTGAGATGTACAAAGTTTTTTTTTTTCAATTTAACCAGCATCCTTGAACCACATGGACGAAGTTTTTTCTTTGCCCAATGTACTAATTTATTGTTTTATTTTTCATTTCAGGATATTGTTGCTCTCTTTTGTTACGTGTAAATTCATAAAAGATTTTTCTTAAATAGTTTTTTTTTTAAAAAAGCTAGAACATGCGAAAATCCATCATGCAATTTCTTAACATTTTTGATGTTTTCCCTGCATGAGTGCAAGCTGAAGTTATGGTTGAGGGCGCATCTTTTCACGCTCCAAACAATTATCAGACTGTGGTGATAACCTTTGTATCATTTTCCAATAACATACGCGATGTAAGAAAAAAAATTTAAGAAAAGAATAACCTAAAACAACAACAAAAAATTGTTAACAAACTTAGTCAAAATACAACAACAACAATGTAAGAACGGATTAAATGTCACAAATACTTTAAGAAAAGAAACGTACGTGTATTAAGATATGAAAATGATCTTATCACTTTCAAAGAATGGTTGACATATTATACGCTCACACATCATATTAATTTTATTTAGCAAATGCGTTTCCGAAACGGATGTTGCAGAGCAATGTAAAGAACGTTGCCAAATTTATACCTACTTAATAGTTAGAACCCACATAAAAATCCTTTGTTGCCAAATTCGGAGATCAAAATCTTCTTTTTGTAATAATGTATTATACGAATAGGCCCTATCACGGGGTTTAGGGGCCTGCCCTCCTAAATTTTTGCTTCCTCCCTAAAATTTTCATGGTAAGCTTGCAAATGAACTATAATATGGTGATGAACTACAATGTGGTTGGATCGGACCACCCTAACTTCAACCGGCCCACCCCTACATTTTTGGGCTGGCTACCGGCCTGTATACGAATGTGTAACAAACAAATTTATACATTCATAAAACCTTTTTAAGCAAAAAATTGAGTTTGAGGAATGTGTACTTGGAAGATAGTAGAAACGAGTTTAAAATTCTAACTTAAACTAAATCGATAAAACACCATTAGGAAGACCTAGGTGCAGATGGGAGGGTCGGTCGAGATGGAGTTCCACATCGCCATTTATAAAAAATATATATACCAGAGTTTTGTACTGTTTTGTACCAACAATAAAAAACTTTGTACCTGTCCAAAAATGTCCCAAATTTCATCTTTTAATGTAGAACGCCAACAGTCAACTCAGGTTTACTTAATAATTTACAAAAGAATTACACTAGAGTTTTGTACTAGTTTTGTACCAACAATAAAAAGTTTTGTACCTCTCCCAAAATGTCCCAAATTTTAAATTTTACTGTAGAAGTCTAACTAGATCTGTGAGTTTGACACTTGCCGATTTGCATTAAAGTGGTGTTATTAGATAGAAAAAGTTTTATACTGTTCTGTACCAGTCCCTATCTACATTTATCTACTATCTAAAAAAAGTTTCGTACTTCTCCAAAATGTTCTAAATTGCATCTTGTAATTCGGAACGCTAAGGTCAAGTTGAAGTTCCACATACTCCGATTTTTTTTTTCAAAATAGTCTCATTAGATAAAGAAAGTTTTGTACTGTTTTGTACCAACAATAAACAGTTTTGTTCCAAAATGTTCCAAATTTCATTTTTTAATGTAAAACGCCAACAGTCATCTCAGTTTTCCGCGTAACAATTTACCAAAAAAAAAATATATATATATATATACTAGAGTTTTGTACTAGTTTTGTACTGTTTTGTAGCAACAATAAAAAGTTTTGTACCAGTCTCGAAATGTCACTAATTAAAACTTCTAATTTGGAACGCATAAACAAATCTCAGTTCCACACACATCTATTTCACTGGAAATATTTCACTATATCATGATTGTTTTGAACTTTTTTCTAGTATTTGAAAAAGTTTTTACCTGTCCCGAAAAGTCCCAAATTGCATCTTTTAATGCGGAACGCTAAGGTCAAGATGGACTTCCACGTACCTCGATTTCTTTCAAGATAGTCTCATTAGATAAAGAAAGTTTTGTACTGTTTCATACCAACAATAAAAAGAACTTTATACCTGTCCCAAAATCTCAAATTTCATTTTTTCATATATGCTGTTGACTGTTGGCGTTCTACATTAAAAGATGCAATTTGGGACATTTTGGGATAGGTACAAAACTTTTTATTGTTGGTACAAAACAGCATAAAAGTAAAACAGTACTCAGGTGGTGAAACAACTGAGAATCAATATTGTATTGTGGACTGCATTTTCTCTTGACGTACTGTGCTTAGAAGATAAACAACATTGAAACGTGTGTTCTTGTGACTCATAACTTGTGGATCTTTTGTTGTGAACTGGGTAACATTTCAAAACGTTGTTGTGTTTTCTGTTTTATAGTGGTACAATTTTGAAAATGCCTAGGAAGTGTAAAAATGATCCTGACAACTTCTATTATGTGCGTGGACGGATAACTCCAAAACCGAAGGTCACTAAAATAGCACCTGTTGTGGAAAAGCGTATGAATTGTATTTTTCATCGTAAGTCGACGTAAACAAACCCTGGGCACCGAAATTCTGTTGTAAATCCTGTGCAGTAAATCTAAGAGATTGGTTACGTGGCTCTCACAAGTGTATGCCATTTGCTACACCAATGTTATGGTTTGAATTACGTAATCACGAACACGACTGTTACTTTTGTCTGTCAAATGTAAAGGGAATAACCTCCAAGGGTAAACGATCAGCTAGAAGACCGATACCCAGATCTACTATCAGCTAGAAGACCCATCCCACATGGTGAAAGTTTCCCTGTGCCAATGCCGCCAGACGTATGGACAGTAGGCAGCAGTGACGTTGATGAAAGTGAAGATGTTATGGATATTCAGAGTGCTACATACAGTGCACGTACCAGAGAACCACATTTGATAACGCAAGAGGAACTGAACGACCTTATTAGAGACTTGAACCTACGCAAACGACAAGCTGAACTCTTAGCTTCAAGACTTCAAGGTTGGAACCTTCTTGAAAAGGAAACGACTGACATTTTACCATGAGAGACAACATGAATTCCTCAAATTTTACAGCTATAGTGATGATTGCATATATTGTACTGACGTGGAAGGACTGATACAGGCATTACAAATAAAGTATAAAGTCGATGAGTGGCGTTTATTTTTGGACTCGTCAAAGGCAAGTATGGAGTGTGTTCTCCTCCACAACGGTAATACGTACCCTTCCATTCCAATTGGATATTCCTTTCATTTGAAAGAGACATATCACAATGTGAAACTCCTTTTCGACATAGTGAGGTATGCTGAGCATCAGTGGAACATATGTGGCGACTTGAAGGTGATTGGTTTGGTGTTAGGGTTACAGTTGGGCTATACAAAGTATTGTTGTTTCCTGTGTGAGTGGGACAGTAGAGCAAGGGATCTGCACTACACACAAAGAGAATGGCCTACTCGTACATTCCTCACTCCCGGAATTAAGAATGTGAAAGAGAAACTTCTTGTTAATCCCAAGAAAATTTTTATGCCTCCCCTGCACATTGAATTAGGCCTTATGAAGGTGTTCGTGAAAGGGTTGAAAAAGGAAGGACAAGGATTTAAGTATCTCCAGGAAAAGTTCCCAAAAATATCAGATGCTAAACTAAAAGAAGGTGTATTTATTGGACCCCAGATACGTCAATTCATGAAAAATGATATATTCGAATCAAAACTGACCGAGATTGAACGTAAAATCTGAAATTCTTTTAAGAGTGTCTCAGAAAACATTCTAGGAAATAACAAAAGTGCGAACAATGTGCAACTAGTGGAGGAGTTGTTGTCAAACCTGCGCACTATGGGATGCAAAATGTCACTGAAAGTGCATTTTCTGCACAGTCACTTTTTTTTTTCGAAAACCTAGGAGCTGTCTCTGATGAGCACGGTGAGACGTTTCACCAATCCATTCAGACCCTGAAGCAGCGGTACAAAGGAAAATTTGGTGTCAATGCTCGCAGATTTCTGCTGGAACTTGGCATGTGACACGCTCCCCACACAGGCCCATATTCAGGGGGTCTAGGGGGCCGCCACCCTAATTTTTGGCTGCCCCCCTAAACTTTTCACGGTAGACTGGCAAACGAACTATAATATGGTGATGAACTATAATATGGTTGCATCACCCCCCCTAACTTCAGCCAGGCACCCCTCTATATTTTTGAGCTGTCTACAGGCCTGTCCCCACACCACACAAGAGGCAAGCTTCATAAGTGTTTCTTTTCGTTTAAGTGCCCATGTATAAATGCAGTGATTTCAGCCGCGAGTTTTCCTCACTTACACGTAGAAACTTTGTAGTTTTCATTGTTAGGGGCATAGGAGTTTTTCTCAGTTTGACATATAAAATGTCGCATTTGTTTTTTTTTTTACAAATCTCGCATTTTGGGCTATGTAATTGCGCATTTTGTCGCCAAGTATATTAGTTTACAAGATTAAATATACAATGTTATATCAACTCTAATACAGGCTTATTATACGTACTTCATCAAGTTGCGGAAAAAAAAGCCCTTGCCCCTATTCATTGTTTGTCAGTCTAATATGAATGGAAATGCCCACGAAATACAAAGATATACATTTTCATTATATTTCTGAGATCCAGATGTGCAACGTATATAACTTTTTTCAATATCACGTTTTTACATCAAAGTGACAATATTTATTAAAATTCATACATTAGAAAAAACAATTTAATATTTATTTATAAATTTATCAACAACCAGACCTGATACAGCATATCTAACTTCACATTCGTAACCAGAAGGTCAAAAACTCTAAAGAACAACCTACTTTCATTCAGGAAAATTGAAAAAAGTGAAAATTTTGTAAGACAGTGTAATTACTATAAAAATTTAAAGCTATATCATAGTTCAAGGAACTTACATTGAGTTATAATAAAATCAAGATTATTACACATATTCGAATAAATGTTGGTAGATTCCTCAAAGTATTATCGATAGTTTTGTAATTATTTCTCTAGTAACATTAATGAATAAGCCTGATATCTGTTGAACAAATAATAAAGTTTTACACATTTTTTTTTTTGATAATTGAATCTTATCTTTACCAAAACTACGCGAAAAGTGGAATAATAGTTTGTTAGTTCAGTAGCTTCAGCGGTGCTCATCTCCTCAAGTGTTTGGGTACGATTCCCACAAATATATCATCCCCCTCGAAAAAAGTAGTAGAGGAAAACGGAGTTGATGGTGAAAATATTAATCATGCTATTTTTTTCACAGCTAGAATCGTAAAAGCATCATTATCATATAGTTTTAGATTCGATTGTGCAATTTTCAATGGAAAATTCTCCACCCACCATCAAAAAGAATCTGCTAGGCGAAAGCTGTTTTCTAAAACTCACCTGTAATCATTCCTGAGTACATGGCATGCATTTTTTTTTTGTACCAAGAGACTATAGATTTGATTCACAGTAAGATGAAAGCATCACCGTAATACGAATTCCACTTAAACTATAGGTCCATGTCTCATGTAGCCTCGCTGTTCAAAGTGGACGTTAAACTTTGATGAAGAAACAAATAATCTGATCTACTCTATACATCTATGGGAAATCAAATCTCACGTATCGAAGAGGAAACAAAAACTTTTCAGTCAGAGAGACATATCTATACGTATATAAATGAAAGCGACTACGTTTGTGACTTAACAACTCTTGAACCAACCGACCGATCTCGATCAAATTTTCAACAGAAGTGGGGTTTGGGCTGGGATGGTTTTTATTGTTTTACTTTGACGGTGCAAGTGACGGGGAGCGGATGGGGAGATATAAAATATGATCGAAAATAACCGATATTAATGTCGAATCCATAGTTTTCGGGGTGGCTAAGACGAATAGTGTCACTTCCGATCCCGTTCAAATCCAAATTCACCCCTTTATGTCAAAATGAAATATATTCTTCCCGTGCGAAGAACGGGTATTCTGATATATATTCAAGGGATAATTTTGGAACAGGGAGGCCAAAATCAGGTAAAATCACCATGTTTACAGGAGAAATGAGTTGATGTTACGTAAGTATAACTACTAAGTACTAACATAACATAACCTAAATTAAGCTAAACTACCCTAACCTAACCTAGCCTAAACCATCAAAAACACAGAAAATATGGGAAAAAGTACGAATTTTAAGCAAGAATTCTGGTTCCCCAAATCCAAATATACTAACCTAACCTAAACTTAACTAACCCATACTAACCTAACCTATCCAAACCATCAGAAAATACAGAAAATATAGCAAGAAAGCACGAAATTTAAGCAAAATATTCTGGCCTCCCACTTCCGAAAATGTGCCTATATATATATATATATATATAGATAGATAGATAGATAGATAGATACAGGGCCGGATTTAGGGGGTGCACCGGAGCACGTGCACCTCCCCCCCTCCGTTCTGAACATACACAATCTAAAGTGAGAAACTGGCAGTGGAAATAGCTTTACTTTCCTAAAATTTCATGTCATGTTTCCGTTTCTGGCTTAAAAGAAAACGGTTTTGCTACACATAATAGTTTAAGTCAGTTCCTCATACACATTACAGATGCGTAAAGGCATTTTTTAAAAAATAAATTTCATTCAAATGTACTGATAGTTATTGGTGCACCCCTCTAAAACGTTTGCAAAAGTGTGAAAATCATACCTAGTATGGTGTGGGGCCTCCTTTTGCGTCCAAAACAGCTTGGATCCGACGTGGAATGGACGTATACAGCTCCTGAATCGTGGTGTGTGGAATTTTGTACCATTGTTACTGTAAAACATGCTCCAGTCCTTAAGGGATGCTGGTCGAGGGTAATGATACGGAACACGCCTTTCTAACTCAGACCACAATGGCTCAATGATGTTCAGATCTGGTGATTGTGGGACCCAGGGGAGGTGTGATAGCTCCTGGCCATGCTCCTCAAATCATTATTTCACCGTTTTTGCAGCGTGACAGGGTGCCAAATCATCTTGGTAGATGCCATCACCACCAGGGAACAATATTAGGGCAATGGGTAGAACCTGGTACTCCAAAATGGTCTCATACGCCTTAGCATTCATCATTCTATGCAGAGCTATGATGGGACCTGCGGAAAACCACGATATCACTGCCCATACTGTAACAGAACCACCCCATGCTTTACAGTTGGGAGCAGACAGTCTATTTCATAGGCCTGCGGCGGTGTTCTCCATACGTAAACACGACCGGTTGTTGGAAACAAGGTGAAGGTCGATTCATCGGAACACATTACGTGTTTGCACTGCTCATGAGTCCACGCCTTGTGGTCCTTGCACCACTGGATACGCTTCTTCGCATTTAATGCTGTGACCAGGGGTTTGGCGATAGAGGCCCTGCCATGAATTTTCATTTTATGAAGTTTCCGTTGCACTGTTTTCGATGAAAGCGGGTTCTGTAGGTCGGAACTGAGTTCAGACGTAATTTTCATTGCAGTTGTCTTCTTTTTAGCTGCTACAATCAGTTTTAAATGCCCTCCGGTCCCTATCTGAAAGGATTGTCTTTCGACTGTTGTGCTTTGCAGACGTCGTTTGCCCATGAATTGTGTATGCCCTCGTGACATTGGACACAGTGCCTCTGAAGCTCCAACAAGACGGGCACCAACAATCATGCCTCTGTGGAAATCTGTCAGGTCGACCATTTTATCGCACCACTTTCACACCACGACACTCACAGGTGAACTAGTTACTGCTGACGGAAGAGGAAGGTCCACATGACACATTGAAAACAAAAAAACAAAAAACGACAGGCAACCGCAACACGTGTTGTACAGTGGAGGGCCAAACTTAAGTGTCCTATATGAAGTGCTTTTAGATTTTTTTGTTTATCCCCAATATATATATATATATTCAAATACAAGTAGGTGTTATATATTACTTGGAAAATAGTATAACATCTATGATTATAATTAAGGTTCCACTTTCAAAATGCTGTATAAAATGATCAACTGATCAAAATGACTTCAAATTTGAACTGAATACACTTGAAGAAGGGGCAAACGGTATGGCATAAGAAAACATTTTCAATTTTTGTTTTAAGTCGATTGAAGAAGATCGCCCACGCCTTGAGTGTGTCGTCTGTGGGGAGCAATATTCCAATGAAACAATGGTACCAAGAAAGTTAAAACGTCATTTTCATATTAAGCATGTCAATTCAAAAGATAAACCGTTGGTGTATTTTAAAAGAATCATGTCTCAAGAACTCTTCAAGCCAAAATTTTCACTAAACAAGTTAGCAAATCTGATAAAGCACAAGAAGCACGCTATGCTGTGGGTGAAATAGTTGCTTAAAGAAGATGAATCCCCATACAACAGCTGAGTTTGTAATTTTGCCTGTTCCGAAATTGTAAAAATAATGTTTGGGGAAGACTTCAAAAAACAAGTAAAGAAAATTCCTATGTCAAACAATACTGTTAGTGCACATGCATATCTAATAATATTGATCTCAAATTATAGAATTATTCCATTAGGTTGACTTTTTTTCTATGCAGTTGGGTGAGTCAACTGACGTCACAAATCAAGCACAGTTAACACTCATGATGAAAGCATTATTGAACAGTTTTTATTTTGTAAAGCGCACTCCCAAACAACTAAGGGACAAGATCTATTTGATTTAGTAAATGATTATTTTGATGCAGACGATTTGTCATGGAAATCTTGTTTCAGTATTTGCACTGATGGTGCTCCTTCTATGACAGGTTCTGCAAAGGGATAAAGGTATTAGCAAAGCAAAAGAATATGGAAATGATATTTACACATTTTCTCCACAGAGAAGCACTTGTTTCAACATCACTTATTCCTGAACTTGCAAAAGTATTAAATCAAGTGTTAAAAATGGTTAATTACATAAAACCAAGACCTCTAAAAACAAAATTATTTCAGATCTATGTTCTGCAATGGATTCAGAATACAGTCAGTTGCTTATTCACACAGAAGCATTGCTGTAGTCCTAAAATTTGCAGAGGGTATACGCTGTTTTGTGATCATTCGAGCAACCCACATTATGCTTTATTTTTTGTTTAATTATGCTTTATTTTTTTCCAAATTATGCTTTATTATGCTTTATTGTTAATTTCAATCATTGTTTAAAATTAATCGTGTATAATGTATAATATTTACTATACGTTAAATAATCTAAATATTTTGATCTATTTATTAATATGTTATGAAGCAATTTCTTTTATATTTAATGAACTTTCTACTTAATGTACTGTAAAGAGATATGCTTTGCTCGAATCAGTCTTTTCTATCACTTGTGGGCACCTTAGAGGTGCATATATACAGAAAGAGAAAGTATACAGAAAGGTGCACAAAAAATACAGAAAGTGCTCAAGTTCAAGAGGTACACATAACAATATAGTGTGGAGTTCTTCTGTATTATTTATTGTTGGCGGAAAGTTTTCTTCTTTTCTTTTTTCTTTTCTCCACATCAAAGGATTACACCGAAAAATTTAAAGAAATAAAAATAAGCTTTTCATTGCTACATTGTTATGTTCTCAGTGATTTTGCATTGTAAATATTTTTTTAAAAATATTAATATAGTATATGTTAAACTTGCAGCTAAATAGAATTTCCAAGAATTATGCTATATATTTTAAATTACGTTTCATGCTTTATTTTCTAAAATTATGCTTTATTATGTTTTTAAAATTAGTTTCTTCTGGACCCTTAGACAACCACAACCATGTTCAACATACCAACCATATGTATAAATTGCTATTATGCTTTTTATGCTTTTTATGCTTTTGGGTTGCTCTAGTGATCATGTATGATTGTCACCAAAACATAGAAGGCACTTTTTAATGAACAATGTAAAACACATGTATTAATTCAATTAAAATATAAAGGAATATTACTGTTTTATAGTTTAAAAGTATTTCATGGTATTCTCTTGATGACACTTCTTACTTAAATCACCACTTCCCAAAACTTCCATCAACCATTCACGGCACCATTCCATCCATTCCTGCTGAGTGCGCGTGCCCTTCACTCCTCCGTCCTATGGCTCCGGGTCCGTGTGTTTTAAACCACAAACCCATTTATCATAATAGGCATTAGCAAGGTTGGCATCCAAAAAAAGCAGTCCACATCCGAGGGTTATCTTTCTACTGTACTCTATCGTAGGTTTTAAATGTCGGGTGATCGGACCAACACAAACCCCACATAGAGGACCAGCCCTGCTCGCAAGTAAGGTGGTTGTCTCGTGGTCGCATATTGTAAAGATTTTATACACTCAAAGAACAGCTTTTCCTATTCCTTCTGTCAGAAGAAAGTGAATATGCCGATTTTCTCAGTAATGATTCTTGGTGCAACAAAGTTGCTTTTCTTGCCGCCATATTCCAAACATTGAATGCACTGAACAAAAACATACAGGAAAAAAAAACGAAAATATACTAACCTCAAGTAACAAAAAAAGTCAACTCATGCTCATTTAGGAAGCAACTCTCACTTTGGGAGGACAAAATTAGTAAGCAAAACAAATGTGACATTTTTGAGCTTACAAAATGCTGTAAAATTGGCACAAACCTCTCAAAATTCATTTCAAACACATTGTCTGTTGTGTACCAATGTTGAGAAATATTTTCCTACGCTTGAGTGGACTTCACTTGACTAGGTGAGGGACCCGTTTGAGCCTTCTGTCCTACCGTCAGCAGAATTTAATGTCCGGGAAGAAGTGAATTGGTCGATGTGAGGAATGACTGAGGTTTGAAGCTCCAGCACTTACAGCAAGACAGGGCATCATTCTGGATTTCTCTCCGGCAGCCCTATTTTCACAAATGCTGTGAAAGTTCTCATTCCCTTTCTACATCCTACTTAAGTGAAGCTGTATTTTCTGCAATGAACACAATTAAGTGTAAGAAGAGGTCACAACTGTTATCTCCGGAACACGAGTGAGGGTGTATTTAACAACTATCGGTCCACAATTGAAGAAGATTACGAAAGAACATCAAGCTCAAGTTGCACATTAATTTTGCTTCGTGCACCACCTCGTTTTACTTATTTTTATAAAAATTATATTAGACCTATTATTAAACAATTGTAACCTTTAATTAATATTATTGAAAAATTGTTACATTACTAATATTATTGAACAATTCTAACTTTCATATAACATTTAAAAATTGTAATGAATATTAATCATGTTAATAAATTTTAAGTTCCATACTGTGTTACTTTTCTGTACATTTTTAATGTCAATGTAAAAGTATTTGTCATTATTATGACAATTATTGCTGCAGACTATTTCGTAACTTGAAATTTTAAAATATCGCTCAATCCTTTCGACAAAGCAAACATGCATACAAGTTACATACATTTGTGTTAAAGGTAAAAGAGGTTAAAGAGGAAAGGTAAAGGTAAAGGAAAAGGTAAAAAGGTAACGGTAAAAGTTACAAGAGATTTGTTTGTTCGTTCGTTATTTAGTGATCTTCCTTCTTAGTGAAAGGTTGGATGCAGTTTTCGAAAAAGAAAGTGTATTTTTAAAAACCTGAGTTCTATTTCATTGCAATTGTTTCCTATTTTTAAATTACAAGAACAAGTCAAAAATTATCTACAATTTTCATTCTACAGTTTATTTATATGAAGCTAGGATTATACTATGCACATCATTTTCTACATAATCTCCCTCCTTACTAATGCACTTGGCCCAACGGTCAACGTATTCCGTATTCCTTCCCAATAAAAGGTTTTCGGTTGGTCGTGAAGCCACTTTTGCACCGCATTTTGCACGTCTAAATCTGAGGCAACCGAAGCTCGTCGTGGATGATTTGATGGACAGAGTCCTGACTGATGTTCAAAGCAACTGCTACCTCATCAATAGTGATTCGCCTATCCGCCAGAACCATCTCTCGAGCTTTCTGAATGTTGTCATCTGTAGTGGAGGTTGATGGCCGTCCTGCTCCCTTTTCATGCGTTACACTTGTTTGATCATTTTTAAACTTCTCGAACCACAAAAACACAGTTTTACGTGATAGTACACTTCTCCCATATTGCGATGATAGTCTGCGATGAATGTCTGGCCCTTTGACACCCTCCGACCAGAGGAATCGGATCACTGCTCGTTGTTCCTCTTTGGTGCAAACTTCTAATGGAGCAGCCATAATATATCTGCAACAGAAGGAAGAAAAATGGAGAAATTAAGATCACACTTTCACACCATTAAACAGTATAACAATAAAATATGCGAGGACAGAAGTCAAAGTGCGCAATGTAAGAAAAGTTATGACAAAAGTGTAGATAATTTTTGACTCGCCCTCGTAGAATGAAAAATAAGCATAATGATTTAGCACAGGAGAAAAACAGTTATCGAGTTTCTCCTCTGTGAGAAGATCACTAATCACAGAAAAAATACCACGGTATTTTATATTTACAAATAATATTTCCAATAATAATATGTATGAGTATGCCGCGAGAGTTCAAGTTACACCCGTAGTGTGCCTCAAGTTGAAAATGGTTGGGAAGCGCTGTAATAATATATAGAATGAAATAATAACAAAATAAATAAATAAATTGAAACAATAACGAAGATATAACATATCGAGATACTATCGAAACTAAGAATTTAACATAACATATTTGGTAAAATGCGAGCGCGTGGAACATTTCCGACACTTGTCATAACCTAAATATTGCAAAGATGATCACGGCAATTGGCCACAAAAACAGGATTGTAACGAACAAAAACTGATTTCTCAACGCTTAAAGTTGATTTCAGGGCCTCTTGAATTTCATATCCTTGGCAGCGTCCCTAAAATTAGATAAGAAATCACTGACCACTATTATTTTTCTATAAGTATGTCTACGGCGTATCTGCTGGCCATATAACCACACCACTGCCTTTGTAATTAGTACACTAAGCACACAGAGAACAAAGCATAAGTCTAGAATATAATAAAATGTATACTTAGCTAATTATTTTTCTCTGAGTTTGCTCATAAATGATTCAGTATTTTAGTTTCTTCTTCCGAGTTTTATTCGAGTACAATCTTTCTTTGTCTGCTCCTTCATATTTTAGGGGGTGGCTTTTATTCAAGCTACTACGGTATATATTTTCCCATGCTTCTTGACCCCTATAAGAACTCAGTAATTTTCATTGAAGTTTTTGTAACCGTAGTATCAATTTTGTATATACTTCATAACAGAATAGTACAGTCTAATAGATGACATTTTTTTTTCTCCATTTGGTTTTTATGATTGGCTGAGGTATCCTGAAATACCGGTGTTTGCCGTCAAAAAGTTAATGACACGAAATTGACGAACTTATGTAAACGAAAGACAAATCCAAGTTCCTTTTAAGTACAAGAGGAACTCAGTCATTAAGCTATTATCACCATAAAAATGTAAAATTATATCATAGTTCAAGGAAAATACATTGAGTAATAATAAAATCAAGATTACTACATAATTGAATAAATATCGGTAGAATTCTCAAAGCATTCTCGATGGTTTAGTATTATAATTCGTCTAGTAATATTAATGAATAAGCCTGATATCTGTTGGACAAAAAATAAAGTTTTACACTTTTTTTTTGATAGTGATTGGATGTTCTCTCTACCAAAACTACACAAGTAGAATAATACGTACACGTAGTTTGATGGTCCAGTAGCTCCAACGGTACTCATTTTCCCAAGTGCTTGGGTGCAATCCCCAGAAATATATTCTCCCCGTCGAAAAGAAGTATTAGAGAAGAGCGGATAAGACAAAAAGTATAGACCAACTTGGCTGCACAAACGCTTCCTTTCGGAGTTATAGGCTGGAGAAAACATGAAAAAATGAACTTAAAAGGTCCATAACTCCAATACTATGGGACCTACCGTAGTCGGGTCAAGACTTTATTTAGGAACTAGTATGTGCCCTATCCAAATATCCATGTTTCAAAATCCTGCAGCGCATCCGGAACAATTTTTATAGAGGTAGTTGTGAGTACTTCAATTTATAAGCCCGTAATCAAACAGCCTCTACAAAAATTGTTGTGTGAGTACCTTAGGATTCTGAAACATGTATTTTTGAATAGGGATGCGCACGAGACAAGATTTGAGGCTGTCTCGTCTCGAAAATGTGCTGTAAAAGTGATGTATCGAGTCGAAAAACGTAGGTCTATATTTTTCTATTGGAAGAGCTGTGTCTCGACTCGAATTTTCTCAGGAAAATTCTGTCTCTACTCGTCTCGTGCACATCCCTATTTTTGAATAGTGCACATATTAGTTCCTAAGTGAAGTTTTGATCCGATACAGTAAATTCCATAGTTTTGGAGCTATGGACCTTTAAAGTTCATTTTTTCATGTTTTCGGCAACCTATAACTCCGAAAGGAAGCATTTGTGCACCCAGGTTGGTTTATACTTTCGTCTTATCTTGGCGTCAATCGCCTCTCGAATGTAGTCGGTGTTGTTTTGAAACTCCCTGTATAAAAATGATCGAAAATGACTGATATTAATGTCGAATCCATAGTTTTCGGGGTCGCTGAGATGAACAGTGACACTTCTGACGCAGTTTAAATTCAAATTAAGCCCTTTATGTCCAAAATGGAACGTACTCTCCCAGATCGAAAATGAAATGAAATCTTTAAGTTTTACGTCCCACAGTTATGCCGGCTAGGCTAAAGAAGACGGTGGAATGAAGAAAGTGGGAGGAAACGGGAGAAATGATACAGGGTATTTCCTTGTACCAGATGTTTTCCTTTTTCTTTAACATATATACCAAATAATGTGAGAATTGGAATGGTGCTCTCCACATTAAAACAATATGTAAAAAGTCCTAGTAAAGTAGCATGTTTGCAAAAAACCTACGTATCAGGAATCTCTTGAGCTTTATTCGCCATAGTTGTAAGGATTTTAAGGATTGAAGTAAATAGAAATCTAAAGGCATTTAATTATTTACTGAATACTGCGGATAAAGCAGTTATCTCCAGACAAACTGCCAGTTCTTGCAAGATCACCAAAGAAATATGGGATTATGATGGAAGATGAGCTAATTCCGGACGATTTTCGTCCAGAAGAAATCATAACACAGGACGCCTTTTCAATAGTACTAGGAGAAAGTGTTGGCCTTGATTGTGGTTGCTGACTGTTCATTTCTTTTGTCTTACGATCACTAGTGTTGAATAATATAGTATAGTGTCCACTGTTTCTGGCCTCTAAAAAGTTGTTCAAATATTTTGTTGGGTCAACTTTTGTGGTAACCATGTTTCAAAGCGATTGATATAAATGACACGGGTATCATTTGGGGCTCCAGGGAGTGCAATTGACACCTTGAGTGCGAGATTTATATACAGTTGATCAATAGGATAATGATATAACAACGAAAACATGAAGCTCTACCTACATCACAGGATTGTGCCCCTTCCACAACAAAATCTGAAATGACGATGTCTCACTAATCTAAATTATTTTTATCCTTGATTTTTTAGTATGTTGTACTCTACAGATGGTATTCCTGGTAAAACTTGATAAGCCCTATGTAGACTACTAGGTGCCCGAGCTGGAAATTGATAACTGTAAAAGGATTTTTTTAAAAATATTAGCTCAATATTCGTAGTTAAAGTGTATCAACAATTCGTAGTAATTTATTCAACGGTTTTAACAGCGTATTTTCAATCACATTCTTAGTTCTTCATTAAGCCTGTTCATTATTTTGGAAATACATAAGATGTATGGGTTGCCATGGCAATGGTGTGTTAGGGCAAACCCTATACTACATCAGGAGCAGTAGAACTGGAGTTTGCAATAAAGTGGGTAAACGATGGTAGTCAAGTACGCCGATCCTGGGGGGAAGGGGGCAAAGCTCATGTGGGCCTCCCTGTATTTTTATGAATATGTATTTTTCTTCTTATATGTATTTTTTATGAATGGGCCTTCCCAAAGGTACAGAGAAATCGGCGCCCTTGATGGTAGTATAGGGTAAATTAGAGGAAGAATCTGAGTGAATGTCAAAAGGGTGTTCTCGAAATCTGTGTTATGAAGCGGTGAGTACCGCTGTGCACACGGAGTGCTGCATTTTCTTTCGAGACACCTGCAATATGAACAATTTCGGAGCCTGCATCCTTTGTTCATGCAGCGGAAACCCAAGCACAATTTGAAATATTTCTGACTTACGAACCTTAATTTGTTGTGGCACAGACGCCAAACAACTTCATTTCTGTATTGATCTTCTTGTCGATGAATCGGGTGGTATTTCTTCAAAAATTCAATAGTGAATTGTTCAGAATAAAATATTCGAAGAAAGTTGCCCTTTGTTAAATCAACCAATTCAGGTCATATTCCATCGTTAGTTTTCTCTGTTGTGAGCATTGGTTTTTGCCACTGTTTCATTTACTCCTATTTATGTGGCAGTGTTTGCATTAGTTAAAAATAATCTTATCAGATTACCAGCGAGGAAAAGACATAATCCTTCTTTGCAAGGAAGGATAACTAAATCTGTTACCATATTTGAAAAAAAAAAGCCTCATGAAGACATTTGCTTCCAAACAGTACAACTGATCATTTACTTCCGAGCTGTTCATGGAAATTACACTAAGTTCCTACAATTTATTCATTTTCAACTTTAATTATTACAAAGTTGATAAAAGAAGCATTTATGACTCTAAAAGACACTAATAATGAAATAATTTTAGAAAAGGGGATTACAAACCACAGGGCCGGCCTTAGGTAGTGCGGGGCTCAATTGAGAACATTTTGCGGGGCCCCAGGTTTACAATTAACTTGCACCAAGGTCTGTAGAACCAATATATATATATATATATATCTTGGTTCTACAGACAAATGGTCCCAATCGGGCCCCCGCACCACCTATATATATATATATAGGGCGTTTGAAAACAATACCGGCAACGTTTTTTAGGGGATTCCTGACACCAAGATAAGATAAAAGTATTGACCAACCTGGGTTCACAAATACTTCCTTTCGGAGTTATCAGCTGCCGAAAACATGAAAAAAGTGAACTTTAAAGGTCAATAACTCTAAAACTATGGAACCTACCGTAGTCGAGTCAAGACTTCACTTAGGAACCAATATGTGTACTATCCAAAAAATATGGGAATTTGGCTACGGGTATATGATTTGAAGTACTCACCAACTACCTCTATAAAAATTGTTGCGGAAGTACCGCAGGATTCTGAAACTTGGATATTTGGATAGGGCACATACTAGTTCCTAAGTGAAGTTTTGACCCGGCTACGGTAGGTCCCATAGTTTTGGATCTTTAATGTTCATTTTTTCGTGTTTCGGCAGTTTGTAACTCCGAAAGAAAGCATTTGTGCACCCAGGTTGGTATATACTTAATGTTTTATCTTGGTGTCAGAAATCACCTCCGAAATGTTGTCGGTGTTGTTTCGAAACATCCTATATATATGATGTTCGAAGCTGAGCCGGTTCTTTGTGATGTTATGGACAAAGGACCAATTTGAGAAAAGTCTTTCAATTTGCGCTGAAGATGCTAGGATGTTCAGTAACTTCATAGCAAATTCCGACAACTCCTTATGTTGCCGAGTAGCGAAATACCAGAATGTGCGTGGTGTTGTAATTCCCTTCTTCATAAGTTCTTCAAATTTTCCCCGATATTGCTGGTAGCTAGTTATTCCTGAAGGGCCGAGGTTTTCCAACAGAAACTCCTCTACTTGTTCGTGATGCTTTTCTCAGACATTGCAGAAAGTCGTCACAAATGGAGACCACGAAGGTTTACCATTGTTGTATTGCACAATAGTTTCTCCCACGACTTCTCTAGCCTAAAACTTTTCTCGATTACAAAGGGTTTAAAACAGGAAACATGATGAAATGGGTTTTGAACAGTCACGCGTGCAAACCGTATTATACAATGCTACTTTACAAAGCCAATACAAAATTCCCAGTTTATGCTTACGGATTAAGTTTTGCAAAATCCAGCTAGATTCCATACAATTTTAGGAAGATTTTTTTAAAGCTCAGCGCGTAGAACGTTTTCATTTAATTTGTAGACCTGTTTCTAATTTTTTACTTACTATACGTTCCGGTATTTTACGTAAATTACGCGTTTTTACGCGTATTTTACTCATCGATTATTTTACGCGTCACGTAGAAAACCTTTTTTACGCGTAATTACCCAACCCTGGTTGTAGATCTACATATATAGGTCTAATATATATATATATATATATATATATATATATATATATATATATATATGGTGCTTTCTCTGCTGGTCAAGTGGTTAGCGCGTGCGCCTGTGGTGTACATAGTCTCGAACCCGATTGCCGGTGGGAGAGCACACACAATTTAATTTCATAAACACTCCCTTTCATTAGTTTTCCATCTCCTAAGAACAAATCCTGGGACGTCAAAGATAATCGAAATGTGGAACAAGAACACCATAGACAATATTATTTTGCATGGGATGCCATTATCAGAAGTCACCTAGTAGCTTTCCGTTTGCAACCATTTAGAAATACGAAAATATACACGATTTTCAAAATGGCTGGAAACCGAAAGCAGATAGGTGAGTCGTGATAGCGGAATCTCATGTAAAATAATATTGTCTAGGGTCCTCTTGTTCCACATTTCGGTTATCTTTTATCTATTTGAAGGCATCACATAATTACTGTAAAACTAGTGGTATTTTAATTTCACTGTGATTGGGCCTCTTAAATAGTGCGTGAAAGTTAATAGATTAAACACATATAAGGTACATCCTATCCTAATCCTAACTACTGTATATATAAAACTACATGAGCTGACATAAATTATTGAGCACTTCCTGTAGGGATACAATGATTAAATTTGGCATGACTGTAGCTTTCCGGAACTAACCCACAGGAAAATTGTCAAAAGTGAATATTTTTAATTTTTAGGGAGTCTAAAGAGGGGATGAAGAATTTCCCCATGTTATTTAAATGAGACTTTTTCTGGACCTATAATCTCATGTTTTAGGTACTTAGAATTGGAATAAAAACTTCAAATTCGGTATGCTTGTACGTTTTCGTTAGCTTTACCTAAGTGAATCATCAGAAATGAAAATTTCTAAACGTAAAGTGGTTTTATGGGGAACTGAAAAATCTTTCCAATGTTATTTATATGGGATGTCTTCTATACCCCAAAATGTTTAGGCACTTCCGGCAAGATTAGAATGATGAAATTTGGCATGATTGTAGCCTTCCAGGACTAACCGACAGAAAAATTGCCAAAAGTAAAAAATTCCAACTTTAGAGTGGTTTTATAGGGAACTGAAAAATCTTTCCCATGTTATTTATATGGGACACCTTTTACACCCTCAAATTATTGAGCACTTCCTGCAGAGCTACAATGATTAAATTTGACATTATTATAGCTTTTCGGGACAAACCCACAGGAAAATTGCCAAAAGTGAATATTTTTAATTTTTAGGGGGTCTAAAGAGGGAATGAAGAATTTCCCCATTTTATTTAAATGAGACTTTTTCTGGACCTATAATCTCATGTTTTAGGTACTTAGAATTGGAATAAAAACTTCAAATTCGGTATGCTTGTACGTTTTCGTTAGCTTTACCTAAGTGAATAATCAGAAATGAAAATTTCTAAACGTAAAGTGGTTTCATGGGGAACTGAAAAATCTTCCCAATGTTATCTCGTATATGGGACGTCTTCTATACCCCAAAATGTGTAGATACTTCCGGCAAGATTAGAATGATGAAATTTGGCATGATTGTAGCCTTCCAGAACTAACCGACAGAAAAATTGCCAAAAGTAAAAAATTCCAACTTTAGAGTGGTTTTATAGGGAACTGAAAAATCTTTTCCATGTTATTTATATGGGACATATTTTACACCTTCAAATTATTGAGCACTTCCTGTAGGGCTACAATGATTAAATTTGATATGATTGTGGCTTTTCGGGACAAACCCACAGAAAAATGCCAGAAGTGAATATTTTTAATATTTAGGGGCTCTAAAGAGGGAATGAAGAATTTCCCCATGTTATTTAAATGGACCTTTTTTTGAAGTATAAGATAATTACAGCGCTACCGTATTTGACAACGAGGTATTGCTGACCGCTTTTGACCCGCTACATTCACAACAACGCACATTCACCGTATCTGTACGCATCCCTGGCCTGCTCGAGATACCTCTTTCCAGATGGCGTGACAGGCGTAGTGATGGGCAGTGGGAATATTCCCGGTGGGAAGGAATTTAAAAATGGGAATATTCCCGGGTTTTTTCCCTGGCCTATAAATTCCCGGGAAGGAATTTATTTCCATTTCTTTAGTTAATCTTCCAAATTATAAGAACCATATGACTAATTACTTCTTTTAATATATTATGATTTACTTCCAGGTTTTAAAGAGCTTGGATTTTAAAAAAATTAAAATTATTTGACGGTACTTTATATAACTAACAATATGATTTTTTAAGTTCTATTTCCATTTGCACTGAAAAGTAAGGTAATTGTTTAGTATTGGGGGGGCCAAACCTAGCAAAAAGTAGGATGATTTATGGAAGAAATGAGTTGATAGTGATGTTCAAGTAGTCATATCGAAATTTTTTTACGCCAGTAGGGGATTTATACAAAACGGAAAGGTAAGTGGAAGTGATTTATGTGAGAAAAGAAAGTGAATTTTTGGTAACGAATATAGAGAACAACGTGCCATGCGGGGCTCTAACCCGTCTTCATTCGCGAACGCTCGCTCTGCAATGCTGTCTGAATTTAATGTTGGTAACGTAATTTAACGTATGAAACCATAAAACTATCGCATTGGAATAGAATATCGCAAAAAGTAGGTGCAAAAGCTGGCCCCCAATGCTAATGAACAGCCAAAATTAGCAAAGTACTAATTTACAAATGTACTTTGGTAATGAAAAGGAACCATTTTGTAAAGTAATTTAGAATTATATGTAGAAATAGAGATGAAGTATTATTAATAAACCCTGAACCACCATTAGTAATAGACGTCGGTCTGTCTCCTCTCTCTGACTCGAATTTCTGAAGAGGTACTCGGACTTCTTTTACATGTTAATTAACGTATGGAATTACGAAGAATAGGTAGAATGAAAGAACGTGTATGGCAATGTTACGTGCTAAAATATAAAGATAAGTAAGTATCTTGCAAATTTTGTAAACATAAATATGTATGCGCAAATGTTGATAAATTGGTGAGACATGTATCTTCTAGCATTTACCCAATCTAATTGCTTCATAACATTAATAAATGTAATGTGTTCATAACACCAGTAATAGAGTCAAGTTGAGAAAATCCACTTACATATAAATTTAAACTGTTACTATATAATTTACTATATAATTTTTTCACACATATTTAATTGATAGAACATATTATAAATAATATACATTTATGCGTACTTTCTAAATATAATATAGTGTTAATAAAGTAACATAGTACCGTTTAGAATATACATTTTAAAGAATCCTCTGTGGACAACAGTAATAATATGATGTGATATAAAAATTAATTGAACTTTGAAATCATAATATAGTAACGGAATGCAATTTTCTTTCTGAATGAACATAAATTCCCGGATAAATTCCCATTTTGGGAATCTTCCCGAAAAATATCTTCCCGGGAATTTATCCATCACTAGACAGGCGTACCTGACGCACGACGACCTTGGCTTCCTAATCATTTCCTACACACTGCAAATTTCGTACTTTTGCGATTACTCCTTCTGGGTGTTGCAATTTTAATGGCGAGCAGTTTATAATTATTAGTTATCCAGGCGTAGCCAGGATTTCATTTTGGTGTGGATCCAGGGGTTCTCCCACGGAAAGTTTTCGGCAATGGGAAAATTAAAACGCAATTTTAGGGTTTCTTTAACAACTTTACAATTTTCAGGGGTCTGGAGCTCTCAGTGTTTGGTAATGTTTGATAATTTGGGGGCTGAAAACGTAATTTTATGTTTTATTTCAACATTTTTTTTTAAATTTCGGGGTGGAGGTTAATAAAACAAGTAGTATGACTCTGTCGTTTTCAGATATGATATACTAATATTGTAGACAGTGTTGGCAAGGTAATTTACTTGTTACGTATTTTACATAAATTACGCGTAATTTACTAGTAATATACGTCATGTAGAAAATCAGTTTTTTACGCAGACGTAGAAAACTATATTTCTTTCATTAAAACTAAGATAATTTTGAATAATCGGTTACATTGTAAGCTTGGGTTTCTTATTTAAGCATTAAAACATTATTATCTTCTAAAATTATATTGAAAAGTAATGATTTTATGCCAAATCATAGTAATAAAAGATAATTTTGGATAGCCCCCCGCCGGCCCACTACTACTTTCCACCTATTAGCACACACACAAGCACAACCACCCAACATACAAGCACACACATTAAAAATATACGTTGGTTCGGATATGTTTGAAAGTATCAAGTAACCTTTTGATTATAACAATTTATTGCTGTACCTTTGCAGCTTTTAATATAAAACTCGAAACATTTCAGTATACTTTGAAACTAATATTAGAAAAGAAAAAGAGATTGACAATTAGGCTGATTTTACCTTCATATTACACACTAACACACACACATAATTGATACGAAAAATTTTGAACAGAATATTGAAATAATGAAATTTTAGAATAAACTGATTTGTTTTTCTTCCACGTCCCAGCGATACTATATATACCACTTCACTTAGCACTGGGACATATTGAATTTTCGATGTAAAAGTTATTAGATTCTCATTTTAAACACACAACTGAAGAAATATAAAAGCACTCAACAGAACATTATACTACATTTTTCGAAATGAACTCATTTATTTTGCTCTTTTCTTCCAAATCCAACAACAATACTAAATATATTAGTTCCCTTAGCACTTGACTATCATTTGAACTTTTAATGTAGAAATTTTTGATGCTCATAATAAATAGACAAAACTGAAGAAAATACTCAACAGAATATTGAACTACTTGTTTCTTCGTTGTTTTTGGAAAGAAACATTTTTTCTTTCTTCCTAGTTCGAATACTGAATATATTTCACTTGGTTCCAATAACACTGAGTAGGCCTATATCATTTCATTTCACACTGTTAAAAATGGTTTCTTAAATTCGAGAAAAAATTCCGTATTTGAGAACATCCGTTTCTTATCTGTGCACCGAGTAATACATTCTTAAAAGTGAGATTTCGATTTTCTCAAATCAATTCGAGAAATAATGACTCAAATACGAGGAATTATGTCTCATTTCTGAGGGTGCAATTGGTTTCTTAAATTTGAGAAATAATGTACTTTTTCTTAAAATTGAGAAAGGAACATCTCAGTAAATGAGACATATAACCTCAATTTTGAGAAACACATTTCTCAAAAAAATTTGAGAAGTGTCTTTCTCAAAAGTGAGAAACGATGCACAGAAACGGGGTTCTCAAATACGAGAAGAAGGGAAAGGATATAAACAAAATATAAACATGCAAAAAAAAAAACACTTTTAGTACATACAGAATTTATATTAAATGAACATGTTTAAAATATAGCACATTTAAACCTTTGTTTCAACGCAAGAAAATTACCTTCTTTAATAACGAAACATTTGTTTTACAATAAATCAATAAAATAACCAGATAAATTCTAAGAAAATTATATTCTTTGATAACGAAACGTTTGTTTTACAATAAACCAAAAAATAAGCAGATATATTCTAAGAAAATTATACTATTTGATAACGAAACGTATGTTTTACAATAAACCAAAAAATAAGCTGATTTGTGATTATGTTGATTTTTCTTTAAGAAGATGAGTTTCTAAAGCAAGTTATTATTCATGTTACCATCGTATGTTTAAGTTCACACAGATTATAGATCAAATAGAGTAATTCGTAGCTGTAAATTATTAACAATATACAAAAATCACACACACAAAAAGTTACTACTATGTACCAAAAACGACTTCAATCGGTCGATTAGTTTTTAGATTATGAACTTATGAAATAACAGATAAAAGGTATCAACCACTTTTGTTTCTGACTCCACTATGCTTATCTTTGCAAATGAAATAACTTTGTTTACAGCCATCATATGTGCTCTCGACTACATATATCTTAGGAACAAAAGATTATTAGAACTCATTTCATGTTTCAATACTAGTATAAAATACGGTTCACAACCATCATATGCGATTTCGATTACATAATATTACACTATCTTAGAAACAAAAGGTTGTTGGAGCTCATTTCATGTTCTAATCAGAGGCGGCTCGTGAGGGAAGTTATATCGGTAAAAATAAAGTGTTTTATTGTTTCAAACAAAAGAAGGAAAGTTGCCTAGTGTTCTAATTGTTGAGAGCAAGAATGACAACAGGTAACTTTTTTCACTTAGTTCGAAGCGATAAAACATTAAATTTTACCTATGTGATTTCCCTTACAAGCCGCACCTGGTTTCAGTGCAACGTGTAACTTATGGTTCACAACCATAATATGTGATTTTGAATACAGATTTTGAATACCAAATCTTCGATTACAATACTGACATAACATCTTACAAATATACTGACACAACAAGAGAAAAATTCATAAAAAGTATACCTATATTTTGTCAATTACTACAGCGTATTGATTAATCGTCCTTGGTACATGTTTTGTCTCTTACGTACTTCTCTCTTCAATGGTTAGAAACAATCTATGTTTCAACTCCTGAACACAAGAAGGAACTATTCTTTCCCCACACTTGTAGAATGCATCGTCCAAAAATAGCCACACGTTCTTGCAATATGGTGAAAATTCTAAATTCAAAGTGTATGTAAGTTTGAAAACTAAGTCTACAGCTTTCAACACAGAAGTTGCTGGAATGATATGGTCCTCAATGATTACGAACACTTGCTGTGGACGCACAAGATCTCCTATAACAAGAACAAAGGGCTGGGTTCTCTTTCCATTCAAAAGTCTTTCTTCCTCCATGAACCGTTCCAGTCCAGCTCCCACCTACCAAATATCGAATAATAAATGTTAGTATTTTTGTAGGTAAATCTATCGTTAGTTTAAGTTAATAACATTATACAAAATCTGGAATGTTCGATTTTTTTTTCTTTTTGCGTGAGGGCATATTGTGCATGAATTTCTAAAATGTTTTTGATCATAAATTGAACGTAATTAAGGTTATTGCAAACAAATGGAATTCTGTATGGAACATAAGATTTTTTTTTTTTTTAAGTATCATTATTGTCTGATCTTTTCCATCGTCTGATAATGAATGGCAACATTTTAACTTACGGAAATAAAATCGTATTTATTTTGATTTAGGTAAACGTTTCACGTTTATGATCAGAAACAAAGGGACACAGCAATGTTAACAAAATGGTGAAACAAAATTAGTGTGACGAAACGTAAAGACCCCCCCCCCCAAAAAAAAAGACACGCGGTGGACACTATATTCACAACATGAAGTAATATACAGAAAATTATCAGTTTAATGGACACACCTGAAAACTAAAGATCTTTCGTTGGCAGTCGAAGCGTCCAGCTACTGTTGTGGTGTTTTAGTACAAACGCTGTACTACGCAAGGAGCAATAGAAGGGCAGTATGCAATGAATTGAGCAGACGTTCAATGTTGAAAAAATGAAATGAAAAAGAAATCTTTCAGTTTTACATCCCACGGTTATGCCGGTCAGGCTAAAGGAGACGGTGAGTATAAGAAAAGAATGAAATGGTGGAATGAAGAAAGTGGGATGAAACGGGAGAACCCCGAGAAAACCCATGAGCACGGTGTTTGTTCACCACAAAGTCCACACGCCGCGAGCTGGGATCGAACCAGGGAGGTGAACGCTCTACCACTGAGCCACCGCGGCCCTTCATAGTGTTGAAATATGCGACCGTTCCGATTTCCCAAGAGGGCAAACTTTTTTCGCTCCGCTATGTCGTGCAAGCGTAACGAAAGTGGCAAATGTGTGTGTGTGTGTCTCGAGGCAGAATATCCCAGGTAATGGTGGCCTACAAAACTGGATAAACCACATCGGCGAAGAGGAACAGTGGTTAGAAGAAAAACATCAGTGACAGGTACCGGTCCCATCAAGTATTTACGCGGACTATTACTCAGAACCTTTGTACAACTGCGCGGCAAGTGACGAAGGAACTCAAGCAGCCCTTCCTACAGCCTTATCGACAATCACAGTCCGCCATGATTACATTACATGAACATACAAGGTTGGATTTCACTGGCGAAACCATTGATAGAGGACCTAACATTTTAAAACTGCGCCAATGCTGCCGCGAATATACATAGACAGTTGATGACTGGAAACGTATGATATGGTCGGATGAGTCATCGTTTATCTTATTGCAAACTATAGGCTATGTTTATGTCTGGGGACTCCCTCAGAAAAATATGATCCACAGTATCTTCAGCCAATCGTGAAATATGGGAGCAATATGGCTGCATGAAGCTGTGGGTAGCAATATCCTGGTTTTTAGTTGGTCCTGTACTGATGGTTACTGGGTGTGACTATGTCGCCATTTTAGGAGACCACATGCATCCTATAGTCCAAATATTGTTTCCAGGCAATGACACCATATTCCAGGATGATGGTACGCCCATGCACACCTACCCTGGTCCGGTTAATCCCTGAACATAATTGAACATCTGTGGTCAGTTTTGGATACACAGAACCCCGCGCAGATTTCTACCTCCATCCTCTTTCACGGAACTGACTGATGCACTGCACGCGAAATGATCTAATACTCCATTTTTTAAATTTATAATCATTAATGTTTAAACCGAAAATGGCGATTTATACCACTTTTGGTTTAAATAGAAAATAATGAACGAACACTGAACAATGTTTGGGATTCTGAGTCAATTCCCGAAAACCGCTTTTCGATCTCTCTTACCGTTTTCGTCCTATAAAAATTAATATTGAAACCGAAGTAGCAGCGAATTTCTGCCATTACTGGTTTCAGTGGAAATATAGGGATTAAGGTGGGTTACTTCCTTGAGACCATGTGTCGGTTTCCGAAAATCGCTTGTCGCTAGCTAACATGGTTTTTGAGTTATACCTATTACTGTTGAAACCAGAAATGTTCGATTTCAATCACTTCTAGTTTAAGCAGAAGGTTGTTCAACGAGGAACCTATTCCTCGGACGCTGAATCGATTCCCGAAAACCGCTTGTCGATAGCTGTTACCGTTTTTGCTCTGATACCTGTTCAGAGGCAAGCAGACAGAGTAAGTGCGTTTGCACACGACAACGATAATATCGGTGGTCCCACCGATAATGTCGGCGGTGAAATCGACTTCAATGTATTCAAATCGTAGCTTGCACACGCCACCGATATTATCGGCCGTTCCTCCGACACGCAGATGCTGTCGGCCAAGCCCCCGATACTGTCGGCGGTACCGCCGACACCGATTTTGTCGGGGGCAATGTTTTCTTATGATTGGATGCACACGCCACCGATAATGTCGGCCGGCCTGCGGGTTAGATGAAGAGGGTGACAAGGCGCTGTGTATTATTGTTTTTTTCTTTTCTTTGGAATTTTGTTGTTTTTCCATTTTTTCTATTACAATTGTATAATATTATTATTATCTTGTCCTATAAACAACTTTGGAACAGATTATTATTTTTTTACAGTCTCTGTTTTGGAGTAGCTAATTCCCTTTATTAAATAAATATAAAATGTGGGAAGTCTGAAGAGTACTGATTTCCCTCTAAATAGTTATCAAATAGAATATAGGAAATTTACATAACCAATTTCCGTTGATTATTTTCTACTCCCTTTTTTTTCTTTCTCTCTCTGTCTCTTTGATTGTATCTTTTTAAATCTACTAATGCATTTAAGTTTTATTATATTCTGGAAATTAATTCAAGCGTAATTTTCAAAGTTTGATACTCTGTGAACATAAGCATATGGAAAAATCCTGATTATTATTACTTTTTTTTATTTACATCAGAATTGTGTGCACACAATTTTCCCGGTCTCACTCGATAAGCAATGATTGAATAGAATATTTATTGACAAGTAGAATTATTATTATTATTATTTTGAAACGAACCTAGGATAATCAAACGTTCTTTTCAAAGCTCCCGAGGACAAGTGACTCATTTGGCATTCTCTTGATTGTGATCTCAAAAACAGGGATGTGACTCCACGCTTCACTTGTCGCACATCTTTTCTCTAACTTCCAACGCTACCCCCATTTTTAAAAGAATTTGTGGAATGGCAAATGGAAACAAAGACCAAAGCTATGTATGCAAGTTTTCCCTCTTCCCTTTGTACCGGGATCGACCACCTGATAGAGCTCCAGTTTAGCTATAGTGAGTGGGTGAAAAGGTTGTGTGTTCTTACCTTTGTAGTTTTGCTTACAATTTTAGAGATGGCAAAAATTTTTCCGTATGATATTTTAACCCTTATCGAACTTGTGGAATGCAGACCTTGCATATGGGATAAGACAACAGACTCTTTTAAGGACAAAAGCAAAAAGCATGGCGAGAAGTTTATGGAAGCCTTGCCGAGGATTTTGAATTCATAGACAAAAAGAAACGAGAAACTACAGGTATGTATGGACCAAGTAAAACAAAATAACTAATTCAAATCTTATCATTTAATCTACTATAACATTAGTGTTAATTGCATGGAAAACAAAATAATGTACATACAGGTACATACGATATGTAACAGTGTTTCAACAGAAATTAACCTAATATAGTTTGCAATGTCTCACAGCAATAATTCTCATCGAAACGAAAATATTATGTTTACGAAATCTACGTATTTAAACGGCACTGTAAAATCTAAACATGTTTAGGCATATTTTTTATAAGTTTTTGTACCGTCCTTCACACCTCTTCAGAACAGTTTTTGTAGTCCTTGTTTTAAAAAATAATTTTCCCGATTATTAGAACTTTTGGTTTCATATATGGAGAAGATTTTTAGAAACACAGTGCAGAATATATTGTGTGTGTCGATTACTTCGCTCGGTCCCACTCGACAAGGAATGGTAGATAATAGAAAGGGGAAAGGGCGGAAGATTGCATAAATAATACATTATTTATTGTAAAAATCTAACTCAATGCAGGTGAAGAAATCAAAATAGCTGTGAGGCACTACTTGCTTGGGATGTGAAATGGATTATGTGTAGATTGTAAGCAGTACAAAATTAATAATTTCCAGATATAATAATAATAATATATTCCGGTTGTGCTCCTAGTTTATATCTGTATGTTGTAAAATTTAATATGCGTTCAAAAGTTGTATGTGAAAATACATTTCATTTAAATAGTTGTTTGAATAAAAAGCTAAAATTATTCGAATAGTTATATTAAGATAATTATTCAAATATTCTAATATGTGAAAATTACTTGAGTTATGGTTATTCGAATAAATTTCACAGCTCTGGTAGTAACTGAGGTACTCAGAATGCAAGTGCTGGAAGTCCCAAAATTAGAAAAATCGTAAATTTAGTTTCAGAAAATTATCGAGTATGAAGACTTTTGAGAGAACTAGTCAGAAGTCCATAGTCCAATGGCTGCACTATACAAGACCATTTTTTTAAACCTGTAATTAGTATAAGCCTAAATATCTAAAACAGCTAGCTGGACTCATCTTTTCTCTTTCACGTCCTGTCCAATACTAGTCTCAGCGCCGACATTATCGGCCACGTGTGCAAACTATCGCCGACACCGATATTGTCGGGGCTTCCACCGATATTGTCGGCGACGTGTGCAAAGTACGCCGACACCGACACCGATATTATCGGTGGTCCCACCGATATTATCGTTGCCGTGTGCAAACGTCCTAACACAGGCGTTCTGTAAGACTTCCTATATTTATATATACCATAGTTTGGAAGTCAAAATTCGCGGGGAAAGGGGGGGGGGCGTAATGCATCTATGATATTTCACTGATTTTAGCTGTTCCTATAAGTAATGATTTGCTACCCTTAAAGAAAATGTAGGCACTATTGGAGTGTGTGTATGTGTGTGTAAATTCACCCCTTTGTTCTAAGCAAATTTAAATCATCATTGGAATCACATAAAGAAAGTACACAGTAACTTTTGTCTAATAAATTTCACTAATGAATTTCTTTCGTCTAATGAATTTAATAAATTTCACTACGTCATCCTGCAAAGGGCCTAGCGGAATAAGCATGTGAAAACTGCCCCCAAGCATATCTGCACCAAATTTACAGTATCGATTAACATTTATGAGAAACTCAGTTTCCAAAAGTTTCAGCCCCCAAGCATTTTTTCAGGGGTGTTAGGAGGGGGGAAGGAATTTTTTTCCTGAACGCCTCAACCGACTTACATAAAGAAAAAAGCTGTTAGGTGTTCTCCCTTGTTTTTAATGGACTGCCACCCCAAACAATAGGGTAACATGAGAATGTCAAAGGAATCTACATGCCAAATTTCATTAAAATCGGATAAGTTTTACGAGAGTTATCGTGGAGCAGACAGATCGACACTCGAACACACACATAAAAGCCGATCAAGTCGAATGATGCTACATTCATCTATGGCTTGGCATAATTACGAAATGAATTAATGGAATGCATGTTTAGTTATGAAATATTAACCTTGAACTACAATTAAACACTCATTTTAATCGTAAACATTTTGATGGTTTCTTATCATTATCATCTGTACGTGACTCAGAGAATCTTTACTTTGGTTCGTGGACATCGTATAATGGTAAATGTTATTTTCAGTCTTTAGGAAAAACAGATTACACTTCATTAATAGCAGAATCACCCAATTGAGAGTATTACTTCAATTCACCATCTGGAGGGTTGATGATCTGCCACGTCACACAATGTGGCCTATTAAATAACCTTGGTCCTCATATATGAAATTATTTTATTTAACAGGTAAGCAGAGGCCACACATTATGTGACGCTGCAATGTATCAAAACTTCAACTTGTTTTGTTGGAGAAACACATTCTCTGTTGTGTTTACTTTTATTAACGAAGTCCCCTCCCCCCCTATAGACTGAAAGCACTTGCCATAATGTGAATCCACGAACCAGCACAAAAATTATGTAGTTATCGAAGCCTATAACACAAAATTAATACAACAGGTGCTGAGTGTATTTCAAGGTTAGTATTTCATGATATGATAAAGCTTAACATTATAGCAAAAAGCCTGTATGTTCTTGACTGTTAGCTACTTGGGAATGAACTACAAACTACATTATAATCGTTGATGAATAAGAATTGCACATCATTTCAAGGAAGAAACTAATTTTAACATACACGTGTATGACAACGAAAATAACTTAGTTACTTACAGGTATGGTGTTAATAAAATGCTCCAATGAATCCAAAACTGTTGGACGTTCTTTCACATGTTTTCGTCCCTTTCGTCTGGAAATCACTCCTTGAGGTAGAAGATAGGGTAATAATTTTAGTGCAACGTTCGTTTCTTGAAAGAAAGAAAATAAGGAATGTCAATCTCAGATAGCAAATCTTGCTGTATTTTTTTTCTATTTCAACAGACTAGATGTTAGTTCATTTAGAAAAGGTGTACATAAACTTCTGTAACCGCATAGTATTCTATAAACAATTGTTTATGAATATACACCGAAAATAAACAATACAATACAATACAATATTAATTTGGATCGCCATAGAACTGATAAATAGAAATAAATAAATAATAAGCCCAACGAAAGATTTCAATTTAAGGTGGCCTTTTAATGGCCACCCAGTACTAATCAATTGGTTTAAACTAAAATATAGAGAGGAGAGGTTCGAAAGGGTATCGCGCAAAGAAGAAAGTTTGAGAAGCAATTGCCAAAATAAATAAATTAAAATCCTTAAATTTCTCGAAAGCGCAAATGACCAAATAACATCAAAACTAATTCTCCAAATTATATACACTATTCACTAATACACTCAATGTCTTGTCCGAGAACCTATTAGAAACAAAATTGAGCATGACGAAATAAAAATACCCCTCCAGAGACGGCTATTGAGCTTAACAACACAATATAGTATAGGTGATAGTATATATATTCACCAGCTTAATATTGTACAAAATATTTAGGGTCAAATTTCCAAATCAAATATACAAATGTACATTAACAGCTGTCACGCATAAATTACTACCTTCTGAACAAAACATTACAGAATGGACAATGTGCTCTATAGGTTTGGATTTACGAAAATCTAGAAGTGTGGAATAAATTTATCGGATTATTTTTTCACAAGTTTATTATTATTATTCAAAATACTAAAATTCACAGTAGTTTCTGTTCATTCTCTCCTCCAATGGAAAGATAAGTTGGCAAACTTCAAAATTCCGGAACAAACCCTAAAGAATTAAATAATGAAAACAAAGCATGAAAATAATGAAATTAAAAAGGTTTACAATCTCATCGACTAATTTTGATAACTGATTCGAGATTTGTTGCTACTTCTGCTTCTCAATTTACTGAAATTTGTATTTCTGCATTAAATTCATAGGTACTGTATTAGATGTTATACTGTTCGGCGGAACACTGTTATACTGTTAATGACTAGATACTGGAATTAATGAATTGTTACGTGAAATTGTAGATCATCTTGCAGCTGAAATAACAGAAGAAACCATAATACATGGATTGCCTTCTGTAACACTGCTAATCGCTTTACTGCGATGAGTGTAATACACTGCGAACAACTAAGGAATTTATCAACAGTTGTTAAAAGAATACAATTACTTCCTTAGAAACTGGTGTTAAGCGTTGCTAAATTTTTATGTTTCAGAATTCACTGTAACTGGCTTCATGTATTTTACGGAGAGGATATTTTCGCACTTGAGATGTTCTTTAACCCTATTCTTCATGTTGCCGGCCACATGAAGAAACTCGAAAATCCAGTTTCTAAACATGTTCCTATTGTGTACTACTCATGCCAAAACAATTAAAAATACAAATGGTACTTACTTTCTGTAGTAATATCCGTAGTTCGTCCATACTTCGCAAGGAAATCTGAAGCTACGTCTTCTGCTGCTTTCCGACCACAATTTCGGGCTTGTAAAATTAGTTTGTCCGCAATTAGCCCGAAGTCAAGAGTGAGTGCATTAGATCGTCCACCAAATAAACACTCGAATTCACTATCAATCTGAAGAAAAAAAAATCATAAACGAACCAAAAGGAAAACAGATATGCAACAACACATACTTAAAAAATGCATATAAGAATGCTTAATAAAGCTACTTAAAAATGTTGACACACCATTGAAGGGTATATGAATTGTTTCTCAGCATTCTGAACTTCAGAAAATAAATCACAATCTGTATTCCATTTCTTATAAAATTGGTATGATTTTAAGTGTATATTTGCGTTCGTACTTTGTTATTTTTTAATGAACTCCTCTTACAACAAAACTACTATATATTTTAAATTTTGACACCATTTATACCATCCTGCGTTTTCCCTTTAAATACTGATAATCACCTATTCTACTCAACGCAATTCATTCTCATTACACAATTTAGGTTTTGGTGTTTAACCGACGCCAAAGGAAATTGCGGGCCATCGAATTGTATGTCAACATTTTAAGGTACAAACGGAAATTATTTCAACATACCACTGCAGGCAGTAATATCCTTGGCCATGCTGCTATTATTTCTTCTGTACATTTATAGGTGTGAAGAATGTTTTCTCTCCTGTAATTGAAAGTGTCCCTCATATAAGTGACAACTGTTTCTAGGGGTGATTCATTTTCTTTCATCCACTGCTGTTTTTGAATGCATTCCACCGCTGGCGTCTCATTGGACTGAATGTTCATGTATGTAGCTATACTATTCTCTTTTACTTTCCGTGGTATTCCCAGGTCTTCCTTCTCAACAGTCGACAATCGCCGAAACCGGAAGTTCTTCAATCGTTGCTGTATTAATCCTGATGCTGATGTTCCTTTTGTAGCAGGACTAAACCATTGTTCCTGAAATAAAAATATATTACACTGTTCGTCTTATATGACACTTTTCTGGTGAACTTTCTACACATGAATTACAATAATAAATAAATAAAAGCGCCAGTAACATCAACAGTTATAATGCTTTTAAATACTGAGAGGTTGTATTACTTGATTAATACGGTGTTGGGCCACTGTTACCTTGAGAGCAATCTTCCCTTTAGAAATTCAGAAATGTCTTCCATTTTACATCACTGTCATCCACCCCGCTTAATTTACTACATTCGATGATCTGTTACACCACTAGCAACGGCCAGATGCAGGCGCTGCGCACGCTCCTCAATGGTACTTACTTACGTATCTTACATGTCTCAAACTACAGGTGTTTGCATTATTTTGATCAACGTCTATATACTGTTCGTACAAAGTTTAGAACGGAAAAACTCAAAACTCTCCCAGTCAACGTTAAGTTTGTGATAGGCACTATTCTCTTTCTTAGTTTTCTGTGGGTTTCCACTTTCCTCCCACATTCTAAATGCCACTAGTTCTTCATAATCATTCACTTTCATTTGTCAGTTCATTTTTAAACTTATCAGTTGACATTATACACAGCTGGCTTGCCGCGGTGACTCAGTGGTAGAGTGCTCACCTCTGATACGTAGAGCCCCTGCTTTGGTTCCAGTTCCCGCCAAGTGGGTTTTTATGGTTGACAAACACCATGTGCGTGGGTTTCCTCCGGGTCTTCCGTTTCTCCCCACTTTCGTCATTCCACCATTATCATCCACTTCATCATCACCGTCTCCCTTAACCTCGGTACATAATCGTGTAAAATCTCAAAAATTATTATCCCACAACGTATTAAAAAGGATAAAAATACAGGGTGCGGCACGTAAAACCGGCCCGTAAAGTGAACATATAAAATGAAATGTAATGTATTGAATATGATTAACTACAACACATAAATGAAATGTAATGTATTGAATATGACTACTCACCTTCACAGCAGGTGCTGAAAGTGTCCTCCGCCCACTTCAACACACATGCATCTTTAATTCAGGTGTGCAGACAGATGGTCGTCTGTTCCTGGGAGCATTTTGAACCGATCCTGTACGCCGCCATTTTTCAATCAATTCCTGAATGGTGCTTTTTGCTGGCACAGAAAGTCCTGGAAATTTCTCCCGAAACAAATTCTTTGTTTTCACAAAAGATCCAGTGAGAATGAACCCTTCAACAATGGCAACACGCTCGGATATCGAATACGGCATTATCACACACTGACACTCACCCGGCTTAACACAACGAGGCCTTTCTCTCAACTGGTTTCGACAAGTTTCACCGGCTGCAGCTGCACGTGACTGCTGCAGGTCACGTAAGTCGACCCGACCTCGACACGCCATTTCTTGGTAGGAAGGTAGATTATTTAAGTGTTGCCAAAAACACAATATACCAGAATATTACGACGGGCCGGTTTTACGTGCCGCACCCTGTATATTTTATATATATACCGACAATACACAGAAACAGTTACAATATAAATTGGTAAAGGTGGTCCTTGAACGTTTGCCTCTCTCTAATCTACAAGGTAACTCCTGCGCTCCTGTTACTGTAGTTAAACATGTTTTGTGAAGTCGCATGCAAAGTCAACACATTTGAACTTCAAAATAGTTTGAAGAACTCATAATTAATGTTTTCATATGCGGTTCTAAACCAGTGGTTCTCAACGTGGGTGTTACTAATAGCCAGGGAGTGTTCTCGTTTCCAAAGGGAGTTCTGAAACAAAGTTCTAATAGTCTATTTAAGATTGCATGACCTATTAGTCTTTTTTTTCTTCATATTATGCGACAAAAGCTATTATACATTTTAGTAGGCTTTTTACAAATAATAATAATAATTGAAGCGTTTTATGGTTCTTAAACTGCTTTGCCCTAGTCTTACATTCAGCCTTGTGTATGGGTGAACTGGATTAAGATGACAGGAGCATCAAGACAATCGCATTCACCCAAAGAATGCTACGGTCGAAAATGTTAAGAACCACTATTTTAAACTACAATCATCAATACAAAAGATATATTTCTAATAAAAGCCAAGTGTGATACTCACAAATCCACTGCCACTATTTCCCTTCAATATAGGGAACGATCCTATGATCAATTTTGCAAGATTGGTTTTTTGCTTTGTAGTTGGCTGACAGCCGTATTTTTCAATAAAAGCATCTACTTTAACTCGGTTGATACTGTACTTCTCTAGAATATTAATCCCTTGATCATTATCCATCTTCTCAAGCAGATCTGGACATTTCCTTTCCAAAAGTGTTCTTAAGTTTAAATTTAAATCATTGTCTTGCTCCTCAGGGGAATGCGACGGAGTTCGGCTTCCACATGTCGACGTTTCAATACTACTACCCTCATCATCACAAGGAGACGAGGAAACGTCAAAGGTTGAATCTGTGTCTTCGTCTGTCAGTGTTGTAGGTGGTGAAGAACATGATGATGATGTCATTTCCTGCCATTTCTTGCGGAATTTTAAGCGAGGACCTGCTTCAGGAATTAACGCTTTAATTGTTTCTTCATCTAACAAATAAAAGCTTTCGTCGTCTATTTTTTCACCTAAAATGAAAACACATACAGTGAGCACAAATGGAAGCTTCGCAACGTAATACACTGCAACTCAAGAGACTGAATCATTAAATTACACCTGTATATCACTAATATTCACAGCTGCTTTTCCCTAGGAAGGTACGGTGGCTACGCGGTTCAGCGATATTTATTATACTATGAAACGTGATGTAGCAGGTACAATATTTTATTTTACAAAAGAAGAGTGCACTTTCAGGAACTTGTTTATGTAGGACGTGGAGGTACGATCATGAACCGCTTACTTCTGGCGCGAGGAGTCCATGCTACGATCTGGTGGACATCAAGTCCGTGAGTTTTCTGGAGGTTCTGCATTATTTTTAAATATACTAGACAAGCAGAATAGTTGTGCTACAACCTTATTATAACCGCTCCACTCGAAACTAAAACGGTGGTTAGCAAATTTGCAAAGAAAAATACAAGCGCGAGGAAGATGACAAGGGGTCATGAAATGTAGCGTCAAGTTTTTTCTACATTTGGGTACTTAAGTCAGTATAATTTTAAGTAAGAAATAATGCTCCCTTTTGCGTTATTTCTATCCATTAAAATAAACAATGTTATTTCAGACTTTGTTACGAGGAGGTGGGGGGAACCATCTGATATAGGAGTATTTTTATGTTTTTCATTGGTATATTTTTACCCTGCTAACTAAAAGTGTATAAGTTTCAAATTCACGGAGGGGATACAATTTCCCATCAGAAATGCTCCTAAAACAAAATGACACATTCAAATGATCACTCCTGAGAAAAACAACCACCAACCGTACGTGCTGGATGATCAGGAAAAAAAATACCCATCATTCTTTCAAACAGGATGTAGGCCCACTCGCTTCAATAGATAGCATGTATGATACATGCAGAAAAAAACTGATTTCATATCAGATCAATTCGTCTATAGGTACGAAGACATTGATATACAAAAAGCGAAAAATGTATAACTGGACAGAGAATCGAGTGCGCGTCTCCGGTTTATTGTGCTCACGCGTTAATCACTAAGGTAACCGGTTCGCTTCCAGATCACCCTTACACTTTTTGAAATGAAACCCACAAAAACTGCACCAGGAGCTGCGGTGGCTCAAAGGTAGAGCATTCACCCTGGTGCGTGGGGTCCCTGGTTCGATCCCAGCTCACGCCAAGTGGGCTTTGTGGTGAACATCCACCGTGTGCGTGGGTTTTCTCGGGATTCTCACGTTTCCTCCTCACTTTCTTCATTCCACCATTTCATTCATTCTCATCATCAGTCTCTCTTAGTTCCAGGGCATAATCATGGAACGCTGAACTGAAGGATTTCATTTTTCAAAAACTGCCCAGGCGTATTATAATCCTATATTCGTTTAGTGGGTACAAGCCTAAAATATAAAACTGTAGAATCCATTAAGATATTCATTACACCATGAAACGTGACTCAAAACTTTTAAATAATAACTTTTTTTATTTGTAGGTACACTAAAACGAAGAGTGAAGTTTCGGTACCTTATTTACGTAAGAGGAAAGGATATGGGGCAGCTGTCACTCACCTGTCGCGAGAGGTCTATGGTTCGATCTCATGTAAGTCTCTGACAGACAACATTGAATTCCTGGGCTCTCTCGATGTTCTCCAGTTTCCTTCTTTTTTCTACAAACGTAATAATTATTGTCCCATCTGTCCGTTAGCCCAAAGGCAACAATTCCTATTTGAGTGTAACGTCCAACGTTTATGTCCCGATGTTAAATGTTAATAAACAAAGTAGTAAAAATAAAGTGGGAGTGAATGATAGAACCACGGGAAAACCCACCACACACTGTCCACCAGAAAGCTCACTTGGCGCTCAGCCACCGCGGCCCCGAGATAAGCGTCACTCCAAAGAGTAGGTCCCGTCGCTCATTCCCTCGCTGTTATACACGCCTTTACAAACTAAACGAAACCAAGTTGCCTAATCTATCTGTTTGCCTGAATGCCTATTGTTTCATTACAGAAGCCAACGTTAAATTTGATTCAATGTATTAATAACTGTTCGGAAATTTTTTTCGATTACACCTCTAGCTTGCCAGTTGGACTTTTTAATATTTTTGGTTATCTAGCCTATATACTAAATTTCTAATTTAAATTTCATCATTCATTATCCTTTTACGGTTCACTATCTTTTCTGTCTGTTTCCGGCACTGCTTGCAAAATAATATATCAACAGACTACCTTCCGCGTAAAATTTACCAGAGTTGTCACCAGGAGGCAATAGCTTCTCTAGATCGCGGAAAGCATGTACACAAATAACCACAAGTAACAATACCTAAAAATAATAGTCTTCAAACGCAATAGGCAAGATCAAAACATGTGTAACCATATGGTAACAAAAACTCGTTAAGGGTTATTTATATAAACATAATTTGTAGCGTACTGATTATAGTACAGTGCCAATAAAATAAATTTTATATGCATAGCATTTGCTTATGAATAATCACATTGGCATTACTAAGGTGGCAGTTTCCCGAAAAAAAATATATTCCGTCGAACTCGATACTGAAACGAAACTCACTGATTCCATCTCAACGCACGTCAAACGGGTGGGTCTCTCTTAGACTTAGAGCTCAATCTTGGAACGTTAAATTAATTAAAAAAAAAAGCAATCTCTTAAGTTCTACGTCCCACAGTTCTGTAGGGTACGCTAAAGGAGACTATGATGAAAATGAATAAGATAGTGGAATGAAGAAAGTAGGAAGAAGCAGGAGAATCCAGAGGAAACCCACACACACTGTGTTTATCCATCACAAAGCCCACTTGCCGCGAGCTGTGATCGAACTTAGGTCCTCACGCACCAAACGTTCTACCACTGAGCTACCGCGGCCCCTACGTTACATTAAGAACAAATATGCACAGTACTGTATGCAATGTGCAAATTGACGGAAAATGTCAGGGATTTCCCCCCCCTGAAAAAACAAAATTATTCCTGGAGAAGAAAATTGTTATCGTTGGTATTGATAACTTTTCAAATTCTCAATATATAGTATACGTGAGTGATGACTGGGTGCATATATGGGTGAAATTAATCCCGTCCCTGGGAAAAAATGTGCAGATTGATTATACGGATCCACATATTTGTAAAATTTATAGAAGATATTTGTATTAATATTTTAATGGAGCAGTGTGAAAGTAATCGAAATATGACATGCTCTTACTTGTGAAATATGTATTTACGTGTATATATTAATGAACGTGAAACCTAGTATGCACTCATTCGTCCATAAGGTAAGTAGTGGTAGATTAATGAAGGACAACGTAACGTGCAAGGAATGTAACGAGCAAATTACTTTAACAAAAAAGTTATCTTTCCATCGTGAAAGCAATTGTTCTCTAGGGTCCTTGTTCATGTGTATACCCACAATTACTGACGCACCAGTTCCCTACGGATGCATTCGCGCTAGGTACCCTGCTGTGCTCGTGCTTTGAGTCGGTTACATAGCATTCATGCTTTTAGTGGCCACCTAGCACAGGTAAAATTGTTTTTGCACATGACCTCTTAAACTAAATCTGCACCGGGAATGTAAATGCACACTTCAATGTAACAAGCAAATGAATTTAACAAAAATATATCTTTGCATCGTGAAAGCAGTAGTTTTTCAAAATCCTAATTTAAGCGTATATCCACCATCTCTGACGCGCCTGATCCCTACGGACGTAACCTAACGTTACAGCATGGGTTCCCATGCTGTGCTTTTGCCCTGAGTCAGGTAGATAGAACTCGTGCTTTTTAGAGACACCTAGCACAGGTTTGCTGATGTTTTTGCACGAAATTTCTTAAAGTGAATTTGCACCGAGGAATGCAAGTTCACACGTCATGCTGAAGGTAGAGAAAGCGAATGCAGAGAAAAAGTAGTATATATTTCATGAATCTCTGTATGGATTTGTATAATCAATCTGCACGAAATATTCAATTCGCATACTGACCTGCCTATATGCTACAAATAACGGAGTATGTTTAGTACAAGGGATCAAGAAGCACGTAAAAAACACAAAATTTACAGGAGAAATGAATGATGCAAGTACTTAGACGTAACATAACGTAACCAAATCTAACCCAACCTAAGCTAACCTAAACTAACCTAATATTAGAAGAAATAAGCGAAATTCTATATTTTTTTGGAAAATTATGAGGGATCCCTACACTAATATAACAAACTAAACTAACCTAACTCAGGGGCGTATCCAGGGGGCGATCGCCCCCCCCCCAGAAGAGGCAACTTTCTTATTTTATATATATAAATAAAACCCATCCCAAAGTTTGGAGCCCTTAAAAGTAGCAGTATGACAACACACCGCCCCCCCAGAAGTCGGTCCTCGATCCGCCCCTGACCTAACCTATCCTAAACTAACCTAACCTACTCTAAACTAACCGAATGTGAACAGAAAATACCAAAATTGTAACATATTTTTAGAGAAAAAAGCTGGACCCCTTCTGCTAAACATATGCCCAAATAACCTGCATACATTATGTCATTAAAACCATTACTGATACAAAAACAAACAAAAAAAAACGGCGCTAATCTATGTTACGTGATCAGTACAAAGCACCTCCGCATTGCAATTCCATAATTATAAATCACAATTTTTTAAACGCTGCTTCTAACTACACAGATGACATGTGTTCTTTGACTCCGTACATAGCTATTTTGCAACTTATAGCGAAGGGGAAAGGGTGTAAAACATTGACATGCCTCCTCATTCTATTGTAATATAGAAATCAACGTTCCCTACGGGGCTCCATCCCGCCTTTACTTGTTATTACTGCCTCGTTATTATGTGCATTGAATATTTAGCCTGATAAATGTAGGAGCTAACTTGATTACGAACTTATATGAAAGGAATCAGCATTTTACACCCTAACGACTATACACTGTACTTTGTTTACAAAACACTGAATCACATTGATACCAGAACTTCAGGTAAGTAAACAACGAGCTGTGCATTTTGTAGTTACTTAGTATAATTTATACTTACGTTCGAAAGCTGGATAATACAGTTCTAAGTTGAGTGTAACTAGAGCTTCTTCTATGAAGTTCATTTCTTATTTTCACACACTTTATCAACTCTTCACTCTCTTCGCCGCTGTCGTCCATGTCACATGATGTGTACCCATACGCCACCTCAGCCGCATCACCGTACTGCGTACTCATATACATTCGCAGTTTGCTACAACTGAGAACTTTTATCTTGTTTCCTGTATAGTAATTATGCCCTAGCAATATTACACTCTAATAAAACATCGTATTATTATTTCGGTAAGATTGTTGCCGTTACTGTTTAAATATCTATTGATGTTGCAAGTCACGCACTATTCCATTCTCAGTTTTAAGAAATAAGAAAATCTCATAAATGGGAACCAGGAAATTTGCCTTGAGCTCACAAATGAACACACGTTTGAAAATAATGAGACATTTTGTCTCAAATATGAGCAAAAATTACTTATTTTGTTTTGAACACGCATTTTTCTCATTTCTGAGCAAGGAAATTTTTAAGAGTGCAAACTTAGCCATTATTTTAATTGTAAAAAAAGTGTTACATGCCATTTCCATTATAATTTAGTACAATTCGAAAACAATACTCTTAATCACACTAATATTCATAACTTGAGTGGTCTTGTAATTTGAGGGTGTAGTATATTTGAAGTAGTTTCTTCGAACGTTCGAAGCTGAGCCGGTTCCTTGTGATGTTATGGACAGCCCGATATTTGTATTGACTTTGTAAAGTAGCATTGTATAATACGGTTTGCACGCGTGACTGTTCAAAACCCATTTCATCATGTTTCATGTTTTAAACCCTTTGTAATCGAGAAAAGTTTTAGGCTAGAGAAGTCGTGGGAGAAACTATTGTGCAATACAACAATGGTAAACCTTCGTGGTCTCCATTTGTGACGACTTTCTGCAATGTCTGAGAAAAGCATCACGAACAAGTAGAGGAGTTTCTGTTGGAAAACCTCGGCCCTTCAGGAATAACTAGCTACCAGCAATATCGGGGAAAATTTGAAGAACTTATGAAGAAGGGAATTACAACACCACGCACATTCTGGTATTTCGCTACTCGGCAACATAAGGAATTGTCGGAATTTGCTATGAAGTTACTGAACATCCTAGCATCTTCAGCGCAAATTGAAAGATTTTTCTCAAATTGGTCCTTTGTCCATAACATCACAAGGAACCGGCTCAGCTTCGAACGTTCGAAGAAACTACTTCAAATATACTACACCCTCAAATTACAAGACCACTCAAGTTATGAATATTAGTGTGATTAAGAGTATTGTTTTCGAATTGTACTAAACTATAATGGAAATGGCATGTAACACTTTTTTTACAATTAAAATAATGGCTAAGTTTGAAATGAAATGATATAGGCCTACTCAGTGTTATTGGAACCAAGTGAAATATATTCAGTATTCGAACTAGGAAGAAAGAAAAAATGTTTCTTTCCAAAAACAACGAAGAAACAAGTAGTTCAATATTCTGTTGAGTATTTTCTTCAGTTTTGTCTATTTATTATGAGCATCAAAAATTTCTACATTAAAAGTTCAAATGATAGTCAAGTGCTAAGGGAACTAATATATTTAGTATTGTTGTTGGATTTGGAAGAAAAGAGCAAAATAAATGAGTTCATTTCGAAAAATGTAGTATAATGTTCTGTTGAGTGCTTTTATATTTCTTCAGTTGTGTGTTTAAAATGAGAATCTAATAACTTTTACATCGAAAATTCAATATGTCCCAGTGCTAAGTGAAGTGGTATATATAGTATCGCTGGGACGTGGAAGAAAAACAAATCGGTTTATTCTAAAATTTCATTATTTCAATATTCTGTTCAAAATTTTTCGTATCAATTATATGTGTGTGTTAGTGTGTAATATGAAGGTAAAATGAGCCTAATTGTCAATCTCTTTTTCTTTTCTAATATTAGTTTCAAAGTATACTGAAATGTTTCGAGTTTTATATTAAAAGCTGCAAAGGTACAGCAATAAATTGTTATAATCAAAAGGTTACTTGATACTTTCAAACATATCCGAACCAACACTTATATTTTTAATGTGTGTGCTTATATGTTGGGTGGTTGTGCTTGTGCGTGTGCTAATAGATGGAAAGTAGTAGTGGGCCAGCGGGGGGCTATCCAAAATTATCTTTTATTACTATGATTTGGCATAAAATCATTACTTTTCAATATAATTTTAGAAGATAATAATGTTTTAATGCTTAAATAAGAAACCCAAGCTTACAATGTAACCGATTATTCAAAATTATCTTAGTTTTAATGAAAGAAATATAGTTTTCTACGTCTGCGTAAAAAACTGATTTTCTACATGACGTATATTACTAGTAAATTACGCGTAATTTATGTAAAATACGTAACAAGTAAATTACCTTGCCAACACTGTCTACAATATTAGTATATCATATCTAAAAACGACAGAGTCATACTACTTGTTTTATTAACCTCCACCCCGAAATTAAAAAAAAAAAATGTTGAAATAAAACATAAAATTACGTTTTCAGCCCCCAAATTATCGAACATTACCAAACACTGAGAGCTCCAGACCCCTGAAAATTGTAAAGTTGTTAAAGAAACCCTAAAATTGCGTTTTAATTTTCCCATTGCCGAAAACTTTCCGTGGGAGAACCCCTGGATCCACACCAAAATGAAATCCTGGCTACGCCTGGATAACTAATAATTATAAACTGCTCGCCATTAAAATTGCAACACCCAGAAGGAGTAATCGCAAAAGTACGAAATTTGCAGTGTGTAGGAAATGATTAGGAAGCCAAGGTCGTCGTGCGTCAGGTATGCCTGTCACGCCATCTGGAAAGAGGTATCTCGAGCAGGCCAGGGATGCGCACAGGTACGGTGAATGTGCGTTGTTGTGAATGTAGCGGGTCAAAAGCGGTCAGCAATACCTCGTTGTCAAATACGGTAGCGCTTCCAGCAGGTTTCGCAGTTCGATCGGGATCGAATTGTTGCATACCGTGATTGGGGTTTATTGTATCGAGAAATCAGTGCCAGAGTAGACAGAATCCGTGTACTGTTGTACGTGTGTGGAACCAGTGGTACAGGAAGGCACAATAAAGCGACATAGAGATGCTCAACGTCGACTTGAGACTACAGACCGCGAGGACAGACGCCTAACCGCATTGCCCTAACAGACGGTACGGCCACATGAAGACGTTGACGCAGGAACTAGGGGGATTTTACGACGTCCAGTGTCTCCACGAACCATGCTGTGTCGTTTGGTGGAGCGGGGAAACTTTTCTCGCCGCCCATTGCGGATTCCTAAGCGGGTACAACATAGGCGTGCGCGCCTGACATGGTACGAGCACCATCATGCATGGCGTGTAAAATGGAATGCCGTACTCTTCTCCGATAAATCCCGCTTTGTGTACAGCATTATGGTCGACGTATACGTATCTGGCGGCAGCGTGGCACTAGACTTATGGACACCTGCATCATGCACCCCCACACAGGCCCTTCACTGGGCATCATGTTGTGGGATGCCGTCGCCTTAGGTGTTCGTTCGCGTCTTGTACACATTTTAGGGACATTGAACAGCCAACGGTATATCACAGAAATGCTCACCTATGTTGCTGTCCCATTAATCCACGGACTGCGTCACGTCATTTTCCAACAGAATAACGTGCGACCCATGTTGAAAGGAATATGCTCGCAATCCTGGAAGCTAAGTTTGTACCCCTGCTTCCGTGGCTCGCACGTTCGCCAGATCTCTCGCCGATTGAACATGTCTGATCCATGGTGGGTCATCGGTTGGCTCAACACAGATTTCCTCCTCCTAATGTTTAGGAGCTTTGGCGCCGAGTGGAGGCCGCTTGGGACGCCATACTTCAAGGAAAAATCGATGGGCTTATTCTCTCCATGCCTTGACGTGTTGCAGCAACCGCCCGTAGAGGCTGTACTAGCCACTAGCTTCAGGAGGTTCTGCAACCCTTCTACGCACGTCAGATGTCACAGTGCCGACCTGTTAGTATTCCAAAGTTTTGCATTTCTACCTCATTTCCTTCTGGGTGTTACAATTTTAATGGCGAGCAGTTTACTGTAAGACGTGTTTCAAAAATTTAGTCAAAGTTACAAACAATCCTTATATTATGGAGAATGACATCTTAATGCGTCATAATAACTATTCATTTACTGGTTAGGGAGAGGTCATACCTTCCCTTGTGGAGTCCACGGATGTACCTGTATTGCAATATGTTGTTGTATGTACTTGGCAAATGGGATAGTAGAGCCAAATTAAAGGTACCATAACCACTTGGCCGGGTGCCCCGCAAGCATTAGGTACCCCAAGAACAGAAAGACATGTATTAATTACATGTATTAGGAGCAAAATTTAGTCATAGGGACTACAACACACTTGTTTACTCTGGGGCCTAATATGCTGTTAAAATGGCATTGTAGAGTAGATTAGACTGGACAGTAGAGTAGACGGCACTTGCGCGAGGCCTCCTTAGGCTCGGGGCCCGATTGAGAGCAATCGGTCCAATCGGCTTAAGGCCGGCCCTGACAAACCACATTCACCGTGAAGCGCAAACAGAATTTACCAAAAACAGTTGTTTCTCTCAGCCATCTATGGAACAAAATTACTTAATACCACGATTTTTTCCTATATTGTATTTGTAGTGTATTAAATTACATTGTTTTCGGATAAGTAAGTTATCCATTACGTTTGTTACACAACTACATAAGACATTATGTTAAATAATAATAATAATATCTCTACGAATAAATTAGATTTTTATTTAAAAATTAAACAGAACAACTCTTGTATTCAGATATCTCGAGATCTGAAAGTCTGATCCTCAGAAATTCCTTCAGATTCATATTCCTCGTCTAATTTACAAAATACATGAAAAATGAGGTGGGGTCCAGTTTGCTTCCCTGCTCAATTTATGTTCGGATATCTCGAGTTCCGAAAGTTTGATTATTAAAATGTCTTCAGAATCATATTTCTCATGGTCTAATTTTAAAAATACAGTGAAACCTGTCTTTAGCGGAATCGAGCGGGACTTGCAAAAATTTCCGTTAAAGTCAGGTTTCCGCTTAGTGGAGGTAGACCTTTCCTTTCTTAAAAAAAATACATGCTTTTAAAGGGGCATTCTGAGAAAATATATTGCTGTACGTACACTGTTCGATTACAGTACTTCTTTCTTCTACGAATAAATACCCAAAAAATTAAAATGAATTCAAAATATGCTATGCACACGTTTTCTTTATTTTTCTAATAGCCAAGCAGGGTTTTCTGTGTACATTGCTCCTTAGCTGCTTGACTTTCCGCATACACTTTAGTCTGAGAAATTATACTAAGCGAATCAGAATAATTTTTTCGTAAGGCAAATTTTTGCAGTTCCTTTAAACTTCTGAGAGAATCTTGATATGTATTTATTCTACACTCCTCTCGGAACTCGATATCATATTCCTCTTCTTCCTCAATCTCGTTTTCTTCTTTCCGACATTCTGTATGATTCTTGATCAAGTTCCGGGGATTAAGGACGATTTGTGGGGGGTGAATATCCCTTAACGAGTTTTCGTAACCATTTGGTTACACATGTTTTGATCTTGCCTATTGCGTTTGAAGACTATTATTTTTAGGTATTGTTCCTTGTGGTTATTTGTGTACATGCTTTCCGCGATCCAGAGAAGCTATTGCTTCCTGGTGACAACTCTGGTAAATTTTACGCGGAAGGTAGTCTGTGGATATATTGTTTTGCAAGCAGTGCCGGAAACAGACAGAAAAAATAGTGAACCGTTAAGGGATATGAGTAGTGGTTGGGGAAGGTCAACACTGTCATTAAATATTTAACAAAAGAAGGAGCATTTTATCGCAAACAGTGTAATGCATATGTCTCACAGAATGTCTAAACATCTTCTAAACGCTGTAGTCTGAAACTCAAAATTTTCCGTTATGTGTTTATTTTTCTTTCCGTTGTCCGCGTAACACAGTTTCCTCTTAATGAAGGGAGTTTTAAATGTTTTGTTCTCCAAAATTCATGGGACCGTGAAATATTTCCGTTTAAGACAGTTTTCCGTTTAATAAAGGGTCGGGGGCGCGGTGGCTCAGTGGTAGAGCGTTCACCTCTGGTGCTTGGGGTCCCGGGTTCGATCCCAGCCCCCGCCAAGTGAACTTTGTGGTGGACAAACACCGTGCTCGTGGGTTTTCTCGGGGTTCTCCCGTTTCCTCCCACTTTCTTCATTCCACCATTTCACTCATCTCTCATAATCACCGTCTCCTTTAGCCTAACCGGCATAACCGTGGGACGTAAAACTTAAAGATTTCATTTTTTCATTTTTAATAAAGGGTCCGCTGAAGACAGGTTTTACTGTATATGTAAATCAGGTGAGGTCCAGTTTGGTTCCTTGCAGACCAAGGATTTTGCTATTTTTGTAGGGCCGATTGGAACTAGTCTATGTGTTGCTTATTGAATTACAATGTCATGTTAAAAGTTTAACTATGGATTATTTATTTAATCTAATTTATTTTGACAAGATGTCAGTAATGTTTGTTGTAACAAAAACTACAAAGCCTAATTAAAACTTTTAAATGGAGAATTGTTGATGTTTTATCGGTTTTTTAAACCATATTACATATTTCTTCGTTTTTCATTGCACAAGAAACAACTTATTCACACTGAAAGCAAGAGCAATTCATGCACACTTCTGACACAAAGCTAGTTTGCTTTAATAAGGAACGAATGAATATCAAACAGAGTTGAAATTTACTCTTTTGTCCATGAACGAAAAGTACATACGTACGTTCTATTGGACCACAACTTTCACGCACGCGGATTGGATACCTTGCCTTAGATTATGTTTCAGCATTAATATTACGTTAAACAATATGCACAAAACAAGAATAACGCAAGGAAGTAAGTTTTGCACTCTACCGGTGAAGGACAAAATTTACAGCTAACGTAAAGCTAACAGGAAACTTGGCAGCTAACGTGATATATATACACAAGGGAACTCACGAATAATTGAAAATGGAATAATCTTTCATTTAGTGGCTTTTTGTGTCAATGTTTTGGCAACTCTGGGTTCTGTACACTTTAATAAAGAGATGCGATGCTGGTGAATCCCAACAATTCACTTCAAATTTTTATTACAAAATTTACCAAAAACTGTTTTATTTCAATTCTAACATGATGTTTGAAGATGACAGAGGTGCTCAGATATAATTGCTAAGACTACTTAGGTAGGCCTATATTTCAGAAAAATATGAGTAGAGGGTCTTGTATTTATTCGGAACTCAACTTTGCCGTAGTGCATTTCGACGTTACCTTCGTCACTTTGATCTTCAAAACTATCAGGGTCACTTCTTTCGCAAATAATATTTCTCATTGCACCCCCAAATTTATCACTTAGGTTTGAGTGATTTATACCAGCTTTAAAAAATGCAGTTATTGCAGAAGTTCAAATACACACTTAGCTATAGGGGTGACTGGTAAGCCCAAAGTGAATACAAGCCGTGATAAAGCAACTAAAAGTTGAATTAAACACAAAAACGTCAATGCACCAATAGATTGTGATTTCAATTAAGATTACAAGAAAACACAGCAAGCCAAAGCGTGTAGTGTGATTTCTGCAGTAAGACAAAGAACTGGTGGAGTAGATATCATAGCGACTTTTTTCTATTCCACGATTAACAAATGCTCGACAAAACTGAAAATTTCGACATAAGACTAACGTTGAAAATTGGCTAGCCACCGTTCCCATTATTAGGACTATTTTTGAGCATATGTTGACATATAAATACCAACAACGTGTATCGGCCGTTAGGAATATTTTGGCAAATAAATGCCATTAACAGGTATCGGCTGTTAGGGATATTCCGGCAAATAAAAGCCATCAACAGGTATCGGCTGTTAGGTATATTTCGGTATATAAATGCCATCAACAGGTATGCATATCGGCTGTTAGGGATATTTCGGGAAATAAATGTCATCAACAGTTATCAGTTGTTAGGTATATTTCGGTATATAAATGTCATCAACAGGTATCGGCTGTTAGGGACATTTCGGGAAATAAATGTCATTAACACGCATAAGTTGTTAGGGATATTTCGGCAAATAAATTCCATCAACAGGTATCTGCTATTAGGGATATTTCAGCAAAAATAAATGCTATCGACAGTTATCAGCTGTTAGGGATATTTCGGCAACTAAATTCCATCAAGAATTACCATTGAGAATCGGTTATGTAAACAAAGTAGTTGTTCTATAGTTGAAATATTTTAACTCTGCAGAAACAGGTGTATTGGTTATGAAGAAGTCGGGGAGGTCACATAATCATATCCCTATTGATTTTTTCTACCTCTTGGATTATGCAAACAATGGTTGAAAAGAACACAATGTTCTACCTGACCATTTAAATTGTTCACATATTTGCTGCTGATTTCGGTTCAGTAAAGAATAAACTTAGATTCTTTCATCAAGATGCGAAAGCACCACAGTTTGTGATTTATCCATATTACCAACCGCCCAAAATTTCTAATACAAACCAGAAGTATAACAATTCAAACCCTTCCTTGATACGGATTATAGATTTCACAAGTATCCCGGTCCAATTTTTATTACATCCCAAAATTACATATTTATAAAGCTACTTAGAAGAAAGCGAACATTTTTCTTAACTGGCAAAATAAATTTGTGTTCTACAATGCCGTACCATATAATTTAGACGTCTCGTAGGGGAGATATTGGGATGAAGAATTGTCTATACTTTGAGGAATGGTCTTGCTTGATGGTCTGTGCACTCTGCAACTTCACTGGATTTAAGCCCCGGTCGTTGTCATTTTGATTTTATTCTGAGTTTGGCATCCCCCAACGTAAGCAACCAATGCTAACAATATTACTCACATCCCACAGGTGTATGATGCCATGGGCCCAAAGTTTCTTGGGGTTCTCCAGGATCTGCACCGTTAAAAATTTCCTTGCTCATAAATGAGAAAAACGCATGTTCAAAACAAAATAAGTAATTTTTACTCATATTTGAGGAAACATGTCTCATTATTTTCAAATGTGTTCTCATTTGTGAGCTCAAGGCAAATTTTCAGATTTCCATTTATGAGATTTTCTCATTTCTTAAAAATGAAAATAGAATAGTGCGTTATTTGCAATATTATAGATTATTAAAAAGTAACGGTAATAATCTTACCGAAATAATATTACTGTTTTACTAGGGAGTAATATTGCTAGGGCTCAATTACTATTCAGGAAACGAGATAAAGGATTTCAGGTGTAGCAGAGTGCGAATGAATATGAGTATGCAGTATGGTGATACATCTGTGGTGGCGTATGAGTACACATCACGTGACAGCGGTGAAGGGATGAAGTTAGAAGTTCGATACCACTGGACTTTTACTTTAAAGTGTGAAAAACCGAGTTAAGGGTTGATGAATAGAGAGATTGGACTTCATAGAAGAAATATTAACAAACATGGACATATAAGCATATCAACTTTCGAACGTAAGTATAAATTATGCTAAGAAACCGCAACAAACACAGCTTGTTAGTTTACTTGTTTAGTTCTGGTATAATTGTGCTTGGGTGAATCGTAAACATACTACCATAGATTAAATGATACTGTAATACATTCGTTAGGATGTAGAACGCTGACCTCCATTAGTAGTCAGGTTGGCTTTTTTAAGTACACTCCGCATCAAAAAAATTGCGACAGCTACGCCGTGCAGCTAGGCCACCCAATATACATCTTCTTATCCGATAATCGTGTTTGTTAAAGAGATTCCTTTTCACTCCTCCTTTCTTTTCATCCATACTAAAATCAGCAAACAACAGGAGCGCAATTCTAATTTCAAAATATATACGTATTCGTATCGATAAAATGAAACAATAAAAGTGAGACGAAACAAGATTCATAAGTTGATGTAGAGAGAAACTTAAACACAGACTTAATGAATAATTGAAACCAATGGATGTCTGTTAGATGACGTACAGAAGTAAGTCAGAGAGAGAAAAGAGGAGAGAATAAGAAAAAGAAAATGGACCACAGACAAAAAAAAAAAAAATTGAATTTAAATGTAGTAAGAAAAGAACCTAACATTATCAGTCTCCGTTTCCAGAAATCCAACAGTAATATGGAAACAACATTTGTTTTTTCTATATATATTTGTTCAGGACTATTCGAACGTATATAGAGGATTCTTGAAAAATTCAATAAGTCACTTTCAAAATGAATGAATGAACTTGGTGGTCAAATTAGGTACTCGATTCCCAGTGAAACTATAATACACATCCAGATAATGTCACGAGTTTAGCACACGTGCTTTTCTTTCTACGTGATTCGGTTTGTGATTAAACGTAGTGATCCGAAAAATATTATAATAAACCTAGTAGGTAGCGTAGGCCATACCTTCCATTCCAGACTACTAATGCAAACTGAACAAAAACGAAAGAAAACAAAAGAAACAAGAAAAGAAAAGACAGAAAGAAAAAATGAGTGCAATTTTATTGCTAAATTTCTATCAGAAAGAGTCTATATTAAAAGTCCAAATTGTATCATAATGAAAAAATTACAAATGTTCAAAAGAAAAATTGGATGTTCCTTATAGATGTAGCAAATTCGCATTTCATACACAGATAAAACAAAATGAAATATAGGATGGAAACCAATTTTGTATCAAACTAATATAAATAAAATCTTCTCTTGACATAATCAAAAAGGGGGACCATTTTCTAATCATTTCTGAATATTTATCTGTTCCGAACATCCACTCTTGATTTCACATATTGTGGATATAGCATTGTAATTCGCAATGAAAGAATGAACACGCTAGAGCTCAAAGGGGTCATCATGTCAGTCAGGCGATGTGGATTAGCTTATTGACCACCTCTGGGTCGAGGATTCGAACTCGTAGTGGTCTGATGATTCGATTGAGAGTCTGGGTGGATGAATGAAGAAGCTTTCGTAAAGTTAGAACATTTCATAAGAAATGTGAAAACAGGTGCGAGTATTCCTGTACTCCTTTTGATGGACAATCATTCGTCCCATATTACCTTAGAGGCAGTTAGCGTACTCAGAGGAAATCATATTAGTCTGTTAGGATTTCCCACACACACAAGCCATCGCATTCAGCCTTTAGACTTTGTTGTGTGTGGTTCATTGAAAACTGCCTATAATCGTGCTTGTGATGATTACTTGATTGACATCCAGCAGGATGGTCACAATAAACCACGCAGTACAGGGTTTCAATGCTACAGGGTTAGTGCCATTAAATTGTCAGACTTTCAATAACTCTGATTTCAAGCCTTCGTTGACATTCAAAAGGCAATATGTTCCTGAACTCACAGCGAATGAAGCAAATTAAAGGAATCCTACCGAGCATTTAACAACTAGAGTGTCTAACTCAGTACCTGCATCATTTGTCTCAATCGAGTATTGTTGAACCTAAACCTTCTGTAACAAATCTTGCTCCTTCTTAAAAAAAAGAGAAGAAGAAAGAAAGAAAAAAAGAAAGGAAAGAAAAACTCTGAATCTGTATTAACTCTTGAAAAACTTAAGTCTCCCAGTTTTGAACTCAGTCCATCTCATGGAGATCCTGATACTCATATGCAAAATCATAAGTTTAGTGTATCCTTTTTTTTCCTAGAGCAGTTACGAAAGGAAGGAAGCAGTGAATGCAGATCCTGACCGTCAAATGTAAAAGCATGCATTTGGTCTATTCTTTCTTCCTAGAACAGTTAAGGGAGGAAGGAAACAGAGAAAAAGTAACCTTCGTTGCTTGATGCCAGCACTCCTGCCAAAAAAAGAGAATCTGAAAGAAATAGAAGCTTAGAAAGAACCCAAACTCAATAAAAAGAAGATAGACCTACCAAGAAAAAGGGAGCAGAAACGGAAATTTAAAGAAACTCCTCATAATAAAAAGAAGAAATGGATTAAAGATTTATTTTCTGCTGATTCCTCTGACTCTTCCATATCGATGACTTACTTCGACGAAGACGACGACGATGATGTTATTTGAGAAGAGGTTTGTGTAGTGTGTAATGAATATGGTAAAAGAGTAGCCTAATGTGTGTGAAAATTGGGCTCATGCTGCTTGTACTGGATTGTCTACAAAACAAGCAAAAATCAAAGCATGCATTTGTAACTTTTGTGCTTGAAATGATATTGAGCTTGTGTTCATATTCTTGCATCCTGCAAAATACTGTGTTTGAAATAAAATAACCAGTTCGTTTGTGTTCTTGGATTTGCCTCATCTTACTCACATGAGAGGATAAGATGAAAGCAATCTGAAGGCGATAAAAGGAAATAAAAGTTCTTCGTAATTTTTGAATTTATCACCATCAAATACTTAACAGGGTGAAAGAAAACTCTAACGATTGTCCTAAATAGAAAACCCAAACATTCCATCAATACAAGGATGAGCAAAGTCAATTTGCCCTTTCTTCCATTATGGACTTCTGGAATTGTATTCGTTATAAGCTTTTGCTTTACACTAACTTTAGCTTCTTTCTCTCAATGGACAACACAGACATCGTTGGAAGATGGTGGATCATCTTGGAAGTACATATGTGGAAAATATTTACTGAAAGAAAACCTTTGAGGGATTAAAATCTATAACAAGTATTTTGAAGTGTTGAGCACTTTTCTCATGTATCAGATCAATCAAACCTATCCTCACATTAGCGTAGTAATTAACTGACTATTTAATTCATCACTATCAATTTCTTCGTTGCGCAGTGTCTTTGAAATTTCGTTTGTTTGCTTTCTCATCTCGACTTTTTCTGTCCGAATTTGACAGATATAAGTGAGAAACACCACCAAGTCATTCAAAAATTGATCAGATGTCAATGACGCTGCAATAATGGTTGATTATATTTAGTCATTAATTCGTAATGATAAACAGACTTATCGTAAGAGAAAAGGTACCATACCCATTTATAATGTATGGGTGTTCATGTACAAGAGTCTAAGTATAAATGTAAAATAATCCTGGGTTCGATTCTCGAAGGAAGTTCATATGGTTGGGATTCCAAGTTAAGATGTACACTGTAAAAAGTAAATCCGTAACGTTCATCCAAAACCTGGATGCAGCTGAGCTGCATCACAAAATGGATGAACATAAGTTCATCCACTTTTAGGTTGAATGTGTAACTTTCCTAAAGGATGGAGGTTCATCTGGTTGGTTGAATATTTAGCTGTCCTAAAGGATTGAAGATTATCTAGCTGCTTGAATTCTCATGCAGGACAAAGGTTTATCTGATAAATTGAACGTTCATCCTCGTGAAATTTCTAAGAACGGGTTGAACAATTAGCTATGTTGAAGTTAACACTAAACTACAGAGGATGAATGAAGGTTCATCTGAATATACCCACAGCAGACCCGTTGATTACTCCTAATTTTTCTTCGTTACTTTGACGAATATTAAATAGGTATATAATGCTCGAAACTTTTTCTTCTGACCTAGATTTGATACATATGCCTACATATTTTATCCTTAAATTAGCTAGACACCAGACTCGTATTTCCGGTCGCCATGGAATATATATTATAGGTTCCACGTCTCATAAGACTCGGTGCTGAAAGTTGGGCTAAATCCCAATTCATACAATTAACCTGAATTTTGTATATAATTATATTCCTAAGTAAGCGTGAATATCAAATGGAATCCTTTTCCTTATTTCCATTAAAGTGTCTACTATTAAGACAGCTAGAATTCACTATTTTTTGATTATAAGGATATTTTAATTATGTTCAGTTCAGTGCTAGACCTTAACTTTCTTAATAGGAGCCTTGTGTCACTAGCCACTTCTTTTGTCTCTGGTTAGAAATTGTTGCTTTACGTAGAATTTAACCTATGGAAGCTAAAATTTTGTAAGAAAATAAAACTTAATCTACACCCACAATTATTTAAAGAAACTTCTGTGAGCAACAACAAACTAATTTCATGCCTTTTGGTTTTAAAAAAATAGTGAACATTTAGAATATTTCTTTATTATTATACACTGTACACGATTTTTAAAAGTTATTTACCCTATGTAAGATTAAATTACATTACGAAAGTACTAATTATCACTCGCAAAATTACAGCGGTAATCGCAAAATGGCAAGAACACGCACGCAACTTTTCGTATGATAAAAACTAGAAAGAAAACACTGCCGTTTAGATGGACGATCGTAATGTAGTTTAGCGTCCCAGTCAGTAGTAGTAATGCCTGCGTAAGTTGTCTCATATCAGTAGTTTAACTTAGTGTGTTCTGCAGTGGCTTTCTTTTATTAAATAAATTCAAAGACACTGGAGGGGTCATGTCATAATATAGAAGGGTGTAAGGTTCTTTGGTAAATTGTCACAGGAGGTCATAAAACTTGTATTTTTAATGAAGGTGAACTACATCACGTTTAAAGCGCGACTATGGTCAACATGGGTCTCTGAGAATCAGATGTTGGCCCCACAGCCCCTCAGATGAGATTATGATCCCTGCATCTTAGGGCCCCTGAACCTTTTTGGTTCCAGCAGCCCCTGCACCTTTTGGCCACCTCCGATCCTGAAAAACAGATTTTGGCTCTTGCATCTTTTGGCCCCAGCAGCTCCTGTACTTACGACCCATGAGCTTGTGGTCCCTAAGAAGTAGATTTGAGGTATGTATCTTATGGTCCCTAGCTTCTGAACATTTGTGGCTCCCGTAGCCCGCGAGAAACAGACAATGACCCTTGCATCTTGTTGTCCTCAAGTTTATGGCCGCGATTGTCCCTACATTTTATGCTCCAGCCGCCCCTGCATCTTATGGTGCTTGCCACCCGTGAGAATAGTATTGTTGGAATTTTAACAGCTAGTTATAATAGGATAAAATATTATTAATATTATTCGAATAGGCCAGCGTTTCCCAACCGGTGTGCCGCGAGGAAATGAAAACAAAATTATTAATTATATAGCAACCAAATTACAAGACAGGAAAAATGTGTATTTTTGTTTCACATTACTATGAACCTCTACAATGGAAAAAATACTGTAATTGTAATATATTAATGTATATACATACATTACTACTACACAGACTGTATTTCGAAACATAATTTTATTAATATTTAAAAATTATGACGTATATTAACCATGTTAATAAATCATAAGTTTCACATTGTGTTACTTGTCTGTACATTTTTAATGTTCAAAAATAGTATTTATTATCATTGTTATGACCATTATTACTTCTTTATTGTTACAGGTTATTTCGTAACTTGAAATTTTAAAATCTCATTCTACCCTTTCGACAAAGCAAACACTCATACAAATTACCTCCATCTGTTTTAAAAGTACAAGTGATTTGTTTGTTCGTTTGTTATTTAGTGATCTTCCTTAGTGAAAGGTTGGATACAGTCTTCAAAAAGTAAGTTTATTTTTAAAAGCCTGAGTCCTATATTTCATTGGAATTGTTTTCTATTTTTGAATTAGAGCTTGCTTCAACAATATTATATTACTATTACCATGACACAAATAGATTCCCTTGATATTAAGGAATGTCTAAAGTTTTTTAAAAGTAATATGTTATTTACTTCCTCTTTTAAGGCTCTCAAGTGACAATGTAGGTAAGGATACATACAAAAGCTAAATTTTAAATTGCAGTATCACTGTATAACCGACTACACTTTAGTGCCTTTTTCAGTGGACCGAACACGTAAAAATTGGATAATGACAGGTCTGGATTGTATGGTGAGTGATGCAGCATCTCTTATTTGAACTCTCAGAGCAAATTCTGCGTCTGTCAGGCGAATGAGGACGTGTCTTATCATGTAACACGATAATACCTGACGTCAGCATTTTAGGTCGTTTGCTTTTGTTGAACTCCCGAAGACGAGTCAGTGTAGCACAATAGCATATGGCATTGATGGAGTCTCTCGGCGACTTCAAATCGAGCAGAAATGGTTTGTTGCAGTTAAAAAAAATATGGATACCATAACTTTGCCAGCTGCCGGGATTTGAACTTCTTATAGCACGTTGACAATGGATGGTTCCACTGCATACTGCCGGATTTGGAACTCGGTTCAAAGTGGTAATACGATTATTTATCCGGAGCCACAATATGGTAAGGCTTCAATATTGCAGAGACTCGTTCATACTCTCTTACTCTTGTTCATATTCTCTAAGCATCTATTGCACAAACTGCGCACACATTTTGTGTTTCTCGAGGTGTTTAATTATTCTTTGAATTGGTCCATAGCTCATATTCAGTTCCGGGGATATCGTTCGAATATTCATGTATTTATTTTTTGCCAACACACTCATGCACCCCAGTACGATTGTGATCTGTGGCAGCAACATGCGCCCGGCTCGAACGGTTGAAGATCTCTTGTTTTTCGACCTTCCTGCCTAATCCACGATGATCTTCATCGATACACATGCCTCTCCATAGAGGTCCTTCATCTGATAGAAACCATCAGCCGGTTGACATCCCTCAGGACTCAGAAATTGGATGACTGCTCATTGATCCGACTTGGATGCCTTTGGTAAGGTGAATACCATATTTTAAACCTTATTCCTGCAAGAAAAGGAAACGTTTCACAATGATTACTACATTAATACAACAAGTAGATCTACTGCCACTATAATACGATTCTTTCGTCAATTGTTTCTACCAGAGATGCCGAACGAATTTCATTTGATCACTCCTTATCAATTGAAACAGTAGAGATTTAGTTAAAATTAAATCATCACAGTAGTTTTAAACGAGTAAATTGCCTGCACGCTAGCTACATATATTGGCCCCAGGCTGGCAAAGCGTAGTGCAGGTGATGACATCTCTTAGCGTAACTTTATTATTGGGAATTAGGGCGAGGCACTGAAATGTGAGTCCTTAATAAAAAGGCTTATTTTTATGTCAGTGATCAAGAAGCCACACAATCCATGTCGAGAATATATATATATATATATATATATATATATATATATATATATATATATATATATATATATATATATATATACAAGGCCGGATTTAGGGGGGGGTGCAAAGGTACCCTCGCCCCTTCGTTGTGAATATACACTAGCTAAAGCAAGAAGATAGTAGTGAATGTTGCAAAATCAATAGTTTAAGTCAATTTTCTGAAGGTTGAAGGAAAAGAATTCATCGAGAGCAGACACTTAGCATTTCCAAAGGAAGTCCTCATTCACATCACAGATGCCTAAAGGCATTTTAAAAAATTAAATTCAGTTCAAATATACTGGTAGTGCACCCCTCTCAGAGAATCCTGGATCCGGCCCTGTATATATATATATATATATATATATATATATATATATATATATATATATATATATATGTTTCTTTTGGTTGCAGGTGGTGATAATTGATATGATCAAAAGGGTGCACATTTGTGAAGCAGTCAACGGTGAACACTTTCGACATAGTTTTCAGTGCCCTCATTGGTTGCGTTACTTTGTTATTAACCTTAACTGATCACTTATTTGCAATTAAGTGAATACATTTGTCTTTTTTGGAAATATTATAAGGTAATGAAACTTCGATCAAAGGTTATTTTTGTTTCAGATTTTGCTAGAAGTAAAAGAGAAAAAATTCTAAACCAGGGGATCGAATCAAGGACCGCTTTACCACTGAGTCACCGCGGCCCCAAAAATAAAAAGGAGCATAGCATAATAGTATAAACCCTGGTTTCAGCTTGGCGATATATCTTGAACTTTAAAACAAAATAAAGGCGTATAGAACTTCTTAAACACATACACTGTAGCTATTGTTACTTACATGTTAGTTTCTTGATTCTTATCCAAGTATGCTAAATATAATTTCCTGAGAGCTGGAAACAAATACTAGGGTAGGAATGGTGAAATATTTAGAGATAAGTAAGGCATATTTCATGCTCCTTTCATAGTTACTAAAAGCTTATCATTTGTAAGCAGTAGAAATGTGGACATTACGAAAGAGCAGCACGATATCTGAAAGTTAAATTGAATCTTGTAATCTTTAATGTTTCATGTCAGACAAAAAATGTTTCCCGTGAAGGAATTTGTTTGTATTACGTGATAATCCCTCGATTTATATTGAAAGTGGAAGTGGTAATAGATTTGTACCACTCCCTGTTTTACACTGAGAAAAATCCGCTATCCGGTATGCTATACATATATATGGAATCCAAGTGTTTACTACGGAAATCTGTATGGATTATCCATATGCTACATACGTACTGCCCTTTTACTCGCTTAGATGTTACAACATGCCGCTGCAGGATGTTTGACATCTATCAGTCTTCCGTACATTACATACGTATATACCTCAACTATATGTTAGACCTATATACGTTCATCTGTATGTGAGATATTGACCGCCTATACACTGTTCTTTCATTCGTACGGAAAGTACGTTTATTCAAAACATTTATACGGAAGGTATGTATAAAATATACATTTTCAGTTATACATTTGGTGGAGAATGTTACATAAGAACGTGCGTGAAGTCCGAAAACTACAGTATTTAAGCATGTAACCTACGTTTTTAGTTACGCCACTTACGTTTTTTCTCAATGTAGTTGAGAAATTATAGTGAAGATGTCATAATGTCTTAGCAGGTTTACTGTTTTTACTCTGTAGTGATCAACGTTAAAACCGAAAGTGGTTGAATCCTGTCACTTCTGGCTTGAATAGAGGATTAAGAAAGGATATAGTACTTATTCGTAGAACACTAAATCAATTCTGGAAAACCACTTCCTGCTGTCACCTAACGTTTTCGTTCTGTAAAGATTATATTGGAATCGAAAGTTATAATGGATTTCTGCCACTTCCAGGTTTAGTTGAGAGTTAAGAATTGAGCTGAAATACAGGGTGGCCCAAAAGTAGGTATATATTCCTGTACTGATCAACTCATTGCTTTTTATATCATTTCTTATTGTGATCCATCAGGTAGACTTAGTTTCTTTATTGTTTGTTCTTAATGTGTTTTTTACTTATATCTTAAACTCGGAACAGCCGAAGCAAATAAACCTATAAGCTAGAATGTTATACTTGATCAATGCAGGGGGGGCACGGTGGCTTAGTGGTAGAGCGTTCACCTCCGGTGTTTGGGGTCCCTGGTTCGATCCCAGCTCGCGCCGTGTGGATTTTGTGGTGGACAAACACCGTGCTCGTGGGTTTTCTCGGGGTTCTCCCGTTTCCTCCCTCTTTCTTCATTCCACCATTTCTCTCATCTCTCATCATCACCGTCTCCTTTGGCATAACCGTGGGACGTAAAACTTAAAGATTTCATTTCATTTCATTTTGATCAATGCAGGGGATGTATACCTACTTTTGGGCCACCCTGTATATTCTTGAGACACTTAATCGACTGCAAGAAAGAGCTTTTCGCTATCGATTACCGTTTTTGCTCTATAATGATCAACGTTAAAAACGGAATGGTTGATTTCTATTACTTACAATGGATGGATCACCTTCTTCGACGAAGTCAATTCTTAAGTTTTGACCCTTTACATTTGACCAAAAATAATATTGATTCATCAAGAAGTTCTTGAGATATTTGTCTCTCCCGAACAGACAGATATATGGACAAAGAGGATGAATGGATAAAGCAGTTTTGGTAAATCAAACTTAAACATGAATGTATCTACCTGGAATAAAAAAAGCTAATGAGTATGTTTTAACAATAGTGATTATAGGCACATTTAAACAGGCTCGGACTGGCCAGGGCAGGAGGGCGGGAATCCCTGCCGGGGCCCTCTATATGTATATAATGAATATTGAATAACATGGAAAATAAGATAAAACATGTCTGATGTGTTTCAGCATAGTTACTTGTAGTTTGTTCCGTTCCTATAGTTCGGTGGCCCAGCATTAAATGTAGTCTTGACAACAGTACATTTGTATATTTGTATTTTTGGGCCATAAGATATTCCAAATATGTACTTGGCTGATTTTTACTATCTGAAGAAGAGAAAGAAATGTTTTAAATAATATGATTGTCAATATATATAAAGATATTCAAATGTTTCAAAAAATAATAAGTCTTTGGATACCAGGTTGTCAGGGACAACCAGAAATATAATATAAACAAATGGAATGAAATAAGGAACGGAATGTGTGTTATTTAATGGCTCAAATTTAAATATAAAAAGAACCAGTTATATTTTATCGTTGTATATGATGCCGGAACCCGGGATGGAAGGAAGAAAAAGTTGATATTTTATCGTTGTATCTTGGGGTCCCATTATTGGACTGAAACTGTTAGTATTATAAAGTCCTGTTTGGGGCTCTTTTCTGTGGCCTAGTAAGAATATATTTCAACAATATGGGGCCCCAGCATCATATTGTCTAAATGTGTGTTGTAATACTTTGTGAGGCTCCTAAATGCTACATGGGAAGGGAAGACGGGCCCTCAAGTGACGCTCCTGCCGGGGCCCTATACCCCAGTCCGAGACTGCATTTAAAATGTAGAAGTGGAGCTGTTTGGCCATCATTTGAGACGTCTTAGTAGGTATAATACCAATATTTTATTGCTGCTATTCATATTATTGATATTATTGATATTTCATTACTATTGCTGTGTAGTTTTGTCAAGCTACAGATCTTGTCACGGTTATTTTGCTTAAGCACATAAAAACCTTGGTGTTCATTGGACTGCCAAGTTTTTATACTATTTCCCTTCCTTGTTCTCGGCGGCAATAATAAATACAAGCAAGCTATGTCTTCAGAAATAAGCTTAGAAACTATCTCGGATTGGAGCATTGGTTCTGAAATTGAACTAACATATGTTTCTACCCAGGGGTAAAGGTGAGGGGGAACACGGGGGACGCCGTCTTCTCACTCCCAAAAAATATGTACGGCGTCCCTCCAGTTCCTAAGAAATTACAATGGGCAAAGATAGGCAGGGGGAACGGCGTGGCGTCATGCCGCTACCTACTGTCTTCCTACTTTTTCAAATCCACTTTTACCCCTGTTTCTACCCTAATGTTACAGATTATGTGACAAACTCATGTCTTACAAATTCATGGGAATTAAAACAGAAGCTGCTGTTTGCTCCTTTGTGTTCATCACGTCCACAAGAACTAACCTTGGAAAAGAGTCTCATAATTAAACGAACTAAAATACTGCAATCAGGTTTGAAATTGGTTTTTGTTTAACTACAATTCAATGTTTTTAAAAATTTTTCCAGGGTACTGTCCCAACGTCTCTGGGACGGATAAAGCTAACATTTAGCCCTCTGCAAGAACAGAAATTGGCTCAGCACATAAGGGACTTGGGCTCCATGTTTTACGGTATCACATGCCAGCAATTGATAAACCTTGCATTCGACTATGCAGAGAGAAATCAGATACACTACAACTTCAACAGAGAGAAGAAGAAAGCCGGGAAGAATTGGGTATATGCAGTTTGGAAAAGAAATAATAACTTAACGTCGTACTCACCGGAGGAGTGCAGCCTTGGAAGAATAATTGGCTTCAACAAAACTCAATGCACGATATTAGAATGATTAAGTGTTGCTTGTTCTTGACAACCACACCATACACTGCACTTTGGAGGCAGTACTGTATTGTAGGGATAATTACATTACCTTAATTTCCCTTCCTCCGCATGCAAACCATATGCTGCGGCCTCTTAACAAGGGGTTCGGACCTCCGAAGACTGACTTTGCAGCTGAATGTCATAAATGGATGGTCAACCACCATTGATCACCCGGGGAGAAATAACACAAAGTGACATTTCCGACATCTTCCTCATTGCATACAAAAAGGATTGCAACAATTGAGAAAGCTAGGAGTTCGTGCCAAGCTACAGAGATTCATCCTTTCAATCCTGAAGTCTTGAGCGATACAGACTTCCAACTTTCGGCGGTGACCGATCAACAACTGTGCTCTGCTGACAGCAAAGAGAATGGTGCAACAACATCAGATGTTCCAGATGAACCAGTAGCAGTACATCTTTCAGCATGTCTACCCCTCTCTAAACACTCAGGTGTACAGAAGAGAAAAAGAGCAGGGAGGGAGTCTGAGATTATGAAGTCGCCGATATTCAAAAACAAACTTGTAGCATCCACAGAATGAGCTTGCAGGAGGAATACGCCTAAGGATTAAGTTGATGCCAAGGGTGAAGAAAGATATTGTGTTTCTTCAGATCAACCAAGATCTTCATCCGAGGAGATTTTTTTTTTTTTTTTTTTTTTTTTTTTTTTTGATTGCTCAGACGCGCCTCTTCGGTTTCGGCACCTGAAGATTTAAACCGAAACGGCCTATCATCATTGCAATCTTCTCTTCCTTCTTTCTTTCATCATTCATTTTCCTTTTTTTTTTTTTTAGAGCGGGGACAAGGACAAGGACGAGGGCGAACCACAACACATTGAACAGACTAAACAATCAAAACAAAACAAAATAAAATAAAATTTAAAGAAAAAAAAACAAAAAAAACAGCAAATCCTTAGTACTAACTACTATTCTCTAATGATTATTTAAGTCTTCTTTAACTAACCAAACTAATCTACTCTACATTCTGTCTCAAGTCGAGCTTAACATTGATCCTATCATAAATATCATCATTCATTGCTTTTTGCCTATACTTAGCTCATCCATGTGGTATTCCCTCTTCTTCTTTGTTTCATTTCGTTCAGGTTTTCCCTGTATGATTAGGTTTTTCACCTTTGTATATAATTTGATTCTCTCCTGTATGTTTTTTATTAACTTACCACATTCTCCTACAAAATCACTAAACACACACTTCACTTATCACTATTAAGCACTATCCACACTGGTATTTATAATATTACACTTATACACTATCACACTCCTGTGTGTGAAACACAGTTTAACGTCTAATTTCACTATACACACTACACTTGTTCCGTTCCTTTCGTGCATTCTTCGTTAAATCTTGTCTGTCTCATGTAAGATGATTTTGTTTTTGATATATGTTCCTCGGTTGTTTTACGTATGTCCACGGTCCCCAATACAACGGCTTGGGGTTCAGGACCCACTCGGAGCACTTAGTGCGGGCCGTGGTCAGTTGTGTCCCACCGCCGTGTGCACCGGAACCGAAAGCGGCGCGTACGCAACAAGATCGCGGACGGTCACTGTTTTCTTTTACCCGAGTTCATTTGTCTCATTTCTTAATTCTATGAGATATTAATATGCTGTATGTTAGAATGCACGATGACCCACCACCGAAACACGAAATTCACTCCGGCCCGACGCATCCGGAGTTCCAATCCGGTCTGTCCGGGGATGTGTCGAGCTCACTTTTACTCCCGCGCATCCTTCCGGGGCATGCGGAATACCAGCAATCCTGGAGGAGACCTCCGGTCCGAAAGGAACGCCCCATACACACGTTCACACATTCAAACTAATTCATTTATATATCTGTTAATTTCTTATTGGTTTCTGTTTGCTAGATTCCTGCTTTGTTTTTTTGCTGCGTTCAGAAAATTCAGCCGTAATTCTATTCAGCACTTTAAAGTCTTCCTCTTCGCTAATAATGTCCTCTAATCTTCCTGTTCTTATATTGTTCCTCTCGTTCATTCGGTCTTCTAGTAGGGGACACCACATTACATAGTGTTCCGGAGTTCCAAACTCACCAACCACAGTTCCCTTCTTCTTTTAAGCCAAACCTTTGAAAATATTGGCCATAGGGCCCATGTCCCGTGAGGAAGTGGACAAGGCCTGCAGATGGTTCAAAATGGTTCCATTTTAGTCTTTCACTTATGTTTGGGATTAATTTATGTGTTCTTCTTGCCTTCTCTGATTTATTCCAGTCTTGTTGCCACTTTTCTAATATTACTTGCTCTATGTCTTGTATGTTATCTATTTCTTTCCCTATTAGGTCCTGTACCCTACTTTTGTTTCCTTTTTTAAACCAATACATTGCCGCCCGTTGGATTATTAATAAATGCATTGGTTTTAACCCCAACAATACAGCTAGTGCATTATGGGGAGTAGTACCAAATGCCCCGCTTAGTCTGATCATTATATTTCTTTGGGGTCTTTCTATTTTCAGTTTTAGTGCATTGTTTTCTAACAGCCTGTGAGCCCAAACGCTGGCAGCATAATTCATAGTTGCCCCTAAAATTGAGTCGTGGTATATTTTCATTATTTTTCGTGGAAGCTTATATTTATTACTTGCTATATTTATTAGTTTATTGGTAACTTTTTGTCCTTTATCACTAATGTAATTTATGTGATGTCCAAAATTTAGTTTATCATCTACCTGAATGCCAAGATATTTGAATTCGCTTACTCTTTTTATTTTTTCTTCTCAATTTTGATGGTTGGGTCCCTTGCCAGTTTTGTTCCGAAAATCATATATTTGGTTTTTTTCTTGGATAATTTTAGTTTACTTTCTGAACTCCAATCTTGCAATATTCTTATTATTTCTTTTGATTTTTCTTCTATTTCCCTTCTTGTGTTTGCTGATGTTGTTACTGCTAGGTCATCTGCAAAGGCTATTACTCTATCTACGCATTTATTTTTGTTTAATGCTTCCAGGCATGGCTGGAATTCAATGTCCCACATCAATGGACCTAGAATAGATCCCTGTGGGCATCCTTTTTGTGTATTAATGCTTATATCTCCATTCTCTTCTTTTATTATTATTTTTCTGTCTTGAAAATAATCTTTTATTGTGTTCACTAGGTATTCTGGTATTTTTAGCTCTTTTAGTCTTCGTACCAGCGAGGGGATCCACAGATTGTCGAAAGCCCCTTCTATATCTACAAACAAGGTTAATACGTACTTTTTTGCACTCCTGCGATCCAAAATGTTGTCCACAAAAGCATTTAGAGCGTCCACGGTTGATTTGCCCCTCCTAAAGCCGTATTGCAAGTTATCTCCTTCAATATTCCTATATTTGTGTAATCTGGAAACTATTGTTTTTTCATAAATTTTGGAAATATTACGGAGGAGGCATATTGGTCTGTAGGAGCTTACATCTGTTGGATCTCTGTCTTCACTTTTCATTAATATTATTAATTTTGATTCCTTCCAAGAAAGCGGAAATTTCCTCTTCTTTAGTAGAGTATTGCATAATTTAGTTAGATAATGTATCCATATTTCTTTCTTCTTTTTATAAATTTCATTTTTTATTCCGTCTAATCCAGGGGCTTTTCCTGATTTCAATTTCTTTATTATTTGTTCGATTTCCTCATTTGTTACTAGGTCAATTTGGTCTTCATGTTCTTTTCTGATAATTTGGTTATAGTCTTCTCTTAGTTTTCGTTGTTGATCTGTTTCTTCATTTACGTCATCTCTTGGAAAGAATTTATTTGACAGTTTAAGCATAGTTTCTTCTCTTGTTTTCGTATATGAATTATTATTCTTTAGTGTAGTTAGCGTTATATTGTTAATTTTCTGCATGATTAGTTTGTAGGGAAGCCCCCATTGATCCAGTTCTATATTATTTTTTAGAAATAGTTCCCAACTCTTCTTTTTAGCAGCTAATAATTCCTCTGTATATTTTTGTTTCGCTATCCTATAATTTTCTAGTCTTCTTTCTTTAAGTATAGAAGTTATTGTAGATTGGTAGCTTTTTCTTTTTGCTTTTGCTATCTTCTTTAGTCTTTCTAGTTTTGGGGACCAAAAGTCATTATATTTTTTCTTTGTCTTGACTTCTGGAATTGATTCCTCTATAGATTTCTTTGTTTTATTTTCTATATTCGAGGAGAATTACTTCTGCCCTGGACGTGATGAGCAGTACACGGAATCCATCACCGAGGATTAGGTGCAGTGTCATGCCTGCAGGAAGTGGTGGCATGAGGCCTGTTCAAATTTTGAGAGCCTCGATGTTTTTAAGTGTGACAGCTGCTAATAATCATAAAAATATCAGGTTTTAGATGCATAATTTCATTATAATGTTTCTATTTGTTTCTTTTGCGCATATAAGTTTCTGTTTAGTTTAAAGGCAGTGCCAATTATACTTTGGTATAATTTGGCAATTTTCAATTTTAGTTTATAATTTCACTTTTTAGGTCTAGGTTAATTGTAGGCTATCTCGTGGTTTCCCTCATTACCATGAATTAGTATACTTTTGTTGTTACACTTACATTTGTATCAATTTATTGCAAAACCAAAAACACTTACAAGGGACATGTTTCGGTTCGAACGCGAGGATCAACATAAAACTTGGTAGATATATACAGGACTAAATACTGACCACTGTGTGGTGTGTCATTACCGTGTAAAACACGTTTTTCGCCAACAGCGCAACCTATCCTTTGAAACACTAGCAGTCAGATTCCACGTTATAGGTGGTGAGTGAAGATCAGTCAGGTGCGTCAGTGCGTGGTAGAAAGCCCGAATTAGTGTTAGGTGTGGTAGTCAGTGTGGAAAAAATGGGGCGTGCTGCTGGCATTAACCCCCTTCATGTAGTTGAACTGTTAAAAGACAAACTAAAGCGCAGATTTAAGGATCAAACATCAGTTGGAGCGGGCGATGAGTCATTTGCGACATTTTGGTGCAATTTAATTATCAATGAGTACGAAAATAAATTAGAAATGATACACACATCGACACTCGACAGAGATGATAAAGAAAATGTCACGGCACAGAAAGATATCTATGATAGCAGTTCAGAGCGGAATGAAGACAGCAGTCCAGAGCAGGAAATGAAACTCCAAACAGTGAAATGTAAAATAATCAGATTATTTGATAAAGATCGTAATCGTTCGTGAAATAATGCCTGCTTGTTTCTGAAGATTTTCAATGAAAGTCGGCTCCGTTTTGAAATGCGATAAGCCAACTTCTTTTATCGCTTGGAGAGCCCAGCACTGTAAATACCAGTAATGCACTGATGTTCCATGCTCTCACGCCTCGTCAAATAAGCTGATGATTTCGCACTTCATTGTTTGGAGTTTCATTTTCCCATTCCCTTTAAATGAAGCGGAGTTCGTAGACAGCGCATGTTCATAATCCAAAATAAGTTTGCAGTTACTCAAAGAAATAATTTTCTTGTGTCGTGTCAGAAAGTTCTTGTACGAGTTGTATTCTCCTTCATGATAATCTTTGTGTATATACTTCGAACTTCCTCGTCCGTAAACTGCAATAAAATATCTGTTCTTTTCAGTTTTCATGCTGAAGATACGTCGTATTCGCTTTGACTAATGTCTTGTTCCCGCCCTGGACTGCTGTCTTCTTCCCGCTCTGAACTGCTATCATAGATATCTTGCTGTGCCGTGTCATTTTTTTTTATCATCTCTGGCGAGTGTCGATGTGTGTATCATTTCTAATTCATTTTCGTACTCATTGATAATTAAATTGCACCAAAATGTCGCAAATGACTCATCTTCTGCTCCGACTGATGTTTGATTCTTAAATCTGCGCTTTAGTTTGTCTTTTAACAGTTCAACTACATGAAGGGGGTTAATGCCAGCAGCCCGCCCCATTTTTCCCACACTGACTATCACACCTAACACTAATTCGAGCTTACTACCATACACTGACGCACCTGACTAATCTTCACTCACCACCTATAGTGAAGAATCTAACTGCTAGTGTTTCGAAGGATAGGTGGTGCTGTCGGCGGAAAACGAGTTTCACACGGAAATGACATACCATAAAGTGGTCAGTAGACCAAGTTTTATGTTGATCCTCGCGTTCGAACCGAAACATGTCCATTGTTAGTAGCTCTTTTCGTGCTTCTGTCATAATTTTCTTTAAATTGTGTAATACCATTTTCATTTACTGCTTTGTAATAGTATTATTCTCAGATAGCAAATGCGTACTCTTGAAGGACACACTGCGTACTCTTAGAGGCATAGTACTTCAATAGTGCGCAAATGCACTGTTTTATAATAATGCATTTATTGTTGTAAGTATTGCGTCACTGTTTTTATATTTGCCTTCAATTTTGAACTTAAGGAATGAATAAAGATTTGCGTTAAAAATGTTCACTCTGTTTGACTTCCCTTTTCTTCTTTACGTGTTTAAAGACCAAGTGCGTACTCTTTGGGGAACTTCCCCTACATTATTAAATATAAAACGAAAAATAAAACAAATGATGTAACGCTGTGTTAGTGGGGCGTTACATATTAATTTTAATATTACTTCCATTGAAATTGCGTAATTAAACAAAGCAAAATTAACTATCAAAAGGCCAGAAACAAATTAATAATTGCAACCGGTGGAAAGTCTGAAAAGGAAAGTCATAAAAAAAACTGTTCATTTCCGAGGATTACAAGAATTCAAAGGTCGTTGTTAATTAGCTATCCGCACTGAAATATCAAATACAATCTACGTTGATACAATCTGTATTAATACAAGCTATAAGACGAACAGTAGGAACAAAAGAAAAGGAAACATTAGGTTAAAGTTATTACTTTTATTTTATGTTCTTAAAAAATAACAAAAGCAATAAAATATAGCTAGTGTTAAAACAGTCTATCTTTCATATTCCTAACTTTTGTTAAAAAAAAAAACGAAATATAACAATTTAATAATTGAAGTGTAATATCAAGGTGAAATTATTATTTTAACGATTGAATAAGAGATAAAGGGAAAACTTCCAAAATCTTACGATAGGTGGTGTTACTAGTCTGGAGTCTCTTAAGTATAATAAAGTTATAGTTTCAGCTGCTAGGGTAATTTGGCGCTGCCTTTTGAAGAAAAAAAAACACCCGTATCAAGAAATAAAAATCACTGGTCAAGTAACAGCACAGTAGAAAATAGTTGATCGAATATTATAATTACAATTCAACTATGGTAAAAAAAAACAATAACAATAACAAAGTAACTGATATAATGGGTATGGACAGCCTAAAAAATATTTTTTAAAAGTGAAAAGACAATTTTAAGTCAGTGATTTCTAATACATTGAAGCCAATGGCTGGCTGCCCAAGGTTTCGCAATTGAATTTTGGAAAAGTGTTTTATAATATATTAAAGTCAACGACTGGTTGCGCTAGTTTTTGTAATTTAATTTACTGTAAATAAACGCAAGTAAAGAAAAACTCACTAAATTCGGATAATCTAAAAAGAAAACTCTTATCTTATTTCTCATAAACAACAAAATCTTTGCTAGATTTAATAGATTATTTAATATAATAATTATGTTAATAATCTAGTATTCTTGAATCAGCCATCTTACGATTTATTTGTGTTCAATTTATATTTTATCATCATTAGAATATTTATTTTCCCTAAAAATATTTATGTAATTATAAAAAGATTACCAGTTCATATATATTGTGTACTTTAAACGTGTTAATTCATTTAAATTTAGCACAGAGTTGTAATTTTAATCTACAAACAAAAGGGTTTAAAAATAAATAGAACCAGCAAAGAATCCGATTCAGTACCATTGTTTCTAAAATTAATTATTCCTTCAGTGTTTCGAGCTCCCTCGTCGTTAAGCGGTTAACGTATGTACCTGAGACATGGGAGACCCGAGTTCGATTCCCTGCGGGAGTTCATGTGGTTCGGATTGCACGTTAAGTTGTAGTTCCACGTTTCGTATAGCCTCGCTGCTGAAAGGGATGCTAAACTGAAAATAAAATAAAATCCTTAAGTGTTTTACACTCGTGTTCTTTGCCCCTAATTCCAAGCATTACATAAGGAAGGAATAAAGTATATGGTAGAATCAAAGGAGGTTCTCCTTTCGGGATAGGCCATATGAAGCCAAAAGATTGGTAAGATGTAATAGTTTACAATTTCTAGACATTAGAGTAGACAGTAAATGATGAAGTCAGTACCGTGATTCTTTCTCCTCTAACCTATAGAGTTCTTGATATATTCGTTATACAGAGACTGTATGAACATCTGTGCAGCGTTGGAAATAAAGAAAACAAAATTGTAAGAAAATGGTTATTATAGTCGCATGCTATTATTATTACATTGACTCACAGAAAAAGTTAAGTATCTGTACGGAAAGATCCAACGTCGATCTAATTTCGTATACGTATACACTATTGGCGGATATGTAAATAACTAAAGTGATCAATTGTCCGTGACAGAGCGGCCCCCAGAGAGCATTAGTGTTCTCACCACATTATTATCTGATTTTAATTTTCGGAGTTACCAAAATTTGGTCACGGGTACCTTGGTCTAGACCCCACACCAAGACGAAGCGTTTTTTTTTTTTAAAATTCGAACCAGGTGGTCTCAGGGGGGAGGGGCGTTTACCCGGACATGTAAAAGTACTTATCACTCTCGTGAAAAACATAAAAGTGATAGAATTGCCAATACGTCTCAACTTTTCGTTAGGGGGGGTATTTTTTATTCTGATGTTGGAAACACATATGGACAATATATATAGGTTATATAGGTTATAGGATATACTATGTTCTTCAAGGTTATGTTATAACAATTTAACATTTTATAGAGGGAGCTCGAAAGATGGTTTAAAATAAAAACAAATACGAAATAGCGGTCTGTTTCTTTCACTTACAAATCCAGCTTAAAATAAACAAGATAGGCAATCCTCTAAACTCAGACAAAACAGCAAATGTCTTTTCGAAGGTGCTACTACACAGCGCGAGTCTTCGGACTTTACGCTTCTATAGGTTGATGCAAGTTAAATGGATGCAGCAGAGAAATAATGTTCAAGGTTTCGCGAGACGCTTTGCTTTCTGTCTTTCATATGGAAGCATGAAAAAAAAAATCAGAATAAATTATAGGAAATTTTAAGTTTAGAATCTTTACATTACAAAATTTTAAGTTAGTAATTTAGGCTTAATGACTTAATACATATAAAATTCTAAAGGGTAGACGCTGTCTACCCTGTCTCCCCTCAAGCCTCGTCACTGCTTTATTTTCAACCAACTGTAAGTAGATTCACAGAGGTTTCCTATTTCTACTACCACAAGAGAGCAGCAGCTACAGAAAAAGAAAAGATTAAATACGAATTAACTTCTGCCATCTAGTGACTTGGTCTAGAAATATTACGATCTGATGTTGAGTGTAAAAGAAATTAGAAGTTTATTCGCTAGATAGCAGCACTACTTAACTTTATATTTATTGTTTCCTTTACTTCTTAAAAATGTTATTTTATTCCTTACATTAACACTGGTGTCATAGCTTTTACCTATTGCGTAGGTACATTCAACACGAGCAACTTTTTATTTTTTAATTTTTTTATTTTATTTTATTTTATTTTTATTTTTTTATTTTTTTTGAATTGTGTACTATGGCATGGTTTGATTTAATCTGATAGAAGAAAATCAATTACCTATCGTACTTAACAGATGTAGAGTAAACGTAGATGTTACCTTAACGCAGCGCCGTAACTTAGGTTTGTCTGGGTGAGGGGGGGGGGGCAAGCAAGCATTAATACGCGTATTTGGACCCCAAGAGAAAAGTTGTATTTCTAATTCTTGGTTCCCCTCTTTCCATCTTTTTCTTACTCTTTTATGGGCCCCGCAGCCTGTGGGCCCTCCCACACGGCAAGGTCTGCGAAGCCATTAGTTATCCCTTGACCCGTTCCATACGTACATGACAAATTAATTAAGGGGACAATATTGGCAACTCTCAAAGCCATACGAGCAACTATTATTTCTAGGGCCCCTAATAGTAGACTTTTTGTAAACTGAAATGGTCCCACAACTCATTCTTGTTTTATTGACCTTTTGTAAGCTGTTTTGGTTATGCAATGTAAGTTAGTGAACCTGTGTGATGCTTCATTTATAATTTCATGTTCGTATCGTATAATGACTAGGGATGATTCCATACCGGGACCAAATGCCTGAGGAAAACCTATATATCGTTTGAAAGCTCTTGCCATAAGAAGTACAAAACCGTTTTCAAATCACGGGCAAACCCGGAACTTGAACCTATAAGGGGCCAGTTTGTTCGTGTTTGTGACCCTATGTATGGCATATTCGACTAAAGTACAAATGAATGTTATGAAGCATTACCCGTAAGCACCTGAACTCATCATATTCCTTTTTGGTTTGTTGCTAGAATGTGACTTGGGCAAGGGTTTGATAATATTACTTTGGACCCAGACGTACCCGTTTGGTCAGTGTTGCCAACGAATTGTAAATATGGCAGATGGTTTCTGTACTACTGCATGTATATCAATGAAATGTGACATAAACATCAATCGTTACTGTGGAGGTATTCCTCTCCCAAGGCCCCCATTTTGGCAGTGTTGCCAACCAGTGTAAAAATGAGAAGTTGTAAAACAGGTTATGTACAATGAAACGTTTTTACACGAAGCTTGGCAGAAACATCACGCAACATTGTAGCAAAAAGACGTTGAGTGTGACCCTTTTCCCAAACATTCTAGGTTGTCAGTGTTGCCAACAAGTGTAAACATCACAATGTTGAAAATGGCGTGAGAATCATTTTAGGAATGTATAGCTAATGTGACAGAAGCATTATTGGACAATGGAAAACATAGTGTGAGTGTCCTTATCTCCCTAGCACCCCGGTGTGACAGTGATGCCAACTAATGCGGACATTCAAGATTTTCGCATAAAGTCTAGTGCATTGACGGACATAACTGACAACATTGGTGCTTGTGAGTTCACACTAACATACTACAAACCTAGTATGGGTCACAGTCGGTTTATGTTCGTTGTAGGGTCAGGTTCCGGGTTTGCCCGTGATTTGAAAACGGTTTCGTACTTATCATGGCAAGAGCTTTCAGACGATATATAGGTTTTCCCCAGGTACTTCGTCCAGGTATAGAATCACCCCTAGTGTGTAAGATTTTTTTTAATGAAATGGGCTTCCCCTCAAACCACGGGGAGCTTCCCTGAGGGAGCTGTTGCCCCCTACCCCTCCACAAGTTACGACCCTGCCTTAACGACACTTCACTTAAGCAATAGAATTACAAACTGGAGAGTATTAGATATGGCAACCTTAAGCGATCATAACGTGATTATGTTTGATATTAATAGTAAAGAGGCAAGTAATATAACGAATTCATCAATTGACACACTAATTTATAATACCTAAAGAATAGACTGCAAAAAAAAAAAAAAAAAAAAAAAATGGAAGAAAATACATTTACCATACATTGAGGAGAATGGTAATGTGGATGCAATAGCTGAAAACATGGGAAAAGAGATAATAAATGAGTTCAAGAACTCAACAAAAGTTAAAACAAAGTTAGAAATACAACAGAAATCAAAACACTTCTGGAATGGGGAGTTGCAGAGATTGAAAACTGAAACTAGAAAGGTAAGAAAATTATATCAAGCAACGTGGGATGTTAATCTAAAACAACGGAAATTAAATAAATACCAGAGAAATAGAAGACAAATACCAGAACAGAATTAAAAATGTTAAACTGAATAGCTGGAAAACATCTTGAAACAAATTTAAACTTGGATATATGGGTTGAACGCTATAAAATTGTAAATCAAAAGATAAAAGAGCCGACTACACTCTCTACCCTTAAAATGGACAACGGAGAACATACAGGCGATTGGGAAAATACAATGAATTACCTAATGACGAAACTTTTACCTATGGACGACCAAACACAAGATTACGAAGAGCATAAAGCCACAAGGAGCCGGATGAAGATCTTACCGAATAATGACGAAGCAATTATGGAAACCACAAATGAAGAAATAAAAGAATACCTAAAAGTGCTCAAGAACAAGAAAGCAACAGGACCCGATAAAATAAAAGCGGAAATATTGAAGGAATAAATGGACGAATGGGCACCATATTTGTCGAGACTATACGATTTATGTCTATACAGCAAAAAGAAATAAAAAAAAGGAAACAAGCAAACTTGGTGATCATAAAGAAAAGTGAAGACAAAAAAAAAAAAGATCCTAAAGCATATAGACCAATATGCCTTTTGAATATAATCGGTAAACTATTCGAAAGAGTAATAATAAAAAAAGTATAAACAAATACAGAAAATTGGAAGAAGACATCTTATAACACGGCTTTCGGAAAGGAAGAAGTACAGAAACAGCCATGAGGAGGCTATTGGAGCTTATAGAAAACGGGAAAATAGAAAAAAAAAATACCAGGTAGTGATATTCATAGATTAAGCGGAGCCTTCGACAACCTATGATGGCCATCGCTCTTCCAACAATTTAAAAAGATGAAAATACCAAGAACATTGTATCAACTCATGCTAAATTAGTGCACTGACCGAAAAATAACATACACTCTTCCTAATAAGAACATAACTATTCAAAGTACAAAAGAATGTCCACAGGGATCCATATGTGGACCTATTTTATGGGGTATTATGGCTGAGCCATGCCTCAGTTATTTGGATAAATTAGAAGAAACTGAAGGAGTAGTCGATTACGCCGACGATATTGCAATTGTAATGTCAGCATCCTCAAGAGCGGAATTAGAAAGAAAAGGAAATAAAATATTAGAAAAATTACAGAATTGGTGCAGAAGAAATAACCCGACACTTTCGGAAACTAAAACTAAATACACAATTTTCGGGCAAAAATACAAAGAGACCCAATCTTAAAAATATCCAACAAAAAAATAGAGAGAGTCAAAGAATTTAAGTACTTGGGAGTGTACATCGACGATAAAGTTAACTATGCAAAACACATAGAAGAAATATCTAATAGAAGGAAGAAGGTGGCGCATAAACTACTGACTATAGCAAGAAGAGACTACCAGATCCTAAAAGGAACCTTACAAATTTACAATAAAACCTTAATCATGCCAGTTCTAAATTAATGTGCTAGCATATGGTGTCAGATACTGTTTGTAAACACCAAATGTAGACAAACTATAAATAGAGTACAAAAAGGTGTATTAATAAGAACATTGGGAGTAATAAAAAACAATGTTAGTAGAGTCTGTGCAAGTGCTTGCGCAAGAACAGCCAATACACTACCAAGTTCTAAGACGCGCAATCAAAAATTGAATTAAAAAGAAAGAAATTACAAAAATCCTCGAATTTTTTGGAGAAATTCCGAAAAGTAAAAGCGAAGTAGATGCAGTCATAGAAAGGAAGTGGCACCAAGAGAGAGAGAATTCAACAAAATGGCAAAAACTGAAAGAATATATTCCAACGATTCAAATACGGAATGAAATAGGAGAACTAAATAAAGAAATCATGGAAGCACTCTCTGGTCATGGTCCCTTTAAACCCCATCTAAAAAGGTTAAACACTGAGACAAATCAAACATGCATCTGCTGAGAAGACCAAACACCAGTACATGTAATTTGGGATTGTACAAATTACATAAGAAGTGAAGATGTAATAAATATTAGAGGCGATTTGAGGAATGAGGTATGGGACAACATTACAAAGGACAACATAAATTAAAAAAAAAAAAAAAAAAAACTTTCAAACATTAGTGCAAGATGTAGTGAGAAATATGTGAACAAAAAGAAAAGAAGAAAGAAGACGGACAGTGTAATATGAACTGAGACATTTGATAAAATTGAAATATGAAAAAAAGTAAATTCCTAGAAACACCCGGAATTAATAAAACTTCACTTTTTATATGTTTATTGTTTTTATATTTATTAAGTGTGTGTGAATGTGGAAAGTGATAGTGTAGTGCGACAACAAAATAAGGAGGAAGACAGAATAACATATAAAGATGGAAGGAGAACCAAAACACAAGGCATAAAAAAATGAACAGTTGCTGCACTGTGTCCTTTGTCCATAATTTTCAATGTTACTTTTCTCTTATATTTATCTTATTTTATTTTACTTTTTTCCAGGAGGCGGGATGGAACAAATGAGGAAAACCCAATAAATCGACAAAGATGAAAAAGCGAAAAAAAAAATTACTTTCAGACAATTTAATGTATTGATCTATGTTTCTTTTTCCTACAACTTTAGTTTTCTTGTAAAAAAATGAAATAAAGAAATTTTTTTTAAAAAAATAATACAATAAAATAGAGAAAAAGGGCATGGTATAAATGTTATGCACCATGCTAATAGAAAAATGCCTCACTTCAACTTACTGAGGTATAAAATAGCCGAAAGAAAGAGATAAGAAAGTATCAGAGAGGGGACAAAGGCAGGAGACAAAGGAATCGGCCAAGTGAAGGCTATTAAAAAAAAAAAAAAAAAAACTATCGTAAATCACGAGTGCTAAAAACTTTCATAAGCATACAAGTGCACAAGGGCGAAGACAGAGGGTATTCGGAGCTGTATTAGCCCTTCCTCCCAAATATGAGAAAGACATTCAAAATATTGGATTAAAATATAACAGAGAAAATATAAGAAAATAATTTGTTCTGAAAATATATTACCCCACGAAATAAAATCTATGTTCGACCTTGTTAATACGTATAATCTTTGAGGTCTACCATTAAAAAGAACAAAATTTGATTATTTAATTAAAAGCAAAAGCTTGTTATTCATATCAAAATAATACTAAAGGTCTAAACGGAAATGTTCTAAATCAAAGTTTTGAAGTTTTAGTCTAACCCTGTTTGGGAGAACGCGATTGCCTTGAACGTTCCCCGTTATCTTAACCTGACTCCCCTATAAAAACAAAGTTGAAAGTAGGAGTTTTGTTTTATTAATTTGTCTTACATTAGCCATTTTTTCCCTTAATTCCCCCTCCTAAAAATACAATTTTCCTTTTTTCTTTAAATATACTCTTGCCCTCCTCACTTCCCTCCCCCCCAGAAAAGTGACTATCCCAACAAGTGTCTCTCTAACTCAGGATTTCTCAACCTGTGGGTCGCGAAGATAAGTGGAAGAGATAAGTATAATTAGAATCTAATACCAGAAAATATTTTTTAAGTATTATTTTGAATTTTGTTCTGATAGACATATTTTTATTTTTATGCATACTGTTAAGAACAGCAAAAAATAGGCCAACTGATCATTTTCAACTGGTGCAGAGGTTGAAGGGAATCTCTTCAGGGCCACTCTTTTACGGTCTAGTGTTTTTCCTTGGCACGATGACCCATAAGCGGAGGAGACAGCGATATTTAGTAAATTCTAATTGTTGTTCCAATAACATAGAAAGCACTTTTAAGTCACCACATACCAACCATATCTGTGTTCTCAATACCTTATTTTCTTTATCATTAATTTCGGACTCTCATGCATTTGTTTCAGGTGAGTGGAGCGGCCAATTGGAATGGATGCTTTTGTATTGCCGTTATGAAGAAGGACAGTTTTCGGGCTGTTTTTAGATGAATCAAGGAACAGCTCGCATTCACATGAATTATATTCTATTTTACACCACCTATCCCATCAGTCCATGAACTTCATATTACAATACACAAGGTTTTCCTCTTCAGCAAGATATGGTTCGAAAACTTTTTCATGAGATCGGTACCGAGAAAAAGTTGTACCTGGAGGAAGTAAGTGTTAAATTTCAATCGAGACTCTAATTCAGCAGAATCCTTAGGCAGACCTAGATACCTAACAGTTCATTCAATGCCCTCTTGAGAAAAAAAGTTTGGGTTGTGCATCCAAGTCATTGTCAGAATCATTAGAAACCACCTGGTTTCCTTAGCACGTTCCCCTTCCGAATCCAATGTAACTAGTGGGAGGATATGACACAGGTATGCCAGTATTACGTCAACTGGACGTATTACAGATGGGAGATATGGGTATAAAATGGCATTCTTGATCTGCAAGGCACACCTTTCTGGTTATTTAATATTCTTATATAAATGTATGATTTACACTGTAATTAATAATATGCAAATAGAATTAGTATATACTGAGCCTGATCTTAGTTATATTTAAAAATAATTAATCTGTTTCGCAGACGGTGAGAATATACAAAAGAAAGACAGAGAGGAAAGACCCACCAATGGAAGATCTACTGGCTGCAGCAAGAGCCGTGAAAAGAAATAACAACCCCATATCAATACGTAAAGCTACTAAAGAATTTCATGTCCACTAAAGAACATTTTCAAGATTTTGTGCACGCGCTACAGATGGCGAACTACAGTCCGGCCAATGTTCATTTACAATGGGTTACTCAACATATAACAGAATATCTTCGTAATACTAGGAATAATTACTAGTGTCATACTAAAACAAGCTTCGCACATATAATTTGGACTCACTACAAAAGAGGTTCGCGATTTTTCTTACAACTATGCAAAAGCGCTAGGATTGAAATTCTCAGAAAATGAAATGAAATCTTTAAGTTTTACGTCCCACGATTATGCCGGTTAGGCTAAAGGAGACGGTGATAATGAGTGAAATGGTGGAATGAAGAAAGTGGGAGGAAACGGGAGAACCCCGAGAAAACCCACGAGCACCGTGTTTGTCCACCACAAAGTTCACTTGGCGGGGGCTGGGATCGAACCCGGGACCCCAAGCACCAGAGGTGAACGCTCTACCACTGAGCCACCGCGCCCCCATTTGAAATTCTCAGAGTCGTGGAATGAAAAGGCCATTGCTGGCCCAGACTGGTATCCGGGATTTCTGAAAAGACATGGTGATCTTGCTATAAGCACTCCCCAAGTAACCAGTTTTGCACTATAAACAATGTCGACGAAGGTCCAAAGAAGATTGCGATTCTTCCTCAGAGGACGACGATACAGTGTGTTTAGTTTATGGCGATCCATACAGTGCAAGTACATGTAGCGAGAAGTGGATTCAGTGCATTCGATGTACGGAATCGACCTACGAAAACTGAGGGAAGCAGAACTTGTTTTACGTGTGTATTAACTGTGACTCTGACGATGACCTCCAGGTATCGTACTTTGTAGAAGCAAAAGGATAAACATTTTCAAACTAGTTTGCGGTGCGTACTGATAGAACGCAACTACATTTTGTAATAATAATTATTACTCCTCTTCTAGCTATACAGTAGTACTATCAGAGCTATACAGTAGTAGTACTACAGTAGTACTATAGAGTAGTACTATCAGAGTATTTGCAATTCATAAACTACAATCAGAAGCAAAGTAAATGCAATTGGCTAATTTTGTGTAGGCCTATCAGAGATGTAGGCTATGATTTGATAATTTTGTTCATTTTGTTATGACCTTTCAGTTTGTAGTTTTGATTCCTTAGCTATGAGTTAGTTCTGTTTTCATGGCAGTTTTGGTTTTCCTACAAAGCTTGATGTAACAATAAATCTTTTATGTTGCGAAAATATAAGCTACAGGACCTCCTACTTTCTTTCCTATTTAACTAATATAATTTCCTCTTTCATTTAATCATGTTTTAATTCTCTTTCAGACGCTAAGTATTTAATACTGGTAAATATTTATTTACAGTTTTTTTTTTTTGCATTAGTAGTAGTCGCATTAATAATATCTACCGATTTCTGGAAAGTGCCACTAGAATAACATGTGACACTTTGCCCCATATATTGTGACAACTTACCCCGAATATGGGGTACATTGTCACAATTGTATTGATCATAAATAGGACCAGTTAGTTTGCTATCTATGATAGTAAACTTAACATAGACGATAATTTCGATAGACGATAACATAGACGATAATGAATGGCGGCTATTCATAGACGCATCAAAGCATTCTTGAAATATATTCTGCGTAAACTTCCACAAATCGCTGAAACTAAAATTAGGTAAAAACCCTTATTGGCACTCAAATTCGCTAACTCGTCAATGATCCTGAATTTGAAGCAGTGTTACAAAATGAGGAGAGGATTTTGCATGAGATTCTTTCCGATTCAAAGTGGTGACAAAAGTTTTGGAAAACAAGCGGTTAAGGAAGTAGAGGTGCACTGAATACCTTCTACCAAGCAATAGGGTGTAATATATCACTAAAAATACATATGTTGCATCCCACATAGATTTTTCCCAGAAAATTGCGGATCAGTTATTGATGAACATGGGAAAAATTTCTACCAAGTTATATCTATGATGGAGAAACGATATCAGGGCTACTGGAGCAACCTCCGGTATGTAAGGTCCTTGGTTCGATTCCAGCTAGTGCCAAATGGATTTTGTTGTGGACAAACACCATGTGCGCGGGTTTTCTAGGGATTCCACCGTTTTCTCTCACTTTCTTTATTCCACCATTTTCATTTATTTGTCATCTCATCGTATCCCTGAGCCTAGCCGGCAGAAGCAAGGAACGTGAAACTTAAAAGTTTTCATTTTTTCCCAAATCGTTTCCATTCTTATTGTTGTTAGATATTCAGTATAAAATGTCATCTGAGCGGTTATGTGGTGATTGTTAAATAAATAAAATAAAATAAAATAAATACGCGCCCTGAAAAAAAAAAGAAAAGTAGCTAAAGATAAAAAAAATACTTTCCTCCTAAAAGTCTTTCCTTAAAGAAATAAAACTTGTAAATTAAAAAATAGGATAATCTCTGGTACAAATTCTTTTGTAGGTCACAGATATGTATGAACAAATGAACTTGCGTAACATTAGAATAAATATTAAATATATATACACCTCTTAGACCAACCACCTTAAAGTGCAATCCAACTTATATATATTTGAAGCACTTACCCGAAGAAAGAGCAAAACCCTTTAAACGGGACAACGGACCAAAAAAAAAAAAAAAAAAAATTATGATTTTAGTAGGGTTTGCTTTTTCTGTGATCCTGTGCTCCTCTGCTTTAGACAAAGAAGAAATGACACGTCGTGTTTGTAAATATAGTCCGAATGTGTTTTGTTATATTTTCGGTGAATTTGTTCCTAAGTGACAACGGCAATGCTCTTCGAAATTTGCTTTAAAAACATATTATGCTTATTTTCATATAAAACTTTGTGATCAATCAAAACCATAGGCTCCACATAAAGTACGCCGTTTTTTTTTTTTTTTTTTTTTTTTTTTTTTTTGTTGAATCTTTGAGAAATTGGAATAAGGAGAAACAGGTGTTTGTGCCGTTTGGAATTCCTATGATTTGTAGCGACCGAAGAATCATACTGACGATTGTTACTTCTGCTGTTGTGAAACTGTTGGCCTCAATGCTAGAAATAAAAAGGTAGCTTACCCAAATATTTAATCAGCTATAGGGCCTGTGGTTCATGGTTCAGACATTTCTATTCCAAAACCTTCATCACTGCTATAGTGTGTTAGTGATTCTAGTTTGCCAAGCCAGAAAAGTGACGTAGAAGATGACAACTTTGAACCGCCAAGTGGTTCATCTCAGCCTATACTTTTTCACAAAATGATCTTAATGATTTGGTTCCGGACTTAAATCTGTCGAAGGAGTCAGCAGAAGTTCTTAGTTCTAGTCTTCACAAAATGAATCTTTTGGCATCTTGAACGTCATTTGCCCGGTACAGATAGAGAAAGAATTTTCACCCTATTTTGTACAAGAATCTCTTATGTACTGTTGTGATGTGTTGGATTTGCTTAATAAGTTAAATTTTCCTCTACTTTCCACTAGCTGGAAACTGTTTCTTGATTCTAACTAAAGAAGTTTAAAATGTGTCCTTTTACACAATGAAAATAAGTACACATCTGTACCTATTGCCCATTCGATTTCAATGGAAGAAATTATGAAATTAATTCTAAAGAAAATTAAATATCAAGAACATGAGTGAGAAGTGTGTGATGATTTCAAGATTTTGGACATTTTATATGAAAGCAATCTGGATATACGAAGTTGCCATGTTTCATTTACGAGTGGGATAGTAGGGCAAGAAGTGAGCATTGAGTAAGAAGGGGATGGCCATTATGGGTACTTTGGAATCCAGGATCTAAAAATATTGCCTATGAACGTCTAGTTCGTTAGGACAAAATACTTCTTCCATGTCTTGACATTAAGTTGCAACTCATTAAACAATTTGTGAAAGCACTTGACAAACAGGGACAATGTTTCAAGTTTATATATAATACATTTCCATCCTTTTCCTATGGAAAAGTTAAAGAAGGCATATTTATTGAGCCCGATATACGAAAACTTATGGAAAACAGAGATTTTAAAGCAACAATGAATCCAGCTGAGAGAGAGATGCCTGAGTGGCATTCAAAAGAGTAACAGAATTTTCTCGGTAGCTACAAAAGTCCAGATTATAAGAACATTGTAGAAACTATGTTGTTGAAATTTCAAGATCTTAGGTGCGACATAAGTATTAAGATACATGTCTTGCATTGACATCTGGATTGCATTCTAGACAATCTTGATCTAGTAAGTGAGAAGCAAGATGATTTTACTAGGATATGAGAGATATGCAGCACAGATACCAGGGGACGTGGAGTGTTAGCATGATATCGGACTATTGCTTGCAGAAAAAAGCGTTTGAAAAATAACTGAAAAGTGATTGTTTATCTTACAAATTCATAAGATGGAGTTATATATATCTATATCTATCTATCTATCTATCTATCTATCTATCTATCTATCTATCTATCTATCTACATATATATATATATATATATATATATATATATATATATATATATATATATATATATATATATATATATATATATATATATATATATATATATATTCTCTCTCTCTCTCTCTATATATATATATATATATATATATAAGAATGAAAATATTTTTGTAGGCCAATGTATTTATATTCATTCAGATTTACATATCAGTACAGACATCTGTATAATTCCTTCGTATTTCTGTTCTCATATAAATATATAGATACAAATTTTGTGGTTTGGGGTTGAATTTTCAAAGTCAATTTGCGGAAAAACCTAGGGTGGTGAGAAAAAAACAGACTTCATTTTCGGAATCAGCGAGTTAAGAACTATTAAATTCACCTATCAAAACGAAAATAACTTTCAGATGGTTTTCATTTGCAGCCGTGTGTAATATATACTTCTTGCTGTTGTACTGTGTGACTTTGGTTAGGCGATGTGATAAGATTTATTTGGCTATATTAAAGGAAGTGCTAACCACTTTGTTTTATTCATTTGCTTTTTGTTTCTATTTTTTACTTTTTCTTTCATTTTTTTTTTTTTTTACAAATAAAGAGTACAAATACACTCAGTCAACAATGGATGCGAAGTACTACTTTGAACACACACACAAACAAACTATTCTTATTGTATTGGTTTATTTCTGAAGAAGAAAGAAGTTAAGCATTTATATTGGTTTATATTGGTCAATTAGTTAGCGCGAGAATTTCCTTGGATTTCCACGTTTTATCGAAAAATTCCGTTTTCGCTAAATTTGCTAATGAAATTTCCCTAGGTTAGGGAAATTTTCCTCAAACAAGAATACTGATTGACACTCCAAAATATAAAGCACTTCAAAACGTATACTCAGCACAGATAAAAAAAAAAAAACTATTTGGTAAATTAACACAGCCTCTTGTAGCCATGACGCACTCGAACGTTACTCAATAGGAGTCGACGCGAACAAAAAAGCAACTAAAGAATGAAACAAAACCTTGATAAGCCTAGTTGTAGTCATTGACTACGAAATAAAACTGGTGTGAACCAGATAGACCAATACTACATTACTGTATGTTGGTTAGTGATAAGCATGAAAGAAAGCAGATACCTATGCTAAAAAAAAAAAAAAAAAAAAAAAAGTATAGGTTTTATTAGTTTAATATATATGTTCCACAAAAATAATACTTCTTCTGTCGTGCTTTTCAGACGGGTGAGTCTACCTTTACCCACAGAACATCCTTTAGGTACAAAGATTGAGACGCATTTACAAGAACCTCTTTGTATATATCAGAACGAGCTATATAATATCATAGTGTTTCATGTTTATATAACACCACTTTATCCATACATTTTAATTATATGAATTACCCTATTAAACGGTTTATTATATTAATGATTATGAGTTTTCGTGAAAACGTGACATAATGGTCAAATATTAACATATTTTCGAAATCAGTACCCCGAAATCCATTAGAAAAAACAAAATATCCCGAGCATCATTTTGATCGCAGAACTGTGTTATTAATAAAATTTTTCACTTAAGCTTTCTGCAATCTCCCCTTCAAGTTTCTGTTTTTGTATTTTTGAATTTTCCTTATTTCGCAAATAACGTTTGTTTATCATGATATTGAAGTCTGTTATAAAAATCGAGACAACCGTTAGCTCAAGTTGTATGGTCATATTTAATACATGGATGAAAAAGTGCCTTGTACCTTTTGACGAAGGAACAAGACTTGAAACCCCAAGTAATTCCAGCCAGAGAAGATAGATAGATAGATAGATAGATAGATAGATAGATAGATAGATAGATAGATAGATAGATAGATAGATAGATAGATAGATAGATAGATAGATAGATAGATAGATAGATAGATAGATAGATAGACAGATAGACAGACAGACAGACAGACATACTCCAATATAGATATATTTATTGTAACAGTTTCCTCAACTATCTACTTGGCTCCATCAGACACTAGTTGGTGAAACTTTACATGTTAATAATAATTTTTACAATAAATGGACTAGTTTGCTCAGGGAGTAGTTTAATCAGATTTATTTACTATCTTCATCAAAAACACGAGACATTGAATTGTGAAAATGAGAAACGTGCAGTGCAATGCCATAACACAACACATACATAGGTACTTAGTGGGGAAAAATGAGATTTTCTTCCGTCCAGGAAGAACTCTGGAGGTAATTAAGATAAATGATTGCCCTGTTAAGACATAAGGTTCCTACTGTGCAGAAAATGAGGGTGCTTACAATGAGGAACGATTGGTAATCAAGAAGGTGTGTTTCACGTTTTTTTTTTTTAAATTAGTATACAATTTATTTATTTTTTCTTTAAAAAAAGCACATGTTTCCCAAACTCATGGGAACCAATTGCCTCTCCCTGTTCTCTCCAAATGAAGCCCCTAACCTGCTTCAAATTAGGGATGATCATTATTAAGCGTATATCGGTAGAGGGCGAGAAGTAGCGACAACGGCATGTGCAATAGTTTGCGAGGTGGGTTGTACGGAACGTCTACTTCGATGGTATTGAGGAGTAATTGGATGTCGGGTCTCGAATCTAGTAGTAATGTATGTACACCAACAGTAAGGCTTCAAGGTGAAATAGATGGAAAATACTTTTTAAACGGGAAGTTGTATTCTGTAGGCTAGTCGTATGGCATGTCGTTTCAGTATTTTCAGCTTTTTTCGTAGTGATGCTGATGTGTAGCTAGCCATACAGTGAAGCCATAAGTCAGAACTAGTAGTATATTAGTAGGAATACTTTATAGGCGTTGAAAACGGTATTAGATCGTTGTCCCCAAGTAGGCCCGTTGCTGGGGAGTAGTGCTGTCGAAATCGGTTTTTGAAAAAATCGAAAATCGGTTTTTGAAAAAAATAAGATTTCATAAAACCGAAATGTCGGTTTTGAAAACCGCTTTTGCGGTTTCGGTTTTGAAAACCGTTTTTGCGGTTTCGGTTTTGAAAACCGTTTTTGCGGTTTTGGTTTTGAAAACCGTTTTGCGGTTTCGGTTTTGAAAACCGGTTTTCTTAAAAACCGAAAACCGCAAATGTCACAAAAATTCGACAGCTTTACTAGGGAGTGGCTAAAGGAGCAGAGTTCCTCAGCAACCTACTTTTGCCCGCAGGAACTTTCAGTTCTTTTTTGAAATGTAGGCCTATATAAAGGTAAGATTACCTTAACTATACCAAAATAGTTTGGACCTCCTTGTCTTCGTATTCTGGCTATAAGCCTTTCCCCAAGTAGTACCGGTAAGACGTTTGAGGAGCTTAATTCTATCCTACATGAGTTTTTTAAAATCACATTTTCTAGGTAAGCTCACCATGTGGTTTTGCAATTCGAAAATGATACCATCTACAAAACAAAAGCATATACCGGTACTTCCAGCTTTGTCCGCAAACGTATTATGCGATTACATGCGGTCCTTCCGAAAATTTTAGCCCTATATTTTTCAAGAAAAGAGTGGGCTTGTATTCGAGTACGGTACATTAACTTTCTTTGAAGACAAGTTTAGAACTTCCAACGTAGATGGCAGCAACGCTAAACCCGCTATGTATTATCCGTTGTACATACTACCATCTAGTGGCGCACAAATGAAGTTCACCAGCTGTTGCAAAGAAACACTAGTAAAAAAAGCTTTTTTTTAATATTCATTAATTTTTTAAAAATGAAATCTTTAATTTTTGACTCCCACGTATATGCCTGCTAGGCTAAAAGAGACGGTGATAATGAGAATTGAATGGAATTGTGGAATGAATAAAGTGAGAGAAAACAGGAGAGCACCGAGAAAACCCACGCATACCTTGTTTGTCCACCACAAAGTATACTACTTGGTGCGAGCTGGGATCGAACCACGGACCTCAGCACCAAAGGTGATTTATTTTTAAAGTTTGAATTCAATGATAATTCAGTCTACGTAAAATCGAGAACTTGGTGCATTGGAAAAGTTTTACAATATAAATACGTAATCTTTTATTAAAACCCATTTGAATTTAAAATATGTCATGCCAAGCAGGCCCGTAGCCAGCCCAAAAATTTAGGGGGGGCCCGGTAGAAGTTAGGGGGCCCCGACCCAATTATATTATACTTCATCACCATATTATAGTTCATTTGCAAGCCTACCGTGAAATTTTATGGGGGCTAGTCAAAGTTTAGGGGGGCGGCCTCCCCTTGCCCCCCGTGGATACGGGCCTGATGCCAAGTAAAATTCTTTATTACTTTTATAGACTGCGGCTATAATTGCTTATACGTGCATAATAAATGCTTCTATTCGATACAGGAAAATATTTTCGCATCTTATTTTTCAATTTTTTAAAAATTTAATTATTGTTTATTCTGAGCAACCATTGTAAGTCTACGTAAAATTAAACTACGTAAAGTTAAATTTCGAACATTCATATCCTCAGAAACAATGCCACTATAGGAAAAGCAAGAAGGTATATTTTACGCAGTGAAATTTGTGAAATTTTCGTTTGAGACTATACAAGTCATAAATGTGCGTGTGGAGTTAAGGAGGATTTAGGATTTAGATTTCTGGGCTGTCTGCATCTATGACCGTGTTAGCCCGTCACGTATGAGGGATAACGTCCCTCGGCGAGCACGCTATCTGGGGAAAGGGAAGGAAGCAAGCGACCTGAAACCTATAAGTGAGGTACCATCCCGGTATTTGCCTGGTGTGAATGAGGAAAACCTCGTTCAGGATGACTCACCTGAAAAAGCTTTTGCACTTTATCGACCGAGTGCCCCCACTGGAGGTAAGGAGGTTCACTAGACCCAAACCCTCTTAAAACTTCGTAGTTCTCAAACAATATAGTTGCATTTTGTTTGTACCAGTTACTCAATTTTGGACCCCGCCTGCTGATGAAAGATATCTGGATGCTCGCCGTTTTGCAAACAAAACCCGGAGTTTTATTCGTATTTCGTTCTTCGCAAAATTTTATATTTGCTTTCATAAATGATTGTAGTAACACGTGCTACTTGCTGTTATGCAGCGGTGAAGCAAAATCCTAATTTGAAAAGCACAAACAAGTTAGGCTCAAAATATATTTACCAATTTACCAAAATTATTTTGTTTACACATACAAAATCTTTAAATCGAAAACATTATTGAACACCTTTTGTTTTTTTCAAAATTGCTTTTTTACGATTTGCTACTTCGCATACCACGAACTTGTTATGAAAGATTTTGGTTTGTCCAGATGTTCTCTACTTCTACTGAGCAGTGTTGAATTCAGACATTTTCACCCGGGGGGGGGGATGTCAACTCCTCGGGGGGGAGGGTTGTTTTTCTGTATTTTTGCAAGAAAGCAGCATATTTAATAATTCCATTCACATACACATCTTACCTAATATTGAGACTAATTGCTGATAAATATTCAATGTGAGATTATAATTAAAAAAAAAAAAACAATCCTTTGATTTCATCTAAAACGTTAAATAAAGACTGGCAAAAATATTTTACACTAAACTTTAACTGCTATTTACAGTAGCTATTTTTGTTATTATTTCCTATATTCAGTAGTTACTGTTTGTTACTAATGTAGATTTTTTTTAAAAATATTTAAATTAACTCAAATATTTTTTGTCCTAAAACAAACATATATAGGAATATCTTATCATATATAGGAACATATATAGGAAAAGTTATCATTCTTTCTCACACTTCTGATTCTAAATCAAGCATATTAGCCTTGGTTTCCTCACTGCATACACATCAATAGTTTAGTTTACGAAATCTTCAGTAGGATTAGTGTCGTGTCTTGGAAAATCAGCGCTTGGCGCGAGAGTATACGATGGCACCCCCGTATATATGAGTGAAGTCGACAGACCAGCCGCGAAAGGTGAGTAAATTTTAAAAAGTAAACCCTGCTTTTCATAAATTTTGAGCACTTTTCATTACTTTTTTCCTTTCATTTTACATATGTGCACATTTGTTTCATTCCTCTGTTTTTCTTCTCTTTTTTTTTCACTCCCGAATTTTGCACCCCTTACTCCGGCGCCCAGGGCCGTCGCCCCGCTTGCCCCTCCCCCATGACACGGCACTGAGCAGGATCTTCATCACCTTCAATAGCAATTTTTCACTTATATACCTCTATCATATTGATAAATTCTATATAAGTCTCTAATCCAGGAGGGATAACTGTTCCTCCCTGATCCCTCTAAATGACGCCCTCTGAATCTCACCCTTTAACTGAATTATTTTTAATTAAAGAAAGGTGTGTTTACTTTAACAATCGTAAAACACATTTACGCCCGTTACTTCCGATGCGAGAAATGGGATTTAGGCGCTCTATTCCAAATAATGCAGGAACTGTACATTTTTAAGAACTGAAGTCTGTTGACATCAGAGATCATATGGAATGATCAAAAGATCTTCCCTATCTTTCCTTTCCTATCTCAATCTGTGCTAGTACTACCTACTAATATATAATATAGGGCGAGAGTATTTTTTTCTATAGTACCTACTAAAATACATACCTTTCTTCAACAGTTAACAATTTCATGTTCTGCCAAACTCGGTCATAGCGTTAAGAAATACAAGTTTTATTGACTATTTGGTATTCTATCTTAGATGTTACATGTTTAATATTTATATAGAATGGGTCTGCGTCATTTATATGTATATTGAGAGATCGGATTTCGTGTGCACGTGCAAAGAAAGAAAGCAAATAATTGGGTGAAGTAATTTCTACATTTTGTGACTGAATTTTTTTTAGTTTCTCCGGCGGGGAGAGGGGGGGAGGAGAGAATGAAGTTCTTTCGGAGGGAGATTCCCCCCGGGCTACCCCCTGAATTCAACCCTGCTACTGAGTCGCACTATGTAATGTGATGGAGTATAAGTGACTAAATAATGTAAAGTAATATAAAAATAAGTAGCAGTATAAAAAGATTATGAATAATACTAAAAGCAATGTAATTGAGCATATAGAACCCATTTGTAATGAAAAAAAAAGAATTTTAAATAATAGTAATAGGTTTGATTGTAAATAATACAAGTTAATCTATCGTGTTATAAATAATATAACTAATGTAATGGATTATACAATGGTTTATATATAATGTTAAATGGTTTAATGGGGTTTAAATAATTAGAAGTTGGTTTAACCTTTGCGGAGCCCTTTATTAGTTGCATAGCACAATATTAAAAGTAAAAGTGTGGAAGACAGAATATTGCTACCCAAAATATAGACGAGAAAATTATAGAATTCTTCTCGTTATCATGAATGTCTTTGTTTACAAATCGTAATGAGCGATATCCTTTGTACAACACAATCAAGAATAATAAAGTACTTCTTGTCTCTCTCTCTCTCTCTCTCTCTTAAATTTTTGTTTTCGCTTGTCATGAGTTTTTAACATTCATTTTGAGTGTTTCTTTGAAAATGATTCCTGAATGCTAAATTGTATGAAGCTAGAAACTGTACAATAATAGTCTATTTCAGCTCAGTTGTTCCCCTCAAAACTGGATCTGGGATATACTTTTGATAGTTGTTTGAAGTTTCAATTCATTTCATGTGGTCTAACTACTTCCATTATACATTCTTTGATGCTCGCTGGCTAGCAAGTGAGCTTATAGTGTCTTTGGTCATTCGATTCCTAGGATATTGAGAAAAATCCGTTATCCGGACAGCTGTATATTGTACAAATATACGGAATCCTTATGTTTGCTACGGAAATCTGTACGGAGCGTATGTTATCCATATGCTCCGTATGTTATCCATATACGCATTGCCCTTAGATGTTACATCATGCCGTTTGCATGATGTCTGACATTTAACACTCATCCTTATATTACATACGTCAGTTGTATGTTATATATGTATAGTTGTATGTGAGATCCTGACAGCCTATATACATTTCTTTCGTTCGTACGGAAAGTACTTTTGTTCGGAACACTTATTCGGAAACTACATATAAAATATACTTTTTGAGTTATACATTTGCTGTACGTAACATATAAGATTTACACATCTGACCTATGTTTTTCCGTACACCACACTCATTTTTTTCCTCAGCGTACTTCGATGGTTCTGATTTCACCTTAAACTGTAAATTAAAATTTTAAAAAAAGGAAAAAACATTGCGGTGACAGTGGATCGATCACAATACAAGAATTAATGGCAGGTTTACAAATATCACGTTTCTGCTTGTAATGGTATGACCTGAGCAATAATAAGTTCCTAATTTTTAATCTTCTACTAGATAATAATAATAATAATAATAATAATAATAATAATAATTATTATTATTATTATTATTATTATTATTATTATTATTATTATTATTATTATTATTATTATTATTATTATTATTCCTGAAGATTTGATAGTTCAAGTATTGAAACATCCGAGTATTTAAATATCTGAATATAACAAAACGTGTGTCATCGCCGATCAATCGCCATCAAAAATCCTAAAGTAAAAAAAAATTTCTCGACGTGGATTCGATCCAAGTACCTCCAGATTATTAGTCGAGCGTCTTGATCACCGAACCACGAGCATTACGCGGTAACTATTACGTCTTAAGTCTGGTTACGTTATGTTTCTTTGCTTCCTTTTGCAAAGTTGTATGTTATATTTCTTCGTTTCAAAACGTCTTTCGTATTTCTTTTATGATGATATAAGTCTATAATCTTCGGCATAGTTTATATTAATAACTTGAGTTGTTCTTAAACCTTTGGTTCACAAGTTTGTTTCTTCTCCACACGGAACTACAGATATGACAGATTTAATTCTCATACTCTGCATTTGTTTCAAAATAGTCGCCATTACCTGATCAATGACTTGTGTCCGACACGATATAAAGTGGTATGATGAAATCAGGAAAGACTGGAGTAACATGGAAAAGAACTGCAAAGATTGATGATTGTGGAAAAATAATTCAAGAAACAGAACATTCATCCAGTAGTGGATAGACCGTGCTTCAGTATGTTAAATATAATTTCTTTTCAGAATATAATAAAATCTTTTGAGTTGGTCTCTACTTTACTTAACAAAACCAGTCTATTCGAGATTAATGTCATTTTGATTTGTTAATTCATCATTTAACATCTTGTGTTTGTAGGGTAAATAGATTGATTCGTTTGTTTGAAGTTTAGACGATAACGTTCCTTTTACAGCAAGGCTAAATGGAATCTAGACCTACAACTTAATGTGGGATCCGAATTACATGAGGTCCAAACTAATCCAGTCAACGATTGCCAAGAAACGCTGATTAGAAAAAAAGAAAAAGAATTATGTCATGTTGAAATATGATACAGCTGTGAGGGCAGTACCCGAAACGACATAATAAACCTCCGGTCTTGGTGTCCCTGGTTCGATCCCAACTCGCGCCGTATGGACTTTGTGGTGGACAAACATCGTGTTCGTGGGTTTTCTCGGGGTTTTCCCGTTTCCTCCTACTTTCTTCATTCCACCATTTCACTCATATTTCATCATCCCCGTCTCCTTTAGCCTAACCGGCATAACCGTGTGACGTAAAACAGAAAGAAGACATAATGAACATTCACGATTGTGCGGGAGCAGCAGTTAGTTGTCAGGGGTTTAAAGGTAGTTTTGCTTAAACGTCTCAAGAACTGTTGGGTCTAGCAAAACACATTTCGAGTACAAAATTAAAGTACGTGAAATTCCTTACAAAAATAGACCCAAACACTTTTCATTCGTAGGATCAATAGCTTAGAAAACAGTGGGGAATAAAAAGTACATATTTCATATAAATTCTTATTATATGTGTTCACGTACCCTTCAGAAAAAACTCATGCTTACACAACAATATACAAAGGCAATATACGATTTTGTACACAAACACACTAAAGCACGGGATGCTGCCACGGGCCACTTTTGTACGAGTCACTTGCGGTTCGCATTCCACCTCTTGCTTAGCCTAATGCTCCGTGCAAACGTAACATCTGTGTCTAGTATTCGTGCGTTATATTGACATTAGCAACTACACAGTGTACGACAATGGCTGAAAAGTCCAGGGAGTAGAACACGATGTTGAAGACTGTTGTTATAAAACAGCTACCGTAAACTAGGGGTACTTTACACCAAGGTGACCAGACGTCCCGTTTTAGCCGGGACAGTCCCTTTTTTCCAACCGTTGTCCCGTTTTTTTTCTGATTCTCGAACGGAACGCCTAAATGTCCCTTTTTAAGTAAAAATGACCAAGTTGTCCCGTAATTATTATTCAAAATATAAATCGTCAATGCAAATTCTACTCTCTTCCATACCAACACTCGTTGCCAAGGTTTAGTCGTATCTGGAACTTCTGAATTTTCAAATGGGAATTGAGTGTTCGTGGTTCAAGTGGGAATTGAGTGGGAATTCTGAGTTTTCGACTAGTTAAAAGAATTGTTGGGTAGAACTTGCAATCGGGAACCATTATTTGTTGTGTGGTACACAGTGTTCGAAGTGGAAAAAAAGCAAAGGCATGTTTTGTTACGATTTTGACTCGACATACCGACTATCGAAATGTTGAAATACAGTGAGGGTATGTTGCCTAAAAGATTGCATTTCTATTTACATAATGAATCAAAACCATGGGAGAGCTATTCCATAGTTACGGGGGAAGAAGGGCACGGAGGAACTTTGATCCCTCGCCAACAACTTTCTAAAAATAATTAAAAATATCCTCTTATGTTGAATTATAGAGAATTATACACGAAAATGCTCAAAAATCCAATTTTTATATTAATAATTTCCTGCGGGAAAGCTCCTGGACTCCCCATTCGTTTGAGAGGTATTTCAAACCCCCGGAAGAATCGCTTCCACAGCAGACACCCCCTAAATCCGCTCATGACCAAAACATGACATTTATATGAATTAAGAGAAGAAGACACACACACATACATACGAAAGAAACAATTCAATATGGCATATCAAAATATAAACTGGATGAACTTCTTTGAAGACACTTAATTTTAAGAACAAAAGGTAGGAAAAAGATAACAAAAATGTCGATGTTGTCAGCTTAGTAATTATTTCTACAGAAGAAATCTACTCTCCCGTGACAGTATGTCTTGATCACTTAAAATCCAGAGGCGGTATGCCTTGATCACTGAAAAACCACAGGCGGTATGGCATACCACCGCATACCGTCTCACTTCGACATGGTGATACACGTAAAGTTAGAAACGGTGTGTTATCACTCTTACTTGTGTATTTTGTAAATTGAGAACACTGCTGAGTCCCAAAATTCAATCTGAAAGTCAGATATCCCCCCCCCCCCATAACCGATTCGTATGCGTCCCGTTTTCGCAAGTGAAAATTCTGGTCACCTTGCTTTACACCTGGTGGGGGAATTTTGCACCAACATTCTTTTCTGTTTTTAAATTCCTGTGAAGACTAAGCCGTTACACTTAAAATGACACAATCTCTGAGTTTTGAGTTCTCATAAATTCTTCCATCTACGGAGAGGGTTCGAAAGAAATTCATTGCGCGGTGTGTGCACAAAAGCCGCTGGAAGAAAACGAAGCTTTTCGAGAAAAGTGAAAATCGCAGGATAATTTCATTAATTAGCAATATGTTAGTTAGCATTTTAATTTGTATGATGTAAGTGTTAATTATGCACTTAATGCTGGTTAAAATTATGTATAAATCATTTAGGAGCAAACACATGTGAAAGGATAGGAATGAATTTTATGAAGTGACACATTATAGGAAGGTTAAATTGCACCGTGCCATGATTGGTGCAAAGTAGACCCATGACATTTTGATTTCCACTTCAACAGAGATATATACATGGTGCACTGTTACCCACAATGCATCAACAGATGACTTTTTATTAGTATGAAGTAAAAACTGCACGCATCTTGAATCCAGGAAAATAAAAAACTAATTATACCACGAGGCTGCAAATATCAGGGGAAAAATTCCGAATTCTTAAAAATCGTCAATCTCAGTTGTTTTGAGACAATACTTCTGGTTCGTCATTCCTCCTTATGTTAATTGCAAAGCAGAGAAGTTTGATTATCTTTCAACAACTGGTGGACCAGCCAACACCAGATACAATTGCTCTAAAAGTGGATGGTTCGGTGAAACTCATACATTTCAAGTTTGGTTTCAGTCAATCATGTTACCAATTTTAAAGCGTAACGATTTTTTCTACCTTTTGTTTCTTGTTTATGTTAAAAAAAATAGCATACTTGTATTCTAATGATTTTGGCAATAATATATGGTGAATAGTTAAACTTTTGGAGTATATGTCGCACGTTTGTGCTAAGAAAGTTCTGTAATCATCTCCGGAAAGCAATTGTGCAAAGTTAGACGAATCGTGTGGTAACTTTCCACAATCTTTAAACAGATATTTAGAAAAATGTGCCAACTTCAGTTCTTTTCTATTGTAATGATTCGATTTAGCTGACACTGAGCTACCAATAACGTGAAATTTACGCATTTCAACTACACAGTTTTCTCAGTAATTAAAGAAAACTGCAAAACGCAGTGCAAAGTGTCCCCAGTTTACGGTACCTTGAAGTCTCTTGCGATTAATTGAGGCCTTTTTTCTCTTTTAAAAAAATCGTACCTCAAATCCCTTCTTGCAATACTTGCCTTCATTAACACCTCAATCACTTTTTCTTCTCTCTAAAAACTTCTGCTTCCCATCATGTCTTGCAATACTTGCCTTCATTAACACCTCAATCCTTTTTTCTTCCCTCTAAAAACTTCTGCTTCCCATCCTGTCTTGCAACACTTGCCTTCATTAACCTTTCTATCTTCTTTTCTGATTTTGTTCAGATTGAACTTCCGATCAGAAAGCCTGAGAAGATAATAGGAAAAAAAGAGAGAGAATAAGTAGATTGATTAATGTGCATAACTAGCATTTTTTTTTTTTTTTTTTTTTTTTTTTTTTGGTAAATAACTGCTAGAGTAGTAAACTTAAGCTGCACAGTATGACTTTCCATTAACCACTGCAGTTATTACCCTTTTGGGTGCATTTCCTGTGTTGTAATGTATGCCAGAAAATTTGTTGGAGCTAAAAATTAGACTGTCGTACTAATTAAAGAAAGAAAACATCCCAAAAATCGTTATTTACGGTGTTCAATGTAATATCATAATGAGATTCGTATTGAAAAAGACAACTCTGATTAAACATGCATCCTGTAACTGGAGAGAGGAAAAAAAACTAATATACAAAGAAAATTCTACATTATATATCATATAAGCACAACGTAATTTTATCAGCCGTGTGAAGCTGAAACAATCTATAAATAACCTCGAAAAAGTGAACAGCAGCTATTTAGCTCCCTTTAAATGGCGGAAAGTTAAAGATAAAATGCAAAAAAAAAAAAAAAAAAGGTTATCATTGTCCGGGAAACGGGCCCAACAGCCAACGAGAACCAATTATTACACTGTTCAAACATTTTTTCACTTTTTTTTTTTTTTTTTTTTTTTTTTTTTTTTTTTTTTTACAGAAACGAAAGTAGGCGTTCTTATATTGATTTTTGGCCACAGAACGTGAAAATCGCACCTAAAATTATCTCCTGGCTCAGGTTTCTGAGTAATTTAGCGTTTTATATTTTGCACATAACGCTTTGGGATATTATAAGTACACGATTTGAAATTATTGTTTTACACGGTACAAAGTGTCGTTCTTGACAAATATTTGTTGCATATTCGACTTGGCAACGTTGTACGTTATCAACAGCTAGTGCGAGCGTCTCATGAGTCACATGAGGCAATGATTGCAAGTTAAAACTAGCTCCAGTTAACGTCTCCAATCGTATTTGTTGCGTGCTTCAAGCAGTAGTTTGGCATACTGTTTGTGTTACTGGTGAACCAGCAGTTTGAAAGTAGTGAGTGAGGGCATTATCGCTGTTGTACATATTGTTTTCCTTGCGAAGTGTCAGTGATTCATGGAAAGTGTAGCAGTGCCCCGCGTTTGTAAAAATTCGGTTGACAGTGTGTGCTACATATGTGCGGACGTAATTTGTGGTTCCATGAAGTGGCCATTGACTGCTGTAGTGTGTAGAGCATATTTACTATACTTTGGGTGTCGTGTTGGAGACCAGGATAAATCATGAGCTCCCCACGTTTGTTGTACGAGTTGTTCATCTACTCTTAATGCCTGGATGCATGGGAAGAACGTTTCCGTGCGCTTTGCTGTGCCCGCCATTTGGCGTGAACCAACAAACCATAGTACAGAATGCTACTTTCGCATGCTACCCTGCTTGAAGAAAGGTATAAATACGAAGAAGAAGAGGAAGATCGAATATCCAGTGATACCATCTGTCATTCGTCCAGTGGCCACGAAGAATGATTGCCAGTTCCCGATCCCTCGGCTACCATTCCGACGAAAAGTGATACAGAGAATGAAAGTGAAGGTGAACCTGCTCTACGTACCCGTGACACTGATCCTTCATTTGAGCCGAAAACCAACTATCCTGAACCACACCGACTCACACAAGCGGAGCTTCATGACCTGATTAGAGATTTGGAACTGCCAAAGAATAAAGCTGCGCTCTTAGCATCTAGATTACAGCAGTGGAACCTTCTGGAGGATACAGTTAGGGTATCAACTCTACGCGATCGTCAAAATGATCTTGCAAAATATTTCTGCTGCGCCGATGAGTTAGTATTTTGTAATGATGTTCCAGGTTTGATGCAGAAACTGAAGATTCCGTACAAAGTAGAAGATTGGAGACTGTTTATAGACGCCTCCGAAGCAAGCCTTAAGGCTGTGCTCCTGTACAACAGTAAGGATATATCAGCACCAATCTCTGTTCCTTATGCACCCCTAGGTAAAGAAAGTTATCCCATGTTGGAATGCTTTCTGGATCTTATAAAATATCGTGAACACAAGTAGTTAATTTGTGGTTATTTTAAGGTGATTGCAATTTTGCTTCGTATACAAGATGGCTATACAAAGTACAGTTGTTATATATGTGAGTGGCATAGTCGTGCAAAGAATGTCTATTACACTCAAAAGGAATGGCCGAGACGAACAACTTTGTTGCCAGACGAAAAAAAAAATTTCAAATGTACCCCTCGTTAACCTACAAAGCATTGTGCTACCACTATTGCACATCAAACTTGGGCTCATGAAGGCACTTGTGAAGCCCATGAACAGGAATGAACATGCATTGGCATGCTTGTGCCAAAAGGTTCCGCGCCTAAGTACAGAAAAGATTAAGCAGGGAGTCTTTATTGATTCGCAAATACGCAAGCTATTGCACGACGAGGTGTTTGAATCTATTCTCAGTGCTGATGAGCTCCATGCTTGGCATTGTTTCCGCAATGTTTGAACCAGATTCTTGAGTAACCACCCAGCCGGAAATTACAAAGAATTAGTAGAAGAATTGCTATATGCCTACGAGAAACTGTAAGGGACTGGTTCGTATTATAAAGTTAATCTTCTAAATAACTCAACGCGTTTTATCACTTTCTTAATTGACTTTTAATATTTGACCATGATAAGTATATATAATTAACTTTTCTGCACATATAACAAAATATATATAGACCTTCATACACACTTATCTACTCGTTAAGATGTCTACGTATCTGTACAATTATTTATATCGTTGCTATAGTAACAAAAACTTATATTTTTGTTACCGATTACAAAATAATAATCTCGAAATGTCTACATGTCTTTCTTTTTCGTTGTACATTTTATTGCTCACATAATTCGCCTCTGATTCCTTTCTGTAAATAAGCACAGATTGCCAATGATACATACAACGTTATCGTTGTAGATGTCGCCTCGAACGGGACTTCCATAATAGTTTTACTATGAAGGAAAGAACCCTGGGTTAGATATCATGCAACATTTACCTTTTGAATAGCCCTCATATATATAATATCACCTTTAATACACATATTCTACTTTTCCATTTATATATAATATATTATAACATTACACATTCTTATATTTGTCAATATATCTCAGTATTAATAACGATGAACTACAATTATCATAAGTAAGGCTATTCAAGAATTAAACCTAACTGGTACTTTCCTTCTAGGATATAAAATTAACTATTCCTTCATATACAAACAACACTATTTACAAACAAAGATCTTCATAATATTAAATATTGATAGGAGCAGAAGTCAACAAAGTTGGGACATATAAACGCATTGATGGTCATCATTTAATACATTAATAAACTTTGGAAAATTAAGATTCGATATTCATTATTCTTACTCTTTCCATATAATAAGGTGCATCTATTTGAATATCTGTCATTACTTTCATAAGTTTACATTAAAATTATGATCTTTTATTTTTAAATATTCATAATATTCAAATAAGTAATTATAAGATAACTTTGCAAAATACATGAAACACAAATTAACATTTCCTTCAGTTAATACTATAAAATGAAATTGCAACAAGACTAAGGAATAAATTCAATAATACTTTCAGTTAACTGCCATAAATTCACTTCGTCAATATTCCGTAAATAATGAGTTTTACCTATAATCAAAATATTTCATAATTACATATGTTTTCAACGTACATTTTAATCATAAATCGACTGAAGAACATATTAACCATAGACGTAAGCAAGGGTCAAATTAATACAAATCCATCGGACGCCTTTTTGTCAGTTCAAGTTATACGTTCGAAGGATTCATTTAAGGAACATTGTATAGCACAATCTTGTGTACGTGCTTGTCTTTCATAAGATGATACCATATTTTGATTCCTATTTACGAAGTTCCTGCCATCTGCAAATTGATTTTGTGAAGATCGGCGATAATTATTATTATTCCTACTGCAATTCCTGTTGTTATTTCTGAAATTCCTAGTTCCATTTCTATAATGGGTTGCGTTTGATTTCCGGTACCATTATAGCTACTCATTCTAGTATTGAAATTACGAACATTAGAATCATTTTCAGGTTGTATATCTACATTTCGAACAGATGCATATTGTGTCTGATTACGTGCATAATTACCCTGACCTCTATCCTGCATCTTATTGTTATTCTGAATTGCAGATTGACTCTCATAACTTTGAATGAGCATAATTAAATGATTGAAATTAATGCACTGAGCCGTCATTAACAACTGTTGTAGTCTAAATGGCAATAAGATCCTAATTGAAGCTATAATTCGGGATTCCGGATGGTTCGGATTTAATGATCTTAGCTCATGATATGTTGATACTACAAATTCAGTAATACTACGGTGTAACTTTAGATTGTAGTGGTTCGTTCGCAAAACAGCATCTCTATTTGCTACCATAAAATCGTTTTCATAATTCGTCAAAAGAGCATTCTTAAAATCTGAATACGAATGAAGACTACCTCTAATAGCCTTAAACCATGTTAAGCAAGGTGGCAACAAAATATGCGGTAATATTTTTAAGAATTGAGACTCATTTACACCGATGAGCTCACATTCATCCTGGAATATTTCGAGAAATGCCCTAGCGGGTATATCTCCTGGCACGCCACTAAACTTTGTGAGCGACTTTACTTCGCTAAACCGCAACTGATTACCTGTAGATGTCTTCATACCTCTACTGGAGATGCGTCTGCGCTTGGATGTTTGCCTCACTTGTTCTTCTCCGCCACTACTCTCTGCACCACTTGATGATCCATCAAATTCCAATGCTGTTCTTGGATGATGATCAGGTACCCAACCTGTGGCTACAGGACGACTCATGCCTTCAGTATCCTGGAAAGCATCTTTCTTTGATGAAATTAACTTCATCTTGCAGTACTCTAATGTGGTTTTCATGGGCGTTGATTGTCGATTTTAAAACATCCATGGACTGTTGTATTTCTGTGCTTCTTTGTACAACCTTTTCTATTTTTTTCCTCGTATTTCCCGAAATTTTCCACCACCTATAGGTTCATTTGATTTAGTTGATGTTGCACATGCTCCCATCTATTTTCATTACGATGGTTCAATTTCATTATTTTCTGATCAAAGTCATTGGCTAACTGATTTAATTTCTGGTCCAATTTTTCATCCACATGTTGCCTTTGCTGGTCCAATTTTTCATCCACATGTTGCCTTTGCTGGTCCAATTTTTCTTGAATCTGCTGTGACTGGTTTGTTATCTGTTGAGCCAAATCTTTTAGAATGCCTGCCAAATTGTCACTCGGAGTCAATTCTGGATTCACACTTTGTCCATCAATCATATTCGTATTTTCCGTACTCATGGCCATATTTCGTTTAATTACTTTTCCACTTCGCAAAATAGTGATGTTAAGGTCTCGTTGAAATGCCGTTTTTACTAGACCTTCGAAACGACACTTTATATAACTCCCGTGGTGAGGCACCAATTTTTATAAGGGCCTGGTTCGTATTATAAAGTTAATCTAAATAACTCAACGCGTTTTATCACTTTCTTAATTGACTTTTAATATTTGACCATGATAAGTATATATAATTAACTTTTCTGCACATATAACAAAATATATATAGACCTTCATACACACTTATCTACTCGTTAAGATGTCTACGTATCTGTACAATTATTTATATCGTTGCTATAGTAACAAAAACTTATATTTTTGTTACCGATTACAAAATAATAATCTCGACATGTCTATATGTCTTTCTTTTTCGTTGTACATTTTATTGCTCACATAATTCGCCTCTGATCCCTTTCTGTAAATAGGCACAGATTGCCAATGATACATACAACGTTATCGTTGTAAAACTTGGGTGCAATATGTCACTCAAAATGCACTTCCTCCATTCCTACCTTGATGTCTTTCCAGTGAATTGTGGATCTTTCAGTGGCGAGCAAGGAGAGCGATTTCACCAGGACATTTCTGCGATGGAACAACATTACAAAGGGAAGTGGTCAGTTTCAATGTTAGCGGATTTCTGCTAGATGATTCCAAGAGATGCTCTAGATGTTCCTCACAAGAAACAAGCAAAGGAACGGCGTGTTTAAAACATATACTTTAAATAACTTTTACCAATACAGTTCTTGTTCTATAGCGCTATATGCAAAATGTTGAGTGCTATTACAACGATAGTGTGCCAGGAGGACGTTATACGTTTGATATTCATATTCAGTGTCCAAACATTTATAAGAGATAGCTATTTTTATTTCCGTAATTATGTTAATGTTTGTTACTTTTACCTTTACAGTTTCATTATCATAGCATTATATACAAAGTGTAAGTTGTGTAATTTGTACTAAATCTGAATTCGGAACACGTATTTAGTGTGTTTTTCGTTTTCAGCGCCCAAAAATTATAAGAGACGGATATTTCTATTTACGTAATTATTTCAAAGTTTGGTGACTTTTACCTTTACAATTTCATTATAATAGCGTTATATGCAAAAAGTAAATTATGCAATTACCATTAAATATGAGTTAGAGGCATATCATCATTGTCATTTTATTGTTCAGCGTCCAAGAAATTATAAAGAATATCTATTTTTATTTTCGTAATCATTTCAACCTTTTGTGACTTTTACCTTTAAAATTTCATTATTATAGCGTTATATGTAACATGTAAATCGTGTAATCACAAGTGAATCTTAGCCAGGGGCACATTTTTATTGTCAGTTTCGTGTTCAACGACCAAAAATCAATAAAAGATGGCCATTTACATTTCTGTAAAAAAAAAAAATTCACTGTTGCACAGTGTATCTAATATAATAAACATTATTATAAATTGCGATAATAATTAAGTTATTGAACAGAGAAGATAATCAAAATTATTAAAGGAATACTGAAACAGTAAAGCCTGTAAACTTTACAAGCCATGAAATAGGAGCTCATAGGCATACAAGCAACATTTGTCATCATGGCCGATGAAGTGCACCGAACACTTCCCTGTTTCAAGAAGCGATGAGATGGGACGCAATGTAATGGCCATAAATCAAACGAACAAATCCCTCAAATGCACGAAGGATCATAAGCCGACAGTCATCACAACCACACTCAGAAAATGTCATAATGCCCATAGAATTGGTTTAAAAAAAAAAAAGCTACATAAACGAACAATTTCCTTAAATGATCAAACGGGTATAGCCCTCACACTTAAGATATGGGAAAACGATCGCAAAATCAGTTATGAAAAACACAAATCTCTTAAATGGACGGTCACAATCCTTACAGTCATAACTCCGCACTCAGGAAATATCAAAACGCCTAAAGAATCGATCAAAATTCCCACACAAATGGACAAATATCCCGGCATGTTGTAACAGACTAATTTTGGTCTTGTTCCGTTCCAGCGAAATGAAATAAACCCTGACATCTCTTTTGGTAGCTCCGTTAAGGAGAATTAATGTTTGTTGTTAGGGAATATGAGGGTTTATGCTAAGATAAGTGACAAGATGGCACTGCAGTTACTTACGTATTCTTAAATTGAAATATCTAAGTTAATTTTAACAAATCTTCCTTCTGTGAAACATTTTAATACAAAATCTTTAATTCTTTCACTTTAAAATTCTTAATGTACAGAATGCGTTTGCATTTTCAAAACATGCTTTATAAAATTTATAATTATATAAATGTAGAAGAAGAATAACAAAATTCGGAGATCCAAGACTACCGTAGAAAAAATTTCAAGTTACAGTACACCGCCAATGTACAGGGGATAACAACTAGGGAACCTGGAAAGCGTGTGATAGCGGCATCCTAAACCGATGAATTTCAACTGCAAGTTTACAAGTCACCGTCGTTGTGGTTGCATTTGATTGCATCTGCGGTGGGGAGGGCCTAGGTTGTAGGAATGTATGTTATAATACCCACAGCCATAAACCCCGAACTCAGAAATGTCAAAACACACACATACAGTAGATTCGATCATACCCCACACAAACGAAGAAATCCTTCATAAGAAAGAACAATCGTAACACCGGACGGTCAAAAACCCCGCGCATAGCAACGGTCACAATTCCCACATAAATAAATAAACCCCACATACAAATGGACAAAACGCTCACAGAATTGGACCAAAACTCCACAGAATTGTCAAAACCACTACATAAATCGAAAAATTCCGGTATACTTGCTAACGATCATGGTTGGATATACTGTAAGTTTCAGACGATGAAAATATAGAAATAAACGCCCCACAAAACGCTCATTATCCGATAAAAGAACCAAAAAATCTCAAAAAACCCAGAAGGAAATGTTCAAGAAAAGGGGGAAGGATGAAATCACCATGTTTTGACCGTAGGTGTTTTGACAGAGTTTTGATTGAGAGGATTATGACTGTTCGTGCATATCGGATATTTATGTTTTTGTGGGGCTATGACCAATTTTGTGGGTATTTTGACATTTCCTGAGTATTAGGGTTATGATCCTTCGTGTATTTGGGGATTTGTTCGTTCGTGTATTTGAATGATCTATTCATTTCTGTATAGGTTATGATCTAGAAGGTAAAAACTAGTGAGGGCTAACCAGAACTCTGACTTTGATAAGTATATCATGAGTTTACTATAAACTTTCAAAAATATATAAATAATAGCTTAAATTATTTTTTTCACTCAAAAAACTAGGGAGCCTCGGACCCTCGGCCCCAAGCTAGATCCGCCACTAGTTATAATCAACTCGGTGGGCATTTTGACATTTTCTAGGTGTGAGGGTTGTGGCTGTCGTGCTAAGACCTTTCAGTCATTTACGAGATTCGCCCATTTATGTAGGAGTTATAATCGTGTGTGCAGTGCCGTACCGTGGAAAATCAAAATGAAATCTGTGAGCTTTACGTCCCACAGGTTATGCCGGTTAGGCTAAAGGAGACGGTGATGAATGAAATGGTGGAATGAAGAAAGTGGGAGGAAACGGGAGAACCCCGAGAAAACCCACGCACACGGTGTTTGTCCACCACAAAGTTCACTTGGCAGGGGCTAGGATCGAACCTGGAACCCCAAGCACCAGAGGTGAACGCTCTACCACTGAGCCACCGCGGCCCCCGTGGAAAATCAGTGTCCGGAGCAGGAGTATACGGCAGTGCCCCTCTATATATGACTGAGGTCGACAGACCAGCCGCGAAGCGTCACCATCGTTGGCGCGAAGCGTAAGAAAATTTTCGAAAGTAACGGTGGTCTACATTTTTTTTTCATTCACAAGAACAAGTGTTACTAAGTCTAAATGTGCTTGTCCTGTTAAATTTAAAAATGAAATCAGAATTTCCCCAACAGGCACGGTTTTCTTGTGACAGTCATTTGTTTCTTCATGTTTGCACGCGAAATGGACCATATTTTCTTAAAATATCCTTGTGATTGTAGCAGCATAGCTCAGCTGTTTATTAACATAAGCTTATAATGTTGATGTCAGTGGAAGGACAAAGGTCATATCATATAGGAGGTTGTTGTCATCTATTCCATACGAAGGGGAAAGGGTGTAACTAAATTGTGTAAAATGTGGAAATTGTACATTTCCATTCCTCATTTTAACAATAGATTGGCAAAGTAAAGGGAACATCTTATTTTGCCGTTTTCGTCCTTGTTGTACATTAAAAAAGAACACAAATACGACTACAGTATAAATATCACTTCTACTTACGTAAGAAGTTGTAGGCCTGAATGATGATTTTCGCTTGTATTTAGTTTTCGGGATGTCTCTCTTCAATGTCCAGCAGTAATCGGCTAGCATTCTGGAACTCCATTTGCCCTGATACCTCTTCTCCATTGTAGAAATTTGCTGGTGGAATCGCTCGCCATGTTCATCACTTACTGAACCAAGATTTAGCGGGGAAAAAATTAAATGAGAGTCTAAGAAGTGAATCTTTAAAGACATATTGCATCCTATAACTTGGTAGGAATTCCCAAGATCATTCACTATTTCACGATAGTTTTCTGCTTTATGTTTTCCAAGGGAACCACGACAGATACTTACGAAGGATTTCCACGCTTTGTCTTCTAGGTGATTCAACAGCTCTGCAAGCTTGTCGTCATCCAGTAATGATGTGATTTGATGTGATGATGTGATGGTGTGTCGTCATCCAGCAGCCCAACAAATATTGCTTCTTACAGTTTTGCGTCGCTGACTTTGGGAAATTTAGATTGCAAATACATGAATGCAGGAGAAGTTTCGTCAAGTGTTTTTTACAAAATTCTTCATAAAGCCCAATTTGGTATGCAGCGGTGGTAAGTACACTCGTTCGGGATTCACCAATGCGGTGTGAGACACATTTTTGCTCCCAGGAGTAAGAGTGTCACGTTTATGCCATTGCTTCTTAATGTAGTGCGACTTCCTATCTCTGCTGTCCCATTCACGTAAGAAACAGCAAAATTTTGTGTATCCCAGTTGCAAGCCAAGAAATAAAGCTATGACCTTTAAATCACTACAGATATTCCAGTTATATTTTGTGTACTGAAGTTTACCTAACAACAATTTTATACTCTGATATGTCTCTTTCTTGTCAACTGCATGGGCCACAGGTATTGATGCATATGCAGAAGCACCGCTTTCAAACTAATTTTCGAGGAGTCAGTGAGCAATCGCCATTCATGTGGCAGTTGTTCATGTCCAAGAGCCTCCATAACTGCACTAACATTATTACAGAACACGATACCATCCTTTGTCGAAAAATATTCTTTGAAATCACTATCGCGACTACGATACACGCATATCCTTGTTTCTTTGTGTAATAGATTCCAACCTTTTAGCCTCGAAGCTAGAAGTTCGGCTTGCTGTTTAGACAACTGTAAATCCCGAATGAGATCATTGAGGTCTGCTTGAGTTAGTAAGTGGGGTTCTGATGTAGAAGCCTCGAATGTAGGATCACTTTTATAATGAGTTTCTTCCTCAGTATGCACTGCCTCGAAGTCAGAATCTTCACTTACGGCCACAAAATCTGGACACTTAGGCACAGGATACTCTTCACTATGTAATACATGCCTCATGGCAGATGGTAAATTTGGATATGTAACGGTATGTTTAGTTTTATTTTTTGTAATTCCTTTTATGTTTGTTAAAGAAAAGTAGCAGTCTCTGAAATGGTCTTTTTGTTCCCTCCAGATCATGGGAATTCCAAAAGGCATATGATGTGTGCCCTTTTTCCATTCTGTGAGAAGCCGCACACATGTCACACAACATATATTCGGAGCCCATGGTTTATCAAAATCACCCGCTTTGCAGCCAAAGTAAAGCTCGTAACACTTTTTTACAAGTGGCGTAAAATTTCGCCCCTGAGATTTAAACGTTAGTTCACCATAAATGTAGCAGAAAATGGATGATTCAAACACTTTCTTGGCATTATGCAAGTTCTTTTTAACAACACATGACATGAAAAAAAGCACTCCACTTACACACAGTATTGTCAGATTCAGAATAACAGACTTCCCGCTCAAAGCCCTGAAATTTCCCGATCGCTTTCAAAATTTCCCGCCAAGAAAGAATATCAACCTAATTAATCATTAATTTATTAATAATTATGTTAATAATTTCAAATTAAAATCAAATAACAATGAACAATGAATCAGAAATACATTTTTTTCCTGTGGGAGACGAAATCTATTATAGGGTCATCTTTCTATCTGTAGTTTATTTGGTATAGAGAGAAATATACACGTGTGTGTGTGTGTGTGTGTGCGTGCTACTTCCAAGCATTATATTCTTCCCTCCTCTTCTTCACTTCACCTTAATATTCCGTGAATGACTAGCCACATCAAATATAGTAAGCAAAGGGCCATAAACCCTCTCTCCCTGCTTTCTTCTTGCAGAAAATGGATATTGGCGCGTTCAACTATCAGTTCCATTTGGTTCGATTTATAAACATTTCTTGTTGTTCTGGTTCTTTTGATCTTTTGACATATTCCATGTACACAAGAGTTAGAAAGAGACGACATGAAAAGGGGAAATATTGACAGAATTTCCCATTTTTAACACGAATTTCCCGCATTCACATCAATGCTAAGAATTTCCCGTTTTGCGGGAAATTTCCCGCCATCTGACAACACTACTTACACAGGAAAAAAACCTGCGAGGCTCACTACACGACCACGAATGTCTTTCTGCTAAAACAGGTCTGATCTTGATCGACATTTACAGTGTTGTCAAGCCCACAAAAACAAATACTTTTGCTCCATTATTTTCCTCTTTTTTATTGCACAACAAACAAACTTTCGGAAACTCGAATACCTATATACCAAGTGGGTCTCATAAGCTATGTAAGTTTATCACTTTATCGGCCGTCGTTGAGGTGCGGCAAGAAGTAAGGGAGGAATTGTGCAATTGAAAAAAAAAAATAAAATAAAAAAAAATACAATTTCCACAATATTTACCTCAGTTCAATTACCTACCACCCCCACCCCCATGACATTGATAACACAAATCTTGCACTAAATGAAAGTTTTATTCTTTCCCAGTAATGTGCCACTTAAATTATTCTTCTACATTAATAAACCACTGCGCTATGCCAATTCAAACATATGGATGTTTCATGAAAATACGTTTCATTTCATATATAAGGGTGAAAAAACAAGTGAATGTCCAACAAAACGGTGCCTAATGGAAACATTTTGATTGCATTTTTGAATTCTGGAGAACAAACTGCCTCAGGATCAGCAATCACTTCTTTGGTGAAAAAAATCATGTTGACCAGTGATAATTAAATAAACCAGGGATGCAAATAAACAACAAAATTTTACTAGCCCGAGAAAAAAAGATACTAACCTACATCCCACAATAGAAATCATTTAACTTACTTACCTTCGGTATGATATTAAATACTCGGACGCACCGATGAACCACTTGCTCTTGCACACACACACACACACACACACACACACACACATATATATATATATATATATATATATATATATATATATATATATATATTCTTCACGAATTTTTCGGCCCCTATTTCGACGCCCGGGGCCGTCGACCCACTCGCCCTCCCCATGGCACGGTACTGCGTGTGGGCTTTTTGGCATTGACCGGAATGAGGACTTTGCTCAACTCTCGTTGGTGACACATGCGAATGCGACGATGATCACGATCAAGTCGCAGCAATGAGATTAAGGATGACCACAAAGTTTCGGTTTCAGCGAAACCGGTTCCAGACCTGGATCCGAAAACCCAGTTCCAGAACCGGATCTTAGGAACCGGTTCCAAACCTGATCTGAAAACCAGATTCTAGAACCGGATCTTAGTAACCGGTTCCAGACCTGATCTGGAAACCAGGTTCTAGAACCGGATCTTAGAAACCGGTTCCAGAACCGGATCTTAATAACCGGTTCCGTATCTGGAACCGAAAACACGGTTCCAGACGATCCGAAAACACATTTCCAGACCTGGATCCGAAAGCCCGTAAAGAACCATAAAGGAGGCAGAAAGTTCACCTTCAAAATACTGCAAAGGGGGCTACGCTCTTGTGCCCTTCCCGCCCAGACCCGTTTGGTCAATCAGTGTTCAATCAGTGGGTGTTTAGCCAAATGAGTTTGCCTTTTGCCTGTTTAGCCAATGCGTTTGCCAGTTATACCGTTTGTTTAGGCAAATGAGACAAGTGGCTGCCGCCTGCCTGTGGCTTCCACCATTTCATCTAGCACACTGTTCACAGCCTACCAGCAGCTCGGGTTTAGCGTAGGGATGGCCACCGGAATTGGTTTCAGACCTGGACCCGAAAACCCGGTTCCAGAACCGGATCTTAGGAACCGGTTCCATACGTGGACCCGAAAACCCGGTTTCAGACCTGGATCCGAAAAACCGGTTCCGGAACCAGATCTTCTAGAACCGGATCCGTTCAGAGATACGATATATTTCCCAATGATTCAAATGTTGTTGCTATCCTTTCGAATGCACCAATTGCAATATACTCTATGTAATAATTTGGAATTTAATTTCGGTGCAGGCATTGTAAAGTGTATGGATTAACTGTCAATAGATTGGAAGAACTTAAAGAATGTTATTGTTAACTAATTCATTACGTTTAAGTTAAAAAGAGATTTTACGTATTCTAGTGCTAATATTATCTTGCGTTTGCTCCCTTGGCCAACACCTTCAGCACAGCCCATAATGTGACGTGCTCTCAGCCTCGAACACAGTGTTCGTAGTTTGAGGAAAATTTCCCTAATCTAAGGAAATATCGTAGGTAAATTTAGCAAAAAGGGAAATAGGGATTTTTTGGTAAAACGGAAATTCAGGGAAATTCTGGCACTCTTTAACTGACTAGTATAAATGCTTAAATTTTTCCTTGTTACTTAGAAATAAACAAATACAATAGCAATAATTTGTGTGTGTGTGTGTGCGGCTGGTTCAAAGTAGCATAATTAGCATCCATTGTTGGCTGACTGTATTTGTGCATATGTTTTGTAAAAAGAAGTGAAGGAAAAAGTAAAAAAAAAAAAAAAAAAAAAAATAGAAACAAACCGCAAATAAGTAAAATAAATGTGGTTGGAGGTTCCTTTAATTTACCTTAATTAATCTTATCACTTAACTTTCGTAATAGGAATTGGATACTCATCAAAGTAGGGAAAATTTGATAAGAAAAGGGAAAATTTTGAGTCAGTTGAGGGAAATTCTCTTAAGGAAATCTACGATCACTGCTCGAGCAGTAAAAAAATCTCATAGTATCGTGATATATGAAATGAAAAATGAGTTTTACGTTCACGGTTATACCGGCTGGCTAAAGGAGAGGTTATGAAGAGAAATGAGTGAAACGGTGGAATTAAGAAAGTGGGAGAACCCCGATAAAATCCCACACACACGGTGTTTGTTCACCACAAAGTTCACTTAGCTTGAACCAGAGGTGAACGCTCTACCACTGAGCCACCGCGGCCCCCGTTGCATATAACTATGTACTAGAAAACTTTATTTTATGACCACTAGATTGCATAATACCTTTAACAATAACTTTCCTTGTCATTAATACAAGAATTCTATTATAGCCCCAAGATTGAATTTGTGTTTACTTTTTCTAAAAATAAAAATGTGAATTCGTCTATTTCTTATAATAACACTTTACTTAATATAGTGATACCAAATTACAGAAGCTTTGATGAGACATACTGATTACTTCGTTTAGCGTTTTACTAAGTTGTCACCGGATGTTGTTTATGAGTAGGTTTCTGTTTTAGTAACGTGTCACCGGGTGTAGCCTACCTACTTGCACGCATATTTTGTTTTTTTTAAAGCATGGATGTTGATCTAATATTGCTATTCTGAGAGGTTCTTTTCTCAGACCATGATAGAGAAAATAAGAGAAAATAGTAATTTTCTCAGGGATTATATATATGCAGAAGTGACTTGACTATTAAATGCAGCAAGTAAATTTATAGTTCACAAGCCATTTTTCCTAATTTACAATTAACTGTTCAAGTTTCCTTGCTTGTTTTAACCTTACAATTTTTATCCGTTCTGCCTCGCATTCTGAATATGTATCACTATCAAGTATCTGAAACTGCTTCACTATGAAGTTATGTTTTATTTTTCAATAGTAATACATGACGAATCTAAATGTATGAATAAAAATAGGTGAATACACCCGTATTGTAGTATTTCACCCGATAATAATATTTCCACATTATGTTTCTGTTGTGCAGGTGTCCCAGAGCCGACCAGTGGTGCCAGATCTAGCATAATGATGCTAGATCTAGCATAATTTGCATATCTTTAGCATCTAGCATCTTGCTTTTAGCATCCAGCCCAAATCTAGCATAATTTCAGCAAGTTTATCAAAAAGCCGCAAAACCTCGAGATGAGAAAGAAGTTGGTAGTGCGAAGAAAAAAAAACAGCAGAAATATATGCTCTCCCATTGATTCATACATTCGGTAAACCATACAGGCAGTCTTCTTGTTCGAAGCAAGTTTGAAACGACGCGAGGTCATCCCTTTGCCTTTACCGATGCCTTTAGAGAAGGGAAGTGGTAGTAAAAACAATTCAGTGTTTCTGAAAATGAGTTAGAAAACGAGTTATATTGGAGACGGTAGCTTCTTGGCGTTAAGATGAAACATATAGCACGCAAATGCAGGTGACTCAAATACCTTTCGCCATGTTTCACCCAGTCCACCCCACAGATGCATTTTCTTTTTTTTTCTTTTTGTAGCTCCACCTAGGGTTTTCTAATCCTTTGACTGCGAGGTCATTTTCTTACAAAATGAAAAAAAAAATCAAAATGTGAAAAAAAAAAACTTCTAGTTTCCAGAAGTTTTAATGTTTGTGTTGGAACTTCAACCATCTTTTTTGTTTGTATTAGGTTAGTAGGAACAACAAAGGAAAAAAAAAAAAAAGAAATTCTTTTCTATATCCTGAGTTGTTGTTTTTAATTTTTAGAGTTATGATTTTCTTTAAAAACTCCTGTGTAACGGACCAAATTTTGGCCTCACTCCGTTACAGACATTTTAGCGCTTCAATAAATAGTGTCATTTCATCTCCCGTAATAGTTATTTACATAAGAAGAAAAATTTAACTTGGAGAATTATTCCAAAGATGTTTTATGTTCAGAAAGGCCATAAATCTATATCATTCTAGAAGAGATTTCGATTATTTTAACATTTAAAATTATACTTATTATTTAATCTACTTCCTTAAAATTATGAATATCTATATAAATATCTGATTATTGTAATACATTACAATATAATTATGTTTTTTTTGCTGTTGTAAATATATTTATGATGTTAGGATTATAATCCAACATATTAGTTAAGAAGAAAAGGAAGGTATGTATACTGTTGTTGATTGAAAAGTGTATGATCTATGACATCTAAATATATAACGACGAACTGAAGATAGTGAAAACGTTAAATTTATGTAGTTCACTGATTGATAAATCTTGAGAAAGTTTATATATTCCTGTTAATGGTTATTATTGATCAGTGTCTTGTGTAGGATTGAGTATAGCCCGCTCCCCCCAGTGATTTTTAACGAATCATAGTGAATTCATATTAGTTCATAATGAATCTGAATAGCATGTTATAAAGATTTAAGATGTAAATCTTGTGGTAAGGAAGCTTTAGTAATAGTAGTAGTAGCAGTAGTAGTAGTAGTAGTAGTGGTAGTTAGTAGCAATAGTAATAGTAGTACTAGTAGTAGGAACGGGTTAGAAGCTCCGCAGGGGTTGGTTGGGTTATGTTCTCGATATAAGTAGTAGTAGTATAGTAGTAAAGTAGTAGTAGTAGTAGTAGCAGTAGTAGTGACTCCTCCAGTTCCGGTGACAAAGAACTGGGGGGAGCGGGCTATACACAAGCCCTTGTGTATTTATTGTGATATGAATGAGATGGAAGCTATGTCTGAGTAAATAAGTTTCGGGTCACCTCAACTACTTCATCTCACCTTACGATGTGCTAAGTGATCATCTAATACGTACTTATATATATGCATGCGTTCGTTTGTAAATTAAACAAATGCAATTAAGTTAATAAAATGCATATAATACGATCTATTTGTGATGACGTCAAAACTGTATTTTGTTTTGTTAGTTGAGGCTTGAAGTACTGTACCGTATATTTGTATATTGTCTGATATGTATGAGATGGCTGATATGAATATAGAGTCGACGAGTCATTGTATATATGGATTCCACCTATAAAGATTATTTTGAGTTCGAGCCAAATGTATGCCGAACTGAATCAGATGGAAGTTGGTGTTAGGATCCCGAATAATAGTAATCACAATGTTGACCTAATCTTAAGGATCGCCACTATATATATACACAGATAATTTTAAAGGTGAATGTACGCTTCGTTGCAAGTCTACTCCTATATAATTTACGTCATTCACAATCTATTCTTTAAGAAACGCTGTATAGTATAACATATAAAACCGCCATAATTGCCTTCAGGGGTTCCAATCCAGAGCGAACCAGGAAACGCGATATCCGAAATCAGCTACTACTTTACTATTTGTTTATATGTTATACCTGAATTAGTAATTATGAGGATCTAGCATAATTTGACCAAATCTAGCATAATTTCGATCAGGTTTTGAAATAATTCCGAGCTGTGAGTCTGGCAACGCTAGAGCGGACTAACATATTTCAAAGTTGAATATTGCGTAGGCGCGACAGCTTGGAATAGGCTGCCAGTGGGGGATGGAAAGTGGATACGATATTTCATAAGAACACTGCAACAGTTACAGTGGACCTTTAGCTTAATGTCAGGCAACAATGAAGTGTCTTAGCTGCATTTTAATGACTGACTTAGTTACGAACACATAAAAAAACATTGTTCAACGCTCAAACGATGTCCATCGTATGTGTTATGGTATTCATATAAAATGGCATCCTAATCTCATCGAATCTCCTATCTGTAACCCACTTTACGCTAGGGGCCCGCGGTAGCTCAGTGATAGATCGTTCATATCTGGTGCATGGGGTCCCTGGCTCGATCCCAGATCGCGCCAAGTGAACTTGGTGGTGGACAAACACCGTGTGCGTGGGTTTTCTCGAGGTTCTCCTGTTTCCTCCCACTTCATTCATTCCACTATTCCATTCATTTCTCATCATCATCATCCCCTTTAACCTAATTCGGATCCCACGTTAAACTGTAGTCTTAAGTGTAATATAATCTTACTGCTGAAAGGGGCACTAAACTGAAATTAACTCGAATCAAATGCAAATAAATATTGAACTTATCTTTTAATAGAATGCTTAAAGATTTATTTGTCATGTATTACCATGCTTACATTTTTATACTGTCTAACTGACTATCTAAACTGAGAAGGAACCGGTATTTGGATGAATACAGAGTGCAAGGAGGCTCTCTCATGGCTATGTGGATAGCGTAAGCACCGTTGGCGTGGGAGACCCAGGTTTGATTCCCACTGGGAGCTCATGTGGTTCGGATCCCATGTTTAACTGTAGGGCCACGTCTCGTTTAGCCTTGCTGCTGAACGTGATGCTAAACTAAAATCAACTCAACTCAGCTAAACTTAAGGAGTGAAAATGTTAAAATGATATTTGACAGAAAAATTGCCAGTATTTAAACGTAAATTTACTGAAACTTTTTTCTTTTTACAATAAACGTGTTGTAAATTGTGTTTGTAAACTAAAATTAGGTCACACTCTGTAGGTTGAGAAACTTAGTGATAAAGGAATTATAGAATAGAAATGACTGCTTTGTTTCCTAATCTTTAAAGGTGTATTTAAAAAATTCAGCTGATTAAATATGAAAGTCACGGAACTAATTCAGGTGTTAAAGTCTTCGGGGAAAAGAGAAAAGAAAGAAAGAAAAAGAGGCGTGTGTCCCATTTACAGGAGACAAATCTGTTAGCTCTCCTGCCAGGAACCAAAGTGTGGCGAACTCAATTAGCAATTACCTACATAATATACCCTTGTATTATGATCTCGTCACCCATACACAACGCGCTCTTCGATTTGAGTAATGAGAAGGCAATGTTCGAAACGCAGAGTTCCGGCTGGTATTGACCTACTAGCCTTCGCTTTCTGATAGATTTGATGGGACATTGCTACATGAATACGTCCTCGTTTCACGAGAGGAATCTCCTCTATGCGTTGGAGCATATGATGCGAGGATTTCTCCAGGTGCTAATTAGTGTTGCCAACTGTTGACTCTGAAATGTTTCTTGGATTGCTCTTTTAACTTTATGGATTTCGTACATCACTATCTGAATTAGTACAGTGTCGGTCTTCAGCGAATAAAGTAAGCAGATGTACTTTGATTATCTAGGAAACATCTAAGTGGTGATGCTCACGAGACTAGACAATCCAAAATCTCGACAAGTGGACAACACTACATGTAAAGTTGTGATTTAGTTAGATTGCTCAATCACTTGGAAGCAATGTTTCTTTCAAAAAAAAAAAAAAAAAAAAAGTTCCGGGGTGAGAGGGCACACTTAGTATTCCTGGAGCACACTGCTGGCTCTATTCTATTTATTATATTATAGACCCATTATTTTGGTCTCCTCCGGGGGCACTCTCCGACAAAGGACAATGTACCCCTAAAAACATATCTGGAAGAAACATTGCTTGAAAGATGAAACTCTAAAAATATTTGAAATTGAATACATGTAGTCTCGCCTGGTGGTCTAGTGATTAGCGAGCGCCTGCTTTTGGTGTACGGAGTGCCGGGTTCGGTTCACACAGGTGAACCTTGAATTTTGATCACATTGCAGTGGTTCGGACTCCAGTTTAAGCTATAGGTCCACGTCTCATATAGCCTCGATTTTAAAAAGAGTCGCCAAATTCTAATCAACCAATCAGTGGGTTGCTGGAATTTCTAGATTGATTAAACTGAGGCATCAAGAGACTTCTTCATATGACTCAGTTTAAACTCTGAAGATTTCAGAACGTTTCGACTACGAGTCTGATTACAAATACGTTTCAACTTCATTCAACTAGATTTGATCTCAACTTTCATTTAATGGGATTTTACGATTGCCTAGCCTTAATAAGTATCAATTTCATTCAATTCAATAGTCTTATCGCACCTGACGAAACATTATCCCACAACTTCACTTGAATCACCTTTTCAGAAAAATGACACTGAGACTATAAATAGGCATGGGCGCGAGACCAAACGAGACGAGAACTGAAACAAGTTTCGTCTCGTCTCACAAAATCAAAAGCTGTTCTCGTCTCGCGTCTCGTCTCACAGACCTAAGTTCTCGTCTCGCGTCTCGCAAAATTTTGGAAGTCTCGTCGCGCGGTCTCGCGCGAGACTTCTCGCGTTGGTCTCGCGGTCTCGCAAATCAATACTGGAATAATGTAGTCTTCATTCGACCCTTTTAAAATAATGTATACTCAAAGTTTACATAGTTTTGTTTCATAGTTGCATTGTTACACAATGTTTATCCACTCATTCCGATTCACAATGCTTGATTTTACACCCCACATTCTCGGTATTGAAAAATGCCAGTTTTCTGTAGTCTCTGTCTATGTGAAGTATGAATGAAATCGGCATGTTACATTTGAGTAATCTTACTTGCAAGATAAAAGCTTTCAAATAACTTGATAAGAACGGCAACTCAAATAGCCGTATTTATAGTAAACATTAGGGTGGAGCGAAAACTTTTTTTTCGAAATTCGAATTTGGATAGGGGGCAAAAGTTGCATCATATCATAGTACTTTACCATAGAAAATTTCAATTCTCTAAAATAATTTTAGCCGGTGAGCAAGGTGCTTTAAATTTGAGATTTTGCAAATCAATTTTTTCCGTTTGCTATGTAACTATTTAGCAAATCTTCGCTGAAAGTAGACTGTAATTTGTATTGTGCATAGAGAGCAAAAGATGCATCCTTTGTCAATAGACAACAACATGAACTTTTAATTCTCTAAAATTATTACATATAGAATTCCCAGTCACGACCCCCTTTTCAGTTTTATTAAAAATAGAAGAAGAAGAAGATGAAGAAAGGAAAAGTAAGATAGAAGAGAAAAGAGGTAAAGTAAGAAGGTGATAAAGAGGAAACTGTTACTGGATATTTTGAGAAATATGGTAAAGGAAAGTGAATAATTATCCAATTGGGATCATTTCCAATAGCTATTGGGTGAATGTTTGGTATTAAGGTGATCAAAGGTAGACACATGTTAACCCATACACCCCAGACCTAGATCCATTTAACCCCAACTACCGAATTATCCCAATCTAGCTCTGAGATGGATGAGAAAGTTTAATTTAACCGTTTATTCAATATTTCCAGAAGTTCTAGACTAATATCCAATATTTGAAAAATAAACGACGAAGTTGATGGCATGTTAGAATCGACCACAGAAAAAAAAAAACATCAGAGTAACCCATCTATTTGTTGAAAATTTTGACTTTCACAGTTCTCCCATGATGATCGTTCGTTCAGGTTACTTCAGTCCTTTTTGCTTCCTTCATAGAGCCAACTTAAATTAAGTTAGTATTGACATTCAACGACTTTAATTGCCAACTACCATTAACTATAGTAACTCACACATATATATATCGAAAGAAGCGGTGCACTTAATACTAAACCTACATTTCACTCACACTCACATTCATACAGGACAGTGTATACTTCAGGTTACATTTAGTTGAATTAAACTAACCTACCTACATTTCTATAGACATTTATTACATTTCAGGAAAAGAAAACTTAGTTTGACATAACAGAAAAAGTTTGATTCATGAATTAAAAAAATTATATTAATAATAATACATAGGCATGCACAGAAATCTGTTACTTTCAACAATATCAAATAACACATTTTTCTTTCTAGAGATATTAAAAGTTGGATTACATAAAAAAAATATTTGACAAAAGACGAAAGACAAAAATTAAAAAAAAAAGAAAATTCAAAGGTCAACATTAAACATATTTAAGATTCAGTGCAATGAATACATATCATTGTGAACAAAGAAAGAAAAAAATATATAATTGGTTAATCATTCTTTTTTTTTTTTAAAAAAAAAAAAAAGCACTTTAGTAGCATTTTATTGAGTCTCTGTCCCAAGAGGAGGAATTTCGACAATTTTATGAGTCTTTGTTCTCACGTCGATAATAACTCCTTTTTCAACTCTCTTTATTCACTGTGTTTGGTGTCCATGAGAGTATTTAATCGTTTGTCTTAACGACAGACAAAAAATTTAGTTTCTTCATATTATACATAATTTTCATTTCGTCACTTGACTCACTTGGTATAAGAATTCAAACTTTATTAAGATTTTTTAAAAAAAATTATCGAATCCAATCCCAGACATTGGGACCATATTTCCATAATACTATATGTCTCAATAGAGCTAGGTCTCTGGACCTATCTAGGTCCTGTATTCACATTACTAAATTATTGACCACATTTCAGTTCATTGAATTTAAGATCACTAAAAATTTTTTTTTCAATATAGATCGTGGAGTTAAAAGATTTTAGTCACTGAACTGTCGAACGACAAATGGTTATGTTTCCGATCGTAGGGGAGGACTTGTTTCATAGTTTACTGATAGAAGGATTTTTGGCGGGGCGCACTGTTTCGTAGTTTACTGATTTCACTATGATCTCGCAAAATAAATTTGGATAAGGATTATGGTTATTTTTACTTTTCTTACGACCTGCTACTTGTTCCATTTACATGCAGTATTTAACATGATATTCAACTTAAATAGTAACAAACATTAATAACAAGTCACTAAGGAGTCATTTATTACAATTTACTAAGGAGTCATTTATTACAATAATACTGTATATCACAAACAGTTGGTCAGTGTCGGGTGTCAAAAATCTATGGCAACTTAAAACAACCAGGGTAAATACCGGGCCCTTTACATACATACTCGTATATATATATATATTCATATTACTCAATATAATAAATTTCAATCTAATATTAATCTTAGTATTTCGTCGACATTTAAATTCTACATAACCTTTTTATATTCAATACGTATTCACATTTTATTGGCTCAAAAATAAACGAAAACCCTGACTAACAAAATTATTTTTTTCTTTTTTCTCATAAGGTTGCAACATTGAACTTTATATGTAAACCCGATAACCAATAATAATTCAATTTTACTAAAGATCCGCGTATAAAGAAATAGTTGATGTTATTTAATAAGTTAACATAAGAGGTGGAAATACAACAAATAGAGCAGGCACGTAACCCTTTAAACTATGTAAGTACATATATAGATGTATATACAGAGAAAGAAAAAAAATCAATGTTATTCGAAACTAGTGGGCCCAAATCTACTAATACATACACCATATAACCAATCAATAGAAAGAAAAACCAGAAATCAGTAATCAGCGGGTATAAGTTGTACGATCAATGAATAACAATTAAGTTTCTCGGAATCTGAAAGCATAATGTACCTTCTCGTCAGCCCCTCCCATGGTGGATTGAATATCATGAAAATTTACCTGAGTTGTGCTGAAATACCTCCATGAATTGTATCCCTCGATGTCTCAGTTAGTACATACGATCGAAATAAGTGATATGAATATTGTATGTTTTCATGAGTTTCAGAAACCGGGGGGAGGTTGAAATTTAAAAAAAAACTTTAGAGAAGAAGTAGAAGAAGGATAGGTAAAAAGAGAGGAGACAGAACACTACAACTACAAAAGATAAGTGGTCGAATTTGCGTATAGAACATACTATAACCAAATATTCTCTTTTATGCCAAAAGGGGTTCGGCTTACCAAATAAATAGCCGAAAAAAGATGTCTGCAAAGTCGAGACGAGTCTGTGTCCCCGATGGGATTTTCGGAAAGACAAAGGCTTTAGGGAAATCCCACCACTCACCGTATCCGGTCAACGCCCTTGCAGATCCCGGAATCCACCGGAAGGTTAGAGAAGGCGCTAATTTAGAATTTCAAAAAGAAAAAAAATCATCCGACCTCTCGGAAACTAAAAGAATCCAGAATAGTAATGAAACTAAAGTAAAATAATAGCTAAGATATCCCTAATTAGTGATTTGCCAAAATAAAAAAAAATTAAATAAACTGAATTTTGGATCGGTGATTTCAATGACCAAACATCACCGATGGCTACCCTGCGAGACATGCCAAAGTCTGGGATGTTAATTTCCCTCATCTAATTAAACTGAGAAAAGAAACGAAAATACTTAAGAGGGTCATGGGTCGGCGTCCGGGTACGCGAATGACATAAATATTAATTTAGTAGCGGTTGATTTAATCGGATAGTCCGATCTAAGTTATATGAGCACTGCATAATAAATAGGGTAAGCAACGAAAAAAAATCTCGGAGAGTCAATGAATGTTAAAGGTACAAATGACCGAAACCTGTACTTTTCGATGATCACAGGATATAGCAGTTAGTTTTCTTAATTATCATTTCTGTCAACCTTTAGAAGTAATTCCCACATGATGCTACCCTATCTGTTGAAAGGCTTAAGATCCGGGGCTGTTAGTATGAGGTACTTAAATGCAAAGTAACATACAATTCCCAACTATACTTTACTATCCAAATAGCAAACTCGGTTGGATGAATGTACTGGTGTAGAAGTCAAAACGCGAGAGTTTTTTTTTTAAGTAAACGTATTCATATTCTCACTATATAATATACACTAGGCCTATCCATTTAAATATAGGTGTCATACCATCTCAATCATATTTTATATCATATTATTAATATATCATTACATTCATTCATTATTTACTCATTTTCGCGCGAAGTAATATTTTACAGACACCCTATTTCATACATTTTACAGGCAGGCCATACACATATTTATATTACACACTAATAAATATATAATTATCACAATCTATCACGCTCAAACCACTACACGATAACATTCATCGAACCACGGACTCTTTGTTTCGAAGCACCCAAATTGTATTTACTTCGCAGTAAAAAAAATCATACGTGTATTTACTGAAAGTTAAATTGTCAACGATTAATGTTTTTCTGATTTGCTGATAAAACTAAAGCAACAATGGAAATTTTCTACAGCCACGGGAAAAGAGAATTTAAAACTACATTTTGAAACAAACAGTAGCAGCATATGGACTTTACCTCTATTAAGAAAATAGGCATTCTTTATTTCAGTGGATATTTCGATTACTACTGGAGCTAGCAAGCTGTAATTTTCAGTACAGTAAGATCTCATGCTATCTTATATGAATGTATACTCATCTGAACCGAAAACCATGTCCACGGGATGTAATTTGAGAATAAATGGCCAAAATTAAACAACTTAGATCACTAAGTCATGCGACGTCGTAATGTCAACAAACAATTGACTACCGAAAACGGGCACGATGGCGTTGTAGTGGAGACATAATTTACCGTGTACTGAAATATATACTTGTACTCATTAATCAGAAATCTAAATCGTTTATTTATGAATAGTTAGAAAAATGGTACTAAATTGACGCATATTTAATACACTGTCCTTATGGTAAAATCATGCACTCACTCAGAACTACTAATTACACACACCACTATAAATACTACACATAAAAACTAACTACACAAGCACCATTTAATTACGTGCGTATTGAGGAAAAGTACTCCCTTGTTGGTATATAGAATAGAGTTGGCTCTATTGAACTTGATGGGGGGGGGGCAAAATGAGAATAGTTAACCCTAGGTCCAATTGACCTGACCAATTGTTTACATAATGATTGCTAAAAATTGATGCCCTGGGGGCATCTTAACGAGGTTTATTGAGGGACCCTTCCCCTGAAAGGGGAAAAGGTCCTAAAACAGACAATAACTAACCCATTCCCCCGCTAGAAATGGTTCAATTTGGAAAGACAAATAGGGGCCCCTTTTTGTTAAATTAAGCTGTCATTCTGAGAGTTAACATTGCAACTATGAAACCCACTGTGTACATGCAATTACTAAATAAATAATAAAAAAAAATCACATTTACTGTATACACGGACAAAATACACAAAACCAGGTCGTATTTCCCCTAATCCCTAACTGATTTTGAAAAGATAAAAAAAATCACTCTCCTATATTGTCTATCCTATCTGGGGAGTAACATGGCGTCCTAATAAACTGGTTCTCATTTCTCCTTGGTTTTTTCAGTTCTTTCAACAAAAGTATGGGTTTATATGCTCCTATGCAGTTTTCAGTGTTTATCTATGCAATTAAGTGAATGTTACCTTACATGTCAGCTCCTTCCCATCAAAATGTATCAACCAACGTCACAAGCTGCGCCTCTCATAAGTGTCCTCGATTAGAATAATAATATTGCGCCGAAAACAACAGGGATTGGAAAATTCCACCAATGAGGCAGAGTCCTCCAGCCGCGGAAATTACAAATCCAATAGAAATTTGGCAAATCCAGATGTAACCGGATCTGAAAGTGACTATGGACTAGTGAGAGGGGGTGAGGGAAAATTTAGGTACCTGGCCAAAATCTACATTGGTCTGAAATTAAGAAAATTTATATCCAATGGCGGAACTATATTTCGGTATGACGTCAGAATGGTAAACCTTTTAACTATTCAACTTGTATATGCGAAAATGGGATTTACAATTAATCAAAATATAAATAAATATATTATTCAGTGGGAATATGGTTACTAATGAAACCTTTCGATTCATTACATTTAATTTGAAGTAAAGAGAGTAAATAACTTGTGTAATTAAACCGAAATCGAATAAAAAAAATTACTAGGTACAGGGTGCGTAAAAAAAAGTTGCCATTACTTTCAACTGTAATGGTACATTACAATTTTGATTGGAAGAAAGACCAAACGCTCGTGATGTCCGGAGTTAGAGATATGAAGATGGAAGAACATTATTGTATCCGTGAAGAACCGGGTAACAAATTTCTCGGCTATGCCTCTTTGACCGGATCAGCATCAGCAAAGAATATTGCTAGTTTCATCTGCCGCGAATTACAAGAAAATAATGTGGACCTATCAAATTTGGTAGCTATCGGCTGCGATGGCACTAATATTAATGTTGGTTCAAAAGAAGAAGTGATTAGAGTGCTCGAAAACCATTTAGGGAGGCTCTTGCAGTGGTGTATATGCTTATTGCATTTCATTGAACTACCACTTCGTCATTTAGTATAAAAGAAATCGATGGTGTAAGTACTGGCTTTTATACTTTCTCTGGCTCTATTGGTAGATCATTTGTGAATTGTGAAATAAATTCAGTGTACGGCTTCGAAAAGATTTCTTCAGAACCTTCTACATTCCTAAATGTGAGTGATCTCAGTTATGATCAGAGGTACTTGTGTGAAGTACTCCAATCTGTCATAAGAGGAAAGTGTGATAAAAGCTAGCACATTAAGAAACCTGGGAAACGTGGGCATGTTTGCTGGTTAACAATGGCTTACAGACTTTTGAGTCTATATATATCAATGCAAAATCCTTCAGAGTAGCTCAAAACTCTCACAAAGTTTGTGGTAAAAGTATATGCACCAGTGTGGTTCAACATCAAACTGAAACCTCATCAAATACGGAGCTAAACCATTTGTTCTTGACTTTCGCGATATTTGCAAGAGCCATACAAGACTCTAGTCAATAAAGTAATTTCCAGAAATGCATTCTATGCGAATCCTTAAAACATTCTAATTGCCATGATTGGTGACGACAGATCAGCTACACGAATCCTTGCTGCTGATAAAATATTCCAATCCTAAAAGCAGTTTAAACCTTCTGAAATTCGTTCCTTCTAAGTGCCAGTATTAAACTTCGAGGCTAATAATTACACAGAAATGATAAACTGGAGTGAGTGTAACATAACACAACCGTCAATACTGACTCATGTGACAGATGAAAAATTGCAAGAAATTCGCTCTTCAGAAAATACATGTGTTGATATCCCTGAGTTCAAATGTCATGCGCAAGTAGTGGAGATTAGTGAAGCTTCTTTTAGTATGTGGAGCACGAGAGAGCGATTTCTTTATTCGCTCCAAAATTGATTAGAGAAGATACATGCCTACTTTTGAGATAAAGTCGCAGTATTTTCCAGGAAGACGCGAACGAAACTTATGAAACATTCAATCTAATGTTGACGGGTGGGTGGGATTGAACTCGACGACAGCCATCTCTTAGTGGTGAATTCTGGGTTGATGTAGCCTGTAACATAGAATAAGAACTTCGGTAACTTTAAAAATTCATCTCGTCGCGACAACGAATCCCAACACCCTCAAATTACAGTCTACTTCAAGCGAAGAACTAATAATTATACAAATACACAACAAACATGTATTTGTTTACAAAATCTAGGAAACCTAAGGCCTATTGAGCCCCGGCTAAAAAAACTAATTTAGAGAAATGAAATTTTACTACGATATGATGCAACTTTTGCCCCATATCCAAATTCTAATTTAGATTTTAAAAATGGTCTCTTTTCACTTATTTACATAATCTATCAAACGTAAGGCCCATTGCGCCCCGGCTAAAAATTGTTTTAGAGAATTGAAATTTTCTATGGTAAAGTACTATAATACGATGCAACTTTTGCCCCCTATCCAAAATCGAATTTCGAAAAAAAAAATTTTTTTTGGCCTCTTTTCACTCCACACTAGTAAACATGCAGCGTTAGTAATATATATTTCACAACTTAAATGCACTTTCATCTCAATACAAACCGTTTTTCGCAAACTGAGGAATGGAATGAAATTCACGCAACGAACAAAGCTCATCTGAAATAATATTTCAAACTGTTTGCAATCTGAAACACTAGTTTTTTCCTCAAAATCAAAACAAAACCATAAAAAAGTAGTGGAGTACCGACAGCATTTTTTCTCCCCCTCCTTTTCTGACGAATAAAAGCTAAGCAGATATCAGTTCTGGTTTTGGTGAGAGGATCCATCTTGCAGCCATAAATCCATTTATCCTAAATTTATGTTTACGGGAAGGAACAACTGCTTTATTTTGACTAAAAAATTTTCCTTCTTAAACAAGCCAATAGGCCCTTTTTTCTGCCTTCATAAAACAAGTTACCGTAAGAAAATAATTTGGTGGGCAGGGGGAACAAATCTGTTCTAAACCCAGAGGCTTTACATCACATTGGAACTACACACGTGTCTTTTTCCTTCATAGAAAGTCAAAGTGTCAGAGACAGATAGAAACAGAGAGAGAGAGAGAAGATATCGTATCCTCTGACCGACGCCTCGAATTTCTGCACTGAAGGAAAAATCAAAGCGAGCCGTATATTTTTGAACTAGGATATTTTACCGAGGGTGCAATAACAGAAGACCGGAAACCGCAGCCGCGAATATGCAATTTCACCTAAGTTCATTGTTTCCATCTACAAAATTTTCCGAAAAGACAGCTTCCAAATATGTCCTCAATAAAGAAATAAAAAATGTATTGTATTGGTGTTTGCTATCCTGCTTTTATGATTTGTCAAGATCAGTGGCGGCGGTTGGACGTTAAAAGTGAGGGGCAAGACATGATCTGAATATTTGTATATAAATGTTAGTTTTCCTGGTTGTTTCTAACACTTTGTTTGACGAAAGGTTGTATAACTAATAGGATACCATCTTTTCCAGTTAAAATAACGTATATTGTATTTCATATTTTATTAAGTAAAATTGACAAGAGCAACACAGTTGGCACTTGCCCTTTTTATTCTTAAACAAAGAAAGTGTAACTTGCTCATGAACATCTTAAAATTCTGTCTGGAAAATTGTGTGATCAGATTATTTAACAATGAATTTGCAAAACAAATAAATAGGAAGGATAATATTAATCATAGTAATGAATAATGATGCTTGTTTTGCAAAAGTTATTTTGAAACTGAGGATTAATGAAAAACTTAATATTTAATTCCACACATGCTATTAAATATATGTTATTACTCTTAGAAAATGAAAGGCAGTAAATACTACAAGCATATGCTAGGACATTTAAAGAAATATTTGCTTTTGCGACTTCTCAAAACATGTTCGTTGCCATTAGGAGCAGTTTTCACTTTCTTGGAACACATCAAAACACAATAATACTTAGAATCAATCCACACTTCAGTTATACAAAATAAACTTAAAACCGAGAATTATGTTCAATATACTAAATTTAATTGTATATACACTCGTACATCCTTAAACACAACACTTCACTCGTATATTACACTACAAAACAATGGAAAAGGTAGTTGTTTCATATGAAGCTCTTTTTAATCAATATTCATTGCTTTAGAAAGAGGAAAAGACCTTTTAGGAACTGTTAATTTTCGTGTAATTAAAGAATAACTTGTGAAATAGGCCCTATTTTTTATTTTATTTTTATTTTTATTTATTTATTTATTTATTTATTTACATAATGTTCTCTCAATTAGTTTCAAAGCGGCTCACTAACATATCGAGCCCTTGTAAGAAGAAATGAAAGTATGCTGGAATTGTGCTGCAATAGGTTATTTTTAGAGGGTTATTTCCTGTGGCAATTAAAACGCAATTTCTGTAGCTTTCTTTACTCCACGGGAAGACAACCAATACGTATTCACGCAACGGCAAATATTATATGGCACCATTTTTTCTACCAACCAGTAACACTTACAAAATCTTTACATTTCCAAATGAAACTATATACATTAATGGGTTACTTCAAAAAAGTGCGGGGGTAACTGCCCCCCTTTGCCCCCTAATCGCCGCCCATGGTCAAGATGTTGTCTCATCATCAGGAGGAGGGTGGATACACAAGACAAAAGTCGTTTTTCCCCCTATTTGCCTCCCCCTCCTCAAGAACTTTATGACCAAAGATCTTGGCTCACGACCCCAAAGAGAAAATAAAGAAAACAGTGTAGATAATGGAAGAATCTATTTTATTGCATTTTGGGAAAGTAGTGACAAAGAAAAACTAACACAATCTTTATTTCTTGAATCTTTTGAATGAGGAAATCTCCTAAAATAACTAGATTTTGATTAACCTTGTTAACTTAAACCTATCATGAAATCAGTAATTGTGACAACCTGACCAAACCATTTCAAGAAACAAGAACAGCTAACTAAGCAACTATCAGTGTTGCCGAAAAGTCACAACACTTACCCCGTTAACTAGATACTTTGAAACTACCAAAATAACAGTAAAACATTAAAAAATCAATACAAATTTCATAATACAAAGGAAAATTGTATTTTTGTTTATTTCCACTAGTCGACATAATTTATAGTAAATGTTCAAAAGTTTAGAAATAAACTATTAGTTACTGAGTTGCCTTCGTCTGCGATTGTCTCTACGATTTCAGGTGATGATGTTGTGTGGAAGGGATGTTTCGATGAGAACCATGCACTTCTAAGGTATCAATTTTGTAGAACATTAACATCTTTGGGGAGTTCATAATTATGACAGCATTGTTCCTTACTGCAAAGTACAGCACGAACGCACAATATTGATTTACCTTTTCTGGACCCATTCTGTTCGAGGGTTGGGGACGAGCAAGTTCAAACAAATTTTCTTTAAATTTGGCTTCACTCGAAATAAAAATATTTTATATCCACCTGAGATCTCGGTTCAAAAAATCTCCAATTCGACTCGATATTTGCTCAAGTTTCGAGTAGTGTCGGGTCCAAACGAGTTTAATTCTATAGTATTAGTAGGTTTTATATTAACTATTGATGCTCACGAGATGCGACAAGAGGAAAAGTTAGTCTATCTTGAGATGTCGTTAATGTATTATCTCGAAACAAATGTGAACTGTTTCTTGCATATCACCAGTCCTGGTCACGAGGCGAGACAGATTTGATTTTGTCTCGCCCAGTCTCTATCTCTCGCCTCAAAAACAAGATTAAACAAAACAAAATACGGAAATTTAGCTGTTTGTTTAGGCAAATAGTAAACATTTTCACTTTCGGTATGACCAGGCCTGAATTCAATTCATTTTTGGTGTTTATTTAGCGTGGTAATGGTACAGGAGGAGTTATATAAAGAATAAACACGCGAAATCAGAGGACAATTTACTGAAGATATTTTCAGCGAAACAATTGTTGTTGTTCTCCTTCTTTTGCGAAAGCTTCATCCTCAACCATATAAGTGTCTACACGTTCAGCCGAATCTTTATCGAATTCATCGTCTGAACCGTCTGAATTCTTGTCAGCTTGTCAGAATTTCTCTCGAAACTATTTTCGTATTGAAAACATGGATGATAAGTTCCGAAGGCTTTTGGCAACAACAGACCCTTTCATTTCTTCTTTGGGCAAATCATTTCATAAGAAAATGAAGAATTTGTCATCTGAAGCTGTAAACCTTTTAATTATTTCCAACACGGAAGCTGACAAAAATTTAGACGACTCAAACGAAGGTGATGAAGGGAATAACTTCCATGGAGATTCGGCTGAACATGTAGACAATACCTATAGAGTTATTCCATGTGGAAACGACAAATTATGCCAAAATCTTCGTGTGGTCACATTCGAGATTTGAGTGTTTGTCTGAACACATAGGAAGGAAAATGGAATGGTTTGTAATGCACGCCATTCATGTTGAAAATACGGCCATAGTTGAATCTTAAGTAATATTCATTTTCTTGGAGCTCTATCGAAAATGAATAAATAAATAACTAAATAAATAAATTCAAAATTACACTATAGATATGTGGACACTCCTCTCTTTTTTACCACGTAGTAGTGACGCAAATACACATTTTGGGTTACGAAATATTTGGATCTTTTTAGTCCAAGTCGACGAATTAAACCAAAATTTTATTTTCGGAAGAAATATTGAAAAATTTGTTGTGTCAAAGGGAACGTAATTTTGAGAGAATAATAAGTATCATCTGTACTTTCTATAGAAAAAAATAATCTTTTGTGTTTCTAATTCCTATTAGTGCTAGTGGTATAAAGTATATAGTGCATGGAGAACGGATGCTGAGCTATGCCCCCTCTACCTTCTGATCGGAAATGACTAAAACGCTCAAATTTGTGTTTCTGAGCCTCACTAAAGTATCTGTTTTCATGTTGTCACTTTATATTGTTGTTGCTGCTCCAAAATTCAAAAAAGAAGAAGAAGAAAGAAAGAAAGAAAGAAAGAGAGAAAGAAAAGAAAGCAATACATATCAATCTCCAAAACAGATGTGATCATTACAGCCTTTTGAAGCTCCAACGCTACATCAAGATTGTTGTGTTGTCTGCATTCCAGGGTCTAAAACCGCTACAAACAAAATCAAATTTTGCAAGCAATTACAAACAATCGTGAACTGAGTCTACTAAAAGGAGTGAAAACAGAAAAACACGACTCTCGTTTGTGATTGCATTTCTTTTTACACCGGACTTTGTTTACAAGAATATTTTTGTGGAATTTCACAGCTGCTAAGGAACGTGAAGCGGCAAGGAACGTGCAGCCACGTAAACACATGCCGGGACAGAAGTAAGTCGAAATACAAATTGAAATTTTCACCACTTGTGGAGGAAGCATATTTCTTGCTGGAATCAAAATATTGTTAGTATTCCACTTTTTGTTCCACACGGTTTAGAACTTTATATATATATATTTCTGGTTATTTTCATTCACATAATCGACCGTCTTGCTCGATTTTTCGCTTTCAGGTGGAATGACTCTATATAGTTGAGGACTAAGCTTTCGAAAAATAAGGGGGAGAAGAACAATTGTTTAAGTGAAAAATTAAAATGACTTCATTAAGTTATATTTTAATTAATAAATGACTGGTAGATTGACTCTGTCCTAGCTATTGAAGTAAACAAAGTATCTTTCCCTCTCGAATCTCAAACTTTTTCAGACGCAGTCCGCTATATGGATCCGCCATTTTGAATTTTTAAATTTTAATGTAAAATTAGTAAGTTTGTAATCAACAAAGTCAAATGCACCAATGTACCAAGTCCAGTTCGCCAATTTTACTTTTTCCAAATTTGGTACTCCATTTTTTTTATTTGATGTCAAATTGATAATTAACAAAAGCCTCATTATAGCAATTTTCTGTCCATTTTTACTGATTTTGAATTATGACCTCGTTTCAAGCATTTGATCCATAGTTTATCGATCGCTGTGCGTCGCCCTTTTGACCCGTCGATCTCTTGGCTAACGCTCTCCTGGTCGTCGCTCTTTTGCCATCACTCTCTTTGCTGGCGCTCTACTGTCAATACACCCATGTTTTTACAAAACTCGATCCTGACATTATTAACTATCTTTTCTTCAATATGTCTGATGGTACTTGCAAAAGAATACCATATCAATATCACAAATGCAAACAATGCGAGACTTGCTGAAGTCTCGTCTCGCGTTCTCGTCTCGCAAAAGATATCAGGTCTCGTCTCGCGTTCTCGTCTCGCAAAATATTATAAGTCTCGTCTTCTTGAACGCTAGGATATAGACTACTTTTGGAACCACTCTCTCAATCCAAGAAAGTAATATAAAATTCAAATCTATTCAGGTTTTGCTTGGGAGGGGAGACTCTCTGTTATAAATAAATCTTCACGTTTTCATTAGTACAGGGTGGTCACAAAGTCCCGTTTCCACTTAAATAATATAAACTACTAAATGTACGTAAATAACTACACGGAAAGAAGTGAATGACATGAAGAACAATGCTTTCGAGAAATTTTATTGAGATAGGAAACATTAAGTATTCGACAGAATCTGTCTGTCGACCGTCATTCTCATGACAAAGGATAATGCGCCGCCAGGTTCTGTGCTACATTTTGCGGAGCATTGCAGGTGTAATTTGAGTAAAAGCTTGTTTCACAGCTTCCGTTAATTCGGCAGTGGTATCGTAATGGTTTAGTGCAACGATGCCCTTTATGAACCCCCATAGTGCATTCTCTCATGCACCCACCAACTTGCAATAACACGTTCTTCAATACTGTAACTACTCGTAGAAGTATCAGCCATCGTTCACACAATCTGAAACAATGAAAAACCTTACATCAGCATTTATAAAGGTGTAACGGGAAAACTTACATTAGCATTTATCAAAGAGTAACGGGGAAACTTACATGAGCATTTATCAAAGAGTAACGGGAAAACTTACATTAGCATTTATCAAAGAGTAACGGAAAAACTTACATTAGCATTTACCAAAGGGTAACGGGAAAACTTACATTTGCATTTATCAAGGCGTAACGGAAAAAGTTACATTTGCATTTATCAAGGGATAACGAGACTTCGTGGCCACCTTGTATATTATTATTGTATAATTGATTAAAATGTATTAATATCTCAAATTCAGGAGGTCAATTGCCACCATAAAGGCCCAAATGACGCCACTGTTCCTACACAGAATTTGAAAGTGTTATTGTTGGTGTTACCTGTCGCCCATTCTACTTTAATACATGAAGAAAATTTTATATTTTAATAAAAGTGTTATTATATTTTGTTGTAACTTAGAACGATTAAATTGTCATCCGTAATGGAAACAGAACTCAAGTCGCAGTTACACACAAAGTATCAATATTGAATAAACGTTTATTCGGTAGGATCGCTCGAAAAGGGAAAAGCGTATTGGCCTATAATCTGTAATGTAGCAACGATCACTAGGGTTGTTACCGTTCCAAAGCAAAATGTCAGAACGCTCCATGCAGCTATGCAGGAAAGGGGGGTGTTTCAGCGTTTATTTTCCCGTAATAATGTAATATAAGTCTTAGATTAGAAGAGTAAATCATATATCACAATGGTAAAAGGAAAATGGGACATTTTAAATTACATAGTCCTATCAAATATACAGGGTGGCCCAAAAATAGGAATACACCACTGCATTGATCAAATATAACATTCTAGCTTATGGGTTTATTTGACACAGCTGTTCCGAGCTTAAGATATAAGTAAAAAGGCTTTAAGAACAAATGATAAAAAACTAAGTCTATCTGATGGATAACAATAAGAAATTATATAAAAAGCAATGAGTTGATCAGTACGGGATTGTATACCTACTTTTGGGCCACTCTGTATAATAAATATATGGGTAACTTGAATAGTATGTAACCTATGCATAGACTTATATGTTAAGTACATAAATACATGCAAAGTAAGAAATAAAAATACTTAACTAGTCCAATACTTTAATGTAATTTTTGTTGTAGCAACAGTGCTGTATGTTGTTATTGCTTTAACTGCTACCATTCTCACGTCTACTGCTCTTCCCATTTAAATGTATATTTGTGGTTACTTGTTGCTCCCTTGGGAAGTCGATCTTCACCAATTACAAAGTGCGCTTAGACTTTCTGTTGCTACCTGCCTGCCTTTGTTATGGAGTTTCTTCTTGTATTGAAGTAATGTGCAAACTAAGATTCAATAATAAAAATTAATAATAATAATAATAATAATAATAATAATAATAATAATAATAATAATAATAATAATAATAATAATAATAATAATAATGGAGAGGAAGGGAATGGCGATCAGCCCACTTTGCCCTCTTGCGTGACAAGAGGAGAAGTCAAACTAGAGCTGCCATCTGCCTCTTGTAGCAAGGTTTCTTGTGTGTTGTCGAGGAAGATGTCAGAGAAGACTGAAGTCTACAGCGTGCTGAAACTTGTTTTTGTTGATTTTCTTATAAGGATCTGCATATTTTAACTCACGATACGTATAATTTTAAATTGTAAGATCTTGAAATTACTAAGATTTATAAAAAGTTATATTTACGTCTAATGCACTACACATAGTTATATTTTTTATAAACTTCGTTTTACAGTATAACGAGCTCAATTTTCAAAATGGCGCAATGTTGGGAATGCCGATCAACGTGATAGGTTTACTATCATGGTGATCGTCATTCCGAACAAACTTTTGGAATACTTCTCCAGCCAAAAATTATAAAAAAGGCTACACCTAAGATAAGAAATACGCCTCGGTATAACCTTTGTGGATCGTGGGTGCATGCTGACTGTACTGCTGTAGACTCACCACGTGGATATATCTGTGACGTGTCTTTGAAAGAACGTCAATAAAACATTCAGTTGACGTTTCTCAGTCTTTAGAAGGAAAGTTAAAAAAAAAAAAAAAAGAGTTGCCTATGGAACTATGTGTGTCTATTAAGCTGGTGCTGTGATCGCCATTACCAACATGTGATGGGAATGGCGACCAAAGTAGCAATTTGAGTATTTTTCCATCGTGTTCCCGAACTGAAAGAGTGATCATCTTTTTATTTTACACACTTATTGTAGAAGGATTGGAGTATATATTTACAAATTTGTTTTAAGATATTTTGCATATGAAACTGCGTAATAACCCATTTTTCTTAGGTGATCGCCATTGTCCACCTCTCCCCTATTATTATTATTATTATTATTATTATTATTATTATTATTATTATTATTATTATTATTATTATTATTATTATTAATAATAATAATAATAATAATAATAATAATAATAATAATAATAATAATAATAATAATAATAATAATAATAATAATAGAAGCAATAGCATCATCAACTTCATCAAAAAATATGAAAATTAAGACATTTTGAAGTTCTGACAGAGCAACATCGGGAGTAGTGACAATTTATCCAAAATCGGACTATCTCGGTACAAACGTGACGGCTGGCAACCCTAACGTGCACAGGGGAAATTTCTAGTACGGTTTGCACACAAACAAAACTAACTTTTTTGCCTTTAAAACGTAAGGGTCAAGACGTAAAGGTAACATTATTTAAGGAAAGGGCAATCCAGTCGTCCACGTGCCTTCTGGTAACAATCAGAAGTGGTTAAGCCTTAGTAATAATGACAACATTTGATTCATTAACAGTGTGTGTGTAGCCCTAATGTCTTTTTAACAGTTTTACTGCTGTCAGTGGCGAGTATAGAAGGTAAAACTGAGGGCAGCCCGAACCGCGACTATGATTGGTATATCATGAATTTACTATTAACTTTCAGAATTATATAATGAAATAGCTAAAATTATTTTTTAAACTCAAACGTAAGAGGACCTAGCCCCCCCGGCTCTGCGCTAAATCCGCCACTCGAGATATGAAAATTCGGTTTAGTTTGTAGTTCTACCTCTAAGTATAATAAATTAATTTATTCTGTTAAAAACCTATATAAAGAGGGAAGAGTGAGCTAAATATGCCGCCTCTAGGCTTCAGTCTACTCAATCCTGGCCTGTTGTTATTACATTGTATTTGAGCGTATGAAAAAACTCCCCACGTTTGTGTCATTCACTAGAAAATTAACCACTGTGAATATAAATGAGATCCGATGATAGAAAGTTAGTAATTTGAAGGGTTAAAATAATATTTTCCTGAGTTTAACACAATGTTTGCACTTTATTAAAGTTTCGAAGAAATAAGTTCAAGAATAAGTATGTGTCTTGAGATGTCACTATAATTAAATTTAAATTATTTCTCTAGACATTTATATAGCTGACTTAACATTTGATAAACCTATAGTACATATACTATTTCAAGTTTATTGTAAAAAAGTAAATACAGTATTCTTTGCTTACAAAAATTATTTTGCTTCAGTTTGTGGATTTCTAAGGGATATTCCCCGGAAAGTTAGTCTCTCTGAGTAATATATTAATGTGTGTTCTTCGGAAAAGTGAAGTATGAATTTGCTTATATACACTGATAATTCAAATTTTACGTAAGTTGTACATTTGCTAGTACAACCGCTGTCCTTGTTTTGCAAATGCAGGACTAGCAATGTACTTATAATTGCATACAGGGCCAGATCTAGCGGGAAGGGTGCATCCCCTTTCGTTGTAAATATACACTATCTAAAATGAGAAGCTAGCAGTGAAAGTAGCAACACTTTCCGCTAATTTTCTGTTATCATGTTTCTGTTTGGGGCTTAAAAGAAAGCAGAGCTTTGCAAAAGCAATAGTCGATTTTTTGAAGGTTGAAGGAAAAAGATTCACCAAGCAGAACAATATTAATATTCGACAAGTAGGGAAGGAAACATAAGTCAGGAGGAAAGAACTTATTTTCCTGGATAACACTTGCGTCCCTCTTTAAAATGCTCCCCACCGTTCTATGCATCAGTGTTGTCAGGGCGTAAATAATATTGTCACATACCACTTCGAAGAGTTTCAGTGTGATTGGTTATTTTGGTAGTTATTGGTGCACCCCTTAGAATATCCTGTATCCGACCCTGATTGCATAATACGTTTTGGACAAAACTGATAAAATACCAGTTCATGCTCGGGGGAATGTTTAGATGAAGGGGCCCATAAGTAGGTAAAAAAAAAAAAGAAGATTTACAAGAGAAATAAGTTGAACTAAGAGAAACGAAATAGATTTGTGTCTTATTTAAGAATGGAATACAAGTACATGTTGTAGAATTGAGAAATGCGAAATGTTGTAGAGACTATATGTAGTATTTACCAGAAGCACACAAAATGAAATATTCAATGATGTAAATAGTTACCCTTAACCAAACCTATCGTAACCTTAGCTAACCTAACCTAACATCAACAGAAATTGTGCCGATACCCGTAGGTAGGTGCTTTATAATTGTTTATAATAAGTTGTAAACAAACATTGAGAGTTTTGAAGATATAAAGTCCTATTGTCAATTAACATAACACTACGTATAAGTTCAAGCAGTGTTTTTTTTTTTTTCAGAATAGTTAGAAGTACTGCCGATATATCTATTTGGAAAGATATTTTTGTAGCCAGTCGTTGGTTTGCCAGTTGCGTGAATTCTCTGTTGTGATCTTATACTATAGGGGGTGCTTGCGTATCCGCATAATAAATGGATTTTAAAAACAGACCAATTTTCAGAGGTGTTTATGTTTGAATAAATACGGTTATTACGTTGTTTTACGTCCAGAGAAGCTGCGACAGTTATAATTCCTAATCACAAATAAGTTCACAGTCAAAAGGTTAAAGAACCAGATAAATAGAAAACAGTGCTTAGGCCCGGAATTTCAACACAAATCGCCATGAAATGTCACCCTGCCTGTTACGCAATTCTCGAAATATGTTACTAAACTGTGTATGTTTGAAGAATTAATATGTAAAGTTTACTGAAGATTTACGAGAAAGCAAAATTCGATAGTGTTTTGGGTAAAGACGAATGATTCGTGAGGAACCAATCTTTTTTTTTTTTTTTTTTTTTTGATTTCTTAATAAAACACTGCTGTTTCCTTTTGCATCCTATTACGTGCTAAAAAGTTCATCTCTTGGGGTGCGAAGGGCTCCTGGTCCCGATCCTAGGCAATGTGAGTTTGTGGTGGACAACATCGTTTTCTCGGGGTTTTCCCATTTCTTCCTACATTCTCATTCCACTAATTTCTTCCTACAATCATTTACTTCCTTTACCCTACAAGACATAATCGTGAGACGTAAAATCAGAAATTTCATTACATTTCCTATCACTTACGTTTATTTGTGTAACATTATATTCATCTCCTGTTTTAACGGATAAAAAGGTAGTTGAGTTCAGGGCCGTGCCGTCGAAAAGCAGCATCCGGTGCGAGAGTATACGACGGCGCCCCCATTCATATATTCCAAGCAATTTTTCCTATCTTTTTTCCTTTTTCCTCCCGAATTTTCCGCCCCTGACTTCAACGCCCGGAGCCGTCGCCCCGCTCGCCCCCCCCCCCACGGCACGGCCCTGGTTGAGTTTGCTCGAATATAGACGATTGTTCGTAAGTTCAGAAACTAAGTCTACAGTGGCTAATATCCACAATTACATAACGAAAGAGAAAGGCATAATTCAGTACCAGGGTTGCATTCACAGGGTGGCATCGGGTCCGGAACCCCAAAATTTCCTAACTCAACATATATTTGTACACGTTTTTTAATAACACCGTACTTGTTTAACAGTGATATGATTGATGTAGCCTGAACATGTGATTTTATACTTCATCCGTACTCTTTCTCTTATAAAAGCAATATAGTTCTATCATTTTTATCTTCTGAAAATATAAGTGGAAGTATTTTACAATTACTTATCGGGTACATAGAAGTACTGGCTTCCAGTATTGGGCTACCCTTGTTTGGATCTGCCAACAAAAATTTTCTGGGTACGCCCCTGTACAGTACTGTGCTTTTAATCGACCACACAATTCAATTTGACAGTATAAAAAACCTGTACATTTATAATATACATTGTAATATGGTAAATTTAACGTTTTTTAATTAGGAGCAAGACTTTCGAACTGAATCTGCTTTCCCGATAGTTTTCGTTGCTTCTGTTAAAGGAGGTTCGTTATAGTATAAATAAGTGGTTCTCAACTTTCAACTAGCGCTCCTCTTCGCAAACACTGCAAACTTCACGCCTCTTACATGACAAAGGTGTAGCTCCGTGAAATTTGCTCAAGCTAGGTTGAACATGGTCAGCGTTAGTAGTGATTTATTCAAAATTCACAGTTTATTTCTGTCAGTAGCTTGGACCTTTCCTTGCTCGCTCTTCACGACACTCTCAGGGGGCGTCCCAAAGATTGGAAATCGTGTACTTAAACATTTTAGTAACATATTTCGAGAATTGCGTGACAGGCAGGGTGACATTTCATGGCGATTTGTGTTGACGAAATTCCAGGCCTAAGCATTGTTTTCTATTTACATGGTTCCTTAATCTTTTGACTGTGAACTTATTTGTGATTAGGAATTATAATTGTCGCAGCTTCTCTGGACGTAAAACAACGTAATAACCGTATTTATTCAAACATAAGCACCTCTAAAAATTGCACTGTAAAAAATGCGGTGTTGAAACAACACAGAATGACTAGCACTTTAGCGTGTTACTTGTGTGTTAATTCAGCAGCAAGCACACCGCCTTCTGGGCATATCAGAAATAACTCTTTACTACCTGGAAGAATTTTCATTAGTATTTATCATTTAATATAAGAAAGGCTTTGCGAAGTATATTTTGCACTTATGCCAAATAACGAATAATGTTCTATGTTTTCTGTAATCCGTCACAATGATATTATTGTAAACCTGTCAATCGTCTGACAAGAGTTACATAGGCAATAATTATTCCATCTTCTGTTCTGAATTTGCTCCCGGGACATCCATAGGACTTCCGCGGGATATCCAGATGTCCGCTAATATCCCGGAAAACAGGCTATTCAACGTTACTTCAAAGAGATGTCCACTGGTAAATCGTTGAATAATTTGGGCTAGGTATGTCCGGCGTGTGATTTCCCTGGGAGTTCCTGTCCCATCCGGGACGTCCCGTGGACATCCTACGCTGAAATCTTTTAGGGCGTTCCAGGCAGAACATTCATGGATGTCTACTCATTGTCCCGATATTCCCGGGAACTATATGCGATAATTGGGATCAAAATGGGATGTCCTAGGAACGTCGTGTGCTATGTGAGAACACTCTTCTATAACTCGGGTATATTTTTTTATGATTCGTCGCGTAGTCCTATTATTATTGTTATTATTACATTTCTGGTCTTTTTCCACACTCGTTAGTAACCCTGACTGAAGCTGTAGAGCACAAATGTAGAGAGGAAATAGTTTACCAATGAAGGTTATTCAGTTCTTTAACTTTTCTTTCTTTCTTTTTAAAGGAAGACTGAGAGGAAAATGTTTCTTTACTTCTGAAGGTGACTCGTACGCAAAAACATTTAAGTAAGAATCACAGGAACTTCCTTCTTACGACCAATGTAACAGTAAAAGTGATTTTTTTTTCTGTTGAAGGCACCAATAAACAGAATGTTGTGTATGTTAATTTCCTTTCTTTTCTCTGTTTTACTGTAAGTTGCCAACATACATTGGTTCCCTTCCGGCTTAAAATGCAGGTTGCCGGATGTTGGGATGGGAACATTCATTTTGCAACAGATAATCGCAAAACAAAACACTAAGAGTTCAACTATTACTTACCTTCTGTTTGGATAATGTTCGTAACCTGGAAAAAAATAAAAATATTTCATCAGACGGAAATGTCCCTTGATGCGTGTATATCAAATGAGGTTGCAAGACGTCTGTCCCACTAAGAAAGAGACGTAAAAACTATTGCTTTTGGCATCCGTATTTTCATCCGGATTGCTTATTTATTTCTTCTTCATAGATGTCATTCGTGTTCCCTTTTATTAAGGCATAAGATATGATTAATTTAAGGTAAAGTTATTTATTCCTAAGTAAAACACGCTAAAACTCAGGATATACTTGGTTAATCTATTTTAATATTTCCTTGATATCTTGACATTATTTTTTTTTAAATAATAACATGAAAGTATTTCTCTCGAATATATATTTGCGATAGCACAATATGAGAAGCTAAGCTTTGCTGCCAGTACATTTTGTACTTTTAACTAGTGCTTAGTCTGAGTTCTAATTATTATTTTCTTAGTGAGAATCAGGAGTTGATTGATTGATTGATTTTTGAGTTTTACGTCCCGTTCAGCAGCGAGGCTATATCAGACGTGGACCGACTGATTAACGTGGAATCTGAACCACATGAGCTCCGCCGGGAATCGAACGCGGGTGTCCTCTCGCCAAAGGCACGCATGCTAACCGCTTAGCCACGAAGGAGCTCAGAATCAGGAGTTATATACGCAGTTTTCAGGATAACAGACTTAACGTTATTTAAAGGATGACGAAAAGTGATGTTTCCCGAGGATCGGGAGAATATCGTCATCACGTTAGTTCTCCTTCTTGGCATATAATACTGAGAAACTGTGTCAGTTCTTGGACCGATGCACAAGAACCTACCACCGTACGTAGGGCTACCGTAGGACTATCCTTCTAAAGTAGACCGTGAGAAAGTGTCTTGTATCAGGTACCTTTCATGGGTCAGTCAAACCAATTCACGAACATCTAGACCCAGAGATCAAAATGATTCTGGCGATTCTGCTCAATCAAGTAAACAACTTCGTGACAAATGACGATCATCTGTTCAGACTATACTAACTTGGACTCTGCAATGGACACTGATCCTTAAATTTCTATACAGCCAAAGAACCAATCTACTCTTTTCTGCTCACCGATTTCTATACCAAATATATTCATTCTAAAACTGCGTTTCTACAAATCATCAAATACGTATATAATTCGAGCTAGTATGGAAAACAATGTCAAAATCACAAATGGCTTTATCATTCACTCTACTCATAAAGACCTGGATATCGGCTTAATACTCCGAAACAAAACTTTCTACGAAATATTTGGTAAAACGGATAAATTAACTAAATAAGCTGATCGGAAAACAAAACAGCTACCTCCTCTTCGAAAATTGTACATGTTCTCTGCAGGGGTGTCATTTCAGACTTCGCTTGAGGGGGGCAAGAGCACCATTTACATAAGACTTTCACGTTTTGTACTAGTACATTAGTAGACAATCGATTAAAGTATATGTATTCGTCAAACTCTTGGGGGGGGGGCAATTGTTCCCTCCTGCCCTCTCTAAATGACGCCCCTGGTTCTCTTTTGTTCTCCGGGGAGTGGTATCTAAAATAAGCAAGGAAGATCTTGAAGAACTCAAAGAAGAAAGTATTGAGGTTAACAAATGTATATTCATTAGTAATAACACTGGTCCTACTTACGTGGTACGAGTTTTGTCCGAAAATCAGACATCACTTGACTACCTGTTAGCTCATGGAGCTCCTGTTATAAGAAATTCACACTTATATCAAACCTAAAACTCACACTTTACACACCAATTCCCTAATCTATCTAAATGTGTCTATTGTGGTGAACCTCACGACAGAAAATCATGTAAAAATCAGCAACAATGACCAAACTGTTTTGCTTATAACGTAAATCGTTCAAGGTATAGCTAGTACTGTAAGGAAAAAGAAAAACACGCCCACAACCGGAACGATCAGAACTCACAGTGCCAGTACAAAGCTTTGACAAAGCTTCATCACCCTCACAGTCTCGCTCAACCTCTCTCAATCAAAGATCTTGTTCGTTACATCACAACTGTAGTACAAAATGCTTTTCCTTTACAGCGTGAGCACATTTTTCGTGTCGCCATTTCAACAGCTAAATCTCTTCAATCTTAACTTTACCGCCACATACTCAGGACCTGTCGTTCACTTCCACATCCGATCCCCCTAGAAACACCAATCTAAAACCAATATGACACCTGACAGTGTACATTATGGCTGTGACGTTACTTTTTGTTAACATTAGATCGTTTCGTCAACATAAAACACTTCTAGACCCTCTCTTGTTGGAGGAACAAGTCGATATCGTAGCTCTCAACGAAACAACTTTAAAACCAGCCATTTCTGCACAACTTTCTGGCTATTAACTTGAACGTTATAATTAACACGATATAGGCGCACGTGTTCAAGGAGGAATGTTGATTGACTTATCTCTCAAACGTCCTTATTGACAATCAAATCCTACTGCATTTGCACACCTTTCTGAACATATCTTATTCTCTATATAATACCCTTTCTTATAGCTAATGTCGCTACCATATATATCCGCCCTGGTCATCCAATACATCACACTCTATGTGAGGCTCATCTTCTCAATTGAGGAATATCTCAATGGTATGCCGGGATCCATAGAACGACGCTAAAAATATAGGATGTTAAAAATTGATAGTCCGACGAATACCAAGACCTCCAGAATCAACTAGAAGGGAGGTCTGTATCCATTAGATTATTTAGGTTACAGTAAATAACGATTTCAGTTCAATTTTCAAAACAGAGTCAAGCTTCTCCAATAAATCGACTTCACACCAAGAAGGAGAACAGCGTAAAAAATAGAATAACCTTTGCACAAAGAACCACGCATAGAAAGCCGAATGTGCTGACGTGACAAGGAAAATTCTATCCTATTTTTTTAGTTTTTCGATCAACAAGTTACATGTTAACCTCAGGTGAAAGGACTGCACCATGAAGGAAGGTTGAAGAGGTTCTGATAAGCTGTATTCCCGGTGCTGAACTTTTAAATTAAGAATATAACACTTCCATTTGATTTTGCGAAACTCCTAAGAATCCTACTTCACACTTCATAAAATTTAAGTGTAGTCCAGTGTCTACTGCCATAGTTCGAATATTGTGAGGCTCTCCTGCTATAGTACCATCATCTACGAAGTGGTATAACACTGAATAACACTGAATATTTAATTCAGTGTTAATGCTAGACACAATGGATCGAATTGTCATGGCAATAATGTTCGAATTTGGGGACGAATAAAGACACCTTTCTTTATTTTTGCGTCACCAATTTTAGGGAACTTTTTCTGTGGGTACTGGAAGCCTTCCTCATTACCTTCCATGGCTTTATCAAAATTCTTCACAAGTCCCAGCTTAATGTATAATGTATAATGCATATTTTATCTGAAGGAACTAATAGTTTGTACGCCACGTTCTTCCCACCAACTACTAATGTTTCTCGTTTTTCAGATTGTTGTTTAATGTAGTGTTCCCTTGTAATTATATATAGGAATTGATGAATATTGATTTCCAATATGAAGTAGAGCTGCTTTGATATTAGTTTTAGAAAATCTATGAAGAGTCGCCATTTGTCAGGAATGTGTTCATATCTCACGGAATGCAACGAAGAGTTCACACCATTATAGAAAATCAGATTGTCCTATTGGAAGAAAACGTCTTCAAATTCCGTTTGCCTTTGCCCAAAAGTACATATTCTGGTGTTTTGACCCTAAAGGCTCTAACCTTTCAGTTATGATGCCAATAACAGTATGCTTTTTGGACAAATCAAGGTCACGTACTAGATCATGTAATGCCAATTAGTTGATAAGTTGAGGTTCGTTGGTTTCTTGAAAACCTAGATCTTTTCTTTCTTCATCATCTGACAACACGTTATGTACACCTATATTCATTACTTCCTCTTCTTCCTATAAGTTCCATTGGAATGGGAAGTCTTTCACTGTGGAGTATTGGGAATATTGCCGATAGGATGTTTGGATAGACAGTATTTCTTAACTGTTGTTCCTGCAATTTGAGTCATACAGAAGTAACATTCTATAGAGTGGTCGCGTGGTTCTCTCTACACCATGAGCATTGCAAATTTCATATGACGCTTTCCTTTCAACCACACAGTCAACAAGGACATACATGAAGCACAGCAGCCATGTGCTTATTCTGGTTACCTATCTTACAACCAAAATATAACTCATATGTTTTTCTTACAAACTGAGTTATTTTGCGTCCTTGAGACGAAAATGTTGCATCACCGGAAATATAACAAAAGTTATATGGATACTTCACACACGTTCGAGGCATAGCTGCAAGAGCTGCTCACTGATACACACTCCAACGTTCACTGAAAAACAGATGTGTTTAAGAAAACACAGTTTTAGGTTCAAGTAACAATACACTTCAGAAAATATCACTTTACAGATGCACTCATAATACAATCAACAGCAGGCAGGCAGGTTATTGACAAGTTTTATGTCTGAGTCCCAGGTTCTATGGAACCATTACATCATACGTAAATTTAGAGCATTTGAGTTGGAGAGGCATATGAATTTAAACAGGAACTCGACTGTTGCTGTACTATGTTTCTAAAAGTGTTTATTAGTTGTGTATTTCATTTTTGATTTGTTTGTGATTAAATGCAAATTTTTATTTGTCTGCAGGAATATTATATGAACTGCCTTCCTAGTTCAATTTTCGTATTCTTTAGGCGGATGAAACTGAGATGTCTGAACTGTGTTTGTTGTTAATTAACCTTAGTAGGAATTCCTGTCACCCATCCTGAGTTGACCGGTGCGAACGTTGCTTGACTTTTTCCCACTGTATTAGAAATTGTGCACATTGTGTTATATTGGTCGAGGTCTTCTATACATGTTTCTTTCTACGTATAGTGTTATGGTTTGGTTCAGGATTTCACAATTTGATATTCGAAGAGTGTTCCAGAAGTTGCGGGAGTAGTGAGCCATTGCTTATATGGATATATGGCATGTTGTCTTTATGGAGATGCTCTATTCTTGTGTCCTTGGTATGCCCTTTGATAATTCGTAGTGCAAAGGTCTTCTTTCTGTGGGGACGTGCTGCATGATGCCGGGCCGCGTAGACATACAAAAGTAATAATCGCACCATTATTATGTATAGGTTTTTTATGGTTTCCAAATCCATATATGGTGAACACAGTACACACGACATGGCTTGCAAGCGTTGAAGTACTTTCCCAACTATTGCGTTTGTATAGGTGTACAAAGGTCAGTTTACTGTCGAAATATACTCCTAAATATTAATGCTTGGACAATACTAAAGTTATTGGTTATTGAAGAATAGCTGTATTGGGAACTAGCTTCTTCCCCTCTGAAAATTCATATACTGTGTCTTGTTAGGATTAATTTTGATTCCTATTGCTTTGTCCATTCTTGCATTTGGTTCGGTGACGATGTGACCATAGGGTTGCTTAGGTTACTATTTTATGTGAAAACTGCAGTATCATCAGCAAGTGTGGCAAGTAATGTATTTTGGGATGTGTGTAAATCTGATGTATATAGTAAGTATAGTATCGAAAAATACATGAGCCTTGCGGAACTCCCGCTGGCATCTTCCTTGTGGCAGATATTGAATATCCATATTTGACTTCAGATGCTCGTTTTGTTAAAAAGGATGATATAATTGAGATGTAGCAGAGAAGACTTTGCAGCTGATGAAGTTTATATATGGCTCCTTGGTCGAAGGCATTTTCCACATCTAAAAATACTGCAATCGTATGAATTTTGTTACTGAAACTTCGTGCGATTCTTTCAGAAATCCTGGTTAACTAAGCTGTAGTGCTGAATTTCGGTTGAAGGGCAAACTGATGAGCAGGTAGAAGTTTATGGTTTTTGAAGTATTCCGTCACCCTGGTGCAGATGATTCTCTCTGTTACTTTACTGATATGTGACAGTAGACTGATTGGTCGGTAATTTTGTGAAAACAAAGAATTTTCCCAGGTTTTTGTAACATACAAATTGTGGATATCTTCCAGCTTGTTGGAAAATGCTTTATCTTAATTACGGCATTGAAAAGCTTGTAAAAAAACTGCTATTTTCCATGAAACCGGTTTTGCGGTTGCAGCAGGTATCTTGCCTGGTTTAGCTGCTTTTCGTGGATTTAGTCTGCGAGAACTGAAGGCTACTTCTCGAGGTGTACTTAAATGCTCTGGTCCGACTGGTGCTTGATCATGATGATTCCTGAGATATCGGTGAATCATATGAATTGTGCCTTTACCTGAGGGATTGTCATTTGGATAGAACTGAGCTTCTACTTGATTGAAAAATATTTCTGTCTTATTGCAATCGTCAAACACGATACCATTTCGGCTATGTAGTGGTTAATCTGAGTAATGTGTTATTTTTATGGGCTTTGAGAAGCTTCCAGATTTCATGATTAAATACTGTTAATGATCGTGGTTTCTGGTTCTAATCTTTTTGTTTTTTAAGTCTGTTCTTTATTTTGTTAGTGCATAGATTTTACAGATATTTATAACGCGGAATTCTAGTGTTTTGACATTGTTTTCTAACCCAACTCTTGAACGTAATCAATAGAGATGTGCATTTGTCATCTGAAGTTTTTGCGGTGGTTGAAGATGTAGTGACTTTTATGGAGGCCCATGAGTATGCACTGCGTATTGCTGAAGTTATCTGTATCAATGCATCGTCAATTTCTTCCGTTGTGGTTATAGGTTGACGGAGATTTAACATGATATGCAGTGGAAGACGATATTCATCCCAATTTATGGTTGTGGTAACTGAAGGCTGTGCAGGAATAGTGTGATGATGAACGTAGATAGCCATTGTAAGAGAATAATGATCGGACAATGCATTGATATATTGTGGTTCTTGTGCTATTGCAATATTGGCGTAGAATATCATGTTCATAACACCTGGTTCTCCTCTGCTGTAGGGGAAGTGTGTTGGTTTGGTTAGTCATCGGCTATTAAGTCAAAATTTTGAAAATTGTTATCCAAAGTGATACTTGTTCTACTAGAAATTTTGAAGTTCCAAGCTATATGTTTCTTATTGATATCACTTGGGTAAGGGTATGGTTATGGTTCTATATGGGTATGGTTCTATAAGTATGGTCGAAGTATGGTTCTACCCATAGTTAGATTTTATACATGTTATAATTTGTCTTAAGTGCCATTTAACAAAACTTGTGCTCCTGTTTAATTTTGTGCTCAGTTGGCAACACTGAATTACATGTGATGTTATTGAGTATGTCTGTCGGTACAATAGTTGCTTACTATGTTGTTGTGTGAATGCCATTTTGATTACTTTAATGATTTTGAAGTTCTTTCTGTGTCAATGTATCTTTTGCATTGCTATCTTCACACGATTCTAGATCCTTCTTTCCTCTGTATCTCCTGTATTTTTGGGTGTCGGCCCGTAAAACTTCAGATTTCTCACTTTTCTTCACTTCTCTATCGATTGCACATTGTTTGATTGGGCAATGCTACTATCAATATAAGATGTTTCCTTGTGTGGTACTGTAACTGTACTTCTTCACAATACAAGTGTCTCTTGATGGCTATTACAGTGCCCCTTTTTGGATCAATTCAATCTTTTCTAATAAAATTATAATTGCGGAGTTTGAGTCTGATCGCTGGTTTGAGGTGTGTTTCCTGTAGTATTGCTATGTCTGTTTGATGTTCTTCCAAAAAGTATTATAATTCTTACATTTGTCTTGATTTTCCATTTGCTTTTCAATAGGTTATCTGAAGTTGTTTATGCAGTTTTCTGGACTGTCTCACTGTTGAAGATATCTATAATAGTCTCTACGACTATCATCATTTTGCTGAAGGGGCCCCATGTTTCTTTAGTTTGGTTATTCCTTATTAGATTTGGGAGTTTTCCGAAGCACAATCATGAGGAGCGGAAGTTTGGTACGTTTATAATTTCTGAACAATTTTCCTGTAAGTTGCTTCACCTCTAGCAATGGAAAGTTGAGGTCTATAAAATCGCCTTTGATGTCTGCTAATTCAGTATTAACTGGTAGTTTTCGTATTACTACGTTCAGTGGTTGTTGCCTTTTTGGTACTTCCGTTAGATATTCGTACTCCATTCGCTCACAATTTTGTGATAAGCTTCAGATTCTTTACAATGGAGTTATAAGAAATCCTTTGTGTGATTAGATTTGACTTCTGATTTACATACTTTGTTGTTTCAGATGTTTCGAGACATTATATTTTGTTTTTGATTCCATAAATGAATATGTTTCTTGGTTTCGGCACTTTTATTGTTTCTGTAACTTCAATTTGATCATCCTCATAGTTGTTTGCATCCCCCATCTGATTGCCTGCTAGCACTCCATATTAATTGGAGGTTTCTCTTGAATTTCCTGATTTTTTTTTGGTTTCGATTTTGAAATTGATTCCTAAGAGGTACAGTCTGAAACCCTTGATCTTGTTATAGATTATTTGTTGAGATATCGAGTTTACAGAAAGCGTTATTGTCCTTCCCAAAACCATTATAATGTGGAGCGTAAAAAACCTTACACAACTTCTTGGATCTGATGCGTAATTTACTCTTATCAGATCTACCTGATTTTTTGTGCGTTATTTCCCTTTCTAGAACCATTGGCATTTGTTGCATAATTTTGCTGTGCATACTCAGGAGTGTAATTTACCTTTCCAGAGCCATCAGGATGCATTTTGCCCAGAACCAGCTTTTGAATCTTCTTTCTTATATTAGTGAATTTACTTGATTTAGATGTGAGGATGCATTCCCGTTCCCGAACCAAAGGATGATTCATTTGGATGGTAAGTCAGGATACAGGAGTATAGGAACTCCAGGAGCACTGCGTTAGGTACCAGAAAGTCCGGAAGTTGTAAGTTGGTTGGCTGCCAATCCAGAAACAAGAGTTTAGACCGCAGCATTTTCAGGAATAGTTATTTGTTGTTAAGTAATCCAGCTGCTGGAGCATTGTTCAAGATAATTTATTTATTTATTTATTTATTTATATATTTCCTCCAACAGAGAGATCTCTCCAATTATAGGAGGTGTACACAATTGATTACATTATTATATAATAATAATAATAAGTAAAACAGAAATTTATAAATGAAAATATTAAAAATTAAAATATTAAGAATATTAAGCTAGCAATAAGCAAATACAGTATATAGCTTAGTATACGAACATTCCACAGATCAATGCATACATTTTATGAAGCACGAACTCATGCTCTGATTCTAGAAATAGGCATACATACATAATACATATATACACTTACATATACATATATAAACATATACATACACCAATATTTATACATGCAAATATATATGGACGAACACATATACATATCTCGCACATTTCACATGCACACATCCATGTGCTCACCATTGATATTGTACATTACAATAACATGAAAAAAGAAAATAATCAAATGTCATTATCGTAGTTAATATAGTAATATCCGATATTAATTACGTTTTCCATTTAACTTAATTTTACACAAATATCTGTTCAATAATTTTTTTAAATATTTTTTCTTTCAAACTTAAGTCAATGTCATCGACACTCTTAGCTATATTATTATATAATGAACATAATCTTATTAAAGGTGAGTTGTTGTATGTATTTGTTTTCGCAGTTGCATACCATAATAATTTCCTCGTTCTTAAAGTTCTTGATTTTATATTGAATTTGATATACTGCAAAAACTCACTGTTATCGAATTTACCATTTACTATTTTAAATAAACACATTTCTTGTAGTATAACACATCTATCCGAAAAAGTTGAGTAATTAAATTCACCTAGTAGTCTGGAATACGAAATGTTATTAGTAATTGCAGATTGTCCAGTTTTCTTGTAGTATAGATACCTTAAAAACCTTTTCTGAATTGCTTCTAATTGATTGTTTTGAGTTACGTATTTCGTAGTCCAGATTACCAAGGCGTACTCCATCTTTGATCTTACAATACTTTTAAAAATAGTTCCTATAACATCAATGTTTGTAAACATTTTCGTGTTTCTTATTATAAATCCTAATTGCTTAAAAGTGTTATGTGTTAGCAACAATGTATGTTTATTAAAAGACATATCACAACTGAAAGTAATACCCAAATCTTTATATGTATATACACGTTCTAATACTTTGTTATCTATCTTATAGGGATTAATTTTAGTTAACCTTCTTTGCTTTGAAAATATCATGAATTTACACTTGGTAGTATTAAAATATAATTTATTTTCTATACTCCACTGATATATGTTATTTAGATCCTCATTCAGTTTTAATACATCCTGATTTTCCTGTATATCTTTGTATAATTTTAAATCGTCAGCATATAATAAACATTTGGAATATTTAACGTATTTTGGGAGGTAATTTATAAAAAGTAGAAACAATAAGGGTCCTAAGTTTGAGCCCTGAAGGACACTGGAATTAATATTATAACTGAATGATCTTATGTGATTGAAGTATACATACTGTTTTCTCTTATACAGGTAACATTTAAACAATTTTAGTAAATTTGATGAGAATCCAAACCTTGAGAGTTTTCTAAGTAGTATGTCATGATTAATTGTGTCAAATACCTTTGCAAAATCAATATATATTGTGTCTACTCGTTTGCAATCATGAATAGCTTCATGAACGAATTGAGTGAAATTAAGCAAATTTGTTACTGTCGATCGTCCAGGGTAAAATCCATGCTGGTTTTCATAAATATAGTTCTTTACATGGTTAAAAACACGATCATATAATATTTGTTCGAAAACTTTTACTGGTGCACAAATTATGGCTATCGGTCTATAATTTTCTATTTTACTCTTATCCCCATTTTTAAAGATTGGTGATACTTTAGTAATTTTCCAGATTTCAGGAAACGTTTGGGTTTTAAGTATTAAATTGAAAAGTATAGACAGTGGTTCTAGTAGTATTTCCGAGCATGCTTTTATCACATATGGAGTAATACCATCTGGTCCACATGCTTTTTTAGGTTTTAACTTCGTAATAGCTTTCCTATACTCTTCATTCGACACTCTATCAATTTCCAAACAGTTGCTTACCTCCATATGTTCTTCCTCAGGAGGGTTGTATGATGATATATTTTTATCATATACTGATTTAAAATAATTTGCAAAACCATCAACAATTAGTTTGTTTGTGTTCAATGTATTACCGTTTAATGTCATACTACCGCTTTCACTATTATTATTCTTCTGTTTACATTTTATATATGACCAGAAAGATTTTACATCCTTTTTAACCTCAATTTCGCTTTCCCTAATATAATGTTCATACGCCTTACGAATAATTTTCTTTGTATCCTTTCTTATCTCCTTATACATATGTTTATTATATTCTGAGTCTTTCATGTGCTTCCTATAATGTTCTTTTAATTTTAACTTGTTTATTATATCTTTTGTAAACCAGCACGGATATTTTCTCATACTACATTTTCGCGTTTTAGGTACTGTATCAATGATTATCTTATTTATTATATCATAAAATGCGTTAGTTGCATCATCAACATTACTAAATTGTTTTAAAACCGACCAGTCAACTTCTCGAATTAATTGATATAGTTTTAAAAAATTAGCTTTCTGGAAGTTGAATACAATTTTTGTTTAATTTTTTAGTGGATAATTTTGCCCTTTAAACGGAATAGTGATTTCTAGTGCAGGATGATGGTTATCTTCATTTATAATCGGCAATTCACTTCTTTGTACAACAATACCATTCGAAATATTACTAAACACTAAGTCTAAAGTTCTACAAAAATAGTTTTTTTATATTATTTAAAGAATGAAGATTTTGTAGGCTCAAAAAATTAGCTAATGAGCGATAGCATTCACCACCGTTCAAGAAATTATAGTCTGTACCTGTAACTAGTGGTAGATTAAAGTCTCCAGCCACTAACACGTTATTTTCCTGAAACAAGTCATTTTCTTCAAATATTTGAAAGAAATTTAGATAATGATTTAAACATGAAACAGGGGGGAAGTATACAGTTACAAAATAAAATGTTTTACAATATGCAACTACCTTAACACACAAATTCTCAAGCTCATTACGTATCTCAATATTAGTGGCTGCAAACTTGTTTTTAATTGCTATGAGTACTCCACCACCTTTTTTATATAGTCTATCCTTCCTATACACTTTATAATTATAATCAAACATTTCTGAGTCGACAATATCAGGTTTAAGCCAAGTTTCTGTTAATATAATTATATCATAATCACATTGTGCAGTATTTATATATAGATCGTTTGTTTTCGTCCTTAATCCTCTAACATTTTGATAGTAAATATTTAAGATACTTCTGTCAGGACTAACTACACTCTAATCCCACACTCTTAAAATTTTCATGCTCAGAAATGAGAAAAATGCAAGCTTAAAACAAAATAAGTAATTTGTACTATTATTTGAGACAAAATGTCTCATTATTTTGAAACGTGTTTTCATTTGTGAGTTCAAGGCAAATTTTCAGGTTCCATTTATGAGATTTACTCATTTCTTAAAAATGAGAATGAAATAGTGCATGATTTGTAATATAATAGATGACTGAAAAAGAACAGTAGAAGTCTTACCGAAATAATATTACTATGTTTTACTACGGTGTAATATTGCTAGGGCTTAATTACTATATAGGAAACGGGATAAAAAGATTTCAGCTGTAGCAGAGTGCGAATGGATATGAGTACGCAGTACGGTGATGCTACTGAGGTTTCCCATGAATACATCATACCATTACGAGAGTCGAGGAAATAAACAGCATGTGAAAATATATGGAAGTTATTACCTGTATTCTATTAAAATTAATATTGTAATGTAGGTTCATGTAGTTTAATGGACACTATTGTAGTAATTGAACCGAGTTTACAATAAGAGCAAAGGTAAAGAATAAATGGATCAATTATTGTAAATACCCTTTTTGTTATGTAGCAATAAGTAGAATGGGGAGGCATGTTTTACACTCTTTCCCATTCGTTATAAGGTTATGTATGGAAACAAAGAACACATAAGTAATCTGTGTAGTTTGAAAAAAAAATGTGATGAATTATTATGGAATTGTAATGCAAAGGTACTTTGTACTGATCTCCTAGCATAGATTGGCGCCTCCTTTTTTCCTCAATAGTAATCTTTCTAATGACATATGTTGGCAGGTTATTTGTGGCATACAGTCACTGTGCAAATTGAATATTTCATGCAGATTGATTATACGAATCCATACAAAACTTCATGAAATATATTCTTTTTTCTGAATTCAATTTCTGTATCTTCAGCAATCATTTTTGAAGTGTGCAATTGCATTGCCAGGTACAGATTCACTTTAAGACGTCTTGTTCAAACACCAATTTACCTGTGCTAGATGGCCAATATAAAGCACGAATGCTCTCTAACCGAGTCAAGGCAGTAGTACAGCAGGGTGCGTCCGTAGGAATAAGTGAGCGCTTACATTCCCCAGTGCAGATTCACCTTAAGAGGTCTTGTGCAAAAACAACCAACCTGTGCTAGGTGTCCACTAAAAAGCACGAATGTTATCTAACTGAATCAGGGCAGGAGTGGAGAAAGGTGGTCCGCGCAGGGGTGCGTCGTATGAAGAAGGGGCCTTGGCGATGGTGGGTATACTCGTAAACAAGAATTATGGAAAACCACTGCTTTCATGATACAAAGATATCCTTTTTGTTAAAGTCATTTGCTCTTTACATTCGTCGCACGCCATATTGTCCTTTATTAATCTACCACTAGGGCCTACTTATCTTATGGGCGAATACGTGCATACCAGATTCGACCTTCATTAATATATTTTCACGTAAATACGCATCTCACAGGTAAGAGCACTCCATATTTTGATTACTAACACACTAGTCCATTAAACTATTATTACAAATTTCTTCTATAAATTTTAAAAATATGTGGATCCGTATAACCAATCTGCACCAAATATTTTTCCCAAGGAGAGGGATGAATTTCACCCATATACGCATCTAGTTGTCACACACTTACACTATCTATATAGAGAGACTTTGAAAAGCTATCCCTGCCAGGAATGAAAATTTTCTTCTCCAGCTGCTTTAAATTTTTCTCAGAGGGGAAATCCCTGGCTTCACCGTCAATTCGTACACTGCATACCCATTTATTTCTAATTTAACGTTGGGGCCGCGATAGCTAAGTGGTAGAGCGTTCACTTCTGGTGCATGAGGTTCTTGGTTCGATCCCAGTTCGAGGAAGTGGGCTTTGTGGTGTATAAACACAATGTGAGTGGGTTTTCTCGGGATTCTTCCGTTTCTTCCCTTTCTCTTCATTCCACTATCTCTCTCATTCTGATCATCATCTTTTTTTTTTTTTGGCCTACCCGACACAACTGTGGGACTACTCAAAGATTTCATTTTTTTAAAATTTAAAGTCCCAAGATTGTGCTCCAAGGCTAAGGGAGACAGTGATAGGGATAGATAATAATGGTGTAGTGAAAATGTGGACATTCGTTGTTTGGCAGTTTTTAGAGAATTTATCTGCTTAATTTTTTGGTTTGTATGTAAAACAAATATTCCGTTATTAAGGAATTAATTTTCTTGAAATGAAGGTTTGAATATGTTATATTTTAAATAATATAACTGTAGATGTTTATTTAATATAAATTCTGTATGTATTTATACTAATAGTTTTTTTTGCATGTTTATATTTTGTTTATACCCTTTCCTCTTCTCCTTAACGTGTTTGAGAACACTGCTTTTGTGCACCGTTTCTCGGTTTCGAGAAAGACATTTCTCATTTTTTTTTTTTTTTTTTTAGAAATGTTTTTCCTAAAATGGGGGTTATATGCCTCATTTACTCAGATGTTCCTTTTTCAATTTTAAGAAGAATACATTTTTCTCAAATTTGAGAAAGCATTTGCATCTTCAGAAATGAGACATAATTCCTCGCTTTTGAGTCATTATTTCTCAAAATAATTTGAGAAAATCGAAATCTCACTTTTAAGAATGTATTACTCGGTGCTTAGGTAAGAAACGACTGTTCTCAAATACGATAATTTTTTTTTCTCGAATTTAAGAAACCATTTTTAATAGTGCAGGCATAGGAGACATTCCAATGTCTTGAACTGATGATGAGAACTACTGCAATCATCGAAATTAAATGAGGGGTTAATAGAAGAAAGCGATAGTGGCAACTAATCCAATATGACAAACAAAATTGCCTCACTCACTTTTATAAACTTTACCACACAAAGCATTAGAAGAAATTCTCAAAAGCTGTGTAACAATGAATTTCGAATCACTTACTAGAAAAGATGTTTTATACCTAATTTTAGCACATGAAATATTGTGTTTATTAGCATATAATAAAGTTACGTTACTGAGACAAAGTATAGGTAAAACAATTCTCATATATTCCTCGTTTGACCTTTCATCTACTGGGAAGTTGTAGCTTTGTATAAAATTACAATTTTTAACATACAAACGAAAAATGTAAATCACAAAAAGCTGGATAGGAAAAATCGAATGACGGATTTGAATTCAACACATCAAAATCTATAACAAACAGGTGCCAGAGCGTCTGTAACAAAAACACTGTTGTCAACTGTTATGTTTATTTTTGATAAATAAAATATTTTTACAACTTACGCAAATAGAACTAAACAAATTATTTTTAAGTTTACATTTTCGTTTTAACTGAGTTCAAATGTTATAATTAGTGACGTATAGAGGGGGACTTCGGGCTCAAGTCCCCCGAAATAAATTTGTAATTTTTTTGCATTCCACGTACAACAATAATCCTTATCATTTCTAAGAATTTCATTGACTTTCCATTTTCTTATGCTCTTTATTCAAAAATAATACTGTATTTGTCAAGTTTCAATCCATGTAAGAACTGCCGTCCATTCTACTCTTCTGTTTCTTTCTCTTAGTTGTTACTTTCTTTCGTTTCTTCTATCATACTTTCGACCGTTGTTAGTTGTGATTAGAGTCAGCAACACCGAAACTAAGAGGAGCTGATAAGGGAAACGTGTTCCACACGAACTTGCACTTATATCAACATAACAGGACTTTAGTTATTATAGCAAAGACATATTTACATCGCTTAGTTATAAAGAAAGGTAAATGTTTGAATTGAGGAGATCTATGTAACAAGGGCCCATAACGAGCAACCATGTTTTGAGAAAATTGCGTGTAAAAATTTCAAACATAGACATATTTTTTATTTAACGTTTGTACATGTGCACCCTACAAGAGAAACATAGATTTATTCTTTTTCTTCTACAAAATACAAAGAAACTAACAGTTCGTTTTAATATAACATAAATATGAATGTTTTTAAAAGGACTTTTATAGGCACTTTTTAGGGAGAACAACTTTGTAGGATTCTCGAGTATATTTATCGCAGCAGTCGTATAATACACTTTGTAAAACGTAATTACAAATAAAGTAACGTAATTACAAAGTAAATATAGAAAGTAATTACAGTACTATAACGTAGCAGGGGAACTATAACGTAATTACAAAGTATACAGAACAATATATGCATGTAATAATAATACATTGAAGTAGTCCATGTATTATGTAGAAAGTGGACATGTAACAATCCTGGTCACTGGAAACAGTCTATGCATTATGTACAGCTGGTAAAATCTACCCATGAAGATCATCCTCTGCATGCCCGATGTCTGGCTTGACGGAACACTTTCTCGTACCAAGCAACAGTATCTGAATCCAGAAAAAGAACAAACTCCATACGTCTCGTTCATTAGCTGGGTTCGGCTTTCTAACAATGCATCTGCAAGATTTACGTTACAGTTCGATCGAGTAAAGTACTTAATTCTGTACGCACCAGTATATGCATCAGCAGCTAGAATAGCACATGATGGTTTCAAACAAAGTCTTACACAGGACTGAAACTTCAAAGAATGTCGAGTTGCTGATGGTTTACTTTTCATTATAATTGTGAATCCATCCTTCCACTGTTTGATAACAGCTGCCCCATGTTTTACCATAAAAGAATAGGGGTGTTTTCGACTTGCTTTCAGCACTTCCACGTACTTGTCAAGCGTAAGCACTTTTTCATCCTTGGCCACTTTCAGGCAGCACAAACCAACTTTCGTATCACACTGGTTGCAAGAATGACCTCTGACAAGAAATATATGTTTCACTGTAACACCAAATTTCATGGTAATTCAGGAGCAAAATGTTTCCATGAGGATATTTGACTATCTCTTCTGTTTCTTGGGATTATACTCGAATTCGTGCTAGCACACTGCGACATGTTCAATGCTGTTGAAACAACTACCTCACCAACATAACTGCAGAAGATACTCGCTTTCCTTCACTATAGTAACATCAAGACTTAAAACATCGGAATGAAATTTTGCAAATATATAGAATAATTACCAAAGAATTTAAAAATAAAATCTCCCTAAAAAAAAGGGCTTATGCCGGTATGGATCTCTATTACATAGAACTTATCAATTAAAGGAAATCAAGAGGGGGAATAAGTAGATCGGGAAATTAGGTAGGCCAAGAGGATGTTTCCTTTTCCTTCTACGAATAGAATAAAAGGTTAGATTCACTACTAAACTTTTGTGTCTATCTTGTCACGTAAGATTTACCAGTCTGCAATTCTTGTCATTTAGACTGCAATCGGTAGGCTATATATTTCAGCTTCAGCTTGTCTTCATATTTTCTTTCAGGTAAAACGTATACAGATAAAACTAAATATTTCCATTTTTTCTAAACTGAAATCAGTTAAATTGAAATCAGATCACAAATATTCAATATGGGTTTGCAAGAGCACTATTTCATATTTACCTGGAGGGGATGGGGGTAAGATCCTGCAACGGTATACGAGTTTCACGTTTTTTCCTAGTATATTAGTAGACAATAAATTAAAATATATTTAATTTTCAAACTCAGGTGGACAATTGCCCCTCCCCCCTGCTTCCCCGTGTTGTGCATAGCGCCCCCGAAACAAAATCCTAAATATGCCACTGGTCATAACAGATGCTGAACTTGCTGTATAAACTAAGTAAGTAAAAGTCTAAATATTTTCATTTCCTTTAAAGCTTTAAGGTAAATGGCGGAAAACCCAAAATATTTAGGGCTACGAAGGAGAGTAGAAAGTTTTTTTTTTTTTTTTTCGTTTGGTTAGCGTTCTCTTCAGTAGCGAACTCACAGTTTAACATGGGATCCGAATCATATGAACTCGAGTTGGGAAGTTTAGAGGTTTGAATTTTTAGAACTTTTATAAAAGTGGCAACTTTTATGTTTTTTAAAGCTAAACTTCCTTTTAGGAAAAAAAATAACTTTTTAAAATTTTTGTTTACAAGAACACTTTGAGAAACATAACATCTTAAAAGTTGAATGTCGTTCTTCTAGCTTTGTAATCACTTACCACTGAAATCAAGTTCAAATTTGTTTAAAGCAAAGAATTATTATTACTACTCTGTTCTACAGTTTCGGCACTATGGGTGTTTGTTATGTCAGATTTTAATTTTATTTGAACTTTATTAAAAGTGGAGCACGCAGACACTATTTCAAAAATAAATTTCAAATTATTTTTTCATTGCGGATTTTAGACTTTCAAATTATGTTATGCAAAAGTTTCCTAAGTCTTATAGAATGCCTATATCCTTTCGTCTGTCGGTCTGTCAACAGATAACAGAGCTAAAACGGTAAGAGATATCAAGAAGCGATTGTTTGCAATCAAATGAAATGAAAATGAAATCTTTGAGTTTTACGTCTCATGGTTATGCCGGTTAGGCTACAGGTGACGGTGATGATGGGAAATGAATGAAATGGTGGAATGAAGAAAGTGGGATGAACCCTGAGGAAACCCAGGCACACGGTGTTTGTCCACCACAAAATTCACTTGGCGGGAGATGGGATCGACCCAGGAACCCCATGTACCAGAGATGAACGCACTACCACTGAGCCATCGCGGTCCCTTTGTTTGCAATCAATTTAGTGTCCCAAGAACAAGTTCCATCTCCTCCTTTAACATTTAAATCAAACCGGAAATGTAGGAATCAACCGTTTCCCTTTACAATGTCGATCACGATAGAGCAAAAATTGTAACAGATAGTGACAAGATTTTTTTTTTTTTTTTTTTTTTTTTTTGAAAGGATTCAGGAAACATCATTTCCACCGTAAGTGGTTGAAATTTCTCAGTATTTCGGTTTAAATATTGATTTACATAAAAAGTGTAAGAGATGTCAAGAAGATTTTTTTCTTTCTAATTGGTTCAGCGTCCCTAGAATTGGTTCCATCTCCTCCGTTAACTCTCTATTCACAAATAGAAGCCGTTCAACAGTTTCCGTTTTCAATGCTGTTTGCCATACAAGAAAAACATTAATGAATAGCGAAAAGTTATTGGATCAAAAGATCCAATATATTTCAAGCAAAAATTTTCTTGTAGACCTTATATCTAGAGAAGTATATAGTGTAGCCAAAGCAAAACTATCACTTAACTCACAAGAGAACATTCCAATTTGGTGAATTCAATTGCTGAAAATGATTGCTAGCACTAGATTCAGCACCAAAAACAGAAAAAAAGAGAGTGTTTAGTGGCAGGGATTGAGGTCAAATGTTGGACATGAGGAATGCCTGTAGAGAAGTAATGTGGATCATTAGAGTCTGAAAAACCGCCATGTTGAAATTAGCACAAGAAGAATATACGGGAAAGGGGTCATGTGGCATATGGTTCTTGACTCACAACGTCTATTCACATTACGCCTATTCAGTGGAGCTCTACAGAAATTCCTCATATCCAAAATTGGACCTCAATCCCATTACTCGTTTCAAAATTAACATGGCATTTCTAGATATTTTCTACGTTCTATCTCCTCACTTATCTCCCACCCTGTATACGGTCTGCCACTAAGCACCCTCTTTTTCTGTTTCTTTTAATGCTGAATCCAGTGCTAGCAATCATTTTCAGCAATTAAATTCACAAAATCGGAATGTTCCCTTGTTAGTATGATGTGCTTATTCAAAAATAAATAAATAAATAAATAAAAAGAAAAAGTAAACTCGATTTAGGGGCCGTTCAAAGGTTTCGTGGTCCCTGACCCAAAATAAAATAATTGTTGACCAAGATTGCAATCTTTTGATACATTTCTTTTTATCATTCCTAAAATTCTTGGCCAGGATCGCAATGTTTTTATCCATTTTTTGGATTGTTCCTAAAATTCTTGCTTTTGGAATAGATTCAGCGTCCAAAGAAAAGGTCTCATCTCCTTTGTTAACCCTCTATTCAAGACAGAATTGGTACAAATAATTCATTTGTGATTTTACTCTTTATCACCATAGAACAAAACCAGCAAGAGAAGCGATAAAGTTTTTTCTTTTTCTTTTTATTTATTTATTTATTTATTTATTTATTTATTTATTTATTTATTTTGCAATCTACTCTGTGTCTTAATAAAAGATTCTATCTTCTCTTTTGTCTCTCTACTAAGACCGGAAGTGGTAGACATTTAATATTTAACAGGTTTCATTATACACTATACCTCTATTCAGTGGCGTATTTACGATTTTGTTTCGGGGCGGGGGGGCTTTGCTAACTTTAGTCCTGAAAATTCTGCAAGATATTTAATTTATTTTAATATAGTAAATAAAATTTCGGGGGAGGGGAATTAAGCCCGGAAACCCCCCTTAAATACGCCACTGCCTCTATTGCTTCTTGAAGTCATAAATTTGTCATACGTAGATGTTGCTTTCGCATATTTTGGAAGTCTACCATACCTTCATAACTGTGAAACTAAACTCACTTGTTTTACATCTAACATTATTTGCATTTTAATAGTTGTTTTACTAAATAATGAATTTGATTTCTTAATTTTTTTCTGTTTACAAATGCATTACAATAGGTTCTCACTATCTAGAATAGACATTTCAAACAGACCTCTATACGTGCTGTATCTCAGTGTTTATATAAGAGAAAAGGCCCTTATAGACTTGTAATTAGAAATTGGGATATAACACGCAATAGCAAAAGATTAAACAGTATGTCAGTAACATATTATTAAACGTATGTGGAAAAAGGGGCTTATTTAAAAAAAAAATCATAAATGTGCCTGTACGCAAGATAATGAGCATGAATAAGTATAGAGGTTAATTTGGAAGTGGAAGTCTATCCCACAAAAGAGATTTGCTCGTATGATGACAACTTAACACTCAAGTGTTCGGAAGCTACATGACAAGAAGACGCGTATGTATTCTTTTTGTAATGCTAATTACCATGTAAACATTTTGTTCAACAACTCAAAGCAATGCCGCTGACATGCGTGTCACACATAAATGTCGTCTTTTGTCCCTCTTCTTAAGACTCGCCGCTTATTCAAGACTCATTTAAACCTTTATACTTCTTGTATTTTACATCTGTTTGCAATTAAGCCTCCTATTTATTATTCCTAAACAAGCATTCATCATAGAAAAAACAAACAAGGAATGACTATGCGTATATATAATGCGTATTCTAATCCGACGTACTAACAATAATCGCACAATCAGTTACGTGCTGAATAAAAATTGTTAAGAAGAACAATTAAGCAAAATTTGTTTATGTTTATTACTTAAATTGCTACTTTGGTAGTTATTAATGGTAATTGAATGTTAGACAGTACAAGGCACCTCTAGGCATCATTTCAGCTAATACCTTACATAGCTAAAACTTAAAGTTTTAAGTTGGTAACTTAAAAAATTGCTTTTTTACGTTTCCAAAATTTTAGAAAATACAAAAAAAAAGACAATTTTTTTCTCATCGTTCCAACGTTATGTCCTTTAGGACAAAACAAACGGAAAATTACTAAAAGCAGGGTTAAAAGTAAGGGGTAACGCGGGGGACGTCGTTACCCCACTTCCAGAAAATATCTATGACGTCCCTGCTCTCCACTTCCTTAAAAAATACAAGGGCCGCGGTGGCTCAGTCGTAGAGCGTTCACCTCTGGTGCTTGGGAACCGGGTTTGATCCCAGCCCCCACCAAGTAAACTTTGTGGTGGACAAACACCGTGTGCATGGGTTCTCCCGTTTCCTCCCATTTTCTTCGTTCCACTATTTCATTCATTACTCATCATACCGTCTCCTTTAGCCTAACCGGCATAACCGTACAACGTAAAACTCAAAGATTTCATTTCATTTAATTTAAAAAATACAATGGGCAAAGAAAGGCACGGGGTCGGCATGGTGTCACGAGTCTCCCTACTTTTTCAGATCCACCTTTACTCCTGAGTAAAAGTAATTACTTATGAAAGAATTGGTGGAACCAAAATATGACAAGAAACGGGAAAACTCTGAGGCACAATATTGTCTACCACAAACACATTTCCTATAATCGAACCAGAGACTTCTCGCACCAAAAATGAACACTACTATTGAGACTAATATTCCCCTCTAAAAGTTACAAAATGTACACCCATGTCCAAAATTATTGTCACGTGTCTATAAATATGTTGTTGTAGGAATATAATTTGATAACGAATTCGCCAGGTATTTCTTATAATGTTAATATGTGTATAATCGGCAAAGACATGTATGTGGCAAATTTAATGCCAAAAGAGCAGTAAATAAGAACAATAAAACGAAAATAAAACTTTCTTGTCCATTTAGCAACATTTTGTTTTACTCATTCTAATTGTTGTATTTATAATTCTTTTCCTATGAAATTTTCCACAAATATACATTTCCCGATTATACACATAATATCAGTATTAAAAGTACCCTGAAAAATCATTAGCAAATTATATTCTTACAAGAAGACAATTATAAATATGAAACAATCATGTTGGACATGACTGTACAGTATTATTTCCAAGACTTTTAGTCCTCAAACCTCTTGGTCCCCTTTACCACGCCACTGAAGCTTATAAATATATCACTATCCCAGTCTGTGTTTATGATGAAAATGCAATCTTATTTTCTAAAGTACTGGACATAAACTGATCAATCGTAACAAACAAGAACGACTATATAAAACATCATAATGCTTTCTCAAAAATATTCACATTTTACGAATTTTGTAATGAAACTTAAGTAGTTTTAAATAGTAAACAGTATTATGTTTACTTAATCCAATCTAATTCTTTTCTTTTTACAAGTATTAAATTAGTAAGAACCTTGCACACTTACCTTGTGAGTTTAATGACTAATCAACAAAATCATATATATTATTAAAAAGAGTTTAATGATATTTGGTGCTAAAGAAAAATTGTGGCAAAAGAAAACTTAAAGGCTGATAAAGAAACTTAATAGTTTTATTACGCTACTAAATCACTGAACTATTTACAAGATATCTTGATAAATAGAATTTAGTTACAGGAATTATTCAAGCATCCAATGGGTGTGTTACTATCTGTACATTTTATAAAAGTAACCAAGAAAGTTTTGTCGCTTTTTTGGAGGTTTGTGTTCAATTGGCCCTCATACCGTGAGTTGAACGCGATTGGAAATAAGACGAAGGTCAGTTGTTGGTGCGGGTACATCAAACATACTAACCGGTTGTGACAATTCAGTTACATAGTGAACTTGAGTAAGGACAGAGTGAACATGAGACCTCCAGAAAGCGTTATAATGGCATATATGCTGTACGAGTTCAAACTGGTGTCAAACGCCGCTGCAGCGGGGCGGAAGATATGTCAGGCCTTTGGTGAGGGTATCGTAACTACGCGGACAGTACAGCGGTGGTTTAACAAGTTCAAGGACGGTAACGAAACACTCAAAGACATACCACGTGCCAGAAGACCAACACGTGTACAAAATGAAGATTTTCAGACAGCAATTGAGGCAAAAAGTGGCAAGACATGTGAGGAACTGGGACTACAATTCACTGTGAGTGAAGAAACCCTTCGCAGCACCTCCATCAACTTGGGAAGCACTAAAAGTTGGGTAGAGTCTATGGATGATTTGACTTCGGGCCAGAAGGCAACACGAGCAGTGTTTCTTTGCTGTCTCGTCTGAGGAATGAACCATTTCTAGATAGGGTGTTGACATGTGATGAGAAGTGAGTTCTGTACGAAGCTCCACGGCGCCATCATCATTGGTTAGCATCCCATGAACCGGTTCCAAAACATCCGAAACTACACTGCACAAGAAGAAGGTTCTCCTGTGTATTCAGTGTACTGCTTGCGGCATCGTGCATCGGGAACTGCTACCAGCTGGTGAGAGCATTAATACTACTGTGTACTGTCAGCGGTTGTGTCATGTTAAGAAAAACTCAAAACTCTGGAGCCAGTTCTTGTGAATCACAAAAGGGTCCTCTTGTTACAGGACAACGCTAAGCACCATATGGCTAGGATGATCCGGGACATTATTCTACGCATTGGATGGGAAACATTATTGCATCATCCATACTCTCCGGACATTGCACTGTCCGATTATCACCTGTTCGACTCCAAGGACTGTGGATAATCACCTTAGAGAACGCCAGTTCAAATCCCTAGTAGAGGTGAAAAATGCACTTGATATGTTCTTCGTTTCACGACCCACCAAGTTCTACCGCGATGGAATCTATGGCCTTCCAGAACGTTGACAGAAGGTCGTCGATGATGATGGGGACTATTTTTGATCTTCCAGGTACGTCTTAGGTGACATATCGATGTTCGAAGGTGGTGGGTGAAAATGCAACAGACCTTTCTTGGTTACCTTTATATATGTATAAAATTTACTAATGATTTTGAAATCTCTAGCATTATTATTAATTAACTAATTCTATGGTTCATAAAAGCTCTCCAATGACTTCTGTTCTGAGCCTACTGGGTCCAGTTTCTACTTTGTATTCCTATTTCTGCGAGACATATCTTAATTTGTGCCTAGGTCCCATTTGTGCCTAGGTCTTCCAAATGTACGTTTTCCGAGTGGATTTCCAGTTAAAACTTAGAAAACAGTCCCAACTTTCTTCATTCTGGCTACATGACCTGCTCACCTGAGCCTCCTAGATTTGAGGACTTTAACAATGTTTGATAAACACTATAAATTATGCAGTTCCTCGTTAAATTTCCACCATTCTCCATTCCCGTTCCTTTTGGGTCCGAATATTCGCGTCAGGATTTTATTCTCAAATACTTTCAGTCTGAGTTGTTCCCTTAAAATAAGTGACAATATTTCACAACCATGCAGCACAACAGACATGATTATTGTTTTATGTATTTCAAGCTTCAGATTCCTCAACAGAATACGCGACAACAAAAGATTTTGAACTGAATAATAACACGAATTCCCTGCTTTTAGTCGACATTAAATTTCTTTGTGAATGTTATTTTGATCTGTCAATATTGATGTTAAATTTTGAAAGTATCCACTTTGTCGAAAGTATTATTGATATTTTGACGCATCCATAATCTGCAGTATTACGATCCAGGTGAATTTCCATGTAAATAGTTTTGTCTGCATTTACTTCTAAACCCATGTCCCTGCAAGCTTTTAATAAGGCCTCTGCATTTTTTCTATTGTTCTCCTATCCTTATTATTATTATTATTATTATTATTATTATTATTATTATTATTATTATTAGTAGTAGTAGTAGTAGTAGTAGTAGTATGCATGCAAAAAATACTAGATAACATTTATATCAGTGAATATTGTTTACAAAACATAGGTTTAAAAGTGCCAAATCATAGGCTAAGAAATACCATGATTTTAGTTCCTCTGAATTTGAAATGCGAAATTTTAAAAAGATTGACAAATTCTTTAAGCTAATTTTAGACTTACTGTATTAAACGATATGAAAGTTTTGTATGATGTGACTGATAGTTTTTAAAAAATGACGTGTACAAACATTAAGCCAAAATATAATTTTGACTGCTGTTCTTAGCTTCTTGTTGTTTTAAACAGATGGAGAACTTGATAAGTTTCACTGCGTTGACAAGGAATTATTTCTGCTTAGCTGCCTTTTAGCTACATTGTGTTTTATATTAGTACCCTTGTTTTTATTGTTTTCTTTCTTATTATTTATTTTTAGTAGTATTATTATTCCATCGCATACTCTGATACCAAGTGCTGTATTTTTGCCAAAAGCTGTTCGCGGCACTAAAATAAAGATTATTATTATTATTATTATTATTATTATTATTATTATTATTATTATTATTATTATTATTATTATTATTATTATTATTATTATTGTGGGGAGCTAGAGTAAGGGAGTATAATGTGAATTATGATTACCATGCAGACAATATTTGAGTAAGTTATTGATGAAAAGGGTTAAAATTTTTAACAAAGTATATCCTCCTAACATATTTCCGCTCTCCCCCCGAAACTTCTGTAGCTGGCTACAGGCCTGCTTGTCCCATCCAAATGACATCCTGTAATGGTCCAGTAAGAAGTCCTGAAAAGTCTCATAGAAAATCCCGTTTTAGGAACATAAGAGGGCATTTGGATTTTCATAAAATACCTTCAGGACATCCACTCGCTAGAAATGGGATATCTCGTGGGAGAATCCAAGGAGCGTCTCTGTCGTACATTTGAGTGTACATCTTTTGGACCCTTAAAGCGTGACATATTGCAAATGCAAAAAAATAATTGGTTCTTGAAATCAGAAGATCAATGTTCATTAATGAAAAGACGCAGAGCAGAATGCTAATTACAAGGAAATATACAAAACGAGTTGCTCTTTTGTTAAATCACCACAGGAACCCAGTGCAAAAGTGTTTATAAAGAATTAGACAGCACATTTTTCTTTCTTCATTCAAAGCGTGATGAGGCTACGTCTTCTTTTATAAAGAGTGTCGTAAGATAGCTGTGATCTGTATACAAACCATAGAATGGGACAAAGCCATCAACAGAAAATGGTCAGTGGGACACGCATCAAAGTTTGTGACTCCTGCTGTGAGCAACACTTTGTTAGCGTGATTCTTCTATTCTTCCTTCAGCATGTCAAGATGATTGTGTTTTCACGTTTTTTTTCGTTCGTTCGAGTTGTTGATTCTTCCGGTTATCATCAACACAATGTTTCCAACTAATAGTTGCTGGAAGAACTTAAGAAACTGTTTCGAGAGGGACGTTATATTAACAAACTAACAATATATTAGATTGTTAATTATATTAAATTATATTATATTAAATTATGTTATATTAATTTAACAAATTAATATAATTAGTTATAGAAATATAAAATTATATTAACAAAATAATTCATGAAGTTCTCAAAGAACTTTAACTTGTCTTGAAGTATTTATTAACAGCATTATTACAGAATCTTTCAACAAACTTCTTGTAGGATTTGAGCCTTTTTCTAGGTAACTATGAGCAAAATAATTAATGTAACTTCAGATACAGTTATGACGGAATTGATTACCAGAATAGGCTTCTGGAAACACCTTAACTTCTCCCTAAAGTATTTAGTAACACAATTATAATCAGGTCGGCATCTAATAAACTTTAGCCCCATTCTTAGCAGTTTTCAGTGTAAAATTCTTAACGAAGTTTCAAGTGGGTATCTAATACCATTTTAGCTTACTAACAGAATTATTAAAGAAGTTTCTCATTGGCTTTCGGAAGATTTTTTTACTCTTTCTCATTATTTATTAACTCCTCAGGCAGGTATTTAAATAGCCATTTGAGAGGCATTTACTCCGAGAGCTTGTTCTACTACTCCGAGAGGTATTTATTGACCTAGCAGAACAGTTTTCAACAACTTCCTTCAAAATTTCTATTATTTAGAAAATTATTGAAGTGACATAAAATTCAACCTCCATCTAAGTTTTTATTTACAACATTGTTAATGAAGTTAAAATTTCTGGTAGAAATTTAGTCTTTTTCCAAAAAGTTATCAATAAAATTATTAAAGATTTTTCAGAAAGGCTTATGGTACAACTTTAACTTCTCTCTAAATATTTATTAAGAAAATTATTAATGAAGCTTCATCATTTTAGCTCTTTTCCAACTGTATATTAATAAAATTATTAACGAAGTTTCAACTAGGCTTCTGGTAAAATGTTAGCCTAATTGTTAGCAATTACAGCATTAGCAAAGATATATAGACTTTGAGATGGTTCTCTAATAGCACTTTAACAACTTTCTAAGTATTTTAAATGAAGTTATAAATTTAAGACTGTTACCAAGAAACACTTTGTCAGTTGTCCTTCATAACGAATTCTGTAACATTCAACACATGTTTATATTCAGCGACCGAGATATTAATTTATGACAAGCCTTACCTCAATACATCAAATGCAATCTTGCTTTGCAATAAATTGTACTGAAAAGATAGAGACTTATCATTAGTTTACAACTATCCAAAACGGAACGAATTTGAGTAGTTTATTGTAACATTCTTTTTTAAATTAGAAAATAAGAGATAAGGAGGAGAGAGAATAATTCACTGGGAGAATTTTGCAGTAGAAAAAGCACTGGTTGGTTGGTTTGGAGTTTAACGTCTCTCCAGGTTGATTCTTCTGACTTCATCTGTTAGGTTTCTACTCTATATGAAAAAGAGAAAGTGAGTGGTATAGGTGCAATCGTACATACATTATAGCGACAATGTATTAAAATCAAAGCTGGTGAATACAAACTACATGCCTAAGTTTTGATTAAGTTTCTTCCTTACATTAATGTTGATTACGAAAGTAAACTATGCTGACATTATTGCGACAATGTATTAAAATCAAAGCTAGTGAATACAAACTACATGCCTAAGTTTTTATTAAGTTCCTTCCTTACATTAATGTTGATTACGAAAGTAAACTATGCTGACATTATAGCGACAATGTATTAAAATCAAAGCTGGTGAATACAAACTACATGCCTAAGTTTTGATTAAGTTTCTTCCTTACATTAATATTGATTACGAAAGTAAACTACGCTGACATTATAGCGACAATGTATTAAAATCAAAGCTGGTGAATACAAACTACATGCCTAAGTTTTGATTAAGTTTCTTCCTTACATTAATATTGATTACGAAAATGAACGATGCTGACATTATAGCGACAATGTATTAAAATCAAAGCTGGTGAATACAAACTACATGCCTAAGTTTTGATTAAGTTTCTTCCTTACATTAATATTGATTACGAAAGTAAACTACGCTGACATTATAGCGACAATGTATTAAAATCAAAGCTGGTGAATACAAACTACATGCCTAAGTTTTGATTAAGTTTCTTCCTTACATTAATATTGATTACGAAAGTAAACTATGCTGACATTATAGCGACAATGTATTAAAATCAAAGCTGGTGAATACAAACTACATGCCTAAGTTTTGATTAAGTTTCTTCCTTACATTAATATTGATTACGAAAGTAAACTATGCTGACATTATAGCGACAATGTATTAAAATCAAAGCTAGTGAATACAAATTACATGCCTGAGTTTTTATTAAATTTTTTCCTTACATTAATATTGATTACGAAAATAAACGATGCTGACATTATAGCGACAATGTATTAAAATCAAATCTGGCGAATACAAACTACATGCCTAAGTTTTGATTAAGTTTCTTCCTGACAGTGATTATGAAAGTAAACGATGCTATCTAATTTGAACTCTGCTGCAAAGGATACTAAGACACATATCACATTAATTTCCCCCGATCTACATGTACTATATACCGTATTTTAAATCATAGCATTCCCGCTAGCTGGTACCAGATTTATACTAACAAGAATATACGGTATATTGTTTCCACCAATACAAACTCGGGATGGTTTCAATGATCATCGAACCATAGTGCGTGATTCGGACGAGAACAAATCATACACAACTCAGAACTAAGAGTTTATCATACATGAAAATCACCGCTATACCGTACTTACTGCATTTAATCTTTAAACCACAATGAAACAAAATTAACTTTCACAAGAACTAATCTTAGATGTTACTGGAGGTTAATGAACTGTGTTTCATGTACTGTAGAATCAATCCCGTAACATCAAGAGAAAAGTCTACGTCGGAGGCATGTAATTTCGTGTTCCACATCTATGATACAGGGACGCCAGTTCACTCTCAAAAACAAAAGCCTCAGCCAATCACAAGTTTTGCTTAATATCAGGTGCCATGTGCCACTATTGACAAAGAGTGAACTAGAATAATTAGTTAGTTCACACACATACACTGTTCCTCACTTAATGAGAATATGAGTCTCAACGGGAAAGTACAGTCAATTTGCTTTATACTGTTTGCTAAGTGGAATAAAACGCAATACCTACCTCTAATACAACCCCAAAGGCAGTGAAATACTGGATACTTTGAAAATAACTGTTATACACAAAGGCCGGAAATCTATCACATTCCTGGAAGAAACATTGACAGAAATTTACTCTCCCAGGGAAAAATTACTATACCAAAGCTTGTGGATGTTTCTTATAGAAGCATATGTTAGCGCAACATCTTCACATCAGTCGATCGAGGAAGATACAGTCGGACTAATCCGAGAAACTCATGCACAATATTTAACACTAGATCCTCTGTGTCAGGTCTTTAGGAGCACCTTCGTTAATTACGACCGTTGCCCTATCCGACATCGTCATGCAGGGAATATGATGTAAGGTAGGTCCCAAGCACATAAGACCTGATAGGTAATTGGGTGCTAAGTCTTGCGAAGGAGTTGCTTTGGATTAGTAACGAATGTATCTTGCTTGATCGACTGATATGAAGATATTATGCCAACATTCCTTGTATATGAAGCATTTCTGCAAGCTTTGGCACCTGTAGAATTCCCTGGGCAAGTAAAGTTGTTTCTTATGTCTTAATACTTTTCGAAACACAGTTCAAATTAGATCGTTTGATTTCATAACCAACATAAATGCAGGAAAGAAAAGCAACACATACATATCCCATCACACCACTAACTGCGACTTTTTCCTTACATTTGACCTGTGATGTCGAGGTTATTGAAAGGTTGAATCTCCAATTCCACATGACTTTACGAATCGGAGCATAGCAGGTTTTCTGGATCAATACATCTCTCGGTTCTTAACTGATGTGTCATTGATCAATCATCCACAAGTAAACTACTTCCATGGTGACATTTCGGTGCATTTTAGTCTTCATACCGGAGTCACTTCGATCGGCAATTTCTGTTGGACCAACTGTCTGGTGTCCCGGATCTCAACTCCCTTGATTTTTTGTTATAAAGATTTTTCAAATCAGTCGTCTTTCATCTTAGGTGTTTGTTGTGAAAACTTTCCGGAATCGTATAATAGAAGGGTGTGAGATATTATAAAACATCCTAGACGTTTCTAATTTCGTTTATGAAGTTTAACAAGCTTATATGAAGTTTGAATTAATAGAATTTATTTTTGATGAGTATAAGCGTCTGTCAAAACACAGAAAACAAGCCTTTTTTTAGACTTATGTTGCAACTGTCTCTTGTGATTGTTTATATTTGAGAAACAAATGCATGTATTGAACTTACTTCATTTAGGGGACACGTGACATAATTATTTATCCTAACTTGCGATAAAATATTATTTTGGGTGTTACACTGTAAGAAGAGTTATTAACCAGTAGTGACAAATAATCGTCATTATCTAAGTTCAACCTCCTCTTGTGAACAACAGCATCATCCAATTTCAGAAGCCTGTCGTATTGAGAAACACGTACACAAAATGCCTCCAAAGGTTAACAAATGTAATTTCACGTGACCTATGTTTGAAAGTGTACGTAGGAAATAAAATAAGTGAAGAGCAGGCCCGTATCCAGGGGGGACACGGAAGGTCGCCCCCCCCCCTGAGTTTTTACTGTCTCCTCTAAAATTTTCATGGTAGGCTTGCAAATGAACTATAATAGGGTTGGATCGAGGTCCTCTAACTTGTACCGCCCCCTCCCTACATTTTTGGGAATGGTGAAGAGTATGCTGTAGCTACTAGTTAAAAAATTTCTGGTAAGTAGATTAAATAACTTGATTATTGATATTATACTCCATGTAAACTAAAAATCTTGCATAATACATAAATGATTCACGTCTTGCTATGAACTGGACTGAACGATCCCATAACGTTTCTATAGACTAAAAGTTAATACATTTTTTTTACTCTAGAAAAATAAAATAGATTGATCTGAATCGGTATGAGAGAAAGCAAACAAGAGAAAAGTAATTTGTAGAAAATGAAAAATGTAGTGAATTTCTTTTCAAGTCTTTGTTTGGGAGTTGTGTTGTTGACGTCGTTTCCGGTAAAACTTTTAAAAAAGAACATCGCATTGTAAAGGAACGAAAATAATCTAGGACGTGTATAAACAATTAGATTCTATTATTTTAAACAATTGTGCTACAATTCTCACACTATTGTTCCATTATATGACACGGTTGAAGTAAACATTAGACATGTTCGCATCTTCGTATAAGTACGCACGAAAGTCAATTCTAAGTAGCTCGTCACCTTGTAAAAATCCTGTGCTTTTGTCTTCTTTTATTTCGTATTTTGACTGGCGCTTTATCCGTGTGTCCGTGTTGATGGTAACTGTCTTTCCTTACGTTTCTGTCGGGCTAAATTTCTTTGTTTCTTTTTCATTTGATCTTCCAACAAACGACAATGGAAGTTGCGTACTGCGTTATTTACGAATACACTGGAAGACATACTGTACCTAACAGAACAGAAGCTATTGCATGTTAATGCGTTTCTCAACCGCAAAATGGGTGGATGACTGGTTAAAGTTTGTCTTCTTTATAACGGTACTTCCATCTTAAAAGGTGGAAAAAATAAATAATAGAAGAACGACGAAAGATGTTCACAGCTAAGATATAAATGGTTCTTATTTCGTACATACTCAAATCAGTGTTGCTAGCCTGAAGTGGATTTTTTTTCGTAAGAAGAAATTGATGCTGATTTGAAGTGTTATACTATTATTATTATTATTATTATTATTATTATTATTATTATTATTATTATTATTATTATTATTATTATTATTATTATTATTATTATTATGGCTGCTTGGAAGATTCCTACGTGCAGAGCAAGCTGTTTCTAATAAATAAAACAAGCATATTATAGATAGAATATTCAAACGTTGATTTCAAAAGTAATAAACATTATAGCGTGATGTAAGTTATTTTTTGTATCTTCACGGATATTGATAGATATAAATCTATCATTTTTTATAGTGTTGTCCGAAACAGCTAAAAATTGTGTTAACAATCTTAAAATTGGAGCTATAAATATGGATACAGTTTTTTAATAACTCTACACTAAAAACTCCATAATTGTACCAACTTGTCTCAAAAGAGTCTGAAAAATTAATTTCAAGTTTGGGGAAATATTATTTGATAATAAGTGTTTGTCTCCAACAATATCTTTGAATGACAATTTTTATTTCGCGGGTAACAAGCCCTAGATCTTACATATAGCAAGAATGTTAATTTAAGTAGGGCTACAATTAATTTCTGGCACCAATGCTTGTTTACGTAACGATGTTTGATATTCTGTATAAAATTTCCCCTGCTGTTCACGCACCTTCTTCCCTAAACACAGTTTGAGGCAGTCAAAAAGGGTTTTCGAGTCTTGAGTTTGATGTATTTTCTGTTGATCCTTTGAAGTCGGAATTAAAGTTATCATTTTGTAACAACTAACACAATGTTTTGATTGCCCAATAGTACAATAGTATTGTATTTGTGCTATATATGTCTCGCCGTATAGACTTTTTTCTTTTAGAGATCTACAACTTAACGTGGAATCTGAATCACATGAGCTCCCACCGGAAATTTTGAGTCTTTAGGAGAAGACACATTCCTTATGGATAAAATTTATCAAGAATAAAAGAGTAAAAACAACTGAAATTTATATATAGATACATTATGATAAGTGTTTGAAAGCATCGAGAAACACTTAATGTCACTAGTTCCCAAATTCGTGCCTATGCAGAAAAACTCATTTATACATATTATATATAACTACCCTAGGCAGTTGTAAATTAGTATAAAAGTTACTAAGTGGTTCTTTGACTGTGCTAGGCATATTATAAGCTGACAAAATGCAGTCTCTTCCAAGAATTCAAAACATACAGTACTATATATGAATCGAGTAACACATTTGCATTTCACTGGTTTAAAAGGGAATTGTGCATTTACGCCTGGCGTAAATAGCAAAGAAGAAAGTGGAGAGTTACTTAGATGCAAAAGTAGATCTGAAAAAATTGGTAGAGATTGCTACACTGAGTAAAATGATGTATTTGTAGAAAATGTTTAAGATGAGTGTTGCTATATCATTTCTGCTTCTATATTACTCTAACAATAGTTGTTGGTACTTGTGTTGTAATTACAACAAGTTCTCGCAATTACACAATTTCAAGCAGTGATGGATACTTTACCAATTCTCATCACATCTTTGGATCGATTTGAGATATCAAATTGCTGCAAACGGAATTATGACTTTCTCTTTTACTTTAAAAAATCGTGATTGAACGTGATAGTTGTTTGAAATAAAACCTCTTGAAAAAGAGTGGAATCTTCAATCAAATTAACTACGTTTCTATTTATTAGAAATAACGGCATACTAAGTATTCGACACTTTAGTACTTTCAATGCGCATTACCTTGGCCTTGGTTATTGCTGTTGTAGATACCCTCAAAATTTGGATGTTTACGAAGCTGGAATGTCCTTAGTTTGTAAAACCAAATAATGTTGTAATGTAACATGTAAATTTGAAATATGTAATTTTCTGACGTAATGCCATTTGAAATCATATAATTTCAAGTTGGTTAGAAACTTTGTTAATGTGATGGTATTGCAGAGTATGCCGCACAATGCTTCCTGTCGATATTGGTATCATAAGAAATTTCAATGTTTCTTATTTATTAGTTTAACAATGACAAAGGCATTGCAATGTAAATAGCTCACCCTGTATATAATGATTTGTTTCATGTTATGTACCCAAGAATTTTGTAATTATGTTAGAGAATGTTTAATAGTTTAATAAATACAAAAAAATACTCAATTTCGTGTTATCAGTTTATTTCAAACATGATTTAATATAAGCTATAGTAGTAATGAATTTACCATTTACACTTTTTAAATTTTCCTGACGTCCCATATATGTGACACCTCATTACAAGTTAACCCCTGGCTATATCACGCTGAACAGTGGGGCCAAACCAGGCAATTCTTGGCAAAAACTCGCAAAATGAAGTAAAAGATTGACTCGATATAATTTGTTATAATGAAATCTTATTAATTGTCACATAAGATAGTGTGCAGGAAAGGAAGTGATAGCAGCTTACAACGAACTCATGGCACGTGTAAACTTGGTTATCCACCGAAGCCGAAGACATGCTGATTAGTGACAGAAGATAGGAAATTGACTTCGAATGCGACTATTCCTATATTGCCTATAGATATTCAGTGGCTGGTAAAGATGATGACACGATCCACATGTATGTATCGTTTTGTATATTTACAATATTGATGTGATATGTAGTAGTACTACTTAATATCATATTTGGAAAGTGCTGTGGTACTGAAAGCATATAAACTATGGCCAAACGAGAGAATGGCATTTTAGCAGAAAATGTGGCATAATATATCTGTGATTTTTTAATATATGGTAGCGGAAACATTGTTCTTATTGTATGCAAAGAGAACACATATTGGCACTTTTGGGAAATATACTGCATGAAAATGTTTGAGGAAAAACGCATTCTGGATGTAGTGCTGCTTATGAATTTGAGCTGGAATGAATGTGGGAGCAAGTGTTATGTTATTGAACCTTCGATCCCCATCACGCACTGACAAATTTGAATATAAGTCGATTCTGGGAATTTTGCCTCCAGACTTCGTTGGGGGCCACGCCCCCAGGCCCCATCTTGTTCCCAACATTTAGTCATACTTCTCTGGCATTTACCAACAGAACTAAACTCTAGTCAATCATATTTGATTGGTGGTGGCGACATTTTGAAACGCCAATGTTTCCTAAACAATTTACGGACCATAAGGTAGCACCATATTAAAAATGGTATTGATCAATTCAGTTTTTTTTTTTTTTTTTTTTTTTTTTTTTTATGCGTGCACAGAAGTGATATTGGAATCAACTGTAATAAGCCTCTGCTCGCTTCAGCTCAGAATGTTCCAATCAAAGCCCTGAAATGAGCCCACGCATTGTACGATGCAATATATATGAAATAACCTAAACAAGTTACCAATGAGTGAAAATCATAATATGTTTAATATATCTGATAATATATTCATATCAAGAACTTGTGATGAGATAATTTTTTATGTATTGAAGCGTCCTTGCGTCTTCATTGTCATAACGAATCCTCCACAATTTTGAAATTATTTTGAGAAGCAAGAACTTTTCTTTAATTTTATTATTCTTCAGTTGTAAATTGAACATTTACTTTTCCTTTCATGCGCAAAAATGTAAGCCAATCGTAAATTGCCAAATCAAAGCACATTACCTATGCGTGTGTTTATGCAAGTCATATAATCTGTTATATAATTCCCAGCTCCTGCCAAGTGAACTTTGTGGTGGACAAACACCGTGTGAGTGGGTTTTCTCTGGGTTCTCCCGTTTCCTCTCACTTCTTTTATTCCGCAATTTCATTCATTATTCATCATCACCGCCTCCTTTGGCCTAACCAGCATAACCGTGGGACGTAAAACTCTAAGATTTCATTTCATTTTCTGTTATATAATTTAGGCGCGAATATAAGGAATATTTCTGTTGTGATGTAAAACTATATATTTTTGATGAAATAATGTCGAAATAAGATTAACATTTCAGTTCACGGATTTTTTTTTTTTTTTTTTTTTTTTACACTTTCAAAGACATGTTCATATAGTGCATCTTGGTGCGTGCCACCTAAAAACTGTATTTTTTTTATTGTTGTTTGCTTGTAAATTTATTTTATGGCCAAATCTTTCTTTTACATATTGAATACATTATTCATATTCACTGCACTGCGTAACCACTGCATACTCCGAACTAATTGGTTTTCTTACAATTTTCTGCTTCATATTGCGCATTTCAATATTGTTTTGCCAAGAATTCAGTGCTTGCCAAGAATTTGTTGTGCGTTGCTACAACAAATTATAATTATGCTTTACATTTAGTATAACATACATAAAAAAAATTCGAAAATTTTATTTCTCAAGCTTTTCAAGAATATCTGAATAGAAACTTCTAGATATAGTTTAAGAGGTCAATTCACACGACAATCATAACAACCACAACAACAATAGAATACGATTTATTTTTAAAGGTTACATTCTGCCATAATCATACCCATAAGAGTGAAAAAATGCCCCTAAAATGAGTCAATAACAAAAAAAAAAAAAAGCATCTTTGCTTAAGAAAAGGTCTTAAAAATTCAATCAGGAAAGCCGCTAAAAACACTCGAACCCAGGGCCTTCCGATTGCGAAGTGAGAATGATAGCTATCCTTTGCCTGATTCGTTTAATTTATTTGGATAGCATCCACCCTTTGACAGTCTTTCGGGTCCCAATTTGAGAACCATCGTATTATAGTTCATTGCAAATGAACTATAATATGGCGATGAACTATAATATGTTTGGATCGGGTCCCCCTAACTTCTAGCGGGCCCTTCCTACATTTTTGGGCTAGCTACCGCCCTGCGTCTCAACCCTGTGCGACCTTTAAAACTTACCTATGAAACTTACGGGAATTACGTTTTCAATTTAATACAGCGGAACTATAAGTATTTTTGTTTGTATTACACAAAATATCTTAAAATACCCTTAAGTAGACCATTAGTTAGGCTAGAATTACTTTCCATACAGAAAGTAATAAACAAAGTCGCATTAAACAGCTGTACAATAAATAAACGCAGAGCGACTAATCAGTTCTCTTCACGCTTTCATTGCTTAATTTCTCAAATTAATTTTGAACGTTCCGTTAAAAGTGAAGATATAGGAAAAGAACTCGCTCTTAAGAGCTTTTACTTACTAGATCTACTACCTCACTCTGCAAATTTGTTTCTAATTGTTCTTGAAAAATTAGTTTTTGTTTTGTATATGAAATACCATTATAGTCTAATTGTCACATCAAATGTCTCAAAATATTCGCTTTGTTGATATTTTATTCTATTCATGTCTGGAATGCTGTGTACAGTATAGTGAAAAAGTTTGTAAACAGAACGCTGCAGCCTAGTTGTTGCGCATCTAATCCTACATTTCCCCACTCCCTTCTCCGCGACGATGATGTTTTGCAGTGTTGCAATCTGGAGGGAGCGGAATGGTCTGAGGATTTTCTACGACATTTGAGTGTAAATGCTGTATATTGATTGCACTAAATTTTTAATGCATTTTAATATTTTCTCTTTGAATATTAAATGAATTAAGTAGGATTAGGGGTATTCCTTACCAACGTAATATATGAATTAAAAGGTGGAAAAGTTCGCAATGAATCTTAATGAAAAATAAATAAATAAATGATAACAGAAATCACCTTCTAAATATTTTCCATTTCTCCTTCAGTTTCACTCTCCCACTCATCTGAATCTGTATCGGCCGATGAATCTGAGTCTGAATCGGTTTCACCAAATCTAGTTATCAGTTCATCTACACGCTCATCCATAAGTCCGTCTCTTTCAAAGTAAGAATCTTCAATTTTTTTCACGTGTTCAGAACATTTTACCCATTTCTGTGGTGAATATTCATTAAATAACTTTCCCAGTAATTCTTTCTTTTCATCCAGTGAATCGGAAATGCATTGCCTTGCTTTGCTCTTTATTCCCCCTTCCCCCCCACACACAAGTTCAATAGGATTTAAGTCTGCGTGGTAAGCTGGAAGTCTTATTATAGTGTGCCTCGCGTTTATAAATTTCTTGTCAATCGCGTATTGTTTCACATAAGGTACATTTTGAATTCTTAAGAAAAATTGTCTTTTGTTCATTCTCCACAATGTATTTACTCTATTCTCCGCTTCAATTTCGGTTTCGTTTATAGGTTTGTCTGTCGCTGATAGCCACTGTATCATGTCGCTTTTAAGTAAAGACATAGATAGTCTTTTATTGATTTGAACATTGTGATAACTGGCATTATCAACGACAACAACGCTGTTTTCGGGAAGATTAGGAAGTAGTTTTTCATCGATCCATTTTGAAAAATTTCTACTGTTCATCTCATCATGATAATCTCCACTTTTTCTGCTTAGATTTGGACAATAATAGAGCATTATCAACAAACCCAAATTCCCCTCCTGCATGGACCATAATAAGACGTGGCCCTTTTCCAACAGTTTCTGTTGCACCTATTTCACTCTTACTTTGCCAACACGCCAGTACTGAATGTGATGCGTGAATGTAGGTTTCATCTCAGGCCGGGCCCGTGAATTAATAATGTGAGGCCCGACTCGAGTTAGCATTTAGGCCCGACCCAAGGGCGCCGATTTCTCTGTAAAGTTGGGGGCATTCAGATGCAGAAGGTATATACATGAGGATTTTAAAGCAAATTGCATTCAAATTATGCCAAATAATGTATATTCATAAATACAATAGGGGGCCTACATGACCTTTGGGACCTCGAACATATAACTAGGGTGATAATTAAATCAAATATTTTAATTGCAACTATACCAAATATTTTGATCCGCACTTCTGGAAGAGGAACTAGCTGAAATAAAAGAAATCGTTGAACGAAGTTTTCTCTACTAGTTATAAGTTGTTATAGTTTTTTTTTTTTTTTTTTATACACAAGTTGTATCTTCGGCCTTGGAAGTTGAATAATTATTCATTCTTACTCAGAAGGATGGGGGGGCGCAAAATATTAAACATTATAACACTTGAGACATAGTTTGTACTAACAATAGACTGAAAGCAGCTTATTTGTTGTATTATATTGACAAAAATACTTTTGTCAACTCGTCTCATTGAAGTAAGACAGAAATATTTCCCTTTCAGAAAGGTGCGCCCCCCGTTCTGTATTCGCCCCTGGTTCAGTATCGTAATGTTCTAGTAGGCTCGGCTGTCAGTTCAGTCTTTAATGTGGAATCCAGAAAATTAAGCCATTCGCCTTCTGGTTTCTCTTCGTTTTAAAGCTTAATAACGAACATACGCAGAATATACTACCGTAGAATACGAAGAGCTACCACCGCAACGCATTTTCGAAAGCGGGATTAAATGAAATGGACCACTGATATGAGAATTACGAGTCGATACTGTAGGTATAACGCTACACGGTAATATTTGTCATTTATTTTAGCAGGTGATATTTGTTGTGGCATAAGTTTGCTGAGTTAGTATCACTGGTACTTTCAAGGCCAGATCAGTGGATGGAAGAGTAGTAGGAAGGGTGGTGGAATACGAAGTGCTCCCCAGCGATCTGCGCATCTTGGTTTGAAACTTGTCGAGAGGCACACTTACTGACAGTGATGCCAATTTAGCATATTTTTGATTAATCTAACCTATTTGAAAAGGCATTTAGCCATACAATCTACGAAATGCTTATAGCCTTATATATAGCTTATTTTATGAAACACTTTTGTCATTTTTGTTCTCTTATTAACCTTAAGTTAATTCTAAAAATACTTTTTCTTTGAAAATAAAGTGTAATTTTAAAAAATTAGCCTATTTGTCATTATATATTATCGTATTGATTTCTCCAGACAGAGGTTATTTTAATACGCAATGAACACTTGTTTTACATTCTTCTTCTCTCTCTCCACCCTCAGATTTTCAACTACTTAATAATTTTTATGGACTCAGAAAGAATTTTAATGCTGCTCCCGTAATGTCACCGTTTGCTACTTTTTAATTATTTTAATTTTCGCATTTCATTGCAAGAATGAGAGTTTTCTAATACAAATTTAGTAAACTATTCGGTTCTTCAAGCCACAGAAATTGTTTTTGCTTATTAAAGGAAACAGATAGGATATCTAATTAGTTTGAAAACTCTCAATGCAATCATGATGATTCATGTGGATGTACGGAGAAATAAGAAGTGTTTGTAAGAACTATGACCTGCCGAAAGAAGTACTACTGGAAAATTGGGCAGTCTATCCGAACACATGCATCCAGCTGCAGTGCCTCGGCTAGCTACGACGTCATCGATGATGACTTATTTCAATTCAACTCATAACATGGCTATTGACTGTCACACACCAGATGAGTTGTTGATGGATTTTATTGTAATTTAAGGTCATGTATATTGCTTGTTAGTCTTCAGCGAATAAAATTCAACATTTCAAATTTTATTATAATTCACTTATAATCCTACACATAAAAATGGAGTTTAAAATCTACAATGTGGGTTATAGGTTAGCAATTCAAAATCTAGTCTTTTTTTTTTTTTTGCGTAAAAGAGCTTATTTCTGAAGGCCATCTAGCATATTTTCTTCAGAGGTTGTTGGCAACACTGCTTACTGACTGAACCGAAGTGCTGCTCAATGAAAACCACCGAAACACACCGCTTCATAGCAACAATGACCGAACCAAAATCGAGAAGTAAAAGAGCGGTTCACGAGTGAGCAACAGGGGCGGATCCAGGACGGACTTCTGGGGGGCGGTGGGTTGTCATATACTGCTACTATTAAGGGCTCCAAACTTTGGGATCGGTTATATATATATATAAATAAATTTTCCTCTTCTGGGGGGGGCAATCGCCCCTTCTGGATCCGCCCCTGGTGAGCAATATACAAGATTCACGTGTCTCGAACATTTCAGCTCTCGAAGGATCACGGAACTCAAAGAACCATAACTCTCAAAAAGCCATGACTTCTAAAAAAAAAAAAAAAAAACGTAAGTCAGTACAGATGATCCACGATTCACTTGCTCATTCAAAAGAGCTATTCAAAAGATTCGGCTCATTCCCGAGTTACGCGTTACTACTCTGTGTCTTCACCGACTATACAGGAACAAGAACTCGTTGCTAAAAAGCTAATTACCAAGGGAAATTTCCCAGATATTTAAAATTCTTTCTTTAGATAAATACATAAACTATAAAGAATACATTATAGCTAGTGGCAATTCATAGATAATAAGTATTGATCTCGATTATACTATTCGTATCAACTACCAGTAAAATATACTTATTTCACTACTGTCATGGCGAATGGTATCGAAGTGAGTGTCTAGTTAGTGTCCTCACTAAGTTAAGACTTGACATGTTTAATCGACTTCGTAAAGTCACCCACCGAAAATCGGAAAGCTTCCCCGCACTCAGTTATATTTACGGATAAGATTCTATCCGTTATAGTTTGGTTTACCAAGTTGGTCCATTATAATAGAATTTTCTTCTACCCTGTATAATTTTCATTTCGCCACTATACCATCTATCACAAATTCTGAATAATGCTCTAATTACTTTCTTGTCATCTTTTTAATTATCTCCAATCTTCCTCGTTTCCATTTCTGTTCCTGTACTTTTTTCACAGATTTTCGTTCGACATTATAAATTTTCTCGATTCTTCTCCACTCTTAAATTTCTAAACTAGACTTATTTGTTTTCCATCACTCTTTCACAACATCTAAATGTTTCCGTTAGGTAAACTACAATACTCACAATACTCAACAGAAAACATTTATGATTTGTCATAATCATGACACTTCATTCAGTGGATTAATCTTTCATTTTTTTCTGCCTAAAAATGTCCTTCGTCATGAGTAAACATTTATTTACGATTCCCGTTCCAGACCAACTATTATCACTTAAATACCGAAAAAGTAATCATATTTTTTTCCTCCTAACTTTTAATTTTTATAGTTGCTACAGTGACAATAGCCATTGCTGAGAAGCCCTCCCTGCTAGTCTAATGGTTAGTGCGCGTCTTTGGTGTACCTGGTACCGGGTACGATTCCACCTGAAACTGTGCTTCCATGTCTCATATAGGATCGGTCCTGGAAAGGGACGCTGTACTTCAATAAACAAAGATTCCATTGCCTAGTAGCAGCAATAAAATGGAGGGGAAAAACATAATGTTTAAAACAATAATAATAATAAGCATTTGTATCACATTTCTAAATCAATGACCAAAATACATATTTTATTCATTCGTAACACTCACTAGAGTAGTGTAGATAGGTATCACACCTTCTGCTTTTCACTTGTTTCGTTTTCGTAAACTCAATTGAATTGATATTTCTAGTGTCACGTTCCGCGTATATATCCTGTAGACTATATGAGACCGATGTTGCCATGAGCATCATATGTGGTGCTCACCTTATTTTTCTGTGGGGCCCTGAGCAACATATATGATGCTTATGCTCGATATCACAAATTACTAACCTATTCAGATTCATGAGCATCATATATGATGCTCATTGTCACAAATTACAGTAAGACCATGAGCATGAGCTCGGCTCCCATTGGTACATTTTCGGGAGAAGCAAAATATCGCGACAAGAATGTGACATGACTATCCATAATTGAGCCAAATGTAAGAAGAAATTTATGGCCTCCTGGGAGCAGTACCCTCAAATCACCTTGGCAGTCAACCTGTTAATGAAGATGAATATTTGTGAAACAAAAGAATGCAAATATGCGAGGAAATTAGAAAATTTCGAAAAAAAATCCAAGAATCACGATGTAGTCCACAATAAACCCATATGGTCTACTCTAAAGATTCCTAGCATCAGATATGAGCGCTCTACCACTGAATAACCATATTTCCCCACCATAAATAGTCGTACAATTGTATTTTATAAAGCCTGGGGGCACGGTGGCTCAGTAGTAGAGCGATTATCTTTGATGCATAAGGTTCCTGGTTCGATGCACTGCCAAGTAAAATTTTGGTGGACAACATTTTTGGTGTTCGTAGTCAGTTTATTTTCATTGGAATTGAAATGGATAAAAGAAAAAAAAGCTATAAGTTTAGGAGATTGGTTAATGATCTATGTGTTGTAAGAACTGAAAAATAGTATTTTATACAGGGATGGTCAAGGTTCACTTCAATTGATATTTATTCTATGCAAGGCATTCTGACTTGTAGGTTTGAAAAAGTCGAATACTTCACAGAAGTCACTCACAAAATGTAGTACACGTACACTTTCAACAGTACACACATTATTACACTTTGATTCAAAAGCATTTGAGATGTTTTCAGCACAATTTAATAAAATAAAAATAGTATTTTTTCATAACTTTATTTTTCAGTAAACAACACTTTTATACAACACACAACTTTTTTCATTTATAATTATATATATATATGTACACTCACACCTATGTTCGTACGTAACATACAGATATACATACATGTCGGAAGCATATAAATATCTATAAATTACGATTCTCTTTTTTTTAAAAAAATAATTATATATATGTATATGCATCTTATTACAAAAAATATGATAAAAATTTGTAAAGCCATTTTGTTTATGTATTATTTTATAATTAATAAAAAGGCATACACAACATATAAGCAAGTATCTAAAAATAGGGTTAAGATAAATTTTTGCTTGAAAGTTTAAAGCATGTTCACACATTTATGACACTGTTTTGGAGATGCATTTTACAAGATTTTATGAATTTGGGAAGTAAGAAACCTTTTAAAATGTGTAATTTCTACCGTTATTTTTACTACAAATATTTAATAGGTTGTACTTTATGTTTTTTAATGTCAAAAGTCTTCAAAGTAAACGTTTTAAAGAACTATATGTATCAGTCGTAAAGTCAGTCAGGAGAAAGATACAAACTTAATTATTGAATAACTATTTAAAGTATACATTTGTTAAATATAGGCCTATATATTTCATTTATTTACTAGGTAAAATATGAAAGATATGCTATACTTCGTAAACAGAGACATCTGCACATTACATGGGAAGATAAGAAGAATGCTACAAGTCTGACCTTGAAAACTTATGTAGACCAACTCAAGGATATATATGCGTATAGGTACAGTATATGAACTTCCATTATTTAGGTTACATTTGTTAACAGAAATTTGCCAACAATAGCGGTATTGTTGAGCGAGAAACAGAAATACAGTTCTTTTCTTTTCAAAAAGGAAATAGTTTTATAAGTTTACATATAAGGCTGTAAAAACAGTTAGTGGAGCATTGAAAAAATGGGAGCAGATTTGAACAACACGTAACAAGCTTGTTGAATCTTGTAGATGGTACTATAGAAGAAAAAAAAAAGACATTTGCACGGAACTTTGTTACTTATTTCAAAAGAAAACAAGAGAAAAAAGTTCAGTTAACACGGTATTAGTCAACACAACTCATTCATAACTATTAAATATATATATATATATTCGTTCAAAATCCATTCTTCAAGAAATACATATTATATAACTAACAAACACCGTTCTCATTTTTATTTATTTTTGGCTTTGTAATCTAATAACCCATTTAATAAAACGGTTCTTTGGTAAAGTCAGTATGTCAAAAAAAAAAAAAAAAAACTAGTCTCAAAATTGGTGTCACTAAGCGTCAGTTCAGTCTTAGTGTCAGGTTAGTTTCATTAGTAACAACTAAGGGAAAATTAATGTAATCAATAATAGCTAGTGGAATTAGAGAAATCGCTAGGACAGAAATATTATAATCGTTTTTAAGTATTAGTATTTAATTTGACTTCTTTTTTAAAATTATGTTTTGGAAATTATTGTAAGGTTAACAATCAGATGGCTGAATCAATGTTCTGCATGTCCCTCAAGTTTTTTTAAAAAATGCAAAATTAATTTAAGTGATCTATCGTTTGAGTAATAATAACATTTTATTTCCCGCAACCTACTAAAAATGTCCACATAAAAGTTTTAAGCAACTAAGAGTGTGGAAAAGAAATAAAGTTTGTCACCAGTCATTAAGCAAAGCGTTACAATAAGAGGTTTTAAGCACTATATCTAAGAGCAAGATTCACCCGCCTCTTTTATTTTGCACCCAAAAATAAAATATTGAAAGAGTTTTTGAGTATTATATCTAGGTACTGTGTTTTTTTAAAACAAATAATAATTAAGCGTTTTGTCTTTCAATACACAATATGATACTCTATATAATAAAGTCACTACATCACTGGTAACATCATCCCCTTTATCTAATATATATATGTAAAAAAAAAAAAAAAAAGTAATTATATTTGAAGTAGCACCCGTAAAGTAACCCTTTGGATCGTCTTCGTGTTCTCAACTAACAGTTAAACTCATCATTTTTCTTTTTGTCACGTTTTTCGTCAGTCATTTCATTAAAAAAAATTGGCAACAATAACAGAAAAGCTTTATAATTAACAATTTTAAAAATCAAAACTATACGAAATTCAATTATTTAAAAACAATAACATAATTCATATATAAAAATAACAATAATGATATAGTTATTTTTTCTATTATTTTAAAATATTTTTTAAAGAAAACTTTGAATAGTTGTGTATATAAAATATTCAATGACTGTTAGTAACAACAACAACATTTAATACATAACAAAAAATATCAATAAATATTAAATAATAACAATATTTTTGTCGTTTCTTTATTATATAATAACAATATAAGATCGAATAACGTGAAAATTGGTAAGATAACAATGAGTGTGCTTGTTTTGTGTGTAGAGTAAGAAAATTTGTAATCTTAAGTCTTGCTTATGTTTTACAAAATTGAACATTTCAATATCATTTAACCCTGTAATAGTTATTCAAATTATTTAAGGTAACTAGTAATAATGAATACTACTTGCCTGAATTATCCATTTCATACAGTTAACTTTCCAAATATGTAAATTATGGTACCTACAATATTACTTTTTGTGATCAGCAAAGATAATTACTTTTTAAATAGAAATTTTGGGTATGAAGTGTCTATGTTACTTCCAATATGCTTTATTGTGAGTTATAACTTAAAGCAAGACCAATATATTACTTAATTTTCTTAATACGTCAGCACATCTTTGTTTTGAGCATAATTTACGCAAATCTCTTAAGAAATTAGAGTAAGAACAGGAAGATATGTGAAGTGTTTATTCACTTTTGGTATTCCATGACTTCTGACCTCTGTATGCCAACTGGTGGGCGGCATCTTCATCACTGGAAGACTTGAAGGATCTGTCGTAGCCTCCAGAGCCGCCACCAGACCATCCGTGAGAAGGAGCGGCGTATGCAACCATGTCATGACCGCTGCCCTTGTTTCCGAACAGCTTCTTGAGACCGATGATCACCGAGAGCAAGAGGGCCAACTTGCTTACCAACAGTGCCTTTCCAGCCAAAAGGAACAGGGTACCAAAGGCAAGAGGAATCATGGTGCCTACTTTCATAATCATACCCATCATCAGAGGCATCATCAATTTCTTCATCTTGCCACGGCCTGAAACCAAACAAAACATTATAATGAATAAAATATCGGGTTTTCAATGAGTATCGTTTACTACAATAATATAATAATTTAAATTTTTGTGTTTCTTGTGTTTCTAAGGAAGGGTCCCTGCTAATGAGTATTTTATTACAACAATATGATTATAAACGATTCATCGGGTTTTTGAAATATGTCAAAAACTATTAATACAATACGTTTATACTAATGATTAAACTAAAGAGCGGATTTGAAAGTTTATTTTTTATTTTTGTAATCTTGAATCGTGGTGATAAATAGCAGCGTAAGCCTGGTTTCCAAAATGGTGTCTCTGCAGCAGAAAGCATTCCATGTTGTGGAATATAAAAAGTGTTTTACCGTTGTTTCGGTGCAGCGTGCAGTCCGTTGATAGTTTAAAATTAGACCGCCACAGCATTCTAACCGACAATGTAAACACAGTAACTACCTGTAAAAGCACAAGATGTCCAAGCGTTTCTCAAGAGGACTTGGTACTTTTCCCTTGTGTACTCCTAGATCTCCTGATTTGATTTTGTGATTTTTTTCCCCTTTTTGGTCATGTGACAGACACAGTCTATGTACCTTCAGTATCAACAGCTTCGAGTGAGTTCCAATAGCGTTACAGCTGCATTTACGACTATTACTAAGGAAATGCTAGAGCACATGTGAGGCGAGCTACAGACTACCGAACAGACGAATGTTATATAACGAAAGGAAGCTACATGGAACATCCGTAATAGTGTGTATGAAACTTGGAAAGTTTCTGCATCTTTCCTTGTATCATTCGTTATTGTATGTGCTGTACATTTCAGCTCCCTCGTGACTAAGCGGTTATCGTACGAGCCTTTGGCGTCAATCAGTAGGTCCACGTCTCATATAGCCTCGCTGCTGAACGGGACGCTAAACTAAAATCAACTCAACTCAACTCAATATTTTTATTAATACAGCTCTTTTAAACCTAATAACTGGTAGAATTTTAAAGTGAAACTTTTTTTTTTTTTTAATATTGGAGGTTAGATAAATTTGTTATGAAATGATAGAACTATAATTTAAAAAGTGGGGTAAGTTCTGTCTTTAAGTTATTCATTCAAATTCAAAAAGTGGTGTAAGTTGTCTAAATTATTCACTAAAATTCAAAAGTGGGACAAGTTCTGTCTTTAAGTTATTAATTCAAATTCAAAGAGTGAGATAAGTTCTGTCTTTAATTTGTTCACTAAAATTCATAGTGAGGTAAGAAATTTCTTTAAGTCATTCAATAAAATTCAGAAATTTGTGTAAGTTCAGGAAATTGTTTCCAACACTATACTTTACCTAGCAAAGTAATTTCTTTATGACACCAGGAAAAATAAAAATATTGGAGATTTATTTTGTACTATTACCTAAAATAGTTACCTTTAAGATTGGTCAATTACAATATTTTACAACAATAAAGTAGATTTTTCTAGGTTGATACCTTTGGTAATAATTAACACTAATTTTATTTTAATATATTATGACGCTGTATTGATATTAGAATTTAAAGTTTATAGCAGATAACTTTATTTAAAAGGTCGTCATCTATTTTGCTCTATCATAGATAGAACGAATTATATTCTCAATATGAACAATATGTTAGCTGAAATATTTTAAAATGGTATAGCTTGCTCTCGAATACTATTTTTTATTTGAGACAAAAGTAGCAAAATATTTAAGTGAATCACTCTGCTGAAGCTTGCAATAAATTCGGAAAAGTAATGAATATTTGCAGAAAGTGCAGTTTTCTTTTAAAGAAATATTCGACATTTTTAAACTGAGCTTATCTTGACGTTTCAAGACAGCAAATATTGTCCTTACAAATATTAAATAGATTTACACTTTAAATTGAAGAAATGATATAATGCAGGAGTAAAAGTGGATCTGAAAAGGTAAGAGGACGGATGACGTCACGCTCATTCCCGTGCCTATATTTGCCCATTGTAATTTTTAGGAAGTGGGGGGACGCCATATATATTTTCAGGAAATAGGGGAACGGCATCCCCAGCGTTCCTCACCCTTTTTCCCTGACATAATTTCAACGTGGGAAAGGAGAAATTTAATGTAAAACATCTCCAAGTTTTGTTTCACCTGTGCAGAAATTTGATAACAAAATTTCGTTATCGATTTTCGAAATATAGTTTTAACATTAGCATCAGATTTCAATATTAGAACCTACACAATGTATGCGTTCATCCTACAATCGCGAACAACACACAATGACTGTCATTTATCTTATTTTAGCGTAAAACTACTTTGAGTTACAATATATAAAGGGTCATGTCCGAGCAGATAAAGCCAGGTAATGAGTGGTCAGAAAATCGCATCACAGTAACCATTTCTAGATGCCTACACTGATACTTTCTATCATTTGGTTTAAGTAGATCTCTAATTACCTCAATGTTATTTGAAGTGCTGTGCCCCTGTCGGGTATCGATCCAATAGCATGCATACTAAAGTCATGCGCACTAAGTTGAATTTGATTTGATTTTGAGTTTAACCCCCCTTTCAGCAGCTAGATTATGCGCAGTGTTCGAATTAAGAGGGGGGATGGCGGGGAAATCCCCCTCTCGTAAAAGATCAACCCCGATTCGTATCACAGAAATAATATAAGATGTTCGCCTGGGACAAATATTTTCCTCTTATATATGTATATAAGGCATCCCCCTCTCGTCCGGAAGATTAATTCGAACACTGATTATACGAGACGTGAACCTACAGTTTAACGTGGGATCCGGACCACATGAGCTCCCACCGAGACTCGAACCTGAGAATTTCACATGAAAGGCGCGAACGCTAACTGCTAATTAAGAAAGCACGTGTATGAGTAAGATACATAGAATATTTTATATAATCTCTCTTCTGTAATAAATTTGCATACAACCCATTAACTGCCATAATTTTTTGTGCGAATATGAACAAATGGAACACTTCAATACTGTTATTTAAACAATAGATATGAGTAATACATAAACTCAGTTTTACAAATGTTACTTTTTTTCCTTTTTTTTAACCAGTTCCTCCTACATACTTAAGAGATCAGCACTGAACATGCAATACAAACGGAACGTGGGAGTTAAAAACTTCGTGTCTTACAGAAACACCAAGTTTTCACATGAGGATGAAACAATTTAGTCTTTCCTGTGAATCAGAAGGTTATGAGGTCAAGTCCTAGAGTAGGTAGTCAGCCGGTGCGGTGTAGGCGCGCAGCAGCAGTAAGTCGTGAAGTCGTATGCGAATTCTGATAGTTGAAGAGAGAGAAAAAAATCACACTCACAGAAATGGTGACACTGACCGACCTAACATTCCAAAGACACTTCGATTACATATATTGCTATGGGAATTTTCCCTTTAACTATATAAGGCTATGGATAAAGAAAATAACTCTGTAAAGGTCTCTAACATATTGACATTACACTAAGTTATCTTACATAGGAATGTTATCCTGTAAACTAGTGCTATCTAATTAAAGGATTCGCCAGCTTGAAAGGCCAGCTACAAGGAAAATTGGAGGGGAAAACACGTAGCCAGCCTCAAAATGTAGGGAGACTGGTAGAATTTACGGGGACCGATATAAGTTTGAGGCCAGGTAACAGTTAGGGGTACCCGATCCAACCATATTATAGTTCATTTGCAAGCCTGTGGTGAAAATTTTAGGGGAGCAGTCCCGGCCCCCTAGCCCTCCTTGGATAAGGGTCTGAGGAGGGGAGTTATGGAAAATTATACAATGATATTATGAAAAATACTCTACTACGAAATGCTAAGTTGAGTTGAGTTTAACGTCCCGTCCAGCAGCGAGGCTATTATGAGACGTAGACCTAGTAACTAACGTGGAATCCGAACCACATGAATAACCAGAGGGACTCAAACCCGGGTCTCCCATGCCAAAGGCGCGTACGCTAACCACTCAGCTACGGAGGAACTCCTACTACGGAATGTATTTATATCTAGAATAGAATCGAGATTGCAAGTAACAAAGCCATATCTAGTACAAAACTAAAGGGGACAAGGTTTAGAAAAAAGAAGCGCCGGATAAACCAGATTCTAAGCCTGTGATTGTTAATAGCTAATGTAGAAGCCGTTTAAGATGAAGAGTACGTATTAGTATGCTGATGTAATAGTATTGACTTTCAAGTGTATCTACATTCGATAACCGTTCGCCTAAGTGGCATTTTTCTGATGTATTTCACTAAAAGAATAATGAGAACCTATGTTACAAAATGTTTGCTCCGATACTTTTTTCTTTTCTTTTTTCGATTCGTAATCGGAAAGTCAACAATTTTTATAGAGATAGTTGGTGAGTACTTCGAATTATATACTCGTTGTCAAACTCCTTCCATAAAAATTGTTGCTTGAGTACCGGAGGATTCTGAAATATGTATTTGTGGAAAGCGCACATATTAGTTCCTTACGGGAGATACCATAGTATTGGAGCTATGGATCTTTCAAGTTCATTTTTTCATGTTTCCGGCAGCGCATAACTCCGAAAGAAAACATTTGTGCACCAAAGTTGGTCTATACCTTTTGTCCTATCTTGGTGTCAGGAATCACCTCCCAAACGTTGTCGGTATTGTTTTGAAACACCCTGTATAGTAAGTGCTATTAAAATCTGAAGAATCGCAGTACCGTAATTAATAATGCATCTACTTATCAATTGGATGAACCTGATCGAGGGGAGGATTTTCTTTCCTGCTCTACCTCTGTTCCAATTATGCTCGGGGATTCACCAGTATCTGTAAAATGGATACCTGAGAAAACTTAGAGGATAAAAGTGACTGGAGCTGGTCATGACTTTCAGCACTTCCAGTGGCGTACGCAAGGAGATTTAAATTGTCCTTGAGCAATGTAACATACTAAAATAAGCATTTACTATACTAGGATATGGAAACGAAAATCACACTTATCCTGAAAGAATATAAAATTCAGTGTTCAGTCTGGTGGGGTAAGTCTGGGGCTTTACCACCACCAGACCGTTTATTCAGCAACCGTTTCTCTTTATTCTGCAGCAATAAAGAGAGGCCTCTCATATACACTCTGTATGTGTAAATGAGATCATGATATTACTAAGAATTTCTTGAAATTGTAGAAAACCATCTACAAAATAACTGTAATTCTGTGAAGCAGTTTTAGTTATAATGTATTTTGCAAACTGCCAGACAAATACTTATTTTCCATACGGTACGAAACAGTTTCTATTTTGTACAAGGGTGCACACCGTATTTGGAATATTCATTCAAATCTTAATTAACAAAGAATTCTCTTTTCACGATTCACAGTTACTTTTATTAGAACTGGCACAGACTTGTTTACGTTATGCAGTCTTATGTAAGCAAACAGAAAGATAGCGGTATATATTAGTTTCAGAATCTGGAGGATTTTAAAATTAAATCTAAACGCGGAAGTTTACAAATTTAATTCAACATCCCTTTTAAGATATTTCGGTATCTTTTCTGACTTAAAGTGAACATTTTTTTTAGTATTTGTTTCTCTGAATATTCAATTTAAATTATAAACTAACATTCCTTCTAGTTGCCAAATCCTGATTTATTGAATACAAAAGTGACCACATTCGTTCTGATGTGATATGAGAGGTCTCACCCGAAAGAAATTAACTGCTAAGGTATTTATAAGATCGCTTCTAACAAATTAATTTTATTGTTTTAAATGACTTTCGTTCTTTTATTTAAACCTTATTACTCTTTACATAAGAAATTCTGGTTAATAGTCAGCTATTTTTCAGAATATACCAAAAGAACCTGAATAGTTGAAATGTGTGATTTTCATCTTGGACTTAATCCAGGTTGAATCTATATGGTTTTCATTCTATTCCTGACCGCTAAGGGATGTTTCGAAGAGGATAATGGATGTTAACTCTCAGATAGAAATAAAGAAACATATTCAGTAGTAACAAATGGTTATTAACATTTATCCTACCATATATGAAACTCAATTGACATCAAAGGTACTTGGGTTGCATAAGTACCAAGGATAACTGACTGATCGAAATCACACTTTTTGTAATGAAATTATAATTTAATTTTTTCAGTTTCTAAATAAACGAAATGATGTTAACATTATTTTTTTCCTTTCTCTTTAGTCTTCTTGAACAATTAGTTGTTCGTTTTGGATTAAATTCTGGGTAATTTGAAATTTAATTTCATCACTGAGTGATGGCCACCTAACCTGTAGTTCTTAAGTGAGTTTGAACCACACTTGTTTTTTTTTTTAATTTCCATGGTAACTTACTTTATCTGACACTACTACCTCTAGGTAAATTGGTTCACTTTTCCTTCTCAATTTCCCATAGGTACTAAGAGGAAAATTCTCCTAAGTATCTTGTCTTTCATTTCAACTTAACTTCTTGTTTATTTCGTAATAGTTGTGTTTTTAGTAAAAGAAAGAAAGACATACTTGCGCTTAACATATCTTTACCAGAATATAATTTCACAAGTTAAAAAAAAAGAACCTGGGTTGCCATCTTTTGGCATAAATATTATTTTTAAAAGTTTAAGGATATTCTCAAAATGGCCCAGTTCTAGCAAAAAATGTTAATGGCAGGCCCGTAGCCAGCCCAAAAATTTAGGGGGGGGCGGTAGACCTTAGGGGGGGCCCGACTCAATTATATTATACTTCATCACCATATTATAGTTCATTTGCAAGCCTACCGCGAAACTTTTGGGGGGCCAGCCAAAGTTTAGGGGGCGGCCGGCCCCCCTAGCTCCCCCGTGGATACGGGCCTGGTTAATGTAACTAACATTCTTTATACTTCTCATATATAAATAGCTTCAGTACTGAACTTGATGCTAAACTCCAAACTTTTTTTTTTTTAATTTATGCAATCAAACATACTTTAACGCTGATATCGTTTCATACTCTTCATGTTGACTAGCATTTAAGAAATATATTCCTAGCAAAAGAGGTGTTCAAAGCAAAAATAGTTTAAATAACTTCCTACTACTTATGCAACCATACATGTTTTATTGTTGAAGTGGTTTCATACCTATCTGGCTTCGCTTAAGTTAGATAACTATATTACTTGCTCACGTTTTAATGTAATAATCTTTTCAAACAACTTCTTTCCAAATTTTGTAGCTTTTTCTATATACCGAAATGTCTGCACCGCCTAGTGAAATGAATATTTTTTACGATGTATTTAACTGATTGCATTTAAAGCTATCTCTTTCTGTTTGGAGGGGCGAATATAGGGGCTCAGTGATAGAGTGCTTACCTCTGGTACCTGAGATACCTGGTTTAATCCCCCTGCTAAGTAAGTTTGTGGTGGACAACATCATGTCCGTGGGTTTTCCCGGGCTATTCCCGTTTCCTCTCACAATCAAATGCTTTCATCATCACTCACTTGCTTTAATCAACCATCTCCCTTAGCATAAAGGGCATAATCGTGGAACATGAAATTAAAAAAAAAATAATTTCATTTGTTTCTTCCTGTTGGGAATTCTAATGTAAAATCTTTCGTAGGCCCTACTTTTATATTACAGAACTTCTGAATACAGTCCAAATACTTTACGGTATGTTTATACGATAATTAATTGAAATTAAGATTTCCCGTTAATCAAATGCTAATTGACTTGGGTTTGAATTCCCATGAAATATTCTGATAACTTTCAGTATTGGGAATAGTATCGTAAGGAAATTCGGGAAATTACTTGAATTTAAAGATGTGAACTCTGGTGTAGAAGGCTAGAAATAACTGTTTGTAAAATAGGGGCGTAGAAGGTTCTATGGTTAGAAGGCTCTATCCCTTGGCAAGTCTAAAGAAATTTATTTTACAGTAGGTACGAGTAAAGGAAGTTTTACTCTAAATAATCTTAAAGCATAAGTCCTTACTCTCGTATATGTTGACTAGCTATCAATTAATTAAAAGTCTTAGTAACACAGATTTGTTGGAATACAACGTCATGAAGACCTTTTTAATTACGAAGCTAAAATAATATGGAGAATATCATTAACAATTACAGAAAGTAAATGAAGTAATTGTATAAATTAATTATGGTATCTTGTGTAATAAGAATTGTAATGTGAATGCTTGTAAATTGGGAACAATTGGTGGTAAATTTTTTAAAGTTTATTTTTATGGAAACCAATAATATTAGCTATCTCCACTATCTACGGAGGATGAACTTTGCCATCAATACCTATCTATCACTGTGCAAAATTTATGCATAGTATGTTTTTAGCTATTATTTCATAGCTTAAAAACGAGTAAGAAAATGCAGTGTGAATGCGTAAGAGTTTTGCGTTTGTTTCGCTCTCTCAGCTCATAAAAAAAAGCCAAAATTTTCTCATAAATAACTTAATTTTATAACAACTAAAATATTTTGTAATAAAGCCCTATTTCTAAATTCTATCTAGCATGTTATCCTAGACAGAGGAAGTACTGGAATAAATTTCTATTAGAATTATAATTTATTAATTTATAACCGAAAGAAATGTCACTAATCTATTTAAATTCTAACTAAAACAATTTGGTCATTTAAATAACTTTATGAAATTCGTACACGTAAGAATTTGAAGAGATTATATACTTTTAATATATGTGTGGACAGTGAGTGTGTTAAATATCTTACATTAAGAAAAGTTGCTAAGAAAAGTACTACTAGTTAATTATATTTGTGACTGTTAAGAAGTAAATATCAGTTTTACTGAAGTCCAAAAGTTTATTAAAAATAGTGTAGCTATAATAATTATTGCAAATCGTCTTCAAGTGCTCGGCAATAACAACTAGTGATACTTACTAAATCTTCTAATGATTTCTTAGAGAGTATGAAGCTCTCTAATAAAGGTTACCTCAAGAGCTATCAATCTTTAATAATAAAAATATATGTTTGGGTCTGTCATCAGATTTTAACATAGAAGTGGTATAGAACCACCTAATATTGTACAGAGATAGATTTTCATCATATCTAATCCTGTACGAAGTCTCATTTATGATTTTCGGCTCGGGGGCGTCGGATTTTGGCGGTAATTATGTGTGTAAACACGTATGGACATTTCTAGTAATTTCTAATAATACCCTGCGTGTATGCAACCTCATTACATCAATGTTATGCAGGATTATATAATAACAGGATAAATGAGTGGGAATGGAGTAAGGACTTTTTCCCTGTCTTTTAATCTCTGTTTTGAATTAGAAGTTGGCAACATCGGTTGGGTACAGCTACTTTATAATAATTATTAAAACTTTGGCCTTTGTAAATATACTAAAACTGCATTTCGTCTTGTTCTAAGAGGATATTATGCTATATTTTTAGGGAATCAAGTAGGGTAGAACTGCAATTTCAAGAACTAAAATTATAAATAGCTAATGAATAAATTTGTATTTTGATTATTTCTTAAAAACATTGACTGTTGATCAACAAGTGTTCTCTACAATAATTCATAAATATATGAGAAATAATATAATTTTCAGAAAGTAATACATGATTTGTATTTTTTAAGGGTATTCCATAAGGAACGTAATTTTTGAAATGCGCGCCATTTCCGTTCTCGTAAGTTGGTAGCACTGAACATTACACGATTTTCATCTGTTGTCTTTGTGGTTAGTTGTCACGGAACGCAGAGTAGCGCATGATTGTCATCTGTTTTCTGTAAACGTAGGAATGGAACGCTTCACGACGGAAACAGCATGTTGTCATGGTGCCAACTTATTACAAATGGTGGTGGATGTTGTGTAGAGACTGGTGTATGTTTGGCAATGACGATTATGCACTATTCGGCGTTCCGTGAATACTAACCACAAAGACAACAGATGAAAATTGTGTAACGTTCAGTACTGCCAACGTACTAGAACGGAAATGGTGGGCATTTCAAAACTTGCGTTGTTTATGGAACACCCTGTATAGGTTTCATGGAAGAACTTTTATGGTTAAATAAGAAACGAAGCAATAACTTCTTTCTTATCAGGTCCGTAGCCAGGAGGTGGAGAGAGGGGATTGAAACCACTATGACCGTCTTAACCTTCCCTGAAACTTTCAGTTGTTTTTTAGTATATACCTAGGTATAAGTAATTTGAGCTAAAGTGTACCCCAGTCAAAAAATGATCTCGCTCCCCCCTCCCCTATTTCAATGTCCTGCCTATGAGCCTGCTTCTTACATAGGTTATACGTAATATCTCAAATAGTTAAATTTAATTAATTCATTATCGCAATATTATTTTTTTTTAACTGACATTAGAAACAAAAACTGAAATCATCTTCTTGTGTAATTCTGACCAAACAAGCATAGTCCTGTAAATAAAAAGACATTAAATATCGTGAATTGAGCCCAGAAATGGAAACATATGTATAATGAATTCAATATAGCATTGATAATAATATCAAGCTATAGTATCAATAAATTATCTGAAGTTCGACGGAAATAATACTATTTGATAACGATATTAATTACTTAACGGCGTAAAGTATTAGCGCCATCTTTGTTTCTTAGCTCATTGATTTATATGAAGAATTATAGTATTAATCCTTTTTTCTTTTTCTGAGATCAATAGGGGTGGTTAGATTTTTTTAGTGATTTCTTTTTATAAGTCTAGTTAAATGCTTCTTGCTTTGCCAATAGAATTTGCATTACATACGATAACATAAATTTGTCGTTTAGTCTTGAGTCTCGTCTCAAAAATGAGACGAGAAATTTCATGTGTTTCGTTGGCAACACTAGTTCACCCAAGTCTTAGATCTCAAGCACTGTTTTAGAGCTCCTTCGTGCAGTGGTGATTTCAGAAGATTTTCTCCGGGGGGAGGGGGGATTTTAATACAGTGGGGTGAAAAATAATATTACAAGAAATACTGGGAATCTTCATTGAACATGATAGGATATATGGATCCCGGGTGAATTTTGTGGCTCCAGAAGGGGAAGTTACTCTTCGAACCACCTTTTGAAATCATCAGTAGTGTGAAATGATCTTTGGTGCGGGAGTTAGATTCGATTCCTGGTGAGAGCTCATGCGGTTAAATCAAACTTTAAGCTGACCACATTAAAATCAACGTCTCATAGATCCTCGAAAGTGAACAGGAAGCTGAAACTCTAATCAACCAACTAACCAATCAAACACTTTTAGTTTTACATGATTCATAGTACAAAAACTATAAACTGATAAATTGATTGAACGAATATATTGAAGAGGATTTATCAACATTTAAAAATACACAAGTCATTTCCCAACAGACTCCAATAATAAATATGATTTAAATATTGCTATACCACAATCTTCGTCGATCTCTTGTGGTGCAGAAGCGTTAATAAAAAATTAGATTATAAATTTTGTACATACATTGTTAAAAAAACGAGACGAGACGAAACAAGCTTTATCGAGAATCCAGACGAGACGAGACGAACCTTTTACAAAATTTAGGAGAAGAAAACCTTATTTCTTGTCTCGTCTCATGGGCAAAACTGCATATAGGCCTAAATTAATTTGTATATTAATTTAACAATTGTTTAAGAAAATTTTGTTTTTCAAATATTAAAAGTATATACACATACACGTATATCACAGCCTTAAATTTTCACAGAGTAAGGACATTTAAATAGTTAACAAAGAAATTAATAAAATCGAATCATTAAAAAAATCTAGTCTGTTTCAAAGAAAACTACTGAGGAATACTTCTTCATATGAAGCAATAGACTAAGAAACACAGATGGTGCAACAAGTATTCGACGTGCTTAAAACATTTATTCAACTTCCTTACTTTGAAATTAGTCTCTTAGGAATGTGGAAATTAACTAATGGTATTAACTAATAAAAACGATAAATACAATATATGTCTAAATCATCCTCTTAAAAAAAAGAACTAAAGAATGCATGCAGTTTTTTCTTCAGCATAAATATTTCAGTTTAATCTTGTATTTTAAATCTGTATTCATATTTTAGTATACCTCAGATCAAGGGCGCCGATCCTGGAGGCCCAGGGGCCCGGGCCCCCCAAAGCTCATGTGGGCCACCTCATTGTACACTTGTAAATTTATAATATTTGGCATAATTTGAATGCAATTTATCTTTAAAATCCTCATATGCTTTCTGCATCTGAATGCCCCCCCGCAACAGTAGCGTCATTTCAGATTTGGCTTAGGGGGGAAAGACCCCTTGATATAAGTAAAATTTTGCGTTTTTCACTGACTTACTATTATTCTATTGATAAAATCTGTATAAGTCTCAAACTCAGGGGGGGAGGCAAATGCTCCTCTCTGCCCCCCTAAATGACGCCCCTGTCTCCAAAATTTGCAGGGTAATCGGCGCCATTGCCTCAGATGTCTATCTATTACATGTTCCATTCATTTCGAGCTTTGCATTAAAATACTACAACAGAAATGTATGAATGTTTACTTGTTAATGAGAATTTCATTGTGTTTTAGTTCCATTAATTGTAGGAATAAAATAAAATAAAATAAATATACCTCTAAATGTTATTAAAACCCATATTCAGTACTGCAGTTCCCAGATAACAATATTACTAAAACCTGTAAAGGTAAAATGTGTATTTCTAAAGTAGGATAGATGGCTCTAAAATTATTTTCTAGAAAATTTAATACAATTGCACTAAATGAATAATCAGAGAATGATAATGATTAAACTAGAAAAGCAAACAGGTAAAGAGTTTAAAAGTTGATATGGTTTAGCGATAAATGGGTACAATCTCCCAATTAGAAAAGAATATTGCATAATTACATGCAACGAAAAGAATGTAAAATTTTCAAATATGTTTCATGTTTTAATTGCATGCATAGTTAGAAATGATATCTACCATTTGAGAAACATCCCATAAACCGGTATCAATAGTGTAGGTTACGCTTTTGGTGATAATGTAACAGATACAAAAGTCAGTACAGGATATGAAGTTTGCTGTAGTTTGAATAAAAGATGCATTGTATGTGGGAAGACGAGGAAAAAATAAAGTATAACGATATTATAGTAAATGCTAATAGATGTAAAAGGAATGTAAAATACAACTGATTAATTCATGTAGTAAAATGTAAACTGACAAATAAATGTAGAAAATATAATGGAATACTGATTAATGAGTGTAGAATAGAACCGATTGATTTAAAAAGTAGTGTTTTTTTTTTAATAGATTGTAAGAAAAAGTGTGAAGTAAAATTGATTGAGAGATGTTTGTCAAATGTCAGGTATTTATATAAACCTTACCTTCTTCAATGCTTCTCTGGAGTTCTCGGGGACTGAAATCAGGTAACTTAAATTGAATGGTGTGTGTGCGCATAAATTTGGCAATTCTGTCCAACAAAAGGGACTCCAATTCATATTCTCTTTGGTTCTCATCTTTGGGAAGTGTAGTTTCCAACTCGTTCTCCGTTAAAGCTCGTCCAGTTGCTACTTCGTTACCACTTTTTACTATCGCAATGCTGTCAGAAAGTTCAATGGAATCTTTTCGTATGGCGCGGTCAAAGAAGGTGATAGCCTTCATTTTTAAACAGGAGAACATTTCACGCTGCTGACAGTCATCAAATGTCCTAAACAAGATCTTAAGACCGGCGTCAAAAGATGCATCCTGACTGGTACTGTATGGGATACTGTTCGAACTTGATGGATATGCACTAACAGCTGCAGCTGTGATTGCCAGAAGAAACACTATAGCACCGTACATGTTGATGAACACTTTTTTTAAAAAAAATGTTTCTTAACAAGAACAATCCTTGGATATTGTAGCACTGAAAAAAAATCACACACACACGCACACACACACTTTAATAACCGTGCGAGTTATACTGGTGATGTGTGTCTTTCTGTCTTGGAAGCTGTTGGGTAACTGATGCCCGTCGCCGGTCGTGTTCACCTTTTAAAGCAAGGTGCTTCGCGTTGACGGCCCCTTTTCGTTCCATCTTGACCTCATCTTGTTGCATTTCCCATGGCGAGGGAGTGTTAACAGGATGCGCTGTAAAAGGCTCGCTCATCGTTGGTCCCCTGTATGAGAGAGAGAGAGAGGGAGATACAAGAGAGAGACGGAGACAAGGTTGGTACACATACACGTTGATGAGAAGTAAGGCACAAGGAATACGCTTCTTCTCCCCCTCCTGTCTTCCATTTAAAATACATACACAAACGCACTTCGAGGTACTTCCAATTCATAAGAGAACGCACACCTTTCACAGTTCCCTCCTGCCGCCCCCTTCAGCCACCCTGTTATTCCTTTCACCTATTCCTATGTGAATTTTTCTTACCAGGGAGAAAGACCAATCATATTACAACAAGCGACGGGACGCAGAAATTAAAGTAAAAACAAACGATAATGAACATGAAAGTGGTTAAAAAAATCTTCATAGTTTTCGTACAATTAGCAAAGTTTGTGTACTGTACTGTACTGACCTCGAAATTTTATTTTAGTGAAACTGAATCTTTATTTGAAAAAAGGGGGACTTTTTTCTATCTTTTTGACTGTTTGAATAGATAAACACAGTATATTTGATAGATAGGCGCTTTTGAGTTCTTCACTAAATCAAACATATGTGCCGTTCTACAGCCTTGGGCATTTTAAATACTTTTTTCTTTCTTTTTTTACCTCATGTATCCATTAAGTGGGCGCGTGTTCTCTGTGTGGTCCTTGTGTTAGTCGGCTATACGCACATCCGTGTGTCGTGTCACAAGTTAATCAATAGTAGGGGAAAGAAAAATAGGAGGGAGAGAGGAACGAAGTATTCAAAAGTACTCGTATCTCTCGCTAAATGAAGATAATTTGTTTCTTCATTTTTTTTCTTTCTTTTAAGAATGAAAGAATGAAAGAAGAAAAAAAGGTCTATGAGCATTTAGTGAAAAGAAAGCTTGGAATATTTTTGCTCCCGGACTTTGCTAGTATATTGGAACACTTGGTTCAATAAACCAATGTGAAAGTGGGTAAGAAACAGGTGTGTGAGTCTCATCATTTCTTCTTCAGTTGAACAATAATTTTACTTTTATTTATTTATGTTTTTTTTTTTTTTTTTTAAATAAAACAAATGTATATTTGAAAGGACTTTTGCTTCTATGTTTGAAAGTAATATACGAAATACAGTTTTATATCTAGTTCAATTATTGGCTGAAATTTAAATAATAAAAATATATTTAAAACTCTTTTGCTTTTATCCTCATCATCATCATCTTAGGCATTTTGCCGTTATTGATTGGCAGGTCACTTGCCGCAATCGAGAAGCTTCTGCAATAATCTAATTCAATTATTGATTTAAATTTATTACAGACAAAATATCAACTTAAAGAGCAATTTATACGTATCCTTATGGGTTAACTCACATAGCAGTGACACGTCCCTAAGGACTTCTAAGGAACATCGCCCCAGAATATTGGAATATTGACGAGGGGTCCCATTGATATCCTGTGGGAAATTTTCCTATATATTTATTTGGAAATTATACATCTTGCGGGATATTTCTACTACTAGCTGAATGTCCCGGGACATGTACGGGACATATTGAATGTCAAAAGAACGTCTATGGGATATATGCTATGTGTATAATAGAATGTTTTCCTCCGAAGTGAATATATGTAAATACTCAGTGGCGTATTTACGATTTTGTTTCGGGAGAGGCTTTGCTAACTTTCGGGGGGGGGGGACTTTGCCTGGAAATGTGAAAATTCTTCAAGATATTTCATTTACTTTACTATATTAAGTAAGATTTCGGGGGGGCTTAAGCCCGGAAGCCACCCCCTAAATATGCCACTGTAAATACTAGTATGAATATCACCATAATGTGTATTACACGGTAACTCTGTGGAATGAATCTCACTAACGTTACAAAGGAAGCAGGATTCTATTCTAGGGTATATGAATTTCTGGTTTAAAAAATACTGTCTGTTATTTTCCTGTGTTCATTCGTTATTTCCTACTTTCTTCACTACACTATTTCACCATATTCACCTATGTTCCTCCTCATTAAAATATACGTCCTCACTGTTGGTCTAGTTGTTAGTACCCGCACCTTTAGTACACGTGGTATCGCGTTCGATTCTCAGTAAGAGAACACTGAAAATTGAATGTATTATGGTGGTTTGGATTCTATCTTTAAAACTATAGGCACGCATCTCATACAGGCTCGGTCTTGAAAAAGAAGGGAATTTTAACTTCAGAATCTGTCACAAGTGCGGGATATTAAACTAAATATTCCATTAATTAATGTCTCCATATAAGGGTTTGGAAAATTAGAAATTTTTTTTTTTTTTGGCGTGATCCCGTTTACTTCAACCACAGACTTATTCATACGTGTTTATGAATGCCCTATTATCAATCTTCAACAAAGGGCTGCAGATGTAAGAGCTGTAGATGTCGATTGACTTCTAGCTCTAGGCCAATGTTTTCATTATTTTTAAATACATATAATGTTCTTAATTGAAAGTTGATTGGACTTATTTTTAAATAATTATGTTTTTAAATATCAGGTTAACGATATTTTTAGAGTAAGTTTTACATCACCATTCAAATGAACGATATTTTAAAGAAGTTGGTTTTACATCACCATTCAAATGAACGATATTTTAAAGAAGTTGGTTTTACATCACCATTCAAATGAACGATATTTTAAAGAAGTTGGTTTTACATCACCATTCAAATGAACGATATTTTAAAGAAGTTGGTTTTACATCACCATTCAAATGAACGATATTTTAAAGAAGTTGGTTTTACATCACCGTTCACATGAACGATATTTTTAAGGAGTTACCTTTACATCACCGTTCATATGAACGATATATTTTAAAGAAATTTGCTGTACAAAAAGTCCTTTACATATTTACTCCGTCCGTCCCTCCTTCCGAGAGACAAAAGAATCTGAAGAAATACTCGATAGATCACCATCAATTTTGGCCAGGATGTGGAGGCTTCAAAAGTTCGGAATCGATTCCGTTGATAAAGGTGATACTCAAAACAGAAGTGGTAAAAAATAAAATATTTCCCGTTTTAACATTGAACGCACTACAGAGCAAAACCGTTAATAGATAGCGAGACGTGATTTTCTGTGATTGATTAAGCATCTCACGAATATATTTATTCTCCATCTTTAATTCTTACTGAAACTAGAAGTGATACAAATCCACTATTGAAAACAAAACATTAATGCCCCTGTTGGAAGTTGGATATTACTCTAAGACGCAAAAGATGAAATTGAATCGTACAAGGGCGCCCATCAAGGGGGGCAAGGTGGGGCGCTCGCCTGCCTAGAGGAAATTGTTCTTCAGAATATCGAAAACCCAATAGAATTTTTACATTACTTGCAGCAAAATTTGAAGCTATATTTGAAACGTCGTTTATACTTGCCCCCCCTTGGAAACCACAGCATGGGTGCCCTTGGAATCGTATAAACTAACGCCTTAAAGTACTCAAGACTAGACTTCGTAGTTGTACACTGACTTAAACCATTATATTGTTGCTGTAGCACACTGCGTTCATTTAGAGGATTAGACTATTAGTAACTGTGATCACAAATCATTTTATTTTTCTCAATTTACTCTGCATATATGCAGACATTTATTTTAGTGTCCTAACTTTATTGTATTTGTTAATTTAAAAATTACATATTTACATACAACTTGTTCATAGTTGTAGAACTTTGTTTCTTTTGGTTTATATGATACAATTTCTACTACTGCAATGGACAAGGTTCCTTTTTGAAAGCCGCATCTTTTATTTTAAAGTTTCATTTTGCTAATTTAAAAATATGTTTTATTTACGTACAAGGGTAGTGTGTACATGGCTGTAGAACTTTTTTTCCTTTAATTTATATGACACACACACCTATTGACAACTGTAGCGGACAAGGCTTCATTTTAAAGCCACATCTGATTATTTGCCTACAACAGTTTGAGAAAAGTTCCCTTTATGGAACTTGGCAAAGAGCAGACCAGTGAAAGATATAACGTAACAGTATCATCTTTCGGGAGAATGGGCCTAAAGCTGCATGCTCGGCACTCCTGACAGGGTATTTTGCACGGTCTGCACCCTGTCTCGACGTACCGCTCAACGGTTTGCATGGCATTCCATGAAAATCGGCTTCTTAGCTGTCAATTTAATTTGACACTTTCTTTTAATTTTTCACATTGCATATTTGGAGAATTACGTAAAGTCTAGTTTTGTAATCACATAGAGCCTATTTTCGTTGTAGGGTTGTCGAGTGACGTGGAGCTTCACCGTAGTGTTTTTCTGCCCAAAATGATTTTCTACTCGTGATCATTCCCCGAAAATCATGAGGCCGAATCTAATATATTAATATCGTAGACAGGCGCTCGACAAATCAGAAATAAGGATTTGTTTGCATTTGCCAATTTTGGCTAATCACAAAAAAGCATTTGTTTATATCTCTCATGTGTGTATATCACGCATTACACTGCCCTTCCATTTTTCTATAAATGATTCTTATATTTGAGTTTATACCTTAGTTACTGGAGGAAAGATTTGTTATATATTTTTATTGTATTAATTGTTTTCGAAAACAAGATTAAGTTCAAAATTATCAATAATCATTATATTTTTCTGGCTACGCCACTACAATGAAGATTAGTATTATATATTAGAAAAAGTATCTACTTCATTCTCTTGTGATTAAGTTTGACTCTAAGCAAAAAAAAAAATATAATTTTATTTTGTTTAGTAATTTAAATATCACAAGATACGTACAATAAGCTCAATTACATACAATAATTACATATTTTCTCTATTCGGATATGAGTCTTTCGACTATTGTAATGATAAAGGCTGTTTCTCATAACTCGCCCTGAGTTTATTTGCCTGATGTAACTGCTTAAGACAAGGGCGTCCATCAGAGGGGGCAAAGTGGGGCGCTCGCCCCTAGAGGAAATTGTACTTCAGAATATCGAAAATCCAATAGAACTTTTACATTAGTTACAGCAAAATTTGAAGCTATTTTTGAAACGTTGCTTATACTTTCCCCCTTGGAAACCACAACATGGGCGCCTTTGGCTTAAGATTATAGTCAAACCGTTTTTCAGATTATTTTGTGTGAATAATTATTAGATTGAATTGCCAAATTATTTTTATGCATATTGGCAACGTGTGGAATGATGTAGTAGATTATGAGGAACCTTGAAAGCTCAATTCCCGTGTTCGGCAATCATAAGATGTTTTTAAACCACGCAATCCTTTCATCTTATCAAGGAAGTATCGAAATTATATCGAATACTAAAGCTATTATTGGTGGTGGGGGTTTTTGGTCCCATAATCAGCCTAATTCTCAATGAAAATTGACAATCAAGCTAGCTTTCTGTACGAATCAACCTAGCTTTCTGCAAAATGAAAAAGTTTAAACTTTGTTGAGTTCCCTTTAACTAGTTGTTCGGCCAAACAGGAATTCCCGATACGCCGAACATGGCGACCTGCCCAGGTGTGCGATAACTTAGTAGCCAAAGGTATTGGGCGGAACAGCAAGACACACCAGTCACTATATGAACAGATGAATAGTATGGTCAAAATAAATGCATTGGAGTAGCAGTGTCACCGACATATTGGAAGAAGAAATAATAATCAGTACACAAAAGGAATCATTTTGACTAAATATCAAGAAGCAAGAAGGAAACTAGGAAAGTCCTCATGTAAGATGGTACTTTTCTTCTTCTCGGTGCTTTTGTAATTTTCTACCATGTAGCACTTTGTTGATGTTGGTGAATATAGTTTTTTAAAAGTTTGGTTTTCAAAGAATTATGGCTCCTAATATACTTATGTTTAAACTTGACAATGTGCTGTATTAGTCTGACCACTGTTCCTAGCACTAAAAATAAACCATTATTATTATTATTATTATTATTATTATTATTATTATTATTATTATTATTATTATTATTATTATTATTATTATTATTATTACTAGCAGCGTTCACCCCGCTTCGCTGCGGTCACCCCGGAACGCAATAAATGTTAACATTATATCGCCTGTCATTTATGTTAACCCGCCCCGCTTCGCTGCGGTCACCCCGGAACGCAATAAACTTTGTTACTTAGATAATTTTTACTTTTTCGCTTTCAAGTGATTGCAGTAAATGTTAACATTATAGCGCCTGTCATTTATGTTAACCCGCCGAGTGACACGGTCATGCGGGTTGCATATAAATACGTTTATTTTTATACCTATGATGATCTAACAAAGGATTTGTACGTTATGGACACTTGAATGGTCAATTATCTCAAGACACTGGTAATTAAAAATTAAAGTGATATGATAAAAACCATCTAGGGTCCAAATCCTAATAACCCCCCAAAAATAAAAGAAATTGGTTCAGCCGTATTAGCGTGATGAGGGAACAAAGGATTTTGTACGTTCTCTTTTATATATAAGATTATTATTTCAGTAGGAAACTATACGGTAGAGTTATAATGAGTATGGTTACCATGCATACTAGAAATCTTTCAGTTTAACGTCCCACAATTTCAGCTTTTAATCTTAAGGGAGACGATGATTAAATGAAATGAATAATGATGGAAAAGTTGGTGGAATGAAAAAGTAGGTGAAAATGGGAGTATTCATAGAAAATGCTTTATGGACATGCTTAAAGATTTTAATAAAAATGAGAATAGTGCTTCCCCCACGCGGAATACATGAGACCTCCCCAATTTTGGTAATCGGTTTTCATCTTACCTTGATCTAAGCTCTCATGAAATATATGCACCACCCCCACTTTGTGGGTTCAGGTTCAAGTACATCCCGGTAAGTATCACAAAGGTAAGTACAGAGGAGTTGTATATGAAAGGTAAGTATTCCAACTAATGTAGATCCTGCTTGTTTAAAATTCCTTTATTTTTAAATTGATTCTCTTTTCATTAATTCTTCTCTTTATGCAGTTATAACTTTATAATTATTCTTTGTATACTTCATACGAGGGCGCAAAATTTCCAATGTCAAACGCACTTTCCAATCCAAAAATGATGGTCGCCAATATCTCTCACCTACAAATTATGAGATCCCCACCACCACGGCCTTTGGTTTGACAAAGAAAGAGGTTACGTCAGGGCATAAAATTTGAAACCAGACAATTAGATTCAGGATATCAATTTTGAATTGGAAAATTCATGTACATGTTATAAAATATTTTACCTTTAGAATTCACGTTTGTGTAACGCTCTCTCTGTGCTCTGAAGTACCAGTTGTCGATTGCAGTTTTGGGATCAAAGTCCTTAAGTGAAGGGCTATTAATGGAAACTTTCAGCCAATCATCCAGTGTGTTAGTCTTCAGTGAATTCCTGTAGGCAGTATTGACTCTGTTGAGATTCATGAAGCAGTACTCACAGGTAAAATTGCACAAAATGTGATAATTTGAAGCAAATTTGGGAATCTCGTAATGAAAGGAGCGGCGAATTACAACGCTATGAAGACAACTTTCCATGTCCGTTGTTTAGACTTCACTTTCCGTGTTTTCGGTCACTCAGTGACAATTATTTTCGCGCAAAACAGAAACCGCGCAGACTTGTGAGTTAAGGCAGAAAGTAAACTCACTGAACATTCGTCGCCAGCTCTTAATTTCTAATCGCCAATGGCGACCTGGCGATCGGAAATTTTGCGCTCTGCTATATACATTCTTTTAACATTTCCTATATTTTTATATACTTTAGTTCTAATTGCGAGGGCCAAAAATAGATTTAAAAAAAAAAAAAACAGAAATTTTATACGAGAAATGAGTTGTTGGTAATGAAGCGTAATTAATATGTGAAGTAAATGGAATAGAAATATAGTGCGTATAATGGTAAAAAAGGAAATATTGCCGGGACTATTTCAATTTAGCGGAAAGATACTAAGAATGTATGAATACAGAAATAAAACTGTCGTATTAGTCTCGTACTACTTAGTGATACCTTAAAGATGTCGTAATTAGGGATGGGCAAAACAACTTTTTATAAAAACCAGAAACCGGTTTCTGCAAAACCGACATTTCGGTTTTCTCAAAAACCGGTTCGGTTTTTCACTGCAACCGGTTTAGGTTTTCTCCGAAAACAGGTTCGGTTTCCCACCGAAACCGGTTCGGTTTTCACCAAAACTGGTTTCAGTGAAAACTTTTGGAGAACACATAAAACTATAAAACTATTTCTGTGGAAACGGAATCGGTTTTCGGAGAACAACGAAACACTATTCCGGTCAGAAATAGAACCAATTTTGAAAAAACGGAACCGGTTTTGAAGAAAACCGAAATTGGATCAGGTGAAAAGCCTTTTTTTTTGAAAATTTTCGAAAACTGGTTTCGGTTTTCCTAAAAACTGAAAACCGAAAAACCGGTTTTTGTGCCAACCAGTAGTCGTAATATGATTGGCTAACTTCACTATGAATACTTCACTGATTTTCACCCGTAATTGTGATTGGTCTCCCAGTTCCGGTTCTAAGATTACAACGGTATTGTATACCTATGTGCACCTTTTCGAAAGCCATTACCGATTTATACGAACCGTGAAGGTAAGTAGAACGTAAAGTAACCTAACCAAAATTACACTGTAGTTATCAAAAAGTGTGAAATTTTAGTTAAAAATTGTGGCTCCACGTAGTTAGAATTTATTCTTTAAATTAATTGTCATTCTATTCAAATTCGATTACTTTTATTTTAGGTAACCTTAACTATAAAAATGCCCTTCGCTTCAAGTGTAGTTCGGTACATCACAACACACGGATGCAGAGGAAGGCCAGGCGCAAAAACCATATGCTATTATATGACCTCATTTTAATTCACAGCACGATCTATAGCATTGCAAGTTACTTATAAGCATTTCCAACCATACTGCAAGTTAGATTATATCGTGTTATAACTATAAGGACATTAACATTTTTAAAGTACTAGAATATTGATTGAAAGTAACACAATATTATGAAATTTTTACTTCATGCTTTAGAATTTTGATTTATGGTGGTTTTACATTGGAGAGAGATAGGTCCTCAGCAAATTTACTTACAGGGAATACATAATTGATTTCATGAGCATATAAAAGTATAATCAAAAACATATTAGTTTGATATAATTTATCCTAGTAAACAGGATGCAAATTTCCTTTTTGTTTCTCGGCTTCTGTAGGCTACCTTTTGGTACCAAATTCGTTAGATAAACATAGCAAGACAAAACTTGACGTATGTATATAAATAGTTTCATTAATTTATGCAAGAAAATCAGATGAAAATCATAAAAAGTTTTATTTTCCTGATTTTTTGAAATCAGTCGTACACTTGTATAGCAAAGATTAGCGTATATTTTGTATATTAATTTCTTTCCAGGTGTATTCAGTTTTCGTCTAGCACTTTCACAGCCATTAAAGTTTTATGTCAAAGTTTTTCCAAATATAAATGACGTCGTAAAAATTCTAACAATAGTATACATGGATTGAATATACATAATAAGGAACAAATAAATAAAACTCAAAAACTAGAAATTATTCTGCTTGACTGGCAGAGCGAGCGTTAGCGCGCGAGGGCGGGCAAGTACGAGCAGTGTGGAGCATACAATTTCATTATCATTTTTTCGTTCAAATTAGCTAATTTCCTCCATTCTTCTTCACACTCGTATTTCAAAAACCATCATTTTTCTTATTGCTTTTGAGCAGCTTCTGCCCCGCAGAATGCTATATTCCACATGAAATATTTTATATTATTTTATTTGTTTCTCGTAACTCTTTACTCAAGAGTCTCCAAAATCGATCTTATATTTCCTAATTACATATTTTACGTACAAAATATATTTTATTCGTCAGTTATTTGGAAACGTACAGTTGAAACTAAAGAAAATATTTCAAATTAAAAAAAAAAATATATATCTTTTCTTAAAGCATAATGTGCAATTATTTTTTCAAGTAGATATGTGGCTCCATCCTCTTTTCTGATATTTCCCTCAGTATAAATTTGCAGTCTATTGGAAAAATTAGTTTGTGCCTATTTGTAACTTCCAGCTACTAAGATTAGTAAATTAACTGCTTTACTATCTTTTTAAATGATTATTGTAGCCCCCAAACTCTTATGACATCAGTGAGCTTCTCTATAGTAATCTACGTGTACTTTGAATCACATTAACGTATTGTGCTATGGTATGTAGTATTGATTTGCTAGTGATATAATAATAAGTTTTATCATTGTATATTTAAGTATCAGTTAATGTATGATGTGGTTATTGCACGTACAAGATTGATTTTCAGGTTTGGAAAACAATCAATTTTCTCGTTTTCTCTCGAAAACTGCTCATGAGAATTTACAATTCGTATAATTTTGTATTCGATTCGTTCTATCGATTTATATATATATATACGAGGAGCTGTCAGAAAGCGGTCGAAATTTCGTTATAACTATTTATTACCACAATATAAGTACACATTCATTTAATCGCCTTTCAAAAAGGCTGCTTGAGAACACACATATACTTTTTCCATCGGTCCTGCTATTGCTGGAAACAACGCTGAAAATCCTGTTTCGATGTGTTTTACTTTTAGCAAAACGGCCTGCAGAAATGAATGAACCGGCCCTCCTCTACCAGCCTCCTTACTCGCCGGATTTAGCACCAGCGGATTTCTGGCTCTTTCTCAAGATCAAAAAGGGCCTCTAAAGTAACCGTTTTGCCACCTAGAAGACATCCAAACCAACGTGATGGCTGAACTTCGGAGCATAACAAGACACGACTTTCAGCGTTGTTTTCAGCAATTTCAGGAGCGGTGGAAAACAAGTGTGTGCGTTCTCAATGAGCCTATTTTGAAGGTTATTAATTGAATGTGTACCTATATTGTTGTAATAACGAGTCATAACGAAATTCCGTTAAGTTTTTGACTGCTCCTCGTATATTATATCATATTTGGATATTTTTTCCGTTAAACGTTAATAAAAGTGTAGAATTTTACCATTCGTTTATTAGCTATAAGCCGGTGGCTAGGTGTACACATTAGGAATATTTTTCTTCTTTTGAAAATAACGGCTCTGATTATTATGTCACAAAAGCAGTGAATGATTCTTCCTAATCCATTACGGTTGTTATGTAACTGATGTAACAAGTACCACATTCAATAAAAAGTTCTCTATAATGCAAACTTAAATGGTTTTCTGAAAGGACACATTGTGTTATTAATTTTTTAATGCATCTACATTTACCTTACGGTGATCACGAATTACTCACATTGGTATTGATTCCTTTGAGGTCAACGAGACGGCAATATTCTACACCATCATAATGTTTACATTGTTCTTGTGAGTGATGAGTTGCCATGTGCACTTCAGAATATTAAATACGCATTGTGTCACATGTTTTGGATAACTGAGATACAATTTTAACTTACGTAAGTGATGTTATTAAGATTGTTAGGCATTAATAATGGAACGCAAGAGGTAGAAGAGATAGATGCTGTCATTCTGACAAACATATAATCAAGAACCAGCAGTTTGGCAAAATAAACACTAAAAATATCAGGCAAAATGTAAAATAATAATAATAATAATAATAATAATAATAATAATAATAATAATAATAATAATAATAATAATAATAAAATTAAAATAAAGTAATAGAAGGGCAGTTTATATGAGGCCCACAAGTAGTTTGTGTCACCTGGCACAAACACGAAATTCGACCCCTCTTAATATATATCCTGTTTGTGCGCCTCTCCAACTACTCACATAAGGAATGTGCCCCGCTTGCTCCCTCTAGTTGCGGCCTTGATTTATATCGCAAAAATGAATACAAATTGGTTTTGGGATCTGAATTCAAGATAATTTTACCCCGGAATACACACACTGCTTTGGAATCAAAACATCCCGTCTGTTTTCTTGTGTGTTTCTGCATGTGCTTTTCTTGCACTTGAGTCACTTATTTACTTTGGTAAACAATTATGGGAAACTGTAATTTTTCGTTGCTAGTTTTATACTTTTGTACCTGTTTTGTACTTTTGGGTCAAAAGATCCAATATATTTCCGACAAAAATTTTATTGTGGGCCTTATATCTGGTGAATTACATATAGTGTAGCCAAACCCAAACTATCACTTAACTCACTATGATGTGCTTATTCCGTAAGAAGTACGAAAACTCGATTTACAGGCCGTTCAAAAATTTTGCGGCCAAATATTTCAATAAAAAATTTTCTTGTATGCCTTATATCTGGAGAACTATATATAGTGTAGTCAAAACCCAAACTCTTAACTCAACTGAGTATGATGTGCTTATTCCTGTAAACAATACGGAAACTCGATTTCGGGGCCGTTCAAAAATTTTGTGTACCCTGATCAAAAAACTAATTATTTGCCAAGACCGCAATCTTTTGATCCATTTTTTGATCATTCCTAAAATACATTTTTCCTTACAACTGAGTGAATTCGACTCAGATTCAGGAACGTTCTTTTTTTTAAAAAAATTGAAGTATGATTATTATTTGATAATATTTCACCTTAAAATTCAGTGTACAGCTATAGTGTTAAAATCATGTTTACCGTAAAATTCGAATTTATGAGATCAGGAAGAGATTAATCTATTATTTTAAAAGGGAAAATTTCCTTGGAACTCGAACAGGATTCTGCAAGAAATTGACTTAATATTCCCGGTATCACACTAGAATTTATTGTTACTAAGTTGCCAAAAGCTGATTCCTTAATCTGTAGTAAGGATTTTAAATAACATTAAATAACAAATATGATTTTGAACATATCAGGAACCAGAAGACATCAAAAACAAAGAAAGAGAACAAAACATGGTAATAAATACCATGAACCAGAATATATATAAAAAGAAAAAAGAAAAGAAAGAAAGAAAAAGAAAAAAAGAAATCACATTTGGCAAACTTGAACTTGTTACTTGATAAAGCAGTCATGCCATACAAACAGTTCATTTCTTATTGATCGATATCATGAGCATTTTCACAAATTATGTCGTGAGCATTAAGATTTAAAATTAGCCAATCAAGAAGATGAATTTATCCCATCTTTAAGAAAGGAAACTTATTACATAGGAAGTATACCTTTCCTAGAAATTACCACATACTTAAATTCCATAAGATTGGCTAAGTCAGGATCAAGGAGATCAGCCCATTTCCAAATTAATAACATGTTTCAATATATATACGGTGTATGTAGTGTGTCAGTGATGATTTCAGGTGATTTACCATAGGAGTATACTGGTAACCCTTATTGGGTACGCCCTGGGAAATTTTGTAGCTCTGAAAGGGAGATTTTCTTGTAGCCTCTCGTAGGTGATGAAGAAATTTTTCAAGGACAATGTGTTGAAAACCTCAAACTTAAATCTTTCGCTCATTTCTCAAAATTACATCGAAACTCAAAAAGAAAATAACTGTTGGCTTATTTATAAATCTCGGGAAAATAAATTTGCCAAAAGGTGAGTATAAACTTCAACTAATTTATCTTTTTCTTTTACTTTAGAAATTAAATTAAATTGGCAATACTTTTATAACGTAACTCGTTATACACAGGTCCTCAGTCATAATTATAGCTAGATTATATCACTAAAATCACTTAAAATAGTCTATATTGCATTTAGCTTTCCTTGTTTTTATTGTGACACACAATTATTGAAATAAATACACACCTTTATGATTATGCGTGCCTCTCTTTTTATGATGGTTCCTGAATTATATCGTTTATTTACAAAACGTTGTTATGACAACCTAAAGACAAAAAGTCATCAAAAAATCATCATATTGGAATCAATTTTGATTCTCTTTCTTTTTCGTATTTTCTTCTTCTTCTTCAAACTGGTTAGTGCATATTTTAAAATCATACATTGCCCAGAAATATAAGAAAAGATATTTAAAATTACACTGAAAATACAAGATGTCGTGGCACTTTTCTCAAATTCACCAACTTGAATTATCAACTTTGAACGTAAGTGAAAATTAGTTTGTCTGCTAGAAAGTAAGTAAATCATACCAACAAAGAGTTGGGCAAAAACAAAATCCAGAAAATTTACTTGCTTTCTGCTTTTAAAAGACATATAATTTGCATCTTGCTATCAACAAATTAGCTATATTAAGTATGTATCCACCATGCCAATTCTTCATTTAGCTTTAGTTCATATATTGGAGAATTTCATGTCCTTCATATATTTGAAGATTGTTAAAACTAAAAGATCAGGGACGATTTTTGGGTTGCATACGATGGAAGAGTTAAAACTGCCTCGTCCCAATAAGGTGTCGTGAAAGTGATCTCTTGTCTCGAAAAGTATATATCTTCCTATTGGGAGATCTGTCCCGTTCCGTATAACATTATGAACATTTTGTAAAATTTATCTTAAGTTATTTTATACATTGAAACCGACAAAGAATTGTTATACAGTTTGCTTGTTTCATAGTCATAATCATTTTACGATGTTCTACTAAAATTTAAATTTCATTATATTCGTAAGAAAACTAGAATCGTATTACAGTTTCGTTTTTATTATACGCAGATTTTTCCCTTTTTTTTTAATGTAGCATTATTTACAAATAATGGCATGAATGATCCAGGTTCTCACACAGGATCAAGTTTCATGGAGTACAAAGTATTGTGAAGGATTTTTTTTTTTAAATTTTACTTGGGTCAAAATTTACAGGAACTGGGAAAATTTATGTGGATAATGCTTGGGGAATTTTGTTAGTATCAACCTTTAGGGAGGATATATAATGATCAAGAGTTGGCTAAATTTACTGACTTGGAAAAATGAAGGATCAGGACCTCAGAGTGTTTTTACCCAGGTGTAAAAGTGAATCTGAAAAGGTAGGGGGACGGATGACGTCATGCCTTACTCCGTGCCTATCTTTGTCCATTACAATTTTCTTTAGGAAGTGGGGGACGCCATAGATATTTTTGGAAGGGGGGTAACGGCGTCCGCCCGCGTTCATTCTCACTTTTATCCCTAGTTTTACCCCGTGATTCTGTGTCTGGAAAGGCCTATAGTTAGCTACAAACTTTAGAGGACAACACAGGATATACAAAGAGATAATTTTGTTCAGTAAAATATATGGGGCGAAAGGAAATGCATGAAGGCATGACTTCCAGACACGTCAGATGGACCTTTCCTTAACCCTGTGTTCTGCTTTTAAAAAAAGGAAAAAAACAACATAAGAATGGCAGTAGCAACTCACTGTAAAGAAAACAAATATTCTTTTTAATAAGTTTCAAAAACCATCATTAAAAGTAAGCGAAGAGCTAAAAAAAATGGAGAAATATTCGACAAAAGGAGGACAGAAGAGTATCGATCTTAAACTATATAATTTTAGTTGCAATTCTCTTATAGAGGAAAGAAAAAATTACTTTGACCTTAACCTTTACGTGACATACAAAGCGAAAAAGTTCATCAAAAAATATTTCATTCTTGTTGTAAAAATAGGAAATAGCGGAGAGACATTAATAATAATAGTAGTTCTTAGTTTTTTGGCACACGAATTGCAAAGAATCAACATAAAAACCTTCACCTTTTCAATTCTTTTTTTCTTTCTTTTTTTAAATCAAATACTTTTAATATGACCACGTGTTGCAAGCCCTTTGACTTTTTGCAACTCACGTGGTAGACAATTGTTCCTTGTCCACCTGTACCTACTCCCCCCACCCCCAAAAGAAACGAAGTAAAAGGGTAATAGTAAAGATTAAGACAAAGGAGTTGAGGAAGAAAGATAGAGGAAAATAAGCGGGAAAATTCGTGGTTAGAAAGGGACCACCAAAGTCACGAACAGAAGACTGTTGCTGGAAGTAAAATAAATATTGCAAAAATGTTTAAGAAAAGGAAGAGAGAGAGAAAAAAAAACTTAACGGTTTTCCGTGACAGATAAGAAGGATTTTGTGCTACAAATAAAGTACTCTTCTCTCTTCCCTAATATAGACAGAACAAAAGAAACGTTCGTAATATGTGCTATCTTCTTTCCTTAGTTAATGAGTAACAAGAAGAGTTTGACCTGAAGCAAAGCATAGATCCATATTCAACACCAAAAGACTATAACCTTAGCGTGCCTCAAGTTTGTTGTTGATGGCATGTCCGAAGCACGCTGCTGTATTCCAAAGAATAACAAAGCGGTCATGTTTTCTTCTTTCATGTGAAAAAATCTTTTTTAAAAAATATTAATATTCGATAAATAAAGATGAGTTAGTTTTCTTTAAAAGATAACTACTTGGTTTGTGGTGACTAAGAGACCGGTCCATAACCTTCATGTTTACTTAATAATTTGTTATACATTTTCCCAGCATGTCCTTACATTCATAATTTAATCATCGTTTTTTTTTATACCTTTCAGAAACATACATTTGTACAGTTATTTAAATTGACAAAAGGACATTTTCTCATAATTATGATAAATAATTACATCAAGTCCTGCTAGTATGTTCATAGTGTCATTATACTAAAATGATAATAATTTTTCTGCATCATAAATATATACACAAACATATATTCGTTCAGCGTCAAAGGGTCAAGTTCTTGGTCTAAAATATTTTCCTCGTTCTTTGATTGATCTGGGTCTAATTTGTTGGAGCTTTCGATGCACAGAGATCTAGATTCGATTACTACTAAAGCAAAGAATTTAAGGTGTAGACTCAATTCGAGGGCTATTTGAATTCAGAGATAGTGAAATCTGTCTCAGAGGCAGAAAAAAAAAAACAATGGTAATAGCTTATGTGATGATTGCACACCGTCCTACTAAAATATCTGTCATAGCTTTCCCATTGTAAAAGAAAACGAATTTACAGTGAATAACTGACCAGAAAATTACAATCAAGAGTAAAATAACATTAGAATCACTCTCAATGTTACAGTGAATGATGACTAAACGTTGAAATTAATTTATCCTATAGATAAAGATGTGTTGGTACAAAATGAGAGACCTTTCCGATTTCCTAAAGGATATTGTGCGTTTTGGTTAGTTGGAGTAGGTGTATCCATTGCCAGTGTGCCAGTGTATAGAGAGAAACAGTGTCAAAGGGACGGCGACACACAGGTTTCGTAGCAAGACATAATCAGAAAAGAGAAATTGTGTATGGATACCGAGTAAGAGAGGGATTACCATGTACAAGTATTTAATAGGGTTGCCACAAGAAACCGTGGACGGATCGCAGCACGCTGACTGCAGTATCTATAACTATTTTCTTATTCAGATACAACCCGACGACAGCTTCATAATATCAACATCAATGATCGGATTGCAATATCGAAACCTCTGACCATCAAGTGTAACGAGGAAGCGATAAAAAGATTGTACCGAGAACGTAAGACTTTGACCATATTTGCGGACTTCAATGTTATTCTATAGATCCTATTATTGTTAGTAATTATGTAAACATTTTAGGTGACAGTGCGCATCCTATAGTACAGATGTTCTTCCTAAGAACTTCATATTCTTTCAAAGTGGCAAAGCTCCACTACACACAGTAAGACCTATTCAAGTGTGGTCAGCTCACTTCTCAGTCTTTAACCTTACCTCAGTCCTCCGTCTTCACCAATCACTAAGAAGTGAAATGTTGCCATATTTGCGGGCTTTATTAGTATTCTGTTAGTCTTACTACTGTTAGTGATTATGTGGACATTTTGGGTGACAGTGCGAATCCTAAGATACAGATGTTTTTACCTAACAGCCTCATATTCTTCCAAAGTGTCAGAGCTGCATTACACAGACTAAGACCCATTCGAGTGTTGCTTGAGAAACAAACGGCTGAACGTCAAGATCTCCACTGATTAGCTCAGTTCCTCGTCTTGAATATTATTGATTCTGGTTAATTTTATAGCATGACTTTCGGTAGAGATTTTCTTTTCCATCTTTGCTGCCATATTGAGTGCTTCAGTGGAATTATGCACTAAAAGTCCATTATTACTATGAATAGCTCAATTTCGCGGCATCTAGAAGTTGTACTAAGGCGATCCCTTAGCCAGAATAGTAGGACATGGTGGCCATCCTTGAGGAGTATCTTCAGTTCCTTTTATATTCATAGTTTGTAAATGCGTGAGTACTAATATGAAATTTTTTTAAAATGAGAAGCGTAGAAACAAAAGCATTTGAAATACATTGAATAATTACAGAAGCACATTTTATTTTGATTCTTAATACCTTCCGGAAATTCTTACGACGAGGCACTTGAACTTCTGAAAATTATAAAATGGCTAATTCTATCACTTGTTCAACGACACAAACAATCATAGCCGTGTCAGTTTAAAAAAAACTTTATGTGTAACAAAGTTGTTACGTTAGAAATAAAAACGTTGCTTTCTTTCTCGTTGATTTGATTTTTGAGTTTAGCCTTCCCTTCAACAGCAAGGCTATATGAGACGGGAAAGTTAATGTGGGATCCGAACCGCATGAGCTCCCGTTGGGAACCGAACCTGAGTTTCTTACGCCAAAGGGCGCGTACGCTAACCGCTTAGCTATGACTGAGCTCCTCTTTCAAGTTAACAGTTGACCGGTAATACTAATATTTCAAATATTGAATTCTCCACTTCCACTCCAATATACAAATCGGAATAATGTTTCTTTTCTTCTTCTTCTTCTTTGCTTGAAATGAAACTTCCTTGACTGCTTACTGTTGAAGTATATTTTTATATTTTTAAACGAAAGTTTTAAGCGGCTAAAAACTTGTCGGAGAATAGTTCAGTTCCCTTGATTTTCCACTAACTTGGGCCTGCTATTGTATGTCGAACTCCGTATTATAATATCCCGCATATGGCTCTGTTTACGAACAACCAAGTGCTCATATTTATAAACATAAACCATTTGTCTCCTACTACCAGTTACTACAGTAGCAAACACAGGAACAGCAGCGCCACCGCCACCCTGGAGCAGTCATAAAGCCAGGAAGACCTCAGCAACGACTATCAGTCTTCGGCTGGTCATCTCCACCCTATCAGCTTCCCTGGAACTTTGAGAGGGAGAACCCAACCAAAAGCCTTTAGTTTGCTTGGAGCTCTAGGGGTGCTTTCCTGCCCACTTAGTTTGTTCGGAATTCTGTGGGACTCCTAAATCTCAATCATTCAGCTTGCGTAGAACTTTGTGGCTTCAAACCTCCTTCTGCTTGCTTGGAGCATTGGGATTCCTAAATCCGCTCCACCTAGTTTGCTCGGAAATCTGTAAAGATCCTTCACTAGGCTGCTCTACACCCCTCTACACCCAGTATTAGTGAAATATCTATATTAGAGTGATTTTGTGTTACGCCATCTATAATAAGGAGATTTTTATAATAAAATTTACTAGTCGGAGAAACGTTCCATGTATAAAGTGTATAATATACCTATACCTGGACAAGCAGAACTTTACGGTATTTATTGCGTAAGTTGCATTTTGTTGCTTCCACACAGAGAAAAATCCCTTCTCCGGACAGCGGTATATTGTATAAATATACGGTGTCCTCTTGTTTACTATAGAAATCAGAACGGAGCATACGTTTTCCGTATGCTACATAGGCACTGCCCTTAGGTGTTACATAATGTCGTTGCAGGATGTCTGACATCTAACAGTTTTCCGTATATTACATTCATATACTTATGTTACCTTCGTCAGCTATATGTTATATACGTCCATTTGTATGTGAGATCCTGACCGCCTACATTATTTCATACAGAAAGTACGTATAAATGGAACACTTATACAGAAAGTATTATAAAACATGCGTTTTCAGTTATACGTCTGTTGTACGTTAAGTCCAGAAACTACAGGAATTACGCATGTAACCTATCTTTTTAAGTATGTCACCTACAATTTTTTTTCTCAGTGCATTATTTTGGTAACTACCTGTATATTTTGACAACAAATATTCAGAGAAGCAGGGAAAAGAAAACGAAACTTTGTTCGCCTCATCTGAAACGACCTGTCTGGAGTCTCATTCGTCAAATAAAAATGTTCCCAATTTTCTCTCGTCTAACAATGGGAGTTATTTTCTAAGAGTGAAAAACAAGAGATTATTGTTATAGATTAAAATCGATAACGTTTTTCCCTTTGATATCAATCTTTTGTTTAAATTACAAATATTATCGTCTTTTGAATCAATTCCCTCATTTCTTTCGGTCACACATTACTTACAAAAAAGAAAGAAAAAGTCAATTATTTGTACGAAAGATAATGAAAAAAGTTTAAAAAATAATCAGTATTGGGATCCAAAGACCTGATCTCATCTCTGCGAGGATGGAAACAACGAAATGGTTCAACTTTCATTTTAGCAAGCTCTCTACAAGAGTAAAGATTTCGTCTATACAATACCTTATAGAAAACAAGACATTTGTGCTCATCTTTCAAGATAGTGAAACTTTAATGTAAGGAAAGGAACTTTCATAGGCCTAACATTAATGCTCGTGCTGTATTTTGATATTTTTCATAATCTTGCCTATCATCATTATTGATCATTATTCTTTAAAGAGAATCGGTTTAGCTTCAAGATTGATAACAAATGAAATATTATATTTATGCAATGCACCGTATCCTTTCAAATACGTTCTTTTCATTCTCTTTCTTTACAAATCTTCTTCACCTAACGATCCTGACCTTCTTATCTAACCTTTTGGTTAAACTACTAATCTACCCAACACATTGTTATTACTTCTGGAGTAAGTAAAACTGTTCTTCTTGCTAGATTACATGCTTTACTTACAGATTTCTCGGGTTCGATTCTAGGTAGAGAAGTATGGAACACATTACAGTAATTCAGATTCCTTTCTTAGACTGTAGGCCTCATCTTATCAGGACATTTTGAAAAAAAAATGAAACTCAATTTTACTTCCCGCAGTTATGCCTATACGGCTAAAGGAGACGGGGATAAGCGGAAATGAATGAAGTAGTGGAATGAAGAAAGTGGGAGAATACGAGAGAATCCCGAGAAAACCCACATAAATACTATTTGTACACCACAAACCTGATTTGCCGTGAGCTGAGATCGAACCAGAGACCCCACACACTAAAGGTGAACGTCCTATCACTGACCCACTGCTGCCGTACAGGACATTTTAATGAACTACGTAACAGTAGAATTGATCATTGTTGCTTCCGTTGCAGGATTCACTGGAACAGTCTAAATCATTATTGATTTAAATTTGTTAATAAAGACTCAATGATAAAAAAAATAAGATGTGTCGTATGAGATTCTAGATTTATAGGGCTTTTTGAAGGTATAACATTTAGTCTCCTTGTGCTCCGCGGCAAATCAGTTGGAAAAATCTGTTGTAAGGAATGGAAAGAACTTCAGCTACATACTAACTGCATTGGTCATTGTAGTTTATGATGATTTTTTTTTTGGGGGGGGGCGCGGTGGCTCAGTGGTAGAGCGTTCACCTCTGGTGCTTGGGGTCCTGGGTTCGATCCCCGCCCCCCGCCAAGTGAACCTTGTGGTGGACAAACACCGTGTGCGTGGGTTTTCTCGGGGTTCTCCCGTTTCCTCCCACTTTGTTCATTCCACCATTTCATCTATTACTCATCATCTCCGTCTTCTTTAGCCTAACCATCATAACCGTGGGACGTAAAACTCAAAGATTTCATTTCATTTCATTTTCATGAAATTTTTGGCTGCAGTTGACTCTGGGGAACAAGATTCTTGGAAAGAATTTGCTGTTGCATTGAGATTCAATCAGCTCTGTTTCCCGTGCTTTCGGTGCGATGTTGTGTTGCTCGTCATGGAGTATAACCGGATATATATGAAGGCGTTCTTGTTTACTTCATTTGAACAAGTTTGATCACTTTCATTTTTATATAAAGAGGAAAGAGACTCTATATGTTGGTGGTTTTATTCAGTGTTGTTACCTTATTAACAAAAAGTTCACACACAAAAGACTCCAAACATTAAATATAACGTTGTTGTTTTTATAGGTATTGGGGAAGAGGCTTTTTTGTTCCCAGTGTTTTTAGTATTAGTCTCATTTCCACATTTTATCATCTAAAAAGTTATTTTCTCCTTTTTAGTGATTTTAAAGAATTGTTTTTAAAAGTCTTTTACTTTTTTTAAAACTTTATAGTCATTGTTTTTTAATTGCATTCTGCAAGGCAATAGTCTTCTCTTGTTACAAAAATAAAGTGCTCAAACATGATCTATAGTTTCCTCTTCTTACAAAAATGAAAGTGCTCAAACTTGTTCAATAGTTTCCTCTTCTTACAAAAATGAAAATGTTCAAACTTGTTCAAAGTCTCCTCTTCTTACAAAATTAAAGTGCTCAAACTTGTTCAAAGTCTCCTCTTCCTACAAAAATGAAAATGTTCAAACTTGTTCAAAGTCTCCTCTTCTTACAAAAATGAAAGTGGTCAAACTTGTTGAATAGTCTCTTCTTCTTACAAAAGAAGTCAACAGAACGCCTTCATTTTATGCAACCAGCCAAACACCCATGAAGCTTTGGGTGGTATAAGGAGAAGGAGCTTGATAATTATTTCTACAGTAGGTAATTAATTTTACACATACAATTATACCACGATAACTCGAATTCCTTGTAAACCCGAATTTTTTCACATTCCTTTGAACTCTCCATAACGCTCAATGTTAAAATAACCTCTATGAATCGAATGTTTAAGAATTAGAACCTCAATATGTCAAATTTTAAGAGTTTCATCATCTCTTATTCGATATTGTCTGAAGAAGGGTATGTTAGATATCCGAAACCGTTATTATATATTTTTTAAAAAAGTGTGTTTTAAGCTTTGGTCAGTGTTTCTTTTCTTAAAGTTTCATCATCATATTAAAAAACCTCGGTAACTCAAACCTTCGTATCCGTGAACCTCTACAAGTCCAAGTTTACCTCTATAATTCGAATTTATGCTGATGTAACCCCGATAATTCGAATCTATAGCTCTATGCTTTTACGTAATTGTCATTGTTGCTAGTTCTGTCATTGCTGCTAATCTGTACTGTAATTGTGTTTCACATGTTTTACTCATGTATAAATATGAAAACCACCAACCCCTCCAAAACAATACGTGTGCAGTATTTTATTTTTTACTAGTCATCTTATTTAATTTAGGGAACTTCCATAACTTCGAATTCTAGAGGTTGAACGAATAAAACTTCGACTTATAAAGGTTATATAGTCACTTTTAATGAGGAACGCAAAACCTCGATATCTCGAATTTTTGTTGCGGCCACCTCGATAACTCGAACTTTGGTTATTCTAAAAACTCGATTTTTTGTCTATCCCTTTCACTTTCAAGTTATTGAGCTCTCATTGTATATTTTTTTTTACAGTAAAACGATGATCTAGAACAAAAAACTGTAAAAATATTATATTATCATTGGATATATATCATTAGCGCCATTTTTAGACCATATATATATCTGTACAAAATTTAAAGCTCTAGTTCTGAAAGTATTTGAGAACAGGATCCTGAGAATAATATTCGGACCCAAGAGGAACGAGAATAGGAAATGGCGGAAACTTCATAACGAGGAACTACATAATTTATAAGGTTTACCCAACATTGTTAGGGTCGTCAAGTCTAGGAGGCTTAGGCGGGCATTTCATGTAGCTAGAATGGAAGAAAGTAGAAACGCTTTCAAAGTTTTGACTGGAAGACCAATCGGAAAACGACCATTAGGAAGACATAGGCGCAGATGGGAGGACAATATTAAGCTGGACCTCGCAGAGATAGGAATACAACGTAGAAACTGGATCCAATTGGCTAAGGATAGAAGTCAGTACAGAGCTTTAGTGAACGCGGCATTGAACCTCCGGCTGCCATAGGCCATAGAGTTAGTTAGTTAGTTAGTTGTTATGGAAATGCTTGAAATTTGAGTAAACATGATTTGACTCTTACAAGCAGAAAAAGTTGGCTAATAAAAATACTGTAATGAAAATGGTTTAGAAGCCAATGTCATAATTTACTGTATTTATGCCAAACATTTTTCTCTTTAACTGAGATTACACTGGAAAGCTAGTCTCACGCTGGTTCACTATCATTTAAGTATATACCTTCTCATATTGTCATCCAGAGTACTGTCTTTCCCTACAGGCTACTAGGTTCGACATATTACCAAATGAAGCAGCAGAAACTATATTATAACTTTGCGTGTTGAATAAGGAAGTAATAATAAGCATAGTACCTCACGTTTCAGTAAGTTCAGAGAGAACGCACGCAATAAAATATAACTGAAGTAGAGATTCTTTCTACCCGTATCTTCTCCTCAAGATCTTAGTTGAATATGAATCTATCTCTGAGAGAATAAGAATTTTGCTTTATTAAAGAAAAGACAGAAAAAAAAAAGAATCTCTTGTGGCACGATTCACACATTATGCCTCGTGCTTCTGAGCCTGGTATTGTCTCAAAGTCATGTTTCACATGAGAATATTAGACTGTTTCTTTAACAAGAAATAAAAAAAGTTTTGTCAACACTTCCAGTACGAATATACCTTCTTGAGAAGTTCGTATTTTATATCCATCATGAAACTCATTGTCAAGGCTGCTGTATACTTATATACATACACGTATATATAGATAATGGCAAAATATAAAATTTGGCCCAGAAACAAAAGATATGAGCGTGCAATATGACCATCATCATCTAATGGGGAACAAAAAACAAAGTGCAATTTTCATGCAAGCGAAAGGAATGCAAATTTCTTTTTTTTTCCTTTCTTCTTTTTCTCTTCTTTCTAATTTTTCTTCCTTTCTGCTGTAATGAAACAGGATATTGTGTATAGTATATGAAAAATTTAAATCGCGAAAAAAAAATACATCATAAGAAACAAGCAAATAAAAAAGAATAAAATTGCGTATTACTATTTCTTTTATTTGGTAATTGTAAACAACTTGAGTAAGAAAAGTAGGCTGAATTTGTTGGGTTTTTGTTTCGTAAAGTGTCTTCTTACAGGTAATTTTGTTACACAAATGTTTTCTTCTGTACAAATGATTATATGCTAATCATAGAAAAAAAACGCCATTCTAATATAATACTCGTCTGGAGTGGCATGATGGCTCAGTGCACAAGAGAATCAAATCCTCTTGTTTTGGTATTTAATATCCAAGGGTGAAGTGGGCCCCTCCACTTTGTGCGGGACGCTACCTCTATAAATTAGCCTGAATAAATTATAAAACATACGAAAGAAACTGGAACAAATTATAACCTAGTTATTGGTGATGGCTTGGATTGATTCTGTGACACAGTGGCGGATCTAGAAGGTAAAAACTGGGAGGGGGGGAACAGCCAGAATCCAGACTATGGTAGGTGGACTATCAGTTTACTACAAATTTTCAAAAAAAATATATAAATAATAGCTTAGATTATTTTTGTCACTAAAGAAACTGAAGGGCCTAGGTCCCCCGCCGTCTAGATCCGTCACTGCAATGACACTAAGTACGAATGTGTGAAATTGGCCCCACCCATTTTTTCGGTGGGATGCTTTTTCTATAAATAAGCTTGAACAAATTATAGGGCACAGTGGACAAATAAAATAAATTCTGACCTAATTATTACTAGTATTCAATTAGAACTTCGAACTCTCTCTCTTTCTCTCTCTCTCTCTATATATATATATAGGTCTGTATATAGGGGCAACTTCAAGTGCATTTTGGTAGGGTTAAATGTTTTTTGTGATCTAAAGAAGGCATTTCACTTGTGCTCCATGATATTTTGTATATGCATCTTAGCATATCCATACACGAGCATGATAGCACTTGGATACCAAAAGGAAAAATATAAAACATGTTTAATTACATGCGGATTGCTCACGCTATTTAGACAATACGAAGTGGACAGCCATATGAAAACTCAAACGTTCTTTTAGGATACATTTAAAAGCTACATTGATTCATTCGTTTCTTCTGACAAGTGATTGCAACACTACGACATATGACAGAGCTCTGTTTGGATCTCCCTGGAAGTAAGGTTGGTATGGATTGCTCAGTTTCTGAAATTTTTGTACCAGTGTAGTTGCATGCGCCCGGGCGATTCCCTGTGCGAAACTGGAATAATATATATTTGTGTAACTGAAATTAATAAATTTACAAGTGAAAGTCTTGAACAGCTTATAAATTTCTCTTCTAGGCAATACTCGATCCTGAAACTCAAGTACAATATTTTTGAATCGTATTCGATTAAAAACATACCTCAATTAAGAGTTTGTTCCGAGTCGGTCAAGTTACAACTAAAGGTCCACAGTTCAAATACATCATAAACTGAGTTGAATTTATTTTAAATTTGAGTTTTCCTTCGCAGGTAGTTTCTTTACACTTCTTAGTATTTATTAATTGCTCGGGTTATTTCATATTAATATTCTTTTCCATTACCCAAGTTACAGGTACTAAAAGAATTGTATAAAATGAGACATAACAATAATAATAATAATAATAATAATAATAATAATAATAATAATAATAATAATAATAATAATAAATAATAATAATAATAATAATAATAATAATAATAATAATAATAATAATAATAATAATAATAATAAAAATATTTTGGGGGAAATATTAATACCAAGTCTTTAGAGTACTTTAATGAAAGAATTAATGAAATGAGGATGTAGTAGGAAACGGAAGACCTCCGAGAAACCAATGTTATCCATCACATACTAACACAGTCCGGAATCGAATAAGGAACTCGCTCGCAAAAAGGGGAACGCTTTACCACTGAGCCACAATGTTCTCCCATAACCTCGATCGTGTTTCTGAATAGACGTTAATGATAGGTTCTATGTCTCATAACCTTGGTGTTGTATCAGGACCCGAAAGGACAAGAAAAAAAAAGCTCAAAAACAAACGAACAAATAAATAAATAATTAAAAACAAGTTTATTATCAACGTTTCATTACAAATTCTACTGTATACTAGTATGTTGTGTATATAAACATATTTCTTCCTTACACTTTCTAATCCCACAGTAATAAGCGCCTTTTGTTGTTTACGATTTCTGCATAATCTTCCTCATACAAGCTGATTTTATGTTTTCTTTGTTTAGCCAAAGATGTTAGTTACAGTGTAAAAAATGCAAAATTGTTGTTCACACAGATAAAGTCTTTTACGCCATGGTTGTTCTTAGTTCCGTATTGTGCAGTAGCTTGCAGACTGATATACATTAGAAAGTGGAGCAAACGATTCTATGCAGTTAAGGTATCTGTGCATCCTATGCTTCAAGAGAAGGATTTAATGATTGTTTTTTCTTTTCAAACACAACATTTTGTAATCAAGTAAACACAATTTCTTATTCTAGTTAATCTTCTCACTAGTACTTTCGTGCCATAGGCCCTAATAATAATAATAATAATAATAATAATAATAATAATAATAATAATAATAATAATAATAATAATAATAATAATAATAATAATAATAATAATAAAACAGAATGATTATTTACAAAAATAATGGATTCAGCATTTAAGTTGATATACATGCTTTGGTTCTGTGGTTACTAAAGCTTAGCTTTCCGATTTAGCATTAGGGGCGCACCCACATGTGCGGTCTACAAACTCCGGACACCTCCTTCCTTCAAACTGTGTAAGTCGACAGACACTCTTAACTTTCTTAATAAGATATGCTTGCTTTAGCGGAGAAATGTAGCGTAAAAGTTTTAAAGATTTAATTTATTATTTTTTCGGGTTTAGAACTACAACAGTTCAATACTTTATAGACATGGTGTCTTGAAGTATTGAACTCCCCTAAACAATAGACCCAACTCGCAATAAAAAATTACTGGGTGCACGTCTGTTTAGCACCAAGGCTAAATAAGACTAGACCAATAGTTTGGAATAAAATTCGAACATTATGCGTTCAATGCTCTCCCACTGGGGAATAATTTTGAGATGAAATTAACTTCATAGTAGCAGTTCTTTTGATATTTGGAAGTGGATAAATTAAGTCTTGCGAATGAACGTAAGTTACTTCTGGAAAGCTAAAGTGCTCATTGATACAACCTTTTTGGTAGAAGCTCGAACCTTGAAACATCTGCTTGTGAGTACTAATTCTTCGATAATAGTTACTCAGACAATAATTGTAGATAACTAATGATTCTGTACATTGTTGAAGAAAACAATCCTCACCTTTTCCTGTCATTAATTTCAATCCTAAACGATAAGAGTATCTAATCTTCAACGAAACACGCACTATGTTCTACAATAATCCTCAGAGTTTATAATAAAATTTCAGTTAAAATGTTTATGTAAAATTGGGGAGAATGCAATTCTTTATTATTAGCCCACATTTATATTTGACTGATTTCAACGACAAGCAGTGGGGATTATACGAAAACATCAATAAACATATGCGCCATAAATATCAAATAATTTTAACGAAATTCACCATAAAAATTATTTTAAGGCGGGGAGGGGAGCCGAGAGCTAACTTCACACTTGCTCTGCATTGAGTGAAAATTTATCTTTTCCCTCATACTTTTTAATTGGTGTAATCCATCTCACATTAGGGGACTAAATTTAGCAATTATTCTTGACGGGAAAAAGTTAAAGAAAATATACATAATTGTATCAGAGCCGAATTAGTTTTACCAAAGTTATCCTGAAAACAAAATCCTCCTGTATTTGTATTCATTTTAACTTGATGCGGAGGAAATAATTGGGAAACCTCAAAGAAAATGTAAAACATATTACATGAAAACTGAACATTTCTTAACGAACATTATCATGGAAGAACTTATGCAGGAATGGGTACTGGGGGTCCGGACTCTCTGTAATCCCGACTTTTCTGTAAATTTAATCTAGTTTTAGGGGTGATTTTACAATTTTTAAAATAATTTATCCTCATATTGATTTTGAGGCCCCCGAAATAAATTTCTGCGTACGGGCTTGTGTATCATTGAAGGTATTTTTTAAGAGGAGGGGGATTCTCTCTATCTCATTCTTGGAAGATTTAACCCCAAGCTTCAGGAATGATAAGAAAACCCTTAAGAAACTATAACCTATGTGCTGTCATAATTGAATAATACTTACAAGGCTTATATTGGAAAATTGTCTTGCATGCATATGGTCAAACTTACGACAGAGGAAAATTTTACACCTTCATTCATGCTGGGATTGTAACCCCAACCAGTAGACTTATTTCTGCAAGTTGAAGGAATATATATACACTGAATTTCATTAAAATCGGGTTACTTTAAGGAGAGTTGTCGTGGAACAGACGAACAGACAGACACTGAAATGTCAATCGAGTCGAATTGCACTACGCTTCAGATACTTCCAACTTTACAGCCGATTTTCTGTTTCTTTCTTTTCTTTCTTCCTTTTTTTTTTTGATATGGTTAACAGTATTGCACTTAGAACTTATGTAAGTTTTGTATGCTAGGACATATTTTTTATACAAATTAAACTTTTTAAATGCAAGTGGTCTTAAATATACTGTTTTTTTTAACAAAAATTTGTTAGTAGTGTATTTTCTGTAACTTAAAGGACTATGTATGATACAATTACATTCAAAATGCATAGAATATTTTCTTTTAAATAAAGAGGGACTAGATACATTCTCGTAATTTTCAACGCCTGTGATTTAGTTCCCTCTATGTATTTTCTAAACAAATAAAGCTAATATTTGGATTTAAGGATTAGTAGGGTACAATTTAAGTGTTGACTGGTATATCAGGGCCATAATTTTGATTTTGAATTTTTGTGTTTACGTTCTTGTGCAATATCGAGGTTATGAGGGACTTTTGTGGTCTTCAATCGCCGATCAGAAGCTAAACTGTGCAACTGGCGGGTGCACAGATCGTCATGTAAGATAAAGCTTTACAGTACAAGTTGTCCCCCACGACACGATTTCTCCTCCAACAGAATTGAATTGTAGAACTACGTCAACTGTTCCATCAATTTATTAGGATCAGTACATCCGTCCGTTACTCCGCACGATAATTCTTGAACGGATGCGAATTTTGTATTTTTGTGTTTTTTCAATTGATAGCTAGTTATTATGTTGGACGAGTTTGTTAAGGTGGTTTATCTCATATCCCATAAATATAAGCTATTTTTTTTAAGATTCTGTTTGCTTCAATAGTTAGCTAGATCTATTATCTTGGACAAGTTTGTTAATGCAGTTAATCCGTTAATAAATTAACGGATAACGGCGACTTTAACGGCAACTATCTATAGCCCATATCCCATACATGTAAGCGATTTTTTATTTTTATTTACTTATTTATTATTTTTTTTTTGCAATAGACAGGTAAAGATTTCGTCAACTTAATCAATCCGATAACATCGTAATGGTTACTTTAGCGATTGTTATCTATATCCTGTACATTGAAATATTTCGCTTGATTCTCTTTATTATCTTTACCAGGAGCTATTATTTTTTAAAATATTTTCTTGTAAGTGGCTACACGGTTACATCGGTAAGGATTTTATTAGGAAGATAAAGATTTTATCACGGAGAAGTGTCTTACGTCTTCCAGTGTCCACCGAGGTCCAAAGTCTCAAGTACACTCTGTAAAGAAAAAATAGCGACAGCTCAATTCTCAAACTAACTTACACAGAAAACCATAATTGCAGCCCGTTAGAAGAGGAATAAAAGGAGATAAAGAGTGGGATAGTTCATTTGCATTATCTGTGACACCTGTTCACTTGCCAATTGTTTGTGTATCTGTAATATTTTCGCTAGATGGCACTGAGTGCGTCTCGTAAATTATTTTAGTGAGAATTCTGCATTGCATTTCTGATGTGTAGGCTGAGGTAAATAGCATTTTATGATTGTTCTTTGCTTTCTCACTGTTTGGAAAGTGTCAAGTGGCAATATTGTTGTTGTGCAGCTTTGTTTTTGTGTTATATTGTTGCTACATGTGCACTGTAAACAAGAAGGATGGGTAAGAAATCTGACTTGTCGCCATGTGAACAAGATATACCGTAATTCTTGCTTTGCACAGCTAAGGCAAATCTCTAAGGGGGATAGATGGAATAGTAAAAATCTATCATTCGACGGCAGGAAGAATAATTCACAAGCTGAAACAGCATAACAAATCGTTTCTTCATCAACAGTGTGAAAGAAAAAGAAAGCATCACCCAGAGCAGATCGCTAAATGAAATCAATAGCACTGCAGATTTAAGGAATGATTTCCCCAAAAATCGCTTCTGTAATTTGACATAATCTTGGAATTGCAGTTACTCGTACAACTTTATTGTCTTGACTGCGTAAAGAGGATATTACGAAGAAGAAAACGCGTAGAAAGTCGAAACTGACAAAAACACAGAGGACTTCAACATGTAGGTTTGTGAATCTATATGCAACTTGGACTTATGACAACTGGAAGCACGTCGTTTTCTTCGTTGAAAAGAAGTTTAGCATAGTGGGAAACGATGGTGGAGTGAAGTTGTGGATACGAACGTGCAAGGAACTTGACAAAGATTTTGTTTAAGAGATACAAATATTCAGTTACTGAGTGATGGTAAGGGCATGGTTCATCGCTAAAGACGTCAGAACGATGGATATATGTGAAGGATCGTTTGATGCACGAAAATATCTTCAAATTCTGGTACGTAAAGTTTTCACAACAGTTAAAGATGACTTTTCTGAAGAAAATATGCATTACTTCCTTTCCCAGGATGGTAATGCTTCATGTCACCGAGAGAAAATCGTTACTACATGGTTCAAGAATATGACTATTTAGAACCTCATGTGGCCTCCGAACTCACCTGACATGAATCCAATTGAAAATTTGGGTCGATGTGAGAAGAAGATTCAATAGACAACTATCTCGAATAAAATGAAATTCAAGGAACAAATAATCCGGGTGTGATTCCGTGAAATCGAGGTTGCATTTTACAATAACCTTGTTGTTAAAGGACCCCGATGATTCGCTGCACTGCAGAAAGCCCATGGTGCACATACAAAATATAGTTTGCTGTATTGTACTTCCCGATGTTCGTACACAATATATCTTACCCTTAAGAAGTTCCATTTCTTGTTTTCTGCTATTGTTGTTGATCTTTTTCACTTTTATGTATAATTCTTCCTATAAACGATTTTGCTCAAAACACACATAGCTACTGCACATAAATTCACTAAATTCATGTCAAAAGTCTGAAACTGTGGCGCAAGTATTTGGGAATATGCAGTGTAGTGTTATCAGGAAGTCATGTAAAAATCATATTGGTTAATGCATGTTGCGAAAACCATATCAGAGCAAGTGTCGCTATTTTTTCTTTACAGAGTGTAATACTGTATTTATTTATTCTTACGTTTCCCACGAACAGTTATACCATCTCTTCCTTAGAGATAATTTATATATTTATTTTCTGTAATATGCTGTCTTGTGTGAAGGCACATGTGTCAGTGATAGACACTTACGTCTGGTGCGAGGCGTCCCCAGTCCGAGCCCAGGTCATATGATTTTGTGGTGGAGAATATCGTACTTGTGGATGTTTTCAGTTTTTTCTGTTTCCTCCTACATTCTCATTCTACATTTTTTTTCTAATCATTCATTTTCATTGAACATTCGTCACTTTTGCCCTACAGCGCATATCTATCTGGATGAACGTAAAGCTAGAAATGTCATTTAATTTCATTTTTCTACCTTGTATGATGTAACACTAGCCACCTTGGCAAAGAAAGTCTTGCCGCTTCCTCACTTTTCTGTTTCTCCCATGGATTCACTTCAGAAAACATTCCGTCGCTTCTGTCAAGTTATCAAGGGGAAGGTTGACACTTTCAAAGCCTTCCTTCACACACTAAGTGAATGCACTACTTCTGTAGGTTAAGGTTTCATTAACATCTCCATTTCTTGTTTCTTCGTATGAATTTTATTTTTGTTAAATTTAGACCTCGTTTTGCCCGACGCAAACGAGTTATTATCAACATTTGGGAAAGGGGAAATTTTAAAGCATGCAGATTAAGAAAAGGATTGCCAGTAGACACATGCACATATACTTTATTCTACGTATTGTTTACAGTCAACTTTTTATACGTTCAACATCGTATTCTACTTCGGGACGTAAATCTGTAAGCCGAGGCGGAAAAGTAATTCGAGACAAGACAGGAAGACTCTTCGAAGAGACGAGGAAGAATTCTTCGAGACGGGACTTCTACAAAATTTACGGGGCAAAACGAGGAACATTATAGAGTCCATACAGTATCAGTTTTAACTGATCAGTCCAACTGAGCTAAAAGCTGAGTTAACCGATAGCAGGATGAACTGAACTGATAGTGTGTGGAGTACCGTCAGTTAATCGATTACAGTCCTCCAGTTCCTCCAGTTTCATAAGATGTTTGTAGAGTGCACTTCTAAGTTCCTTGAAATACAAAAGCTTTGGAACATACACTTCCTCACCTCCGGTCCCTAATTTCTTGGATTCTTTTACTTTCTGCAGTTCCTTTCTAAATACCAACCATAGATTATTTATTTTTAATAACAGTGTCGTCTGAGGTTCAAACTCTTGTAATTTTGTAAATAACACATCATACGCATCCCCTCTTTTATACTTATTCGCATAATGTACCTGTTCCATGTCCCAAAGTTCGGGATGAGTACGGTAGGCTTCAATAAAAATTAACAATGCCTCACTTTTAGTAGCTACCATGATGACAGAACCTGAACTGAGACAACCGTGTGTTTCCTTCAGTAAATAGCACAGTTATCATAGCAAACGACGGTTCTTTTGTTCAGTGCAAATAACCGCATGAAGAACTGACTGAACTGAACGAATTCATTCAGTTCGCACAGTTTTTATTTCAGTTCTTACTTCACGATCAGGTTTTCCTTCAGTTAAACTGATAGTGTATGGGTCCTTTTATTTCTCGTCTCTCCTCGTTCTCGTCTCGTCAGCAACCCTAAACTGAACCAAATTACAAAATGGTCACTCTGTAGTAGAAACTTGGAATGAATTGGCTAGCACTAGATTATATAAAGGGAAGAACATTTCACCATATTCAGTCCTAAACCCTTCTTATTAAATGAAATAAAACCTTTGAGTTTCACGTCCCACGGGTATGCCATCTAAGTTAAAGGAGGCGGTGATAATGAGAATTGAATAAAATGGTGGAATGAAAAAAGTGGGAGAAAACTGGAGAACCTCGTGAAAATCCACGCACACGGTGTTTATCCACCACAAAGCTCACTTGGCGCGAGCTGGGATCGAACCACGGACTCCATGACCAGTGTACTTACCACTTAGCCACCGCGGCCTCAATCCTCCTCATTAATATACCGTCTCCGTCCCGGTAGTGAACTGAATTTATGGGAGTGTGTGAACTATTATCTTGTATTTGGGCACGGAAGCTCAGTAGTAGAGTGCTTACTTGTATAGCGTGTGGGGTCCCTGGTTCAATCCCCGGCCAAGTAAGTTGAGGTGAACAACATCGTGTCCATGCGTTTTCTCGGAGTACTCCCGTTTCCTCCCACAATTAATTTCCACCAGTTCTTCCATCATCATTCACATGCTTTAATCATTCGTCTCCCTTAGCCTAAGAGCACAACGATCATTCACATGCTTTAATTATCCGTCTTCCTTAGCCTAAGAGCACAACGATCATTCACATGCTTTAATCATCCCTTCCCTTAGCTTAAGAGCACAACGATCATTCACATGCTTTAATCATCCGTCTCCTTTAGGCTAAGAGCATAACGTCGGATGTTAAACTGAAAGATTTCATTTTTAGTAGGGGAGCTTAAGGCAAAAAAATGGCCAAACCCTGCACTTTGTGTTAAAAAGGTGCCACTCGGATATGTTGTTCCCCTGATCCAACTAAGCAGGAATCGAAGTGGCCCCACTCCGACAGGTGGCCAGAATCCAATATGGCGGCTATCAAAGATGGCCGCCTCTGAGAATTCATAGTGTTGGTTTTAGAGGACTATATCTCCTTAACTAATAGTCCAATCTTCACGATTCAAAAACTAAATGACGTAGAAGATAACAGGGTCTAATAAATGAGCAAAAGGCTTTACCTAACACTGAAATTAACACCTTCAGAAATTATTCAATTTGGAACTTTACATTTCTTATGATGGAGTTTACTCATATTTTTTAAAATAACAAGTAAACGGCTGGGATTATCGAAAAAGATGTCGCATAACTTTTTAAAGAGTGTTAAATTATCTTTCGTTTGGTGTATAGTTCATTCAGATTGGTTAATAAACAACGAAGTTATGACAATTTAAAGATTCACGTTGAGTTGATTGATTTTCCCAAATTTTGAACGAGAGTTCATTTACCGTAATAAAACATCACTGATGGATGCTGCATTGTACGAAACGGATCATTCTCTTATGATGTGTTCTTCATAAGTCCCATTTTTACCAGAGCACAAGACAGCCTGACCGAGCCCAGTTAAATGAATCCAATATGGCGGCCATTAATTACCATCCATAAAAATAAGTCTTTTTCGAAATATTTATTGCAGTATCTAGATTTATAAACAAGTACTACAAAGTAATAACAAACATTTTTCTCTCCCCCACCCTTGTGCCTCACAGAGTAAGTATGGGAAGGAATGAACTCCAAATCATGTTTCGAAATGCGTCAAAAGAATCGGATAGAACTGAGTGGTTAAAAGGCTTGGAGTAATAACAACTGCACTATTCTCGAAGTATTTCCATTGAAGGTAACAGTGGCGTAAATCCCGTGTAATGTTTCGTCGGGAATAGTTCGGAATCATACAAAAAGGCAAAGTTTGAGGCGGCTACGCAATTCTTGTGTTACCAACAAGTCGAGGATTCAAAATGATCGATCTTCTTAAAATGTGCAAAACACGGTTAATGACGAAGTCTATGAAGAAGTCTAAATCAGAAGAAATAGAAGTTCATAGTACAAGATTTCGTGAAAGGATTTTTCGTCACTGGCCTGAGCTAACAGCTAATCTGTCTGGCAGAGAATATGTTTTACTTTCAGAACGATCAGACAGAATAAGTGAGCTGGAGAAAGACATTGATGAAGATGCTATGGCACTAAGTCGTGTTGTTAAGATGCTTCGAAAGGATATGGCAAACCACAAGAGTCATTTTGCAGGAAAATTTGAGAATCACTGCCACGAAGATTCTGTTCCTCCTTCACTAATAGCTGCTGTTAATATGTTACTTTATGGTTCATTTGTCACCCCTGATAACAACTCAAGTCACGCAACTTCAACTATTAGTTAACTTATATTTAATAATTTCCATCAGAAAGCAGGCGATATTGAAACAGAAGCAGCAAGGCATAAACGCAATCGCATGCCACCTCTTCCTCTATGTTGGGCTGAGCGTGTATGCTGAAACTCGTAAAAAATCTCTTATAAATGAATTGCATTCACTAGGCATTTCGTCTACACGTGTACAGGAAATATCTTCAAGTCTTCCTCAGTGCTTGATAAATCAAAGTGACAAAATGGGTGTGTCCTTCCACTCTTCGTCGAGGTGTTTTAACCGTTGCAGCATTAGATAATATTGGCTACAATTCTTCTAGCACAACATCAAATGTTCTGAAATGAAATGAAATCTTTGAGTTTTACGTCCACGGTTATGCCGGTTAGGCTAAAGGAGACGGTGATGATGAGTAATGAATGAAATGGTGGAATGAAGAAAGTGGGAGGAAACGGGATAACCCCGAGAAAACCCACGCCCACGGTGTTTGTCCACCACAAAGTTCACTTGGCGGGGCTGGGATTGAACCCGGGACCCCAAGCACTAGAGGTGAACGCTCCACCACTGAGCCACCGCGGCCCCTATCAAAGGATTCTTTTCATGGTACGAGCATTTCTATTTTCCAGCATCCTTCTAAGGATAACCCTAGTATTCGACGTGATCATGTCTCACTGGATAAGTGAATATAAAAATGAGAACTGCTTCTGCTCTCCCCGATAATTATGCTATAGTGCCTCCTGCTTATATCACTAATAAGCAACCAGTTTTACCTCAACAGAACCCGCAGTTTGTAGAGAAAGTTCTTCCACGAAGTGGATTTTTCGTAGAAGAAAGAAACTAGGAGTGTTGGCTTGAAGCATGATTAAAAAATGACACTACTTGCAGACACTAGTGTTGACTTTACTACACCATGCCACGAAAACTGAAACTCTGCAAATGCCAAGTATTTGCTGCCTGATTTTGTTGTTTAAGGAAGACTCTAAATCTGTTGCTATGATACGGCACGAAATGAATGTTGTACGAGAACTTACAGACAAACTCAACAAAGGACAAGTTCCGGTTCTTGTAATGGATCAACCACTATTTGCCTTGTGGAAACGAATTCAATGGAATTGGCCAGAGTTATATTTCGAAGATCATCAAATTCTGATGCTGGGAGGATTACACATCGAACAAGCCTTCCTGCATCTTATAGGCAAATGGTTATATGGAAGTGGTTGGGTAGAAATTTTATACAATTCAGATGTAGCAACACCAGGCACCACTGACAGTATATTGGGAGTAACTCACATTACAAAAACTCGGTTTGCTCATCAGATTACTTTGACAGTTTTACATCATTTGTCGCGTGATGCATATCAGAATCCTTCATCAGGGCAATCTTTCAATGACTGGTGCACTGAAAAGGAATCTTCGTATCCAACGTTTAAGTTTTGAATAATATATTACAGTCTCGTGATTTTACTCTTAATTTACATCAGAGCCATACGTCAAGGAAATTTTAAGCTCTACGTTGAAACACCAAAACTAATGGCAGAATTGTTTTTCGCAATGGACCATCTTAGCTATGCTCGTTGGCTTCCCGTTCGCATTTTAGATTTGAAGAAATTGGAAGAAACATATCCTGAGATTATGAATGCTTTCGAAGTGGGCTACTTTGTGATAAGAAAGACATCAAAACTTTTCTTTGCAATAGCTATAGATCAAGCTCACGAACAGAGTAACAAAATTATAAAAGGGAATGGCGGGGCGATTGGTTTCTTACACGACGACAATGCTCTCGTCAAATGGATGACAGCGGGACCAGAAATTAGTAGACTAATTAATGAATTCAAAATGTCATATAATGAATATGATCCTGATAATAAGCACCATGAAGATTACTCGTCGATGCAAGAAAGATTTAAATCGTCTGATGAAAAGGTGAAAGAAGTTTTCGTCGAATTGGGAAATCCATTTGAAGAAAATAATGAACTTGTTAATGTTGCTTCCAGAATCATCTATAGCGGTGATATAATTGAATCCCTATATTTAGCAGAAGAAAAAGGGTCTAATATGTACAAGGAATTTGTGCAAGAAAGATTAGTAGAATGTACCAAGCCATTCTTTACACCCATGAAAAAATCTTCTCTAGTGCTTCATTCTTCCCTTTAAAAGAATAAAACAAACAGAAATGAAATAAAATTACTTAAGATGGACGTTGAGCTATTCTCTCGCTTACTACGCGTCAGTTAAACATGACGACTTGACTTGGATGAATTCTTTCAGCATGAGAGTCAACCAATTCCACCGTCTCTCTGCCATAATTCACAATCCTCAAAAAAGTCCGACTTAGTTATGCTTCTTGAGAGTGAAGCCAACATCAAAGAAGATCACTTTCCTAATTCTTGTGATGTTTTATTATTTGATGGAGAGGTTTTGGTTCACATTTTGCAACTAGCATCAATAGAAACATTTTGTGATTATTTCCAGTGTAATTTCTTCGAATATGTTCAAAGAGAAGCAGACACATTCTGTGCAAAGCAAGTGGATCTGATATGGGATAGATACTCTTCAAAGAGCATAAAATCTTCCACAAGAAAAAGTAGGGATGTAGGAATAAGGACGAAAGTAACACCAACTACACCAATCCCTAGGAAGTTGAACGATTTCTTTCGTAATGACGAAAATAAAGAAGAACTATTCCTTTTTCTGGAAAGTCTATATGTGAAAAGGAAGTAAGGAAGGAGATAGCAACGAATAATTGATATCACATAGAAACTTCAAGAAATCTTCCAACATTTTCAAACAAATCATCAGGAAATCATGTAGAAGAAGCGGATAGTAGGATCATGTTACATTGCTTTGATGCAGTTAAATGGACACAAGAAGATAGTTATCCGCACAGTAGACACAGATGTTGTAATACTTGCTGTATCGTTTTTCTATGACTTTGAGCGCCACAGTTTAGGGGAATTATGGATATCTTTCGGCACCAAGAAACATCATTGATTTCTTCCAGTTCATCATATTTCAATACCATTAGGAAAAGAAAAATCAACTGCGTTACGAGGCCTCCACGCGTTTACAGGATGTGGTACAGTGTCATACTTTCTCGGACATGGAAAATTATAAGCATGGAAAACATGGCTTTTGTATCCAAAGGTGACCACAGCTTTTCTAACAATTTCACACCCTGTAATCAACATAGGTGAAGATTGTTTTAATTCCTTGTAACGATATGTTGTCCTATTATATTCAAAAACAAATGAAAACTTTAAAGTTAATGAAGCCCGGCGAGAATTCATTTTCGAAAAGGGCAGATCTCTTACTGCGCTTCCTCCAACTTGTGATGCCTTGCTTCTTCACACCAAGTTTGCAGCATACCAAGCTGGACAAATCTGGGGCCAGGCAATAAAGAAGATAGCACATATTCCTTCATCAGAAACTGGGGATGGACTGACAATGGAAGTGAACTTTCTCTAACATGGACTTCCATTCCAGTTGTATACGAAGCATGTAGGAAACTCTTTTTGAAATGTGTCTGCAAGACATGTACCACAAGATATCGTTGTAAAAGTGCAAGCGTCCCGTGCTGCTTTTTTGTTCTATGTGTAGGATAGCATGTGGAAACGTGATGGAAACTGAAAACGAAGATCTAGACCAATAAAACGATCATGTAAGTAGCACTCATTATTTTTGAAAATTCAGTTGATCCACAGTAAATTTACACCACGTTGGAAACGTACCAATAAATAGATAAACTTAAATGTATGATTCTTTATAGAACAGCTTGTACACAAAGTAATATTAACTGTTCGCCGAAATCATAAAACTGTTTGTAAACATAGAAAATCCAAAAGATATATTGTGAATTTCAAATTATCGAACCAAGTGTTTGCGTTGTGTTTCTGTTCTTACAATACGAAAGAAATTATTTACATTCTAATTTATAACAATATATTGCTTTATGTAATTTCCTTACAATATTGAAAAGGATATAAAGCCAATGTCTATGGTTTAAAGACAGAACTTACTTCTTAGTCTTCCTGTGCAGTTCCTCTTTTAATTCAGAAGAAACCATATAACTTTTCTATCGTGACGCTACACACGTAATTTCTTAAGATATTCTTAAACTTGATTCATGTGTAAAAGTGAATAGTAATAGAATAGGTGATATTACTTTGTCCATATCCGTTTACAAATCTAGATACTCGGGTCAATATTTCGAAAGAAAATAATTTTTATAAATCATAATTAATGGCAGCCATATTGGATTCATAACCGGGCTTGGTCAGCAGGCCCTTAGCCAGCCCAAAAATGTAGGGGGAGGCTGAAGTTAGGGGGGCCGATCCAACCATATAGTTCATTTGCAAGCCTACCGTGAAAATTTTAGGGGGCCAGCAAAAATTTAGGGGGAACCGGTCCCCTAGACCCTCCTGAATACGGGCCTGTTGGTCAGGCTACTTTGTGCTTCTGGTGAAAGTGGGACTTACGAAGAATACATCACAAAAGAATGATTTGTTTCGTACAATGCAGCATCCATCAGTGATGTTTTATTACGGTAAATGAACTCTCGTTCGAAATTTGGGAAAATCAATCAACTCAACGTGAATCTTTAAATTGTCATAACTTCGTTGTTTATTATCCAATCTGAATGAACTATACACCAAACGAAAGATAATTTAACACACTTTAAAAAGTTATACGACATCTTTTTCGATAATCCCAGCCGTTTGCTTGTTATTTTAAAAAATATCAGTAAACTCCATCATAAGAAATGTAAAGTTCCAAATTAAATAATTTCTGAAGGTGTTAAGTTTAGTGTTATGTAAAACCTTTTGCTCATTTATTAGACCCTATTATCTTCTACGTCATTTAGTTTTTGAATCGTGAAGATTGGACTATTAGTTAAGGAGATATAGGCCTCTAAAATCAACACTATGAATTCTCAGAGGCGGCCATCTTTGATAGCCGCCATATTGGATTCTGGCCACCTGTCGGAGTGGGGCCACTTCGATTCCTGCTTAGTTGGATCAGGGGAACAACATATCCGAGTGGCACCTTTTTAACACAAAGTGCAGGATACTTCCCGTAAGCTCCCCTACCATTTTTCCCATCTTCATTTTCGAAGAAATAACGCACTGATGACACCAAATGCAGCTACTCCACACCACATTGCTACTCTTGAACTGTGAAGCGACCGTAAATATGAAAGTGCCTCATCACTCATCAGAATAATCCTTTCATTCGACATTTCTACCTAGGTAGTATTCTTTCTGGAAACCTCTTGCGCCGAATACAATCACCATGCAGATGCAGCAGTGTCATCACCAGTGGCATATTTACGATTTTGTTTCGGGGGGGGGGGGTGCATAAGACGTGAATAAGCATTTAGTATATTTTTCGTGTTGTGTGCCTACAAATTTCAGTGAAATTGTACAAATAACAAATTGATTTCGAGGGGGGGGGGGACTTGAGCCCGATAGCCACCCATCTAAATACGTCACCGGTCATCACTATGGCCCGGATTTGTATTTTTCAAACATGTACAAGCCCAAAACAAAGTTTATTATCCCAATTAAGAGCCTGCAAGTGTAAATTACAAATTTAATTTCATATAAAAATACATATTTTCTGTAAAAAAAATATGTAAATAAATATTTTAGAAGTTTTCATAAATAAATACATATTTTAAATTATTTTACCTTATTTTATTCTAAATTTCTCAACGAATTGTTATTTTCTTTCTGCAGAAAGAAATTAACATCGGGAAAAGAATAGGCTATATAATGACACGGTGACATACCCCTGTATATGGTAAACAATCCGAACTTTCCAAATATACAAACAATCCCGACATAAATTTTCTTATCAAATGTACGATTTTAAATCTTCCAGATGAGTCAACGCTTCGGGAACGCCATCTATCCAAGAGCTATGAAGAAACACATTAGGCCCGTACGTGAAAACGAAAATAATTGGGTGAGCATTGATGCAACTAGTGATTCTGTTAGCATCAGAAAAGTGGGAAACGTTCTAATAGGTGTACTGAAAAATGATGAAATAATTTCCAAACAGCATTTCTTGCTAATAGTCTAGGCATCAACTTGACAAAAGTGCTCTCCTTTTCGAGTTTAAGGGCAAATCATTTAACAATTTGGCATCCGATATTTTTTGAATATTTACCCATCACTGATCACAAAAATGCCGAATTACTGAAAAACTCCTCACGGGAGGGGAGGAGGAAGGAAAGAAAGCCGAAATTTTAGCCATTTCTATTATTCACTATATCTCCGTAACCATTGGAGCTACAGCATCTAAACTTTTTTTTTCATTTTTTTGTCTAATTGTCTTCAACAATTTAAATCTAGTTCATTTTTGAGCTAAATATAATGGTTTTCTTGTTATTTTCATTTTTACTCAGTATTGGTTGCGCGTGACGTCAGTTTTTTAGCCATAGATTCTTTACAAGATCGAATTCGGAAGAATGTTTCCTCTAAAAGTTTTTCGGCATTTTATGCAATTTCAAGAAATGTATACTTATATTAGTGTAGGACTAATACTGCTTGAGTTATAAGCTACTTTATTCTGTCGTGTGCGAAACTGATCTCGGCGCGATCCAAGAGTTACTGTACCTTTCCACAAACTGTAGATACTAGCAGCTGATGATGATTAATATATATATATATATATATATATATATATAATCTTGTCTGCCTGCAAGTAAAAAATGAGGTGATCCATATGATTAAGTATATCTATAATCTAATAAAAATATCCATTTTTAATGTCAGTTGAGGGGCTGTTCAAAACGTAACCATTTGACGAAACACTCGAAGATGCACCACATGCCGGAAGACCAACACATACAAAGTGAAGATCTTCAATCAACAGTTGGGGCAAACAGTGCCCAGACGTGTGAGGAAATAGGACTACAATTTAATGTGAGTGGAAAAACCATTCGGCAGCACTTCCATCAACTTGGAAAGCACTACAAGTTGGGTCGATGATTTGACCACATGATTTGACTCCGAGAACGCCAGAAGGCAACGAGAGCAGACACCTTTGTTTCTTTGCTATCGCGCTAAGGAAGGAGCCATTTTTGAACAGATTGTTGACATGAGATGAGAAGTGGGATCTGTAGGAAGCTCCACGGCGCCATCATTATTGGTTAGCATCCCATGAACTGGTTCTAAAACAGCCGAAACCAGCACTGCACCAGAAGAAGTTTCTCTGGTTGATTGCTCGCGGCATCGTGCATCGGGAACTGCTACCAGCTTGTGAGGGTATCAATGTGACTGTGTACTGCCAGTAGTTGAGCCGTGTTCAAGAGAAACTCAAAACTCTATAGTCAGTGCTTCTGAATCGCAAAGGCGTCCTCCTGTTACAGGGCAACGCTAAGCCCTACAAGGCTAGGATGAGCCGGGACACCATTCTACGCCTTGAATGCGAAACACTATTGCACCCGCCATACTCCCCGGGCATTGCACCGTCCGATTATCACCTGTTCCATTCCTTGGAGAATAACCTTTAAGGACGCCAGTTCAAATTCCTAGTAGAGGTGCAAAATGCACTTGATACTTTCTTCGATTCACGGTTCAACACGTTTTATCGCGATGGAATTCATGGCCTTCCAGAACGTTGGCAGAAGGTCGTCGATGTTGATGGGGATTATTTTTGATCTTCCAGGTACGTCTTAGGTGACATATCGATGTTCGAAAGTGGTGGGTGAAAAAGCGACAGAACTTTCTTGGTTACCTTTATATAAGAGTGGCATAACATAATTGAGAACTAATTCAAGAAATCAAATAATTTGTTCTTTTGTGTAGAGATTTCTGAAGTATATGCCTTTCTTCTATTACGTTTCTTATTATAAATTTATTGTATTATAGCAACTGTACACAATCTTTATAACAAGCAATCGATTTTCTTTTGTAAGTAAGATTTAACAGTTTAAAAACTGAGCATTTATAAAATGTGTTAGGCATATCTTACACTGTAAAAAATGAGGTGTTGAAACAACACAAAATGACTACCACTTTAGCGTGTTACTTGTGTGTTAATTCAGAACCAAGCTTTTTTAATGCTAGTCATGGGCCAGCAAAGTCTAAAAGATAAAAACTTTTAGAGGAAACATTTTTCCTAATTCGATCTTGTAAAGAATCTGTGGCTAAAACACTGACGTCACGCGCAACCAATACTGAGTAAAAATGAAAATAACAAGAAAACCATTATATTTAGCTCAAAAATGAACTGTGGAAGACAATTAAACAAAGAAAATAAGTTTGGATGCTCTAGCTCCAATGGTTACGGAGATATAGTGAATAATAGAAACGGCTAAAATTTCGGCTTTCTCCCGTTCCCCCTCCCCTCCAATGAGATGTTTTTTTTTTTTTTTTGGCATTCGGCATTTTTGTGATCAGTGATGGGTATATATTCAAAAAAATATCGGATGCCAAATTGTTACATGATTTGCCCTTAGAACTCAACTTTTAAGCCCGGATGTCTAGATTATAACTTCTAAACAACAATCAATTACGAATCACGTGACAATTGTCAGGCTGTTCAATGAATAATTGCACATTTTGTAGCCGAATGGTGTGAAATCTGAATCTGTTTTTTTTTTCTGACTGATGGTGCTCCTTATATGAGGAAATCTGGTGAAGCTCTTTCAGAATGCTACCCTAATATGATTCACGTAACATATGTCGTCGATTGTGTGAAAAAAGAATTTGAACCCTTTATCCTAAAGTTAGTGTCAAATGGGGATTTTTTCTTTCGTAAAATCCCAACTAGAATTCAACTTTTCAAAGCAACAAATCCCGCTCTTTCACTTCCTCCAACATCCGTAATCACGCGGTGGGGTACCTGGCTTAATGCAGTACTATTTTATGCGGAGAATTTTGAAGCATTTGCATCTGTAGTAACTAAACTAAACCCAGAGGATGCTTCATCCATTGAAATGATTTAAAATTCTCCGCATAAAATAGTACCGCATTAAGTAACAGTGGCTTGGAATGTGACTTAGATTTCATATCTGCCAATTTCGGTTTCTTGAGTCACTCTATAAAGAAACTAGATACTAAGGGAGGTTTATTGAGTACTTCTGTTAGAGAAGTAAGTTACTATGCAGTGGCTCGGTGGTAGAGAGTTTACCTCCGGAGCTTGGGGTCCCTGGTTCGCTCCCAGCTCGCGCCGTATGGACTTTGTGGTGGACAAACACCGTGCTAGTGTTTTTTCTCGGGATTCTCCCGTTTCCTCCCACTGTCTTCATTCCACCATATCATTCATTTCTCATCATCATCGTTTCCTTTAGCCTAACCGGCATAACCGTAGGAAGTACAACTGAAAGATTTCATTTCATTTTTACAAGAAAATCCAGGATTACCATGAACTGGAAACGAATACATTATCTGCAATGGGTGGAGAATGCACTCAGTATCTTCCCTTTGAGAGAAGTTTTAAAACTTTTTTCCCCCACAGAATTTGAACAAACACTTCATTAGGGACTGATTTATGTATATATTTAACTACTCATGGAGGGGCTTGCGAGCCCGGCGCCTCTTTCTGAATCCCCACTGGGCGATACCCGGATAATCGTCACTGTAATGTTTGTCTAGCTAGCTGCCCAGTGAAAGTTTTGCATAATGAGTCATTGCAATAAGCTCGCCACGCCCCCACTCGGGAATAAAACGACAGTTAGGCCTGTTTGAAACCTAGCTGACACTTATAAAACATTCCTGTACTCCCTACTTATATTAAGAATTATAAGCAATGATATCATTCTACCTTTAAAGAATAAAAGTAGCAGTTTGGATTAATTACAGTAAACCATTTCTAATTTAATTTCCTATTAATATAATTCATATTAACTACGACAACTTATGCTTATGCGGTAATATCTCATCACAGAACTGAGGTACAAACTTCGTTCTGGTGCCAAATTGAAAATAAAACATTGTTTAAGTGATTTCAGCTAACATCGTTCTTACGTGTTGTCGCCATTTTTAAATATGGCTGTTATTATCTTAAAAAAATAATTTTCTCCGTTTTATTTTATTTGTTTTATAGTAGATTACTATGAAACTATCAGATATACGAAAACACATCTCGAAGTAAACGTTGTAGAGCAGAGTCTCACCTTGCTAAAGACATCAATATTATTTTTGTATCTTAAAAATTAAGCGAACTAGTCTATTTTCTGTAGGACAAGGTGTTGAATTTTCAGCATTTAGATTACGCTAAACATGTTAGAATATTTTTACAATTAAAGGCGGAGAGACGTTTGGAAAACAAACTGTTAACACTTTTTTTAAAACCGCTGAGAAAATCGTCAAAAATAGCACATGGGCAACCACCTGAAATGACGTCATCAATACAGCGGCCATGCGAATTTATTCATTTCTCCTTATAGGATTATATTTCATCACAACTGAGATACGAACTTCGTTCTGGTGCTAAGTTAAAGGTACACTCATGTCCAAAATGATTGTCGCATATCTTTAACTGCCTTCTAAGAAAATAATTTGATAATGATGTTGCAGGGTACTTTTAATATTGATACTGTGTGTATAATCGGGAAATGTAAATGTGTGGAAAATTTCATAGGAAAAGAAGTATAAATACGAAAATTAGAATGAGTAAAACAAAATGTTGCTAAATGGACAAGAAAGTTTTATATTCGTTTTATTGTTATTTACTGCTCTTTTCACATGAAATTTGCCACATACATGTCTTTGTCAATTATACACATACTAACATTATAAGAAATACCGAGCGAATTCGTTATCAAATTATATTCCTACAATATATTTATAGACATTCGACAAAAATTTTGGACATGAGTGTACATGATTCAAATGATTTCAGTTAATATCGTTTTTATGTGTTACTGCCATTTTTAAATATGCCGGGTATTATCTTAAAAATTAATTTACTCCGTTTCATTTTGTTCCAAATCTGATTACTATGATACTATCAGATAAATAAATACGAAATATTTTTTAGTATTTTAAAGTACTATTGATGTCGCTAATTTACTTGGCGTTGTAATGGCATAAAGTCTGCATTTTACATTATGATATTATCAAACAAAAGTATTATTATTTAAAATAGTAAATATTAAAACATTTTAGTGTTGTAAAATAATACATATTTAAATTTTTCTTTAACAACATGACACATATTTAATCAAAATTTAGACACCATTTACTGAATTACAAGTTACATAACCTAGCTCTTTACAATTGCCTTTTAACTGTTTCATTCATTATTGTTTCTGAATCGTTTAGAGGATGGTTTTGATGTTTCTCCAATATCATCACAAATATAATCGTCGTCTTCTAATGAATTTAATATTAGTTTATTTGTGTATGATTATTCCGTACATTTTCCACACATTGATGTGCAGTGGAGGCCTTGTTTTCGGCACTCACAGTTTCTAGAACAGTCACTTTTACATCCACACCGTACGAGATTCTGTAAGTTATCTAGCGCTGGTGGCAAAGTCGATACCACGCGTATCTACTGCTCCCTCTATTTTCCATCTCCCTTCCTTAGGCAAAAGGTAATTTCCCTTCCACTCTTGTATCGGATGGTACACTCGAAAAGTATGCTGACGCACTGCAGCTGAACTTGGAGGAAAGCTTGCGAGGTTTATGATGTATTTCGGTGCTTTTTTCGCAACAGTTTGGATATATTTCTTAAATCTTGTCCTGTCAAGTCCATCTGTTATTTCTTCGCTGTACAATTTCACAATAACTTTTGTGAACTTGCCCCCCCCTCCCTCACCTCTCGTTACAAACGATTTCCGCATATCAATATAAAGTATTTCGTTTGTATTGGTTTGTATCGCAAATGTTTTTGTTTGTACTGTACTGCAGTGTGAGAAATTAAGAGAACAAAGTGGGGCCAAGTTCACGCAGTCCTCCCCAGAATGTCCTAGGATCGGCTCATTTTAATTGGCTCATTTGAAAGACCTTTGTTTGTACCGGATTGTACCGTAATTTGTTTCGTTTGTACTGTCTTGAATTATGAAAAATTACAAAACAAATTGGGGACCCAGGTCAAGCAGGCCCTCAAATCACGTCTTAATACACTGGATACACATGACTTTGTATGTTATATGAAAGTTCTTGGTTAGTACTGAATTGTACCACAATGAGTTTTATTTTAATCATAATAGACGGTTCACTACCTTTTTTGTCTACTTCCGGCACTGTTTGCAAAACAACATATCCACAGACTACTTCCAGCGTAAAATTTACCAGAATTGTAACCAAGGGGCAATAACTGCTCTAGCATCGTGGAAAGTATGTACACAAATAACCACAACGAACAATACCTGAAAATAATACTCTTCAAACGCCATAGGCAAGATAAAAAAAATGTGTAGCCAAATGGTAACGAAAACTCGTTAAGGGTTAAGAAAACAAAATTTGGGGCTGTGTGAACCTGTCCCCCCACCACTTTGTACAAACGACTCAATCGGCTGATTTGAAAGATTTTTGTTCGTACCGGATTGTACCGTGATTTGTTTCGTTTGAACCGACTTAGATTATGATAAATTAAGGAGACAAACTGAGGACCTAGTTCAAGCAGGCCCTGAAATCAGGACTTAATACAGCGGGAACACAAGATTTGTATATCATATGAAGGCACTTGGTTAGTACCGCATTGTACCACAATGAGGTTTAGTTTAACCATAATAGATTATGAAAAATTAAGGAAACAAAATTGGGGGCTGTATGAACCTGATCCCTCACCTCCCGTTACAAACGATTTAATCGGCTCATTTGAGAGATTTTCGTTTGTTCCGGATTGTACTGTAGTTTGTTTTGTTTGTACCGTCCTAGATTATGATAAATTAAGTGAACAAACTGGGAAGCCAATTCAAGCAGGCACTCAAATCAGGTTTTAAAACACAGGATATATATCGTCCCTCTCGAGACAAAGGGGCGTATCTAATTTTCTCAACTTTTCCAGAGGATAAGTTTAAAGATGTTCTCATAAGTTTCTTTTATCGTTTTCTGTCAAAATTTAATTGGATCTCGTAAGTTACATACCTGACACGAAGGATATCAAACTAAATTTTAAAAGAAAACGATAGAATAAATAATGAGGAAAAGTTTAAACATGTCACCTGGAAAACTTAAGAAAATGAGATACGCCCTTTTGTCTCGAGAGGGACCATATGACTTTCGAGAAATTTGAATTTCTCATGGCATGTCAATCTGGTCCGCAATGTACCCAATATGTACCAATTTATAGCACCAAGGTTAGAGTTTGTATCCCATCAATTTTGAGAATTTTGAATTTTTGATGGCAGGTCAAACTGACCCACTAAAAACATTTATTTCAATTCGAATCAAAACGGTACCAAAAATTTGTACTCAATATATGCCAATTTCTACCACCAAAATAAGAATTTGTAGCATTACCAAGTTCTAGACGTTTGAATTTTTGTTGGCGGGTCAAGCTGGAACACACTTTCTTTTCTTTCCAATTTGAACCAAAAATTTGTATTCAATATATACCAATTTTTATCACCAAAATTAAAATTTCTACCCTCACAAATTTCGACAAGTATGAATTTTTAATGGGCCGAACCACTTCTTTTCTTTCCAATTCGAACCAAAAAGGCGCCAAAAACTTGTACCCAATATGGACCAATCTGCACCACAAAAATTGGAAATTGAACCCCAAATAATTTTTGAGAAAATTGAAATGTTGTTGGGAAGTCAATCTGGACAGCACAACTTATTTTTCTTCGCAATTAAAATCAAACTGGTATCAAACTTTGTACCCAATATATACCAATTTGTACCATCAAAATTAAATTTGTACTCCCTACTTATTTCGAGAAATTTAAATTTTTGATGGCGGATCATCTTATGATCCAGTTGTCACGCATAACTCTTGTTTTCTTTCGAATTCGAATCAAAATTGTACCTAAATTTTTTGCCAATATGTAGCAGCTTTGTACCACTAAAATTAGAATTTGTACCCCCACCAATTTCGAGAAATTTGAATTTTTGGTGGCGACGTCAAGCTGGCCCTCACGGCTTATTTTGTTTCCAATTCGAATTGAAATGGTATCGAAAATATGTACCTAATATGTACCCATTTGTACTACAAAAATTACATTTTTTGCCGCTACCAATTTTGAGAAATTTGAATTCTCAATGATCGAGGCAACTTGACATCGAAACTTGGCGCGCGCAACACATTTCTTTTACCAATTCGAATCAAAGTGTTAGCAAAAATTTATGTCAAATAGATACCGTTTGTGCCATCTATAAGTACCGAAGACAAAATTATTTTAATATTTTTCCACAGTGTACCAAACGTTAGAAGGAATAAAGGCGGTAGAATAGCATTAGCATTTGTATAACTTGGTTGGGGAAGAGAGAGTCAAACATCTACATATGTTGAAGACTCCAAAATATTTATGGGTGGGTGATTTTTTCTCCAACCTTTTCTGATCATGGACAATATTAATTTTTATTACAGAACTCATTCAGAGGATAAGTTCTGTGAAGTCGTCTCCATCCACTCATATCTCCGTTTTGATAACAGACTCTAAGTTCTAATTTTGCTTATACAAATTTTTACAAATTCCGTTACCACCAATAATAAACTCCCTAGTTAAAATGTTTAATGGAATCAATCAAAAAATCGTTTGCGAAGTGGTGATGTCGAATTTAAAAAAGACGATTCTGTTGTTTACCTTCAGATCAAATAGATCCACATATTTGAGTAAGCATTTCAAATTTCTTGAATTGGTGCAGGTACAATGTAAATGTAGTTACAAATGCCTAAAAATATTTTGGACAATTTTCATATCAATTCTGAATAAGCCTTTGACCTGGAAGAATTGACTTGGTAATAAATTGGCTGTTCGTTGGATAACAATTTCTCATCTTTATTCGTACATGATTTTGCTCATGCAAGTTATAAGCAAATCTTTCGTTCCGTTTTTATGAATTGCAGGGAAATTTGGTTACATGTTCTCCTTCGATTCGAATACCATTTTTAATTCAATACAAAAAAAAAAGAAAGAAAGAAAAGAAAAACATTGCCGTGCCCAGACAGATTGCAATTTCTAGAAACTGGTAGTGTTGGAAATTCTAATTTTGACAGTACAAACTAGTACTTACTTGCACTTTTTTTTTTTTTTTTTTTTTACATTTTAATCCGAATTTGTAAATGTGCTTCGCGAGAGAAGTTTCGACGCCAAGTTGGCTCCAGCATTGAAAATTCAAATTTCTCCAAATCGGTAAGGGTACAAATTCCAATTTTGGTGGTACAAATTTATACACATGTTGAGGACTCCAATGTCAAGTACACATTTTTGGTACCGTTTTCATTCGAATTACAAAGAAAAATAAGTTATGCGGGCCAGTTTCACCTCCCACCATAAATTATGATTTCTCGAAATTAGTGGGGGTACGAATTCTAATTGTGCCGGTACAAATTGGTACATATCGAGTACACATTTTTGGTGCGGTTTTGATTCGAATTGGAAAGAAAAATAAGTTGGCCGACCACTTTGACCTGCCATCAAAAATTCATATTTCTTGAAATTGGTGGGTGTACAAATTCTAGTTTTGGTGATGTTACATATTGGGTACAAATTTTTGATAGTTTTGATTCGAATTGGGAAGAACAATAAGTTGTGTGGGCAAGATTGACCTGCCAACAAAATTCTACTTGACATGACCTGCCATGCTTCACGAAATTTCTAGGGATACAATTCTAATTTTGGTGTTACAAATTGGTACACATTGGGTACAAAATTTTGGTACCATTTTGTTTTGAATTGGGAAAAAATAAGTGTTGTGCGAGCCTGCTTGACCCGCCATTAAAAATTCAATTCTCGCGAAATCGGCGAGAGTGCAAATCATAATTTTGGTGGTACAAATTGGTATACATTGTTTACCGTTTTGGTTCGAATTGAAAAAAAAATACGTGTTGTGTAGATCAGATTGATATCATACTGGTTCTCCATAAAAATTCAAATTCTGTCGAAATATAAAAGGTGTACAAATTCTAGTTTTGGTGGTACAAGTTGGCGCATATTCGATACAATTTTTTGGTACCTTTGTGATTCGAATTTGAAAGAAAAATAAGTTGTGCGATCCAGTTTGACTCGCCATCGAAAACTCAAATTTCTCGAAATTGGTGGAAGTCCAATGCTAATTTGGTGGTACAAATTGGTAAGTATGGGGTACCAATTTTTGGTGGCATTTTATTCGAATTGGAAAGAAAAGAGTTGTGCGCCTCTGCTCCACCCGTTATCAAAAATTCAATCTTTTCGAAATTGATGAGAGTACAAATTTTAACTTTGTTCGTACAAATTGGTACATATTGGGGACAAATGCTTGGTACCGTTTTGCTTCGAATTTTAATGAAAAATTAGTTGTGCGGGCTAGTCTAACCCGCCAACCTAAATCCAAATTTCTCGAAATTGGTGGTTGTACATATTCTAATTTTGGTACTACAAACCGGTAAATATTGGCTACAAATTTTTAATACCATTTTGATTAATATTCGTAAGAAAAATAAGTTATGCGTGATAACTTGACCCGCAATCAAGAATTCAAACTTCTAAGCATTGGTGGTGTTGTTATTTCCTTTTTTGGTGGTACAAATTGGTACATGTCTGGTACAAATTTTTGGTCCCGTCTTCATTCGAATTGTAAAGAAATTGTGTTGTCTGGGCCAGGTTGTTGTCGTCAACCAGGTTCACGCAGCCCCCAATTTCGTTTTCTTAATTTTTCATAATCAATTATGATTAAACTAAAACTCATTGTGGTATAATACAGTACTAAACAAGTACTTTCATATGACATACGAAAGTCATGTGTATCCGGTGTATTAAGTCGTGATTTGAGGGCCTGCTTGACCTGGGACACCATTTTGTTTCGTTAACTTTTCATAATCCAGGACGGTACAAACTAAACAAACTGCGGTTCAATTCGGTACAAACTAAAATCTTTCAAATGAGTCGATTAAATCGTTTGTACAACGTGGTGGGGGAAGGACCAGGTTCACACAGCCTCCCAATTTTGTTTTCTTAATTTATCATAATCTATTATGGTTAAACTAAAACTCATTGTGGTACAATACAGTAGTAACCAAATACTTCGATATGACACACAAAAGTCATATGTACCCTGTATTAAGTCGTGATTTGAGGGCCTGCTTGACCTGGGCTCCCATTTTGTTTCTTTAATTTTTCAAGACGGCACAAACGGAACAAATTACGGTACAATCCGGTACAAACAAAGGTCTTCAGGGTTGCCACACTCGAGATTCGCGATGATGCCAAACACGGGTCTGAATTATGCTAGATTTTTGTAAATTATGCCAGATTTTCAAATTATCTTTCCTAACTAATTTTAAAGACCCACCCCTATTTATCTTCATTATTTTAATGAAGTGTATTAACTGTATTCATGTACAGCTAACATGATGCTGTCAGGAATGATAGTAGATGGCACGTTATAGGGGAGGAAGGTCGAATTTATATTTTATGAATGGATAACATTTTAAGAAATATATACACAACATGCTGCTTCCGACATAGCCCTGAAGCATTTCTTTTAGCGTATTACTAACTGTCCCCTGACGGTCATATCCCTCCCCTCTCAAGTTGTAAATTGAAATGGACAGAAACATCCCAGATAACCACACATTCAGGTGTCAGTTGACAGTAATAAAGCTATGGGTAAGTAAATGTATTTTGCAGAGTCATGTTTGCTATTTTTGAACATTTGCGTTTGCTCTGAATTCAACAAAAAATTAGAACCGCAGAAATACTGACAGGTTTCATTGCTCCAACCATCGCTTCACCTAAAAGAAATAATTCCCGGCAACCATCTAAATTTTCGTTCTTTTTCTGTTCACCAGAGAGAAGAATGAAATTATGCTAGATTTGGCCAGGATGCTAAAGTTAAGATGCTAGATGCTAAATGTATGTGGATTATGCTAGATCTAGCACCAAGATGCTAGATATGGCTTCACTGAAGGTCTTTCAAATGAGCCAATTAAATCGATCCTAGGACATTGTGGGGGTTGCGTGAACTTGGCCTCCTATATTGTTTTCTTAATTTCTCATACTGCAGTACAGTACAAACAAAAATATTTGGGGTACAAACCGTTACAAACGAAGTACTTTTTATTGATATGTAGAAATCGTTTGTACCGAGAGGTGAGGGAGGGGGCAGGTTCGCAAGGGTTACACAATAAACGCTTCTCTACAAGAATAAAAATACTCTTTCCTAAAAATAAAGAAGTAAGAGGAAATTTTCTCACCTCCTGATGCACTATTATCATGTGTAGCTTCTACTTTGTTGAACTCCTTCACAATTGCCTGCAGCTCGGAGTTCTTTTGTAGCTCGGAATCCTTCTGTAGCTTATGTAGAAACTGGTAATTGGTCCCTTATTGTTTTTCTCTCTTGAACAGATGGACACACGAACAGAGTAAAATCAAGAAAAGAATTTTGGTAAACCAAACTCTTTAAATCAAGGAAGAATGGTTCTATTATTTATTTATTTAATAATTGACACAGCAGGCATTACTATCTAATTACAGTGTCTACATATGATGCTTAAAAACATAATGTTAAATCTGATACCCGAATACAAAATGTTAATTATAATAATACTGATACCTGAATATAGGAAATAAAATTCAAATAAATTTTCTGCAACTTTTTAAAAAAAAACTTACTCATAGTTCTTTGAGCGACTTTTCAGAACAATTAAATATGTCTACAACTTTATAACCCTTACTGATTTCATTGTACCTGTATGTAGCACAAATTCTACGTGCCTTCTGAATCTGTACGTATCTTCGTGTAGTAGAACAGGCCAATTTCCCTTGCGGATTTTGAGGGATGGAACCTGGGCCATTAGTCTATTTTGTTGTGCAAAAATCTGTGAAATAGAAGGAGGTCGTTCAATGTCCGTCTTTGTTCCACTGTTTGAAGTATAAGGTTACGAAATATATTATTATTATTATTTCGATTTTTGTGACAGCCTCTCAGACCAATGTATGGGAATCCAATATTGAAGGAGAAAGTAAAGTTCTATCACTTCCGGTTTGAATATAGGTATAAGGAGCTACTGTTAATACTCAATCCGTATATATATATATTAAGCATCTCGCTATCTTTATTGTTTTTACTTTCTCCTAACACCAAATTGAAACCGGAAGTGGCACATAATATGAAATGAAATCTTTAAGTTTTACGTCCCACGATTATGCCGGTTACGCTAAAGGAGACAGTGATTATGAAAGATGAGTGAAACGGTGGAATGAAGAAAGTGGGAGGAAACGGGAGGACCCCGAGAAAACCCATGAGCACGGTGTTTGTCGACGACAAAGTCCACACGGCGTGAGCTGGGATCGAACCAGAGACCCCAAGCACCGGAGGTGAATGCTCCACCACTGAGCCACCTCGCCCCCCATTGGCACGTAATATATCGCTCATGTTTTCAGCAGGGAGATAAATTCACATATGGAACCTTCTCTTGGGAAGTTGAATCTATATCAATAAAATACTTATTTTATCTCTTATCGTTTTTACACTTACTTGATTTAACATTGGAACCGGAAGTGGTACATGTCTACCATTCCTAGTTTGAATAGAGGGATTAAAACATGTATAACCTACTCTTGGGATGTGTAATGATACGACTAAACCATTTCCCGTTATTTCTGACCGTTTTTATGTGTCCAATATTAAATTAGAAGTAACATATTTCTCTCATTCCTGGTTGAAATAGAGGGATCAGATCAGGTGTAACCTACTATTGGGACGTTGAATTCGTTTTAATATAGTATTTTCTGTTCTCTCTGACCATTTTGACTGTACGTGTATCCAGCATTCAAACCGGGAGTGACAAATTTCAACCACTTCCAATTTCAATAGAGGACTGAGATCGCAGAATTAATTTATTCTTTGAGCGCCAAATAAATGTACACTCATGTTCAAAATTATTGTCGCATGCCTATATATATGTTGTTGTAGGAATATAATTTGATAACGAATTCACCCGGTATTTCTTATAATATTAGTATGTGTATAATCGGGAAATGTATATTTGCGGTAAATTTTGTAGGAAAATAATTATAAATACGAAAATTAGAATGAGTAAAACAAAATGTTGCTAAATGGACAAGAAAATTTTATTTTGTTTTCTTGTTCTTATTCACTGCTCTTTTGACACGGAATTTGCCACATACGTCTTTGCCGATTATACACATACTAACATTATAAGAAATACTGGGCGAATTCGTTATCAAATTATATTCCTACAACAACATATTTATAGACATGAGACAATAATATTGGACATGAGTGTACATAGGCAGAGAACATTTCTCGCTGTTTCTTTCTACGTAATTTTATTAATTCGGGAAAAAGAAATTATGAAATACTGAAAAATGAAGTCTGTCGTTTTTTGTCATTTAATATTACGTTTTCAATTTAATTTCTGACATTTTAATTTATCTTTTAAAGTTTTTTTTTTTTTTTTAAAAAAAACGCAACTCATTTCGTCATTCATTTTTAATTAGAGAACTAACCTCATACAACGTAAAATGTATTAGACGATTTATTCGTCAAATACGTTGTATCACCCATATGGAACATAGTATTACAAAGCATTGCCGCTACGTTTTTGGGGTCACTTACCCATATATTATAAAAAAACGAGGAATAGCAATTGACAGCGTCACAAATTTTGCGAAAGAGACAAAGGAAAAACGTGATTTGCAATTTTTTTTTACTTCTAAGAAAGTCTAGTGCTTTATCATGTAATAACGGTATTTTTGACACTACATGAGCAGTGTCAGAACGGAATATAAATTATCTGTTTCTATGCAACACGGCCAGCCAGAAAATGGAGAATTATTTATGATAACACATAATTTTCTATAACAAATGGTGTAGTAGTGAGGATACGTACCTAGCAATCAAATATCTTAGTTTCGATTCCAGAAGACGGCGTTTGAGACGATATTTTGCTTATGAGTCGTATTCTTCCGCATGTAATTTCCTCATGCTAACATTGATTTGTAGAAAAGTGAAAATGAAAAAAAAAAAAATGAAATCTTTGTAAGTTTTACATCCCACGGTCATGCCGGATAGACTAAAGGAGACGTTGATGATGAGAAATGAATGAAATAGTGGAATGATTAAAGTGAGAAGAAACGCGTCGAAGTAACACCGAGAAAATCCACGAACACGGTGTTTGTCTACTAGATGAGATCGAACCAATTACCGCATGCACCACAGGTGCACGCTCTACCATTTAAAAAAAAATCTGTCTTATTTTTCTACTTCAACCACGTTTCAGGACCACTAGACACGACAGAGACACGAACACAGAAACATCGAGGACAGTTAAAATTCCACCCTTGCTACTACAGAGGAACTCGAACCCCCAATAGGTTTCACCTCACTACCATTGAGCCACCGAGGCCTTTAAGGTAAAAATGAAGTCTTTGTTTTACGTCTTGCGGTTATGCCGTGTTAGCTAAAGGAAGCAGTGGTGATGATGGTCTATAAAATGGCGGAATATAGAAATTGCGATGGAACGGGAGAACCGAAGAACACACTGTGTTTGTTCACTAGAAAGTCCACTTGACGCGAGCTGGGATCAAATCTGAAACCTCATGCACCAGAAGTGAACACTTCTTCATTAGTAGTTTGTTCAAGTAGTGTACTAGAATAGTTATTTTCAAAATAGGCTACAGTGCACTCCAATTTTCTGGGCTAATGGGCGGATCAAAATAAGAACAATATAGGAAAACACATATGGAACTGAGCTCCCTCGTGGCTAAGCGGTTAGCGTACGCGCCTTTGGCGTGGGAGAGCCGGGTTCGATTCCCGGCGGGAGCTCATGTGGTTCGGATTCCACGTTAATCAGTAGGTCCACGTCTCATATAGCCTCGCTGCTGAAAGGGACGCTAAACTAAAATCAACTCAACTCACATATGAAACTTGAGAAACATGTTTCTATTGGAGATATATCAGTGATTGCCAAACCGTCGATCACGAGCTACTAGTAGCTCACGGGGACATTATCGCATTAACATTTCGGTTGGCTAACCTTGATCAGTGTTGCCAATTTGGGGTAAAAGAGGCTAAATCTAGGGGATTCGACTTCCAGAAAAAAAAATTGTTGACGACAAAAGAAGAGTTTCATGTTTCTTTATTAAAGTTAACAAGTCTGGTAAAAAAAAAAAAAAAATCTGTTATTACATTTGTTATTTATTACTAACTATACTTCAATTTCTTTCTTATGTACAATTCAATTTCAGTTCCTTTTGTTATATAGTTTAATTAAAATTGATTTCTTATTTACTAGAAATTTAAGTTTATATATAATAAATAAATGTAAGTTTTTTTTAAATATCGTAGTTCTTTTGGTTCGTAGCTCAGAAGCTTCATAATTTTGGTGACCACTGAGAGTTATATCTATACAGAATAGTGTTTACCTTATTCTAACATACACAATGAATAATAGTAATGGAAGCGAAAACTATGACCACGAATATTCCAAGAGTGAGTAATAAAGAGGTTCTTATCTCTTATACCTATTAGCAAATTTGCACTTTGCTACTTACAAAGAATTCTTCGCGCATAATTCGTTTTAATTACGTTCAGCACAACGAGTTCTCAGCCCTTCAATTATGCTAGTGGTACCTAACCATGTTTACCTGGAGTCTCCTTCGTGAAACCTGTATTCTTCACAGTTCCTACTCATTACCGCTGTTCGGACTGACTTTTTTTTTTTTTTTTTTTTTTTTTTTGCAACTGGTTCATTACAAAGTTCATTTGGCGTGGACTGAAATCGTACGAACAAGAGTTTTTCTTTTTTGTTTAACAGTGTTGATAGTAGTTACGACGCGCTATTTCATAACTAAAATTTGTTGTTGATTCAATTACTGGCTGACTGTGTTGTCGGTGGCATTTTACCGGATTTTATTCGGAGAAAGGAATAAACTTTCATTTGCTTTAGAATCTTACATCAAAAACTTTTCTAAAAATGTGATTTGAGGCCGCTTTGTTTATCTGGTCACGTGACGAAATAGCTAATGCTGATAAAAGGATCTGTATTTCTTCTCAACTCTCATATTGAGAGTCGTAAACGCGACATTCCAAACGGGGACCAAGGTTCGAGCTATGGTACTGAGGCGGATTTATTTCCCTATTTTATCCTAGTGTAGGCTATCTGAATTCAGGTTCGGATCTAAACCCTACTTAAACAAATCGAGGTTTGGCGTCGGATCTGACAAGAAACAGATTTGAATCTTGTTGGATCTATATGTCTGTTTACATACGATACGATAAGCACACTCGCAACGCCGCCGTTCGAGAACTTGTTCAGATATGACTTGATCTGTCTGCACTCTTACGAGCAGTATGATGTAATTCACCAAACTATCTGGACAGAGGTTGCAAGTGTGGTGTATTGTTGTCAACGGAAAAACCTGGAGACCATGACGGCCCGACTATGAGTACAATGAAAAAAGGAACAATGAACTTAAATAAACGAGATGATATTTCGCGACAGATAAAGTCTTATATCAAAATAGACACCCTTATATCAAAATAGAAGACTCAAAATTTTGTTCACGTCTCTGACTAGTAAATGTAAAACGCGTGTATTTGAGTGCAGGTACAGAGATGTTGCTGATAACATACCGGATATTAGCTAACACTTGGTTTGTGTGGGACGCAAGAAAAGGGAAAATGATAAAGGCATGAAAGAGGGAAGCATACGTGAAGCTTTCAGGGATCTACGAGCAAAATACCTCCATTTTTGAACTAATGTTTACTAGTAAAGACTCAGAACAGATACTTCTTTGAGAGAGAAAAATATTACACTTAACAGAGAACATATTCTTCTATAAAGTTATTTTGCAGAAGACTACAGTGTTGGACATCAAGACAAAATTCAGACTGCATACTGCGGAACACAACAGACTATCATATTCACTGATTGCATATATTTTAATCACCTTCGACCCTAACTATAGGAGCTAAATACACGGTTCTGATTGGTTGAATTTATCCGTTTCTCGCCACGTAGCAAAAATATAGCACAAATCAAACGCCAGCTGCTGTCGGTCCTCGTGGCCGAGCATGTTACAGCACGGGCTAGTAACGAGAATTACTTTGGGCGGGGATTCAAACCCGCTCCAACGAAAGTTTTTTTTTTTTATCTTTTTAAATTTTCATAACACTTTTACCATTAAATTAAGATAAAAATAATACGCATTTGCTCTTGTACGTAATACGAAATGCATAAAAAGTGATTTACTTAGGTTATGAAACATAGCTGAGAGAGCGTCAGCGAACGAAAGGGGTTAGAAGTCCCGCAGGGCTCGTTTTGTTCCACTTTGACTCCCCATGATAATACTACGTGACGTTACATCGTACTCGAATGGTGCAACTTCATTGTATTTTTTAACCTCACTCGCTACCTTGTGACCAACTTAAAACAGCTAGCTAGGGTCAAGCGTGAAAATATATATATATGCTCAGTGATTTCGTTTTGGGCTTAGCCTATGTCAACATTTTGTATAATAAAATGTTCGAATTGTAGAATTTATAATTTTATTTTTTTTTAAGTACCCGTTAAGCTCTGAGCTTTTTCTATTTTAACCAAAAGTTTCGTTTACCAATTAGGAGTAGTGGAAAAATGAAATCTTTGAGTTATACCGGTTATACCGGGTATACGTCCCACGGTTATACCGGTTAGGCTAAAGGAGACGGTGATGATGAGAAATGAATGAAATAGTGGAATGAAGAAAGTGGGAGGAAACGGGAGAACCCCGAGAAAAACCCACGAGCACGGTGTTTGTCCACCACAAAGTCCATACGGTGCGAGCTGGGATCGAACCAAGGACCCCAAGCACCGGAGGTGAACGCTCTACCACTGAACCACCGCGCCCTCCTTAAACCAAATGGATCTGATGGTTCATACAGGTGCGTGAACAAATCTCTCAACCACTGGGTCACTTGGGGACATTTTTTTAAACAAAAAAGGAAAAAAAAGAAGTGAGAATGAGAATATAAAATGGATTGTTGTGGGTGGTGAAAGGAGTTTCCGGCTTTTAAAAAGGTCAGGAAGTTACATGCAGGTAATGAGTTCCCACAATAAGGAAGAAATGAAAAGATTCTCTGAAGTAGAGCCTTATTTTCACCTTTAACGTCTGAGAGAGTGCAAATATACATTTTTTCCCTTCTAGATGAATAAAAAATGAAATGAAAATATCTTCACAGACGGCATATGTGTGTCATGTCTTGTATTAATGGTTACTGTGAGACGCTTCACACTTAAACTTTAAATCATCCACACTGACTTTTATAGTTGACAGCAAACAAAGAATTTCATTCATGCGGCTGAAGAAGATCTGAATATACGTATGTGAGTATGTACATGAACTATGGTGAGTTAGAAAGTATTTTCAGAAAGGGATATATCCGTTTTGTTTTCAACATATTTTTTTTTCAAAGCTGTTCATAACTGTAGACTAACTGTTAATGGGAATTTCGTTTATGTTTTAATTAGACATTCCCGTTCATGATTGAAAGAAAAAAATCATTGTCAAGTGAATGTTGCGAATTCTGTGAGAAAATAATATGGTGCTGAAAAGGCATTTTAATCAATAATCGATAGTTTTAGACTATGCATAAGTGTCTGAAGTCTTATAGAAAGGTTTTGTCCGTCCGTCTGTCGACAGGTCTCAGAGCAAAAACGGTCATAAATATCAGGATTTTTTTTTTTTTTTTTTTTGCAATTAATGTAGCGTCCCAAGAATTAGTTCATCTCCTCCAGTTGCTTTAAATTCAAACCAAAAGTAGTTCAAATTAGCAATTTCCGGTTTCAACACTTAATCACCATAGACCAAAAATGATAAAATATAGCGGCAAGAAGTTTTCTTCAATCGATTCAATGTCTCAAGCATAGGCGTAGCTAGGAATTGTTTGCTGAGGGGGCAGTGGGAAGAAGACCTTTTGCTTGGTAGGTCTTGGAGTTCTTGGTAGGTGGTCATCTTATAGCTGGCATTTTTATTTTTTGTCAAAAAGTGGAAGGGGCATTACCTCCCCATGCCCCTGTAACTACGCCCATGGTCTCAAGAGAGAATGTTGTCACAATCTGCAACATTCTACCAAAACCGGAAGTGGTTGACATTACTACTACTTCTGCTTTCAATGCTGATTTTCACAGAGCAGGAACGTTAAGAGATATTGAGATTCGGTTTCTTGCAATTGATTCAGCGTCCAAAGAATAGCTTTCAAAATTTGGTATGAGATAGCGAAAATGTTCTTTTTATAGAAAATATACAAATTTGAATCACAGGGTACCCACTCAATCGTGAAAACAGTGAATTTCGTTGTCAAATCTTGAGAATCTAGAAAATTTTCAAATTAACATGAAAAAACTTATCAGAAAAAGATGAAGTAAGGGTTTTCTGCAAATGGTTCGGGATCTCATGAGAACACACTATCACAACCCGCAACACTCTACTAAAGACGAAAGTGGTTGAAATTTATTATTATAGTCTCAATACTGATTTCTGTGGACTAAAAATGGTAAGAACTATCAAGATCAGTTTTTTTTCAATCGATTCAGCTTTAGTAGGTACTATCGCGTCCCTTAACCATTTATCCAATCCAGGATTGGTTCAAATAAATGATTTCTGGTTTTAACCGTTATCGCTATAGAATAAAAAGAATAAGGTTTAGCGAGTAATGCTTTTCGATATGGATTAAGCTTCCGAGGAACAGGTTCTATCTTTTAACTTATTAATCTATTGCAACCAGTAATTATAGATATACAACTTCAAGTTTGAATGTTGAATTTCAATAGTTGGGAAGTTTACCATAGTTTCACTCTATGATACGAAACTCACTTGTTTGAAATGTGGATACTAAACCAAGTACGATACTGTTAAATCCTACGAACTAGTAATTTTCAGCAAGTGAGGTAATTAGAAAAAAAAAATATATTGTTCACTCTGTAATTAAGTACGAGTAAGGTTATTGGCATAATGAATCAGCTAGATCTGTTAGAGAAGCAAGTTCACTCCAAATTCCCGTAGCAGTTAAAATCTTAATAGACATAATATTTTCCTTTATATCAATGTATGCGATTTCCTTCAATCCTGTTTAAAGTCGCTTTTTCAATTAGATATTAATTAATTAGATTTTAATTTGCAGATAGATCTTAAATATTCTGTAAATCTGTTTAGTCTAAATTTATACTGTTCTAGAAAGCGAATTATTATACTTTTAATGCAATATTTAAGGAATCTAAAAATGCTATCTATGTAAATAAATAAAAACAAGTGAATTGTGTTTAAGATGGTTTCCAAAATATATGTGTCCAACTTCTAGCCAGAAATGAAAAAAAAATCTCAATTCCAGTTTCAATAAGGTAGGGAGAACAGATTTTGAAAATAAGATAATGAGAGTCTCGACAAACTGGCATAATTTGAAAATCCATTTAAAGTCTTAAGTCCAGGAATTATTATGTAATTATTCAAACCAGTGACGAAGATGCCTCTAGTTTTTTTAAAATGATACCTGCCAAGCCACTTCCGTCCTTTCCCATTCCTTTTTTCCTATTCAATCCCCAGCTAGTGTGATATCATCTCTCCTTTGTGTGACGGGCTAACATGGTCATAGATACCGAAAGCCTAGAAATCTAATTCCTAATCCCCTAATCGTAGTTTTTGATGCCTGAATTTCTTGTAGAAATTTCGGTCTTTTCTTGAAAACGCTGTTGAAATCCATACAAGAAATTACTAGTATACTATGTGTATATAACTGCGATGAAACTTTGTCCGAAAGTCTGCACGCACTTCTGTCAGTGTCTTATCTGTGTGGTTTCTTTCATGCAGCCGACAACTTGCAATAACACGTTCTTCAATACTGTAACTACTCGTAGAAGTATCAGCCATCGTTCACACAATCTGAAACAATGAAAAACCTTACGTTACATAAAGGGGTAACGGGAAAACTTACATTAGCATTTATCAAGGAGTAACGGGAAAACTTATATTAGCATTTATAAAGGGGTAACGGGAAAACTTACATTAGCATTTATCAAGGAGTAACGGGAAAACTTACATTAGCATTTATCAAGGAGTAACGGGAAAACTTACATTAGCGAGTAACGGGAAAACTTACATTAGCATTTATCAAGGAGTAATGGGACTTCCTAGCCACTCTGTATTGCAATTGGATCACTAGGATAAAATGAAATTAAATATTTCAGTTTAACGTCTCGCGATTATGACCTTTAGTCTAAGGGAGACGGGTGCTTAAGGCAAATGAATGATGATGGAAGAATTGGGGTGGAAAGGGAATGTAGGAGGAAACGGGAGAATACCCACGGGCACTATGTTGTCCACTACAGATTTACTTAACTGAGGATTGAACCACGAACTAGGACTGTTCCGATAATCGAGTAATCGATAACAATTCGATAAATTTTCAAAAACGTTGCGTCGATAAAGAATTTTAATTTTAGCGAATTATCGAACTTGAGAGACACTCGAAGTGTTCAAGACTCGAAATGTTTCAGACATTCAAAGTGTTCGAGACTTTCTAAATGTTCGAGACACTCGAAGTGTTCAAGATACTCGAAGTGTTCGAGACTCTCGAAATGTTAGACACACTCGAACAGTTCGAGGCACTCGAAGTATTCGAGATATTCGAAATGTTAGAAACATTCGAAGAATGTGAGACACTCGAACTGTTCATGAGTCTCGGATTGTTTGAAATCAGCAAATACTAAAATATCTCAGTATGATCAAATTTATCTAGTCGTTCGAATATTTTGTGAAGTTCAGGATTATCGGTGTGGTTGGAAGAAATAATGCAATCGAGGCTATCATAGGTGTACATATGTACTACATAGGCCTATATGCAAGATGTTCATTTTAAAAGTTGCCTCCTTTGAAAGGAAGTGATAGATAATACCCGAATCTTTGATAATACTCGAACTTTCGATAATAGCCGAAACTTCAATAATACCCGAACTTTAGATAATACATGAAACTTCGATTATATTCGAAATTTCGATAATACCCGAAACCTCGATAATTTCAAATACTCGAACGGCTTCGAGTAACCGATGACAACTCGATAAGTTTTCACTCTCGAAGTTCGATAGGTCCTCAGCCTTATCGAACAAAAATACCACAAAACCTACAGACCAGAGGTAACTACCACCGAGCCAGTGTGATTCAATGCCAAATGCGCCGATCCTGGGGGGGGGGGCGGGGGCGGGACTCCCGAAAGCTCATGTGGGCCCCTATTGTGATTATGAATATACAATATTTGGCATAATTTGAATGCAATGTCTTAAACTTCTCATATATATACCTTCTGCATCTAAATGCTTCCCCCCAAATTTACAGAGAAATCGGCGCCCTTGTCCCCCGCTTGGATGCAATTGATGTAAGCTAAAAGAATGGAAAATTTTTGAAAGAGGACTTTGAAGTTCAATATCTCAGGGAAAATTCATATTTGTTTTATTATTGCAACTCTAAACATATTCATGAAGTAAATTTTCTAATGTTAATCGAAAATGACCTACTGTATATTAGTGTCGAATCAATAGTGTTCGGGGTCGTTGAGATGAACGAGTAACACTTCGTTTGCCATTTAAATCCAAATTCAGTACGCAACTTACGGGAGTGGTAGGAGTATATATATATATATATATATATATATATATATATATATATATATATATATATATATATATATATATATAATGGTCGAAAATGACCGGCGTTTAAATTCAAATTCAGCCCCGCAACTTGGGGAGGGAAGGGAGGAGATATGTAAAAATTATAAGAAAAAATGACCGGCATCAGATAGCGCTAAATGTATTCTATGTGACGGTAAACACACACACATTACTGAAATGGCAGCTCCCTACGAGAACATTAATCCGTGCCGACTTGGCGACAAATTCATCAAATGACGTTTCCACATTATAATATAAGTTAGAACGTCTAACTGTGATAACAGAGAAACTAAAAGAGACAGAAAGACGAATCTTTGCACGAAGCAACTACAGAAAGGATGACATCTATCTATGTATTCAAGAACATCACCGGATGAACAGTGTTGCCAACCCAAGAGAAAGACATGTTTTTGTAAATAGAATGACCTAGATATCATCATTGGAAGCAACAATGAAAATAAAGACAAAAGAGATGGTAAACGCAGACCAGTGTTGCAAAGGTTTCAAGAAATAATGTGAAACATTAGGTCGTTCTATTTATAAAAACACAACTTTCTCTCGGTTGGTAACACTGTTCATCCGATGTTGTTCATCAATACACAGACACATGCCCTCCTTTCTCTAGTTGCTTCGTGCAAAGTTTCGTTTCTCTGTCTTCTTTAGTTTCTCCGTTATCACGGTTGGAAATTCTAAATTATATTAAAATGTGGAAACGCCATTTCATGACTTTGTCGTCAAGTCGGCACGGGTTAACGTTCCCGTAGGGAGCTGCTATTTCAGTAATGCGTGTTTACATTCACATAGAATACATTTAGCGGGGTGTGCATATCGCAACGCGAACTTATCCTAAATAATATATATAGGGCCGGACTCAGGATGTTCTGAGAGGGGGTGCACCAATTACTACCACAACATTTGAATTAAATTAGATTCTTTTAACGCCTTTAGGCATCTGTGGTGCGAATGAGGAATATTGTTTTGCTTGGTGAATCCTTCCCCTTCAACCTTCAGAAAATCGACTTAAACACCTCTTTTTAAAGCCCCAAATGGAAACATGACAGAAAGTTTCGGAAAGTGTTTCTATTCTCACTGCTAGCTCCTCATTTTAGATAGTGTATACAACAAAGAAAGGGGTGCACCCCTCCTAAATCCGGCCCTCTCTCTCTCTCTCTCTCTCTCTCTATATATATATATATATATATATATATATATATATATATATATATATATATATATACAGGGTGCGGCACGTAAAACCGGCCCGTCGTAATATTCTGGTATATTGTGTTTTTGGCAACACTTAAATAATCTACCTTCCTACCAAGAGATGGCGTGTCGAGATCGGGTCGACTTACGTGACCTGCAGCAGTCACGTGCAGCCGCAGCCAGTGAAACTTGTCGAAACCAGTTGAGAAAAAGGCTTCGTTGTGTTAAGCCGGGTGAGTGTCAGTGTGTGATAATGCCGTATTCGATACCCGAGATTGTTGCCATTGTTGAAGGGTTCAGTCTCACTGGATCTTTTGTGAAAATAAAGAATTTGTTTCGGGAGAAATTTCCAGGATGTTCTGTGCCAGCGAAAAGCACCATTCAGGAATTGATTGAAAAATGGCGGCGTACAGGATCGGTTCAAAATGCTCCCAGGAACAGACGACCATCTGTCTGCACACCTGAATTAAAGATGCAGGTGGAGGAGATAATGACAAGAAGTCCTCGAAAGTCAACCAGGAGATTGAGTCAACAGGTTCATGCGAGTGAGAGAAGTTGCAGACGTGTTTTAAGGGGACTGAAGTTAAAACCGTACCGGATAAGTGTTGTGCAAGAACTGAAGGAGCCTGACCAGCAGAAAAGGGTGCATTTCTGTTCATGGCTGTTGAGCAATGTTGCCAGTGGTTTCTTGGATCCACTAATGCTCATCATGAGTGACGAGGCGTGGTTCCACCTGTCTGGGTACGTAAATTCCCAAAACAACCGGTATTGGTCGACAGAAAATCCACACGCAATCCACCAGGTACCCTTGCATGATGAGAAGATTGGTGTTTGGTGTGCCATTTCCGCCACACGCGTTATTGGGCCCTTATTCTTTGAGACGACAGTGAACAGTGACGTGTATATGGGAATCCTGGAGGAGTTTTATACACACTTGACCGAAGAGGAGCGTCAGTTATGTTACTTTCAGCAGGACGGTGCAACATGCCACACATCAGCTGCATCATTGTCCCTTGTGCATGAGATGTTTAGCAAGACAATCAGAGAGTACAATCAGCAAAGGCTTGTGGTCTCCTCGGTCACAAGACTTGTCCACGTGTGACTTTTACTTATGGGGACTGTTAAAGGGAAGAGTATACGAAACAAATCCACACACAATTGAAGAACTCAAGACCAGGATCCAGGATCACCAATAGCATTACAACACAAGAACTGACAAGGGTATATATGAATCTTTTCAATCGTGCTCATATGTGTGTTGAAGTGGGCGGAGGACACTTTCAGCACCTGCTGTGAAGGCTGCTGTCAAGGTGAGTAGTCATATTCAATACATTACATTTCATTTATGTGTTGTAGTTAATCATATTCAATACATTAGATTTCATTTTATGTGTTCACTTTACTGGCCGGTTTTACGTGCCGCACCCTGTATATATATATATATATATATATATATATATATATATATATATATATATATATATATATAGAGAGAGAGAGAGAGAGAGAGAGAGAGAGAGAGAATGATAATAAGTATTTTGACAAAGTTTGAATACTTATTTCTTGAAGTTGGTGCAGTTATTGTAAATATTGTAGCTCTCTTTAAAATACGTTGAATAGAAGGAGAAAATGTGCTGCCTTCTATTGCTTATAGATGAGCCTTTATACTTACCTTAACCTGTAGATTTACGTGCCATATAATCTTAGTGCTGAAAAGAGACGTTAAATAGGCCGATTTTTTTTCGAATTCCGATTGGGCGGGTTGTGGAAAAGTTGCCTCGTGTTATTGATAGTCTACACAGAAAATTTGGATTTTTTTGGGCAACCCCTTTCTTTGACGCATGGGACTTGAATATTTTTATTGCCACAGTTATGCAACCCGCGCGACACGACGAAGAAAATTGTACTGCACAGCTATAACCTTTGGTACTTTTTCACACTGAGCATTCTCAGTCTGAAAATAAAATGCAAGAGAAGAGTGAGATACGATATTGTTCCTTTGTGGTTAAAAATTGTAATCAATTAGATGAAGAAATTGTGTTGATCTTTTCAAAACTTATTATGAATATACAGTAGGTCATGAAAAATTGTTGATAAACCTTCCTTTGCAGCTCTTAGCTCGTTCCGGCATATACACTCCGAAAATCCCCAGAACCCACCACGAGGAGGTGTCTGCGAATCGAATTCCACCCGCTTGCCCACTTGCTTTCGTTTTTTTTTGATCATTTACATTTGATATTCCTGCTTGAAGTCAAGCTTTTGCAATTTTTTCGAGACTATAATTTTGCCCCTATCTCTTCGATTCGTTCCACACACTGATGCTGACGCTTATGTAACTACTTTTATCATCATCTCCACCACTTGCATATGGCACGGAAACATCGAATTTTCTCAGAAGCTGTCGCTACTGTTCTAATATTTTCTTCTATCTAGCTTGAAGAAAGTTCTCTTGTTAATGATGGCTCGGAGAGGTCCGTTGAGAACCAATCGATCATCTCATGATATTTACTTGCGTCTAAGTTCACTTTCGGAACATCGAATTCATGTAGACTAGATCTCTTTCTCTGCCTACACTTTTTTATTCTTCCTCATCCTAAAACTTGGATGTCCTGCCTCGTGTCAATGATAATTGCCAACAACAAGTTTTCCGGATGGGCAAAGTAAGTGTTGGAACTGATCACAGTATACACGATTCTTCTTAATTCCTCTGGAAGAAAAGATGCAGATTGAGCCACAAGCGTCGCGTCCAGTTGGTGAGAAAAGGATTTCCCTTTATTTCAAACGAAACTCGTGCATATACTTTGCTGAAATACTGTTCAAGCCAACGAAGTACTTCTTCGGGACTTTTGGTGCTAATATATAATCGCAGAATGCTAGAACCTGTCGTCAACTATCATGACATGACATTTGGCCCAGGCTTTTTCTTGAGAAGGTCTTCTGAAACCTGATGAAACGGCTTGGCAAATGTCCAAAAGATATTGCTGACTGTTACTGGATTGTGTACAAAATTGCAATGTTTCCGACTTCTTATAAATAATGCTTTACGTATTATTACTCTCTTGTATAATGTTGTAGGTAAATATATGTTTCCTATTATTTGCACAACCGATTTCAAAATTACTTGACGTCAGATTACTTGATTAAAATTTTCTTTATAATACAAACTTGTCTAAAAGAAATTTTTCAATATGTACGTGAAAAAAGCTGCAATATAAGGTTGAAAACATATTTTTCACGCTATGTATATATGAAGAGCATGAATTGAAACATAAAAATGCAGTTTTTCGTCTAATTGATTATAATTTTAACCACATAGGAATAATTTCGCATCTCACTTTTCTCTTGCATTTTATTTTAAGCCTGAGAATGCTCAGTGTGAAAAAGAACCAAAGGTTATAACTTTGCGGTACAATTTTTTTCGTAGTGCTGTGCGGGTTGCGTAAGTGCAGTAATAAAAATATTCAAATGCTATGAAGCAAAGTAAGGGGTTGACCCAAAAAATCCAAATTTTCTGTTTAGACTACTAATAAGGCAAGAGAACTTTTCCGCAACCCGGCCAATCGAAATTCAAAACAAAAAGAGCTGTGCAGCGCAATTTTCTTTGTAGTGTCGTGTTGGTCGCATAGCCACAGCTTTAAAAATATTCAAGTCCCATGTTGTAAAGGAAGGGGTTGACCAAAAAAATCCAAATTTTCTGGGTTGACTACCACTAACACGAGGCAACGTTTCCGCAACACAGCCAATCGAAATTCGAAAAAAAATCGGCCTACCTTAATGTTAAACAAACCAACCATTCACCATAGTCAACCACCAAAAGTTGAACAACAATTTCCTGGTTTAAACAGGCACATGTACAACTTTTAAAACAATTCTCACAAAGACATATTTAAATAAATAGCACCATTCCATTCCGTCATGATATTATATCAGTGAATTGACAAGACGAATATGATGACTGTTTCATCCAAAATCGATAATTGTTAAATTATCGAAACAAGATCGATATAACAAAATATCAAGAATATCGCAGCATTAATTATATCAAGAATATCGCTTTATATGGACCGTCAAGATTTAAATTTCTATATTTCAAACTATGAATTGAGCCTTACTAAATGGTTAGGATTATCGCTTTCTGAGAAACGGATACTGTTCCCGGAAGGAACTAATTTGGTTCGAATATACATATATTATACGATTTGTAGAAATATCAAAACTATTGAAACATCGACAATATCGATCGTTAAGATTTCGATTTCTATATTTCTACAAATTGGGGCTATCAATCGAACTCTAGTAAACGTTAAAGGTTATCGTCTTCGGTCCGAGAGACCCATCCATGGACTAAAATATAGCACCGCTGCCCTTACAGCCTAGCGCTGCAATCGAGTTGAATTCTAAGAAGATGAGCAGCATAGGATAGTTGATCAGAACACTTTATGTTCCATTGAAATTTGTGTAATTGGTATTTCACCTAGATTCAAACATCTTCAATGTCTCTTATCTCGTCCAGATTTAACGTGTGACTGAAGCAAAAAACCATTTTGGACGAGAAAGTGTATCATATGACACACATCGCTTGAGTCGATCTTTTTCATTTTAATGCACTTTTTCTAAGCGAATGTTCCTTTATGTACTCTGTGCAGCTCTTTCATACGTTAGAAACTTGTTAATTGCGTTGAATCTTTTTTCCACGCCTATCCAAAGAATGTGTGAATGACTAACATATATAAATGAATAAGTGTGGGAAAAAGGGAAGGGGGAAACTTTTACATTTTTTTTCGTTATACATGTGTAAGTAAATGTGTGTACGAAGGAAGACCTTATAGGAATTGTACCCAACATCCGGCTTTCCTTCATTTCACTTGTACGCATATATAAAAAGAAAAAAAAATCGTAATAATCGTTTAGTTAAATAAGCTTTTAGAAGGTAAAAGTAGGCTGCTTAAAACACATAAAGGGGTTGTATACTGTACATTTGTGTGTGAGGTGTATATATAGATTATATGAAAAAGAACTTTTACAACATATGTATGGGCAATATAGGTAGACACAGAACGCATACATTCTCTGGCATACATACGTACTCCCTTGGACTTCGTTTGAAAAAGAAAGAAAGAAAAAAGTATCGACTATCACTCACAGAATTGAGGTCTTAACTTTATTTCCATGACCTTTTAAAAGTTTAAAAGAATGAAGAAGAGAAAAGGACAGAACAGAAGGTGAATGTGCCGAAGAGATCAAAGCGAAGCAAGGGTGAATGAAGGGTAATAAGGCATAGAACAAATAAACGAAGACATAGCAGGAGGTAATAAATACCATGGAACATTATTATTTTTTTAAAAAAAAGTAGTGCTAACTTCAAGAAATATTTGCCGACAGCTATAGTCGAAGCCCACTTTTTCTTCGAATGGGGACATCTACTGTAGATCTAGCAGAAATATCCATAAAGTAATAACCATAGATTCTTTATTATTTGCTTGATTTAGAGTTTAGTATCCCTACCTAGCACTGAGACTATGTGAGACGTGTATCTAAAGCTTGACGGGGACTCGAACAAAATGAACAACCACCGGGAGTCGAACCCGGATCTCCCGCGCTGAAAACTGCATACGATAAACCGTGCCACGAGTTAGCTACCATTCACGACAGAGAAAATTATTTGACTTGGACGAAATTGCAGTCTCAACAAAAAGAGAGCGCTCACCTCTGGTGAGTGGGGTTCTCGGTTCGATCCCTGGATATGATGGACAACGTTATGTCCATGAGTTTTCTCGGGGTAATCCAATTTCCTCCCACTTTTCATTCCACCAATTTTTCCACCATCATTCACTTGCTTTAAACATTCACTGTAAAAAATGAGGTGTTGAAACAACACAAAATGACTACCACTTTAGCGTGTTACTTATGTGTTAATTTAGCACAAAGACATTGCCTTCCGAGCATATCAAAAATAACTAGTTACTACCTGAGAAAATTTGCATTGGTATTTATCGTTTAATATGAGCTAAGCTTTGCGAAATATCTTTGGCACTTCTTCCAAGTAACGAATAATGTTCTATGTTTTCAGTAATCGGTCAGAATAATATTGTTGTAAACCTGTGAATCATCTGACAACAATAACACAGGCAACAGTTCTGCCATCTTATGTTCATATACGCTAAGACACAAGAATAACAGACAAAGAAAACAGATGGAAGCACAGCTATCTATGTAACTGTTGTCAGATGATTCAGATTTATAACAATATTATTATGACCGATTACTGAAAACATAGAACATTATTCGTTACTTGGCAGAAGTGCCAAAGATATTTCGCAAAGCTTTGCTCATATTAAACGATAAATACCAATGCAAATTTTCTCAGGTAGTGACTAGTTATTTTTGATATGCTTGGAAGGCGATGTGTCTGTGATGAATTGACACACAAGTAACACGCTAAAGTGGTAATCATTTTGTGTTATTTCAACACCTCATTTTTTGGTATGTTGTCTTTTAGAGTAAAGAATACAATCGTGGGATCTTAAACTGAAAAGTAGAAGAGATAAAAACTAAACAAGATACAACGTGAAAGAGGCCCTCTATGCTGGTCTAGTGGCTTTGGTGGATGTGGTCCCGGGTACGACTTCCAAAGCGAGAGCATTGAACGCATTCCAGTAGTACAGTTGGTTAGTTGAGATTTGAAGTTTAGCGTTCCTTTAAGCACAAAGACTATATGAGATGTTGACTTAAAGTGTGTGTGTGTGTGGGGGGGGAGACGTTATCCCATGAAAGCTACCCCTTTCTGAAAGGTATCATGCCAAATCTAAAGCTTAGGGTATTGGCTATCTAAAACTTCAGGTGTTTTTTTGCTGCCTCGAGATGAAACCAACCTCCCTGGCTCAAGGACTATATAGCTTAACGTGGGATCCGAACAACATGAGCTCTCACCGGGAATCGAATCCCGGCCACCGGCACCAGTGGCGCGTACACTAACCATATAGCCACAAGGAAATTTTCCATATTTCTATTTAAGGATTTTGGTTAAACTTAAAACAAAAAAAAAAAAAAACACACAATTTCTGATTCATCCATTACCTAAACTCTTAGTGTTACTAAGTAGCAATAGACTTAGCCATATTCATTAGATTTCTTTTGGTTGAAAAATATCAGTGCACATATTGGTTCGTCTCCTCGTTGTTTCGGGGTTCCTAGTGCTAAATTCGCATCCTGCAAAGAGTCAGTAATCTCTTGAGAAGAACTGCAACAGACAAGAATGGATTTTAAATATAAAATTCAATCATTTTCTACCAGGGGTGGACTGGCCATAATCAAGTACCGGCCCGATGGCCGCTGCGCCCTCCTCACATCAGCGCCTTTGCGTCCTCCACGGGAGGGGCTAAGACCCGTCTTAGCCTTGGGAAGGCGCACAGTTTCCTCTCTGAACACATTAAAAAAAAGACAAAGCTACATAATTATTTTATAAATTCGCTAGCCTTGGCCAGCTAGGGCTCCACCCCAGACCCCGGTATTTGCTCGGCCTGCGGCCTCGCTCTTTCTGTTTTTGGCTTTGGGAATGTCATTATAATGATCTTAGGGACCCTGAAATTTATAGATTTGACTCTAATATCGGTCATTTTGGATGATTTTTATATATCAACCCTCCAACCTCTACTGCTCCGGCCCCAGATCCCGTCTTTACTCGGCCTACGGCCTTGCCCTTTCTGTTTTAGGCTTTGGTGGTACCATTAATCATCTAAGCGACTTCGAAATATATTGATTTGACTGTAATCTTGATCATTTTGGATCATTTTTACAAGTCTCTCCCTCCCACTCCCGCCGTTAGAGGCGCTAATGGCGTTACATAAAAACAAGACTCCGTTCAAGACTTACAGATGAACATCTGGAATCATGATGAACTCAGAATGAGACATTCTGACCAAAATAGTCAACAATCTTATTATTGACAAAATGTGTGAGAAAAGCAATGAGATACGAAGGCTCCTTCACGCATAAAACAGTGACTTTACTTTCATTTCCAAGTTTTGCTTTTGAATTTCTGTTTTCGCTAGATAGGTATATAATCCTAAATATACTTTTGTTAATTTGTAGTAAATGTTTCATGTATACTTTTAATTAACGGTTTTAAAAATACATGAAAAATAAGTTAATGTTATTATGAACATAGCTTTAAAAGGACAGAAGTATGAAAAATAGCATAAGCCCCAAACTTAACTCAAATCTTCAGTTATAATTAGGCTGTTAGTAAATGTAGGCGAAGAATTTAAACAACTGATGTGATTATTGTAGTCTCAGTTAACGTGTGCAGATTTATATAGGCCTAATATACGAGGCGTGTTTTTTAAGTAAGGCCGTTTAAACATAAGTACACAACGAAAGGTTATTTTAAAAAAGTAAATGTATTTTCAGAAAGTACATACTTTACTCTATTTTTCGACATAGTTGCCAAGTTTGTTCAAACACTTATCATACCTCTCAACTAATTTCAAAATACCCTCTTCATAAACACTTGCCGCCTGCTCCGATAACAAAGAGTTCACTGCCGTTTTCACATCATCGTCATCATTGTAACGGTTGCCACTAAGGTGTTGTTTGAGGTGGAGGAACAGATGGTAATCGCTCGGCGCAAGATCACGACTGTAGGGTGGGTGGTCTAAAAACTTCAAAGCCAAAACTGTCCAACAAATCGCGGGTCTGGCCTGCAGTGTGAGGTCTTGCATTGTCATGGAGAAGAACAATGCCCTTTGTCAGCATGCCGCGTCGTTTGTTTTGACTCGCTCTGCGTAGCTTTCACAGGGTTTAGCAGTATGCTTCTGCATTGATAGTGGTTCCTCGTTGCATAAAGTCGACCAACAAAACACCATGCCTATCACAAAACACCGACGCCATGATTTTGGGCTGGGACAGAGTCTGTTTGGCCTTCACCTCTACAGGCGAGTGTGTGTGTGTGTGTCTATTCCATGCTCTGTTGCTTCGATTCGGGCGTGATATGCGAAACCCATGTTTCGTCTCCAGTTACGATCTGACTCAAGAAGCCGTCACCTTCTTCGTGATAACGAGTCAAAAACTTCATCGCAAACTCAAATCTTTGGTTTGTGTGGTCCTCTGTTAGAAGTTTCGGAATCCAACGGAAGCACAGTTTCCTAAACTTTAGTTGTTCAGAAACAATTTTGTAAAGCACTGATCTCGATACGTCAGGAAATTCGTTTGAGAGACCTGTTATTGTGAAGCGCCTGTTCTCACGAAAACCTCGCTTCAACTGAAGCCGCCAAATCGTCTGTAATCTAAGAAGGGTGACTGGAGCGGTTCTCATCATGGACGTTGTCACGGTCATTTTTGAATTCTCGTACCCACTTACGCACTTTGCTTGCACTCATCACAGTATCGCCGTACACTTCGCAAATCTGTCGATGAATTTCTGCAACAGACAGGTTTTTTCCTGACAAAAATCGTATCAATGAGCGAAACTCACACGCAGCGAGAGACTTGATAGTCTTAAACATTGTGAAAGCACAGAACCCAACCGTACAGGTCAGCTACAGAACTGAAAGTGAGCACAGTTGTTCTCGAGCCATGCCGGCACACGACGCACACGCTAGTTGCGGTATGCGCGCGAACTACTAGTGTCTACAACAAAACAGACCTTACTTAAAACACATGTCTCGTATTTAGTACTCAAAGTTTCTTTGTTTGTTTATGAAAATATTGAATTTGTATAATTTTATCGTGATTAACTGCAATAGCTACTTAATCTGTTGTTGTTTTTTGTGTACTCTTTTTCCGTGGGAAGCCCCCGGTACTTTCTTTTATTAGGAGGGGGAATTCCATACAAGCGAAAGCCTCGGATGGACGGCGCCCTCCCAGAGTATGTGACCGCGCCCTTTTAATATAGCCAGTCCACCCCTGTTTTCTACTGATAACGAGGGATTAAACTGTGAAGACAGCAAGAGGATTTCACCTTCGTACCATTTTTACAAGACTGTAATAGACCAGTATTTAACTCCATTAACAACATAGCTATAACTCACAAAATACGGTTCATCTCTGATGCGTGAGGTCCCTGGTTTGATCCTAGCTCGCTCTAAATGAACTTTGTGGTGGACAAACACCGTGTTCTTTGGTTTTCTCTTGGTTCTCCCGTTCTCTCCCACTTTATTTATTCCACCATTTTCATTCATTTCTCATCATCACCATCTCCTTTAGCCTAGCCGGCATAACTGTGGATGTAAAACTAAACACTTCCATTTCATTTAATTTTCCATAAAGTACATTCTCATTATTATTTATTCTGTTAATAGTTCAGTCTCACTTCCATTCCATTCTATTTCGGCATCCGTAAATGCCGTGTTCATAGGCCCAAACTTAGGTTCAAATAGCCTGTTCCTTATTACTGTCCAAAAGTAATTTTGATTTATTAATAATTAAAAGTTATAGCACTGAGATATAAGTGGGATCACTGGGAGTTGTGAATGTTAAATCTATTATCTTTGTTTTGAACGTAATTGGTATTCGTTTGCTTATGAACATGTTAAGTTGATCTCGTACTTTGATTTAAGTAGAGTTCAATTTCAACATTCAATTGTTTTAAGAATATTTAATTTCAGTCAATGAGGAATAGTTTTCGGCCAATAAATTACATCTACTTTAGAAGAGTTTAAAACAGAACTTTCTGCTATTGATTTCGAACTGCACTTTTCTGTTGTTTCAAATACATTGTTATTTAACATAATCTTGAATGATCGAATATTAATTTTACGGATTTTCAACAAACTTAAAAAGTTCGTTACTGAATTTTCTTTCTGTGTGTGTCTGTCTGTCTGTTATTTGCGACTTTTTTTTTTCAATTTTGAACCCTGCATTTGATAGAGCATCAAAAACTATCGGAGCAAGTAATTAAATTTTTCGCTTCACTCTTACCGTTCCCGAGATATTGGCCAAAAAAAAAGTTCGAATTTCGAGAGATTTAAGGAGTCATATCTCGGGAACTCTTAGTCATAGATATGATATTTTGCGATTTTTTTGTGAGAAACAGAGCAAAGTGCGGATAGAAAGATTTATATATGTACTTTTACATGTAGGAACAATCACAGTTATCCCTCTCGATCCATCTCTCCATTCTTTTTAAGTACGTTCTGGCAATGCTCTCGAAGCATTCTCAACTGGTTAGAAACTGAGACTACTATTGAATAGTTAATTTTTTAGTATAAGATTTCATAGAGATGGATATTAAAACAGTAAGCTGAAGTTAAACAGAAATATGCTGTATAAGATATTTCAAGTTATTGTTCGTTTCTGTTTTCATGGCTGCATATTTCAATAACGAAATGTCTTCCTAAAAGAGCAGAAGCCGTAGGGTTTCTTTCTTCAATGCTATTTTAATACGTTAGAAATGTATTAATCTAGAGTTTTACGCAAAATTTCCTGTACATAAATATTTTCTACGTAAATGGTAGTAAGAAGTTATTGAATTCGAGTTATCTGTTATACAATATGGACATCATGTTGGATTTCTCTTCATATTCACCATACCTAAAATACAAATATTAGCTAAGATTAGTATATGTTGCTGAGATATGTCAATGCACATGTGTATATAAACACAAATATGTAAAATATATTAATAAAGCATTTAAATAATGAAATAATAAAATAAAATGATGAAATAAAAGGAAATTACTATAATTATATACAGAGTGGCCACAAAGTACCGTTATCCCTTGAATGCAATGTCTCAGCATGATGGGGCACCTTCCCAATATGCTCTCACCGTACGTGAATATCTTACGAAGTCTTTCCTGCGCGTTGGATTGGTCGTGGTAGTCCGGATCTTCCGTCACCAATTGCCAGGCTACCACGAAGCCCAGACCTCACCACCTGTGATTATGCGCTATGAGGGTTCATAAAATGTATCGTTGCACAAAATCGTTACGATACTACCGCCGAACTGACAGAAGCTACAAAACAAGCTTTCACTTAAGTTACGCCTGCAATGCTCCGCAAAATGTCTCACCAAACTTGGCGGCGTATTATCCTTTATCATGAGAATGACGGTCGACAGACTGATCCTTTCTCAATAATGTTTCCAATCTGAAGAAAATTTCTCGCAAGCATTGTTGTTCATGTTATTCAGTTCTTTCCGTGTAGTTATTTACGTACGTTTAGTGGTTTATGTTATTTATTTTCAGGGGCAACGGACTTTGTGGCCACCCTGTATAATATAATTCTGAAAAGTATGCTAGTAGAATATCAAAACTAAAAGATCTAGATCTAACTTAAGTTTAACTTACATTTAACTTAAACCTAACTTAACCTAAATTACAGATGAAGATACCTGCATACCATACCTCTTGGAAGTATATCCGAAAGTCATTTAACTTCGTTGTATATACCGTAGAATATACAGGGTGTTTCGAAACAACACCGACAACGTTTGGGAGGTGATTCCTGACACCAAGATAAGACAAAAAGTATAAATCAACCTGGGTGCACAAATGCTTCCTTTCGGAGTTATAGGCTGTCCAAAACACGAAAAAATGAACTTTAAAGGTCCATAACTACAATACTATATGGCTTACCGTAGTCGGGTCAAGACTTCACTTAGGAACTAATATGTGCCCCACCCAAAAATCCATGTTTCAGAATCCTAAAGTACTCACGCAACAATTTTTATAGAGGGTGTTTGGCTACGGGCATATAATTTGAGGTGCTCACCAACTACCTCTATAAAAAATTTTTCGAAAGTACCACAGGATTCTGAAACATGAATTTTTGGATAGGGCAACACTAGTTCCTAAGTAAAGTCTTACCTGACTACGGTAGGTCCCATAGTTGTGGAGCTATGGGCCTTTAAAGTTCATTTTTTTCATCTTTTCAGCAGCTTATAACTCACTTGTGCACCCAAGTTGGTCTATACTTTTTCTTATCTTGGTGTCAGGAATCACCTTCCAAACGTTGTCGGTGTTGTTTTGAAACACCCTGTATATTAGGGCTGCATCTTAAAAGGATTTGTTTTTTAAAAAATGTTAAAAAGTACAAGTTTGGAAATTACTCAAATAGTAGTGTGGTGTAATGACGTTTGTGGTTCATTTCATATTGTAGATTAATGTTTATCACTTTTCACAATCTAATGTTCCTAATTTCGGTATTATTGTGTTTTGTGAATATTTGCTCTCGTTTTTAACTTCTTGATAGCAGCTACTTTTACTAAGAATTCGGAATGTGTTGTTCATTATGGGATAGTTTCTGGAGATCCTCTCTAGCGTTTCGACACTATCCAGACTTTCGACACTATTAAAATAACAACTTAAATACTGAGCGGTTTGGTGGAAGGAACGGGTCCTCCTGACATATCTCTCTCTAGGCAGTAAGTTAGTATATTCGTGATATAGGCCTATATAACCAAAACACTAACCTATAGCGAGTAATGGATTTTTGATATGGTTGAGTTTAACGTCCTGTTCAGCAGTGAGGTTATATGAGACCTAGATCTACTTATAAACGTGGAATCCGAATCGCATGAGCTTCCACGGGAATCGAACCCGAGTCTCCCACTCTAAATTTGCGTACGCTAACCATTTAGCCAAGGAGAAGTTCGTTTTTTGATATGAATTCAACCTCCGAGGAACAGGTTCTATGTTTTATCTTAATAACCTATTTCAACCAGTAGTTATAGATTTACTATTTCAGGTTGGAGTATTGAATTCCCAAGTGAAAGTCTACCATAATTTCACACTGGGGAACGAAATTCATTTATTTTAATATTTGACTTAAAGTGGGTGAGCAGGAAAAAGGGATAGGTATTACAACAATCATAATTAAATGCCCATATCTCGAAATCTCTCAAAGTTAGAGATATGAAATTTCGTATTTGGACTTCTCATTTGAAGTAATTAGACATTTGTTGTTAGCGTTTTATCATGCTTGATCTAGAAAAGATAATGGGAAGAAAAAGTGCGAAGAATACATCTATTATATTAAAATGTCCATATCTCAGAATCCCTTAATAGCTCGGCACCATGTCATTGTCGAATCAATAGCAAATCATGGTGCTTTTTTATGTTAATTTGTTTTCTCCAGAAGTAATAATAATAATAATGTTTATAATTTTAAAAAATAAAGTGAATGAGAAAAGTGAATCACATCAAAATTTGAGATGACTACAAATTATTCAATACGTTTTTGTACGTGAATCATCATTTTCAATTGCGTATCAGCAGCGGATCTAGGCCGGGGCCTAGGTCCCCCAGTTTTTTTTTTTTTTTGTAACAAAGATAATTTAAGCTATTATTTATATATTTTTAAGACTTTATAGTAAACTGATGATACACCCACTGGCGCAAATCCCGGGGGGATGAGGGGACATGCCCCTCCAACCTTGGAACTGGGGGGACTGTTCCCCCCAATAATCCGATTTGAAATGTGATTATTTGTTTCTGATTGCCACAAAGGAAAATGAGATTAAATTGATGTTCCCAGAATAAGCCTCAAATTTGCCCGCCTTCGAATGTTGAAGACAACTCTGCTTACCTGATTCTCCGCAGCATTGTTTTTCAACTTCATAAATATGTTGAACATCGCTTAATATTATATAGCTATATATATATATATGGAAGCTGCGGTCTTCTTCCCCCCCAATGTTGAAGACAGATTTGCTTCACTGAATACACTTATCGTAGTCTGGGTTCTGGCTCCCCCTCAGTATTTTACTTCTAGATCCGCCTCTGTTGCATACATTTAAATGTCAATGTAATTTTATTCATTTGTATTATACGATGTTAAAGTTTAAGATGCAAAGTCATTATATATTGTTGGTATATATTGTGGTTGTTATATTTTTCTAATCTGTGAATTCTGTCACTAAAGCAAGAACACATGGTTCGGGAAGATCAAAGATAACGCTATTATGGTTCTATTAGAATACCAGTGCACTCTGAAGAATTAGAGGATTGAATTGTGAAATTTAGACACCTCGTTTGAAATAATCAAATACATATTTCATCGTTTTATGATACTTGTATTACAAGTAAGAAGAAAACTTGGCCTGGTTGTACCAGGGAAGCACTCCGAAATTTTTGTTGCAGGGGAGGAGTCCAATACAACAAACATTCCATTACGTAACCGGTATATTTCTGCACCCGAAAAAACAAGTAATTGTAAAATACTTCTTCATATATTTCAGAAAAAAAAAATGATAGAACTAAATTATGTTTATAAGAGAAAGAGTACAGAGGAAGTGTAAGATGAAATTTTCATGCTACGTCAAGCATTTCCCTGCTATACAAGTTTAGTTTTATTGAGAAAGTATACAAATGTATGTTGAGTTAGGAAATTTTGGGGGGATCCGCACCCGGTGGACCCCCCCCCACACGTAGGTACACCCCTGTCTCGGAATCTCTTAAGTTTAGAGACATTGAATTTGGTATTTCGACTTCTCATTTAAAATAATCAAACACATGTATCAGCGTTTTTGGATGTTTGACCTAGAATGGAACAAAAAGGGATGGTGGTGCTTTCCTGAGATGCCCATATGAGATTTTTGAATTTTGTGTAAGACGTCGAGTTAAGCAAATTCTAGGCCTATATGAAAAGTACAGAAGGAAGAACTCAAAATTTTCCAACAGTATTTGCTACCAAATAAATAAACAAGCTCTCATTTTACCAGCTGAAGCCTCTGACAGTGAAATTCTGAGAAATTTTAGTGTAGACATCAAAAGTAAGTCAACATTTCATTGACAGTGCCTGTCGCTTCTTCACCACACAAACTAAGGACTTTACTCATGTACTGTGAAGGAGGAGATTTATTAGCAACGTGTCGTCATTAAGATTTAAAAGAGAGAGTTGTAAGGTCGATAATTAGACAGTCGGCATGTCTTTGAACCATTTATAATTTCGTTTAGAGTGGAACCTCGCTAATTGATGACTATTAACAAGAATTCAACCTACATGCGTTGAATAGCGAGAACGTAGTTTCTTAGCAAATTAACATACACATACATTTTTGTTTACTATCGGAATAGAGAAGGTAGCTTAAATCACGTATAAAGGGGTATGTAATGAAATAAGGGGGTATGGTGGGTTAGTGGTAGGGCACCCATTTCTGATGCGAGGGGTCCCTGGTTGGATCCCAGGCCATTGGAGTATTGTGTCCGGGGATTTTCTCGAGGTTCTCTCGTTTTCTTCATTTACTTGCATTAATAATCCTTTAGTCCTTTAGTCCACAGGGCATAAAAGTGGGACGCAAAATTAAAAGATGTCATAAACGAAGAAAGCTACCAATACCAACAAAATTATTTATATCTCATAGTTATGTAGATGGTGCTTCCGTTGGTGAATACTACCGTTTGAAATAGGTTGTACCCATGAGAATCAGTGTGCACACAGGCGCATGGAATCCCTTGCATACAATCGGATGCCATTTACATTTACTGCGTTTGTCTGTACGCTTGTGAGGTCAAAAATGTTGTAATGTGATGAAGAATATCAAGCTACCCACCAACTGTGAAATACGGTCATTTTCATTAAGTTTCTTACAGCACGAAACATGACAGCAGTTAATGTTTATAGCCATATAACATGAGGTGTATGGAGTAAACGTTAACAGTGTAAAAAATGATTGAGGTGATTCAAGAAAAGTCGCAATAACCTGCATTGAGAAATTTCACTCTGGTTGGTTGGGAGGAATTCGATCATTCTGTGTAAGCACGCTCAACTTATTGGTGTCTTTACTATCAATTTTATTATCACCCTTTGATTCCCTGGCTGATTCCTATGTAAAAACTTGTGTCAGTATATAGAGAAGAATTTACGCATATTAGGGAGATTTCTAACTAAACGGCGTGACAAACATCTTGACATTTGAAGGCGGCGCTCCAAGTTCCCTTTAAATGCTGCTAACAAATGAGAGCCGAGCGGCATTGCCACGTTTATTTTGTACACATCCACGTCTATCCCCTACCACCTGATCGCGCTGTAGTTTGTCTGCTTAGCCATAGCCACATTCCTTTAACACTCGGCAACGTCGCGTGAGAGCTTGTGTTTTATTCGTTTAGCTGAAATGCCAAGATATTTGTCACAGGCATATTCGAAGCTGTGTTGGGAAAAATATATAATAAAGAGTTTGGATCTCTAAATATATTGTAGAGATATCGGATGCTACTGAGGAGCTAATGAAGCCGCCGGTGTTTTGATGTAAACTTACGTTTTTTCGATTAGTACTAGATTTCTTTTACTTATAATGCACCCTATAAGGTATCTGAAACATACTGGCCTGATATACGAGGGCTATCCAGAAAGTAGATTACGTTTTGGAATAAAAAATCAACAAAGTATAGGAAACAAATTTTATTATATACAGATGAAAGCCACACACAAATACTACTTTTCGACATAGTCACCATTCAAATTAAGGCATTTATCGTAGCGATGTACGAGCTTGGAAATTCCTTCGTCGAAAAATTCGGCCGCCTGCGACTTCAACCACTTCGTTACCTCTTCTTGCAGCTGTTCGTCGTCATCAAAACGCTGCATAGCCAGCCACTTCTTCATTGCTGGGAATAGGTGGAAGTCGCTCGGTGCCAGGTCGGGACTGTACGGCGGATGAGGAAACAACTCCCACTGAAAAGATTCAAGAACTTCACGCGTGACATTTGCCGTGTGGGGCCGGGCGTTGTCGTGAATCAACAAGATCTTAGAGCTCAACATTCCTCTGCGCTTGTTTTGAATTGCTCTTCTGAGGTTTTGCAGAGTTTGGCAATACCTTTGAGCGTTTATTGTAGTGCCTCTTTCCAGGAAGTCCACCAAAATCACACCTTTTCTGTCCCAAAAAACAGTCGCCATCATCTTCCTTGCCGACATTGTTTGCATGCATTTCTTGGGTTTTTGGGGAGAACCTGTGTGCCCCCACTGCATTGATTGCAATTTCGTTTCACAGTTCACGTGTTTCACCCATGTTTCGTCACCAGTAACGATGCGATCGAGTAAAGAGTCACCATCTTTATTGTAGGCGTTCAAAAAGTGCAACGCTGCAGCCATTCGCTGATTTTTGTGGTCCTCTGTCAAGATTTTTGGAATCCATCTTGCACAAAACTTGTGGTAACCAAGCTTTTCGCTGATGATTTCGTGCAACAAACTTCGCGAAATTTGTGGAAAACTCAAAGAAAGTTCCGTTATTGTGAACTTTCGATTTTCACGGACTTTAACATCGACTTTTTCGACAAGCTCGGCAGTCACTTTGCTGGGTCTCCCACTTCGATCTTCGTCGTGAACATTGGTTCGGCCATTTTTAATCTTATGACCCACTGTCGCACTCCACCTTCAGTGATAATGTTGTCCCCATACACTTCACACAGCTGCCGATAGATTTCTATCGGTTTACAGTTTTTTGCTGTCAGAAACCTTATTACTGCACGCACCTCGCAGCTCGCGGGATTTTCAATTAACGCAGACATTTCAAACCGTCACAGTATCTTAACGGAGCACAGCACGAACCTCTCACTAGCACGGCTAGATGCCGACTGAGCTGCGCAACGCTCTGACCCCAAGATGGCCGCGCTAGCCCCGCCCCTAGCGGACACAGACGAAAACGTAATCTACTTTCTGGATAGCCCTCGTATGTATATACAGGCTTAGATTAGTGCTCAAACTGAGTAGGTTACAACCTAGGACGGAATGCAGCTTAGGAACAGCATTTTAGCTCCCTCTTCTTCGCATTACATTATTCTATAATACAAACTATAAAATTTCTATGTGAGAGCGTTTCTGTATTACAGATTATCTACTATAGTTTTACCTTTTTCGAGTAATCCATCCGTATAAACGTGCACTCGATACATCAGGATCATTTCAAATTTTGTTTGTAGTTAGGAGAAGACAAGATTCCCCACTCACGTATGAGTCTTACGTTTTTTATTAGTACATTAATATACAATTAATTAAAAAATGTGTATTTCTGAAAGTCAGAGGAGCAATTGCCCTTTTCCTTTCCAAATGACGCCCTTGATTGAGTAATAAAATTCTGTGTAGCCACGACTGAATGTTGGGTCCATTGTCGATGACAATTTAATCGCTGGAATTTAAAACAACTCCATTTAGAGAGAAAGTGATTTTGGAAGTATCATGTAAGATAGGTACCAGAGTATGTTAATTCTGTCCCTTTATACAGAATTAGAGATATACTCCTCATAGAACTATCTTACCATGTCAAAAAATAATCACTAGGCAGCATGATAGTTTGACATCTTCTACAGTATACGTTTCAGAGAATTCAACACAACTTTCCGAACAGGGATCTCACAATACTGCCGGGAGACTACTGCTAACAGACCAAAAATTCTAGATTCTAAACATGATTCATTATTTACATTTTTCTGAAGCCGATATCCCAACTTGAACCAAGAGACTTGAATTACTTGTTGATATTACTGAGCGTTTAAAGAATCATACAAATAGTGAGCTTTAGTGAATATAATTTTAGTGAATTTTGCATAGAAGTGTTCGTGTAACATTTGTAACTACGGGTATCTAGTAATATGATATAGAAATGTATATGTTTTCAGTTTCAGAACTCGTTAGTTGTTCAACGCTCAATACATACAGGTAGCAGCCAGATTTGTAAGTAGTTTACTTTTAACATAAAGCGAATATACGTGCGGATAATGGTCACAAAAGTAGGAATCTTACGGACAATAGTTGCATCACTTTCAGCAGTTTTGTGGAATGATTTGTTTTCTGAATCTTGACGACCAAGAAGGAAAGTTAGGTTTATAGCTTCTGCTTATTTTGATGTCTCATTATTCTCTTCATACAAGTATAAACCAGACTGTATTAATAGAAGTTGAGAATAAAGGTTCACACATATTTGGAGTGAGATAGATATGATGCAACTTTTCAAGGATTCTGGGTACAACGAGAGGATAACTGAAGCAACTTCATAGTATCTACTATTTCGCCCCATTGTCATACAGCCATTTGGGTTGCATAAAATATATTTTTTCTCGTTAAGCGTCTCATCTAAGATATCAATGTTGTCACATGTGTAGTGGATAAATTTGTTTGTTGTAATGTTTGGTGGAAATGAGAGCACCGCTTGTTTCCTCTGCCTACTTTACAGTGCTCTCGACTAAAGAGATATCTACTTACAAATCCTGCTCATAGCTCAAACAATGTCCAGCTTTGTTGAAAAGCATCACAAGGTCTTTTGACTTTGTCGTTTGGTGCAATGTACTAGTGAACCATATTGGTTTAGGAGACCATTTCTTGTCCCCCATTTACAAGGTAAACAAGATTCTGTGCACTGAGAACTTTATATCGGACATCTTTCTAATCATTCTGCGCATTTTTATCAAGACACTCGTCACCTTCAAATGTACCTGTCTATAGCATATACAAACTTTCGGAAATGCATGACATTGCTTCATCTTCATTTACAGAAAAAAAACTGCCCTAATTCTGACATTAAATAACCAGAAATTTTCAAAGCTACATGTGTAAGAGATAAAAAAAAATGTTATCTTGAGGCACATATTTGAGCATTACAAGTATTTACTAGGTATTATCACGACTATCTTTCAGTTTAACTACTCTTGTTAGCTGATACTTTGTTTGAATCAAAAGAAATTTTCGATTTGATAGCCACTTGTCGAGAGATTGGAAGGAGGTAAACAGGTTGTCTGTCCGAAACTGCAAATTTTCTTGAACTCAGTACTTCTACTGTACGACATTGGAATCGTAATTGATAATTCTTCTTCCAGCCCTTTATATATTTCCCAGATATCGGCCTTCGCCAGCTACTGAAAGTAACTCCTGCTGTAGCCATAGCATCACAATGTCAATTTTAGAGGACTTTTTTTTTTTTTTTTTTTTTTTAAAGTTTTGGAGGTCGATCTGGTGAATGTACTTAGACAATTGAAGTGATATATGGCTTCTACTTCAACGAGGTGTATCATTCCAGTCAAGCGAATAACGACTTTGTGGTCAAAATGAAAACCAAGGAGAATACGATCTCTCATATCTTTTGTCATTACTGAACTCAGTCGGTACTTGGCAGAAAATGCATTTTAAAGGTTGCATCCATTTTCACAATTGAAAGCTTCTTGGTAACTGCAGTAGGAATATCGCTGCAACCAGATTCACCCATCAACTTCGCTGGCTCAATTACGTTTAAACGTTCGATTTTACTCTTGTCTGTAAAGTAATCATAACCTAATTTATACCACACTATTTTTACAGCTGTTGCAGATTCTATCTCATTTTTCAAGACGATCAGTCATATCTGTATTATTCAAGTATATTAGCTTCCTTCCGCTGCAAGGAAGCAGCCTTTAAAGTCCATGATCGCCTTTTGTACAAGTGGGAACTTCGTGTTTATAGGTTTGGCAAAATATACAGAAACTGACGAACCAATGATGACGGACCCCTCTGTAAGAAAATATCGAATCCATCTTCTAAGACAGAAAAAGTCCGAATGAAACAAAAAACTATTTTTTTACCACAACGACTATGCAGATAAAATAGAACATTAAATATATTGTATATATTACGTTACCAGACATTTACAACTGTTGAAATTATATTAAATAGTGATAATGTTAGTACATATTGTGTTGAATTTTTATAAGAGTATAGCTGCAGGAAACGTAACTTATATAAATTTTGACGTAATAAAAAATATATTCCATTCTAAAAAGTAAAAAAGAAAAATGCACCAAAAAGGTATTATTGTATATAATGATGTCTATAAATGGTGTCACTGGGAGTGGGCAGCGCTACCACCCACCCCTCCCGACGCCTCTGTTACATTCATATATATATATATATATATATATATATATATATATATATATATATATATATATATATATATATATATATATATATATATATATATATATATATATATATATATATATATATATATATATATCGGGTGTTGCAAAATAAGTGTTACAACTCTTGGGAGGTGACTCCTGCCACTGAGACAAGAAAAAAAGTTCTCTTCAACTTTCTGCTAACGGACATAGTTTCAGATCTACAAGGTGCCGAAAGCGTGGGAAATTGACTTTCGGATGCCAATAGTTCGGAAACTATCCAACATAAAGAGGGCGGGTAAAAAATTCACTGAAAAAGTCATACCTGCTCTATTGAATTTTGCATGTTTCACAATCCTACCGTACACGCGCAAGGGATTCCCTAAAGGAACGTAGGGAGTCCCGGATAATCTGCCAAATGAAACTTGGTCTAAATGATATGAATTGATAGGCTTTCTACCAGGTAACAATAATTCGTTTGTATTAAGTCGATATCTAGAACAAATACAAAATGGCGGACACCTTCATGCCCGTTGTGTGTGGTTGCATAATCGCCAGGTACGGATGCTGGCCAACAGTGACGTTCTGATTATTAAGTGTAGCGAATTTGTACTCAAATGCTCTAGAAAGAAATCTGGGGTATCGGTAGAGCATATCAGATGAAGCAGGGTGATTCACATGTGTGGAAACACTTAACGAAAAATGCCCAGAAATGCACTCATACTCAGTAAACGTGAGTTCAAAGCGTCGGAAATGTAAGGATTAGCGTCAAGAACATGAAAGCCATTGCCAATTCACCAATAATATTCCTTCAAACCGATGTAATATGATGTGCACGGTTGCATACCAATAAAGATACAACAACTGAGGCCAAGTTGAAATTGTGCAATTGGACTCACTAAGAAACTGGGTAAACTAAATGAATGTCACTAGTGGGATCGCATGATCGATATTGAAATGTGGCCAATGTGTGTGTTGATATCAACATGTAGCTAATGAACAAATGTCAACATGTCCCACTGCTGCTGGAAAATCGTCCCACGTGCGAAAAATAGGAAAATAACTACTCGGGTCTTGAATATGAGGGTTTGGGCTCCCAGTAGGATTGGAAACTGCGACCACGCGAGCAAAAGCGTGCGCTCTAGCCCGGAGGTTCGAAGGAGCCTCACTCTCTCTGTATTCATTTCTTTGAGGAGTACCCACTTTGTTTGGCAAGCCCTCTTGTACAGCCTCCCGATATACTTGTGTGTTTCAGTTTGTTGCTCCTACTGCACAGTTGTAAACAATCAGAGCTTTAAGATGTTTCTTCCTATTTCTCATGTCGTTTTATTTTCCATATGTGTGGTGTTCCAACTGTAGTGTTAAATGTGCCAAATCGGTTCATTTTCGTCTTTGTCTTGGCATGTGAACTGTGTGTAAGATACGAATTTCTGGAGGTATTTTCCTATATTTCGAGTACGTCATATGTCTCAGAAGACGTTGGACATGATACAAGTTTGTTATTTTCACGCTCTATCAGAATTTGAACCATGCATTAAGAGATTTTTTTTTCACATGTGTCGACTGTGGAACAATGTCCCAAACAAAGAGGGACATTGATACAATCGTGTGCTAGTTACGTTCTAACAAAAGGTGCACCAGATGTAATAGCAGAATTTACAACGTTATTTTCCTAGTTTTCGCACGTGAGACGGTGTCCCAGCAGTAGTGGGACATGTTGACATTTGTCCATTAGCTACATGTTGATATCAACACACACATTGGCCACATTCCAATATCGATCATGCGATCCCACCAGTGACATTCATTTAGTTTACCCAGTTTCTTAGTGAGTCCAATTGCACAATTTCAACTTGGCCTCCGTTGTTGCATCCTTATTGGTATGCAACCGTGCACATCATATTACATCCGTTTGAGGGAATATTATTGGTGAATTGGCAATGGCTTTCATGTTCTTGACGCTAATCCTTACATTTCCGACGCTTTGAACTCACGTTTACTGAGTATGAGTGCATTTCTGGGCATTTTTCGTTAAGTGTTTCCACACATGTGAATCACCCTGCTTCATCTCGACACTCCAGATATCTTTCTAGAGCATTTGAGTACAAATTCGCTACACTTAATACTCAGAACGTCACTGTTGGCCAGCATCCGTACCTGGCGATTATGCAACCACACACAACGGGCATGAAGGTGTCCGCCATTTTGTATTTGTTCTAGATATCGACTTAATACAAATGAATTATTGTTACCTGGTAGAAAGCCTATCAATTCATATCATTTAGACCAAGTTTCATTTGGCAGATTATCCGGGACTCCCTACGTTCCTTTAGGGAATCCCTTGCGCGTGTACGGTAGGATTGTGAAACATGCAAAATTCAATAGAGCAGGTATGACTTCTTCAGTGAATTTTTTACCCGCCCTCTTTATGTTGGATAGTTCCCGAACTATTGGCATCCGAAAGTCAATTTCCCACGCTTTCGGCACCTTGTAGATCTGAAATTATGTCCGATAGCAGAAAATTGAAGAGAACTTTTTTTCTTGTCTCAGTGGCAGGAGTCACCTCCCAAGAGTTGTAACACTTATTTTGCAACACCCGATATATATATATATATATATATATATATATATATATATATATATATATATATATATATATATATATATATATATATATATATATATATATATATATATATATACGGTATAACCTCGTTAACACGAACTCGCTTAAGCCGAACACTCGGTTAGGACGAACAAAATTTCGGTCCCGGCGTCGCTCTACGTTATCTTATAGGAAGTTTTATCGGTTAACACGAATTTCGGTTAGCACGAATTACGAACTAATTTTTAGTCCCTTGAGGCAGTATAGGTTTTGATTTAACACGAACTTTCAATCCAATCCCTTTTTTTTTAGATCATTTTTATTATTTCAGATTTCACTCCAGATCAGTTTTTGTCATACAGCATTTATACAGACCAAAATTGCCTTGTAAATAAGAGAAAAAACAGAAACAGGTATCTTTCCTCTCTTATGAGGTGTTGATTCTGTCCTCCGTCAAGCACTGAACATACAGGTGCTTGGCAGACGAGCTGGCGACAGCACGAGACAAAACATCTTCTCTCCCCTGTAACTCCAAACTGGTGACAGCAATCATAAATACCTTTCCGTTACTAGCGGTACTCACCCTGCTAGCGTAGTTATCAATTTTATTACTTGACCTAGATTTTCTGCGTGGAAACTTTTTTTTTTTTTTTTTTAAATCTTCGACGATAGGATAATAAACTTACTGTAGTGTTTTCACTTTTCAGAGGATGATACCGAGACCGAAACTAGTCTCGATCTCGATCTTAACTCGAATTTGAGACCGAGGAGTGCTTTTCGAAATCGAGACGAGACCGAAACTCTCAGTTTCGTCTCGATACAATTCTGTGGATGGTATCAAGACAGAGAATAGTCTTGGTCTCGTCTCGATTTGGAACCGAGACGAAACCGAGACTACTCAGTCTCGTCTCAATACCATCTCTAGTGTTTTCTATGACATACATAATATACTGTAGTGGTATGTATAGTTTGTATACTGTAGTGCGTATGTATGGAGAAAATGTATTCGAATAATAAAATTTGGGTCCCCGGTTAACACGAATTCTTTTAACACGAACTCCTGATTTTTCAGTCCCTTGGAATTCGTGTTAACGGGGTTTACTGTATATATATATATATATATATATATATATATATATATATATATATATATACATATACATGCATATATGAATATATATGCATGCAAGGGCGGATCTAAGGGGGGGCTACGGGGCTATAGCCCCCCCCCTTGACGCTCAGGTTTACACTGGATAAAATGGGCTTCAATTCTGCTTTACACTGGATAAAACGGCAAATTATGGTTTAGCCCCTCCCTTGATCATATCCTGGATCCGCCACTGTATGCATGTATGTATTTAATATGCGTACTATAAGTTTTTATAATATGAGTAATGTCTTGATCAACAAATTCATATAAACAAGAAAATTTGGCGGGCATTTTGTTTTTTGAGGAATAGAAGGTCAAATACTGAAAATATGGCTTAGGAACAGCTTTAATCGGATTTAGTATAGTCTCTCTAATTATATTAAAAACTGAGGTTCGCAACTTTTACCTCAAAATGCACCTATAAGTTCTTACAAGGATATACAGGGTGATTTTTAAAACCCACAGATTTCATTTGAGTCTAGTATTTGTAACTGAAGTCCGATTTTCATGCGGTTTATGGCAAATGATCAAGAAAGGATAGAAGATATATGCGAGTATGTTTACTGGTTTAAATTCATAGAAGGTGGTATCAACCATGCCTCAAGAAAAACAGCAAATATTCGTCAGTGTACCTTCAATTAGAACGAGGTTTTGGACTTTTAAAGCGGAACTTCATAATACAAATTAAGTGTTAGTGAGAATACGAATTAAGTGTAAGTGGTAACACCCATAAATCACATTTTGAAGAGCCATAGCCGGTTTCTTGTGAGAAACGAAGGAGATGTTTCTTGGGCGACCTAAGGAATCGATAATTAACATCTTCCATAACACCCGAATGCTTCTCTGTCTCACTCAGAAGTGATCCCATTTCTTCCAATTTATTCACTAGTGACCATATTATGTTCCTGTCTTTCACATAACGTGAGGCAAATTTGTTTCTAAATGCCCATTGCGTAGCAACAACAAATTCAGTTCTCCAAAAACTTTTAACGACATACTCATGTTGCTCTAAAGAGTACACTATTCTCACTGTGTCCTGATCATACTCATACAGAAGCACAGAACTGTACAGCATAATTTCCAATACAATGGCTCAGATTCCTGTTTCTTATTGACCTTCGGGAGATAGAAAATCTAACGAAGAAAACTCAAATCTCCACACTTCATCGCATCTCATTCCAATTGTAAGGTGGCGAATATTTACTGTTTCTCTTGAGGCGTGGTCGATATTATCCCAGATGAATTTAAACTAGTAAACATGGTTTCATAAATCTCCCACCCTTCCTTGGTCATTTGCCGCAAAACCGCATGAAAATCGGACTTCAGTTAGAAATTCTAGACCCAAATGAAATCTGTGAGTCATAAAAAAAAATCACCCTTTACTTCTAATCAAACAGCCATGAACTTATGACTTGTAAGTGTAAGTGCTTCCATTGACGTTGAAAGTAACTGCCTTCTATGTTAGATCTGATTTTCACACGCACATTTGATTTGACGTATCAAAATTTACAAGATGCGTGGTCGAAGAGAAACAAAAAGATGTAGGTCTATACAAGGCCTTCTATTGCTATCATATTACGGAGATAAATAAAAGAGATGCCAGTTACTGAATGACAAAGATGTCCCAGTTTTCGGAACAGATTGCGGAAGATTCTTTTTCAAAGATTGAGATTTGTATCCTATAAGCATTCTTTTCATGGCCTGGAGTTGTAGAATCTGCATATTTACGATCGCCGCTCCCAGCGAAATTCACGATTGACTTAACACTTTTGGCCCTGTTCGCCAAAGAAGTAACCCATTCTGTCCAAATAACATTGTTTGTGAATGTATTCTCTCTCTCTTTTTTTCTCTCTCCTCATTCCATTCCATTCTTCTGACAAGACGGAAGGAAAAATAAAACCACGGTTACTCTCTAACACACATGTAACAAGCCAGCCATTCTCAATGAGTTCGCATGGAAAGATATGTAACCTCTTTTCTGAGAAATGCTTGTTTTGCTTGTGCGTTTTGTGAACTTCTCAAATCAAGACAAATGGTTAATGGTCCCTCTGGGCTAAATAGCTGTGAGTTCTTCACTAAAGTGTCAAGCGGCCTTACGCTACCCAACTGGCAGAAGCGTGTCTTAACCAGAACAATACCAAGATTCTTATTGTGGGTTTTTTTTTTTTTTTTTTTTTTTTTTTTTTTTTTTTAACTAAGAGTCATTATACTGTTTGAAGACACCGACGATACTGCGGTGTCGTCTGTTGGTAAGTTTATGTGTAATGATCACATTAAAAGAACACAAAAGTTTAGTATTCCCATAGTCAAAAGATGCTGCTGAACTTCCAGAATTACGTCTTCAACATTCTTGGTGGGACTAAAGGAAAAAAGAAAAATGGCTCTCTCTATGGACTTGGAAGTGGCTATAATTTACGAAACTAGCAGCGTTATTTTATATTTTTGCTTAAGAGGGCAAGACTCTTCCGTCTATATCGTTGTTGAAGATGTGATACCTTGTATATGTCCAATTTATTAGGAAACGAAAGAAACGTCACTATTCACAACATTAACATTTCAGACCTTCTAAAAGGCGTCTTACCCTTTAAAAATACGATGATACAGCTGCTATCCTCACAGCACATATGGCTGCAATACATTGAACTCACTGGCATACGATATATCACCTGAAGTTGCCAACAATCTACATGCAAGCAAATGCTGTAATCGATTGTTTCTCAGGAATCGATGCCTTATGACGCACGAGGGTTTGCTAAAATATGGGTTATTGCTTTCTTATCACGTTTATGCTGAAAACTCAAAATCGCAAAAACTGGACATATGAGGTATTACATCTTCAACGGCGATATGTATATATATATTTCTCAAGCTCAGAGGGATATAAATAATTATCTTATTTATTACAAACTGGAGCGGCGACTTAGGGGGAGCTCCGATGCTCGAGGACCCCTCCAAAATTTTTGTGGGGTGCCAGCACCCACGCAAAAAAAGATAAAAGAAAGTACAAAAACAAGAAGAAAAGAAAAAGAAAAGAAGAAATGGAGAGAAAATCATAATATTTCGCCACATTTCTTAAATATGGTGTTGTCCTATATATATCTTATACAGAGCGGAAATCGAGGGATATAAAGTTTGGGGTGACTTTATCACGGATGAAAATACATAAAATTTTGGAATTGTGGATCTGAGTTTTCTTTTCTTCAAAATGACAATTTGAATGCACGTATGTCAGTGCAATTTTCAGCTAAAAAAGTTTCACACTACTTATATCACAAACTGTCGGCGTTCAGAATGGCGCTGGCGTGACGTAAACTGACATTAGGGTTTAGAACAATGGAATCCTAGAATCTGCCTGATAGCGCCGCTATATTCTATTTCAAGCATAGATGGTTTTTCCACTTTGTGAAAAAAAAGGAAAACAAACATTTTTAAAAAATCAACTTTAGTCAAAAAGATACTTAAAACTACATTTTCAGAGATTCAGTTTTCAAAAGTTTCCAGGGGATGACCACCGGACCCTCATTGAGCCTAGTGGTATTCCATATCTCGAAACACCCCGATGATCAACTATAAGAGCACACCCCCCGATTTTCAAAAGGGGAACGCGATGGCTCAATGGTAGAGTACTTACCTCTGGAGGGTGGGATTCTTGGTTCGATCCACAGCGAAGTAAGTTTGTGGTGCACAACATCATGCCCGTAGGTTTTCTCGGGGTACTCTCGTTTCGTCTCACTTGATTATTTCACCAATTCTTCCATCATCATTCACTTGCTTTAACCCTCCGTCTCCCTTAGCTTAAAGAGTATAATCTTTAAGTTTTACGTCCCACGGTTATGCCGGATAGGCTAAAGGAGACAGTAATGATGATAAATGAATGATATGGTGAAATGAAGAAAGTGGGAGGAAATGAGAGAACCCCAAGAAAACCCACGGTGTTTATCCACCACAAAGCTCAGTTGGCACAAGCTGAGATCGAATCAAGGACCCCATGCACCAGAGGTGAATGCTCTACCACTGAGCCACCGCGGCCCACTAAAGAGCATTATCGTGGGACGATAAAGTGAAAGACTTAAGATTTGATTTTCAAAACCTGACGTCTTACCTCATAAATAACTAGAAATCTTTAACCTAACCGAATAGTATAAAGAAATTGTAATTTTCCTTATAAATACGAGTGCAATTTTTATTTTCCTTTACTAAGAAGAATGATCAAGAAGATAGCCTAACCAAGACAAGAAGAAGAATCTGAAGAAGAATCCACTTAAACACTACAAACAGAAGTATGTGAATGGGCGGGGAAGAAGGCGGGACAGCTACAAACGTTAATGAGGTTAATAAAAATGTAATGAATGAAGCACCATGTTGAGAATAATGATTTCTTTTTTAATCTTCTCTCAAACCACTTCATGCTTCAACAAATAAATGATACCCACATTACAAGCATGAGGAATCCACATCCACGCGTTATCTGATTACGAGTATGATATATGGTGATGCATTTATCACTTGCTGTACATCTATTCTTTATTTCTGAGTGTATAACGTTCTTGTAGAATACCAGGTTTTGGTTAGTTATTAACTAACCTACTTTTCGTTGCCTATTTATTCTCTCAGTAGGTACACTTATACGAATATAACCTAGAATTTTTATAGACTAATTCTAATAGCGCGTACTAATTTACTGTTTTTTTTTTTTAAATCAAAAGATCCAATATGTTTCAATCAAAAATTTTCTTGTAAGCCTAGGAATGCGCACGAGACAGAATTTTCCTGGCAAAATTCGAGTAGAGACACAGCTCTTCCAATAGACAAGAATACATTTTTCGAGTCGAGACACCACTTTTAGAGCACATTTTCGAGACGAGACAGCCTCAAATCTTCTCTCGTACGCATCCCTATGTAGGCCTTCTGGAGAACTACATATAGTGTAGCCAAACGCAAACTATCACTTAACTCAGTATGATGTGCTTATTCCGTAGAAAATGCAAAAACTCGATTTAGACGCCGTTTCAAAAATTTTGTGGCCCCGGATCCAATTGGCCCAAAAGATCCAATATATTTCAACAACAACAACAACAACAAATCTTGTAGGCCTTATATCTGGAGAACTATATACATTGTAGCCAAGCCCAAACTATCACTTAACTCAATATGATGTGCTTATTCCGTAGAAAATACAAAAACTCGATTTAGGGGTCGTTCAAACATTTTGTGGCCCCTGATCCAAAAATTAATTATTGGCTAAGATCACAATCTTTCGATTAATTTTTGGTTTTCCTAAAATTCTTGTTTTTAAGGCAAGTAATAGTATTTTCACTGTACTCTTTGTTTTTTTAATGAAAATGAAATGAATTATTTCAGTTTTACGTCCCACAATTAAGTTGGCTAGGGTAAAGGAAACGATGATGATGAGAAATGGTGGTGGAATGAATAAAGTGGGAGGAAACGGGAGAGCCCCAAGGAAACCCACGAACATGGTGTTCGTCCACCACAAAGCCCACTTGGCTCGAATTGGCATCGAACCGAGGACTCTAGGCACTAGAGGTGAACGCTCTACCACTGAACCACCATGCCCCTCTCGTTTTTTAGTCTTCGAAACTGTGAATAAGTACGGGATGTCCGTCTGGCTGCCAACAGGTATCAAAATAAAAGATTTAGTGTTCTTTTCTCCCGTGGCGTTTCTTCACCCTGAATTTTGTGGCTTTGCCTCAAGAAGAATTACGTCTTGGCTTTCCCTCAATAAAACTGTTCCTTGATTGTCTATCTAGACATTGAGGAAAGTAACTACATCCCGTTTTAAAGGGGTATTCTTATCTACTTTTACTAGATACTTACTACTTTTACTAGAGCATACTATACAGACTAGAGTTGTGTATGAGGCAAGAATTGAGACTTCACCGTCTCGAAAAAATGTAATGAAAATATTGTCTAGTCTCGCAAAGTGTATCTATTGGTACGCTTCTGTGTTGTACTTTTTCGTGTCTTGTGGAGAACCAGAGCTACATTTCCCATTAAGCCGACTAAGCCCGTGCCTAGAGAGCAAAATTTAAAAATTAATATTTTTTAAAACATTTTTTCATGTAAAGAAGTAAAAAAAATCAAGAGTAAATATTTTTTTTTTACATTTGAAGTCGCTGTGTACTTTGAATCTATGCAATAATAAATAAATAATAGCGTAAGAAATCTAAAAATAATTCAGAACATGTTTCCCATTTGTTATTTTTTTGTTACGTACAAATACTTTCTTTAAATCTGAGAAACCGTTTCTTACCTGTACACCGAGAATATCTATCCTTAGAAACAAGAGTTTGAAACTCTCATTAATGAGAAATGAAGAAATGTAGATGAGGTTGTATAATGTGAAACGAGAAAATATACTGTTACTTTCCTTATCAATGAGAATGGCCAAGTCTCATTTCTAAGAAAATATTGTCTCGGTTTACAGATAAGAAATGGTTCCTCAAGCTCAACAAATTATTTTTAATAGTGTAGCTGTAGCATCTAGTGCATGTTATTTAAC